>NC_053147.1:34285273-34906092 GCF_016808335.1 Panicum virgatum | reverse complement strand
TTGTTGAGGCTGGTGTAGTCGATGCACATCCGAAGCTTTCCGTTGGCCTTTGGGACGACGACCGGGTTGGCCAACCACTCGAGGTGGTGGACCTCCTCGATGAAGCCAGCGTGTAGCAGTTTGCGGACTTCTTCACGGATGAAGTTCTGCCGCTCCACGGACTGCTTCCGAGGCTTCTGGCGTACCGGCGTGGCGTCGGGGTAGATCCTCAGATGGTGCTCGATCACTTCCCTGGGGATCCCGGGCATCTGTGACGGTTCCCAGGCGAATATGTCCACATTTGCCCGGAGGAAAGTGATGAGCGCGTCTTCCTATTTCTCCTCCAAGTTTCCCGCGATGCGGGTGGTCCTGGAGGAAAGTGATGAGCGCGTCTTCACGGGAACGTCGTCCGGATCAGACGGCTGAACCTTAGGTGCCTTTGCGGGCGCCCTGACTTGCGCGGTGGATGGGTCCTCCTCGGAACGTGCAGCCTCTGCCGCCAGAGCATGCAGTCTCTCAACTACAGCAACGGCAGCGGTGCGGTCACCCCGCACGGTGAGGACACCGGCAGGGGAAGGCATCTTCAGGACCAAATATGATGGCATTGAATGACCATGAAGCGGTAGAGAGCCGGCCGGCCAATGATGGCATTGAATGGGAGGTTCACCTCCGCAACATCGAACTGGACGCTCTCTGTGCGGAAGTTCTCTTCGTTCCCGAATGTGACCGGCAGAGTGATGCTCCCCAGAGGGAACACCGGATGTGGGCCCACTCCGGAGAATGGGCGAGAGGGAGTCAGCTTGGACTCCGGGATCTGCAGCTGCTTGAACACTACATAGCTGATGACTTTGAGGCCGACCCCACCATCTATCAGCACGTGATAGAGCCTGATGTTGGCTATGACAGGGGCGGTGACTAGAGGTAGTACACCGGCCCCGGCCATGTTCTCCAGGTAGTCAGATGGCCCGAAAGAGATGGTGGTGTTCATCCACCTGTGGTGTGGCGCCGCCTTCGGGACCCCCTGCTTCACCGAAAGGATCTCTCGGCGAAGGGACTTCACGTCCCGCCGGGAGACAAGCTCCTAGCTTCCGCCGTACTTTACGTACAGCTTCTTGCGGCGCTCCTCGTTGTTGGAGTCGGAGTTGTCGTGGCAGTAAACGCCCTTCTGCTCCCGAGCGGGGGATTGGTACCCCAGCTCCTTCTCCCCGACAGCGGGCTCGCTGTCGGAGGCTTTCTCCTTGCCAGACCGCTGGCGAGGACGGGATGAGCCGTCCTTGGAGGCCTGTTCACGCCGCCTACTGACCCGCTTCGCGAGTTTCTGGATCTCGCGGCAGTCAGCGGCACTGTGGCGAGCGGTGGGATGCACTGGGCATGAACCTCCGCTGCCACCTTGCGGGCGCGGGCGTTTGCCATGCGCATTCTGGCCCCCAGCCGCTACTGCAGCAGCTGGTGCCGCTGCTGCAGCGACTGGACCGCTGGGATGTGGCTCCCCGCGACTCCGGTTGTTGTTCTTCTTTTTCTTGCCACCGCCCTGGGCGGTAGCCCCGGAGCCACCAGCATTGGCGTCTCCATCTTGGGGGGCTGAGTGCCATGCGTGGCCCTCAGCGGCCCTGACACACTTGTCAGCCAGGGAGAAAAGCGTGGTAACGCTTTCCACCTCGTGCGTCGCCAGTTTCTCGAGCATCTTCTCATCACGTACCCCCTGGCGGAAAGCAGTGATAATAGATGCGTCAGAGATACGAGGAATGGTACCCCGTACCTTGGTGAAGCGTGAGATGGATGCCCGGAGCGTCTCTCCGAGTTTCTGCCTCACGGCGTGGAGGTGAGCCTCCACACCATGCTGCTGGTATGCTCTGGCGAAGTTCGCAGCGAACCTCGCACAGAGCTCCTCCCAGGACTGAATCATCCAAGGAGTGAGGTTCATGAGCCAAGTCCGGGCTGGCCCAGTCAAGGCTACATGAAAGTAGCTCGCCATGACGGTGTCATTACCACCAGCTGCTGTGATGGCGGTAACGTACACATGCAGGAATTCCGACGGGTTAGTGGTACCGTCGTACTTTTCCGGCAAGTGCGGGCGGAACTTGGACGGCCATGCCACCGCGCGGAGGTGATCCGCCAGTGCAGCACAGCCCATCCCAGCCATCGGGGTGCCCGCTTGTATCTGGGCGTTCACCGGAGGCTTGGGTGCCGCTGCATCCAAGTCGGCGTTGAGGCTGCGGCCCTCAATGTTGAGGCGGCGTTCTCGCGCCCTCTCCACGGAGATACGGGCATCCTCATCCGCACGCCTGCGGTTGAGCTCCGCCCGCAGGTCTTCTATTCGTGCACCCCTCACCGTGGGGGAGCGCACGAATGCCAACGCACCGCCCTGGTGCCGGTGGTAGGGTACCACCGCATTGCCAGGTGGAGGTCGTTGCCCAGTCCTTGCAGAACTGGGGGAGGCCTGAGCCAGATGGAGGAGACGGTCAACGTCGTCCCTCCACTGCCTCAGGGTGTCTGGCGAGGCTGCAGCAGCCGGAGGATTGCGAAGCAACTCCCTAGCCGCCGCCAGCGCTCCGCCGCTCGTAGCTTTTGAGGGGGCCCTTGATGGGCGCCCTGACTCTTGCCGACGTGCAGCGCGCGCCGCCGCCGACGGTGGCTGCTCCACGGGCACGGTTGCCCCTGGAGCAGGAAGGCGAGAGGCATGTGGCGCGGATGACGCCACACCCTCCGTCATCTCCATGTCGTCGTGGTGGTGGGAGTGCTCAGCCACCCGAACCATGGAGACGAGCAAGAGATGAACTAAAACTAGCTAATTTCCCCTACCTGTCGCGCCCAATGTCGTGGAGTGGAAACCTATAGCCGGGTGGCGTAATGCACCCGCCTAAGCCCAGAGGGTGAGTACTCGGGGATTAGCTAGGACTAGTTCGATCTCGCTGGTAGAACACGATGAACACAGCTGGTTTAGAGTGGTTCGGGCCGCCGGAGCGTAATACCCTACGTCTACTGTGTGTTGTATTGCTTGTGTTCCCTTCGTCTCGAGAGAGTCCGAGAGAGCTTGGAGAGTGTGAGCGAGCCTGGTGTGTGCAGCGAGCGCCTCCCTTTTATATCTCAAGGGAGGCGCGTACATGGCCGTTGGGTCCCCGACAGGTGGGCCCAATCGATGTAGTATAAAATAACGTACTGTTCATATATTATGGCGTTGCCGGCGAAGGATATCTCATTCCTGGGTTTCCTCCGTGACCCGTGGGGCTCGGCTGTTCCGCCCCTTTTGGTGTAGTTACGAATGACTACGCGAGTCCTACCTTGCTGCAGTAGAAGTGGGTATCCCTGCTACAGGGTACCGACACCATACCCGTCTTTATCGGGTAAAACCGGTCGGATACTCGGATTTCGAGTACCCATTGCTATCTTGAGATGTGATGGTGGTCAAACTCAGGGTTCCATGGCTTGACACTGTGGAAAGTAGCCAATGCCAAACTTGATCCATCGCCTGAAGCCAACCTATGGCCATTTCAACTAGGACGTTGGAGTAAATTAACCTAACAACATATATATAAACCATGGTAAGAGCATCTCCAAGAGTTCCCAATTCTATTTTTGCATCCTTGTTATTTTGGGAAAAGAGAAAAAAAACTCTCTCCAATAGTTTCCTATACTAATTCCACATCTCCTAACAATTGGTAAATCTTCCTCTCTTGTGCATAAATATACCCACGCTATCGCTCCTCCATATCACCCCTCCCCCACGTCGTTTTTTGTCGCGCGATCTTCTTCCCCGCGCCACCCCTTCTCCTTCTCACCATGGACGAGCAGAGGTTCGGCAGCTTGGGTGGGGGCCGTGGAGCGGTACGGGGCCAGGGACAGGTGGCAGTGGCGCTCCTGCAGCATCAGCACCACCAGCGGCAGCGGCGGCTGGAGGTCGAGGAGGAGGTGCGGCGCCAGATGTTCGCCGGGGTGGCGGCGGTCCCAGCGGCGGTGCAGGGGCTGGGCCACGCCCAGCAGGCGGATAACGGGGAGGACGCGGGATGGCTTGGGGACAGCAACGTGGGCCGGTCAGAGTCGGAGCCGGCGCAGGTGTGGCAGCGTGGGGGGTCCGGCAGCATGCTAATCTTTCGAAGTAACTTATAAAAATAGTTATCTTGTATATGTAAATATATTTCTTATATGTATTGGACTTAAAATAATTTGTTTTATATTGACTTTCGTGTGGCGGTAAGGTATGAGAATCTTGTGAAGGCACATCTAAGGTTCGAACGCAAGACCACATGATTCAGATTGACTCTACCTAACATATGGATTCATTCTTATTGGATGAAGTGCCTAGATTAGAATGACACGTCAGCAACAAATATTATAACATGAGCTAACACGTATTTAAATGTATTTCTACGTATTTATAGAAAGTAATTGCAAACTGAACTATGTAATGTACCTCCAATAAGATTCAAAAACTTAAATATAATTTATATTTTGAATCATATGTTTTGTTGTGGCTCATATCCAGAGATACACAAAGAATTTAACTGGTTTAGTAGGGGTAATTCAACCTTCTATCTCTATATTACTATATAATAATTATAATAATATCTAAATTTGATCAAAATATTCTATAATTTAACATGACAATGTATTTCAGGTCCTAAACTTATGGTAAAAGTTGCAGATAGTTTTAATAAAGTATGGTCATATGTTGTTCACAAATTTATATAGTACTCAACTAGTTTTATATAACTCAAGTCATATATAGAAGTTTCCAATGGTATGACTCCTTAGGAAGAGAGAGGTCTTGGGTTGGACTCTAATTGAGCCCTGCTTTTTTTCTTATTACTTATTTTTACCATAATATTATAAAATATAAAGTTACATTACCAATTGTTATGCAAAAACATATTTTTCAATTCTGTAAATTAGATGTAAGAAAATAAGGTATATAAAAAAGATACAAGAAATATCAATTTACATACAAACATAGCTATTAGTTGAAAGAGTATGAATTTACAAAAAAAATTTAAAAAATAATTAAATTTGGAGTTCGTTTTAGTTCCAAAATAAAAAGAGAAAATGAATCATTCATGTGTTCTTGAGCCAATCCTAGAATTGGCCCAACTCGTTGCACGCGGCTCCCGGCGCGCTTTTTTCTTTTTTATATTTAAAAAAATCAAAATTTCAAAAATATATGTCCGTTTTTAAATATTTTAAAACTACCCCCGGTCGCCATATGGGGGGGCGACAGGCCCTAAGTGTAATTTTTTTTCTTCAAATTTGCAACGAGATTTCTGGTAAAAAAAAATGCAAGGGGGCCTGTCGCCCCCAACGGGCGACAGGGGCCTGTCGCCCACCTGAGGGGTGACTGCCGCCCACCCTAAAAGCGCTAAGCTCTGGGTCACGCATGCAGCTCAGTGGCCCGTCTAGAGGTTGGGTATTTGCCAGGTTTGAGTTTCAAGTTTGGGAAATTGTGCCCACCCTTAATTAGCTCTAGTCTGTTAGTGGCCTCCCAGTTGGCACGCGGAATGATCCATTGATGCTTTGTTCTTTAGATTATGATCCACTGATGCTAGCTAGAGCCAAGTCGGGTGTCTGCGCCGAACCCATCACCGCATGCTGCCAAGTTGGGAGGTTTACCTGCGCACACAGTGAGCTGGCGCCGGCCGCAGCAACGGCAGATCGGCGTGCAACGACAGGAGTTTAATGATACTTTAGTTTTTAGTTACGTATTAGTAAATTAGTTTAGAAAATTAGTACTACACATTTATTAATACAATTGCAGTACTATTAGAGACGTGTTTATAAATTAATTACGATTTAGAATAGAATTTCGCATATGCAGGATAGAATTTGAGTGTCATCACGTAGTTATGAATACTTATACGTTGTAGTTGAATTCCATACTTAGTTTTTACGGATTATTGAATAAGGTAGTGAAATAAAGAGTATAACTGGATAAGTATTCTGTGATAACTGGCAGAAGTACATGCAAGCAGCTCTAGAGCATGGGTGGCCTCTGGCAGAAGTACTCATCAAGCATGCCCGATCCGCCGTTGCTGCGGCCGGCGCCAGCTCACTGTGTGCGCAGGTAAACCTCCCGACTTGGCAGCATGCGGTGATGGGTTCGGCGCAGACACCCGACTTGGCTCTAGCTAGCATCAGTGGATCATAATCTAAAGAAAGAAGCATCGTTCCGCATGCCAACCGGGAGGCCACTAACAGACTAGAGCTAATTAAGGGTGGGCACAATTTCCCAAACCTGGCAAATACCCAACCTCTAGACGGGCCACTGAGCTGCATGCGTGACCCAGAGCTTAGCGCTTTTAGGGTGGGAGGCAGTCGTCCCTCTGGTGGGCGACAGGCCCCTGTCGCCCATTGGGGGGCCGACAGGTCCCCTTGCATTTTTTTTTGTCAGGAATCTCGTTGCAAATTTGAAGAAAAAGAATTACACTTATGGCCTGTTGCCCCCCATAGGGCGACCGGGGGTAGTTTTGAAATATTTCAAAACGGACATATATTTTTGAAATTTTGATTTTTTTAAAATATAAAAAAGAAAAAAAACCGCTCCCGGCGTGATCCGTGGTGACATCGTTCAGCCAATTGGGCGCTCCTTCCCTCTACCGCTTCGTCAAATCCTCTCGGTTCCCGATGCCTACTCCCTGCGCCAAATCCAGTCTTTAATCTGTATATGTCCTTAGTAAAATGCTCTTGACTTTTATATCCTAAAAAAATTGACTCGCACTTGTACGCCCATACATCAAGTTTGTTTCTCTATGTCATTCCATCCATCTCTATGCCATTCCATCCATGTGCTGTTAGAAGATAACGGGAGCAAAGTCTGACAGGTGGGACTCATTGCCCAATGGGAATGACCATATTGCTCCTGTGTACCCCTTTACCCATAATCCCCTCCCTGGAATCGCCCTCCTCCCCCTCCCCAAAACCCTCACCCATAGCCGACGCCGCCAGCCGCCGCTGCCGAACGCCGCCTCCGGCCGGCGCGCCACCGTGCCCCTTCATCGCCCCCTCCTGCCTGTTGGAGTAGTGGGCTTGGCCCATTACTTCTAAAGCATTAAAAGAATTTAAAGCCCACTATTAATGCTAGGGAATCAATGCTTAATTCCGTACCGGGAATTGAGGAGGATCTCAACCGACTTAAAAGGTGGACTTCGTGTACACCACTTGTGAAGCCGGTAAGAGGAGGATGGTGAACCACACGCGCGCGCGCGCTCGCTCGCCTCGCCGGGCCGGGCCGGGCCGGGCCGGGCCGGGCCGGGCCGAGGCGCGGCCGGCCGGCCGGACGGGCGGTGCGGTGCGGTGCGGTGCGTGTGCGCGTGCGCGGCTGGACGTGACGTGCAGGTGCCGGTGCGGTACGATGTGATGGCTATTTTGCCGTTGACAGCAATTAATCGTGCGATTAAACGTGCAATTAAATCTGTAATTAATGGCCATAACCGCATCACCTAAATGACTCTGATGGTGTCCAGGTTCAACGATCCTGAGCACCTGAGTCACTATATAAGAAGTGCCATTCTCCTCATCCATTCTGCACTAGAGCACTGAGGCAACTCGGCTCCTCTCTTCTCCCTCTCCAGTTGCAACAACTGAGTTCCCCAACGCTAATTTCTGTGCGCACAGAATTAGCATGAGCAGGCCTCCGAAACCTTGCTCGCCTTGAGATCCTGCACGGGATAGGCGGGCAATCAGGTTTTTGGGTAACGCTTTAGCGTGACTGCTCAAAAATACAAAGGCTTTGCCCGATTGAACGACTACTTCCTGGTGGACGAGCCGAACGACTACGTCGACTACATTCTGGTGGCCGAACGACTACGTCGACTACATCTTGGTGACCGTTCGTGGGACTGCACTGCGAACTTCTTCCTGCACCGATTTAGTTCGACTACTTCGACTGAGGCCAACCGAGTAGATGTCTACTCCAGTTGGTAACAGCGCAGCCAATGCCTCCGGCAACGGCCCCGCTTCAGGGTACTCCCTGAAACTTTGGTTATTTATATTGTTTATGCTTATTTGTGTGATAAGTATAAACATGTTCACATGTTTTATTTTACTCCTTAAAGTCATAGAAATATTGCTAGTTTATACATTTAATTTTGGAATTAAATTGTGCCCGAAATTGCCTAAATTTCTAACAATTCAAAAACCTGATTGTGTTAATAGGCTTTCGGTATCTAGCTTTGCTGCATCAATCAAACCATCACCTTTTGATGGTTCAAATTACAAACGTTGGCAAGAGCGACTTATACTGTGGTTAACACTATCGAGAGTGATCCATGTGAAAGAGGGTAAGCCTGAACAATTCTCTCCAGAGGAAGGGAGTGCGTTCGATGAGGCTGATATCCTCTTTCGAGGCTTGATCATTAGTGTTCTCGGTGATAACCTGGTGGATTCTTATATCCGGCTGCCAACTTGCAAAGCATTGTGGGATGCTCTTGAGGCTCAATATGGAGTATCTGACGCCGGGAGTGAGTTGTATATCATGGAGCAGTTCCTTGAGTACAGGATGGTCGAAGACCGTTCTGTAGTGGAACAGGCTCATGAAATACATACTCTGGCAAAAGATCTCAAAAATTGCAGCAAAGAGTCCCCATGTGTGTTACCCAATAAGTTTGTGGCCGGAGATATAATCTCTAAGCTGCCACCTTCTTGGAGGGACTTTGCTACTTCTCTAAAACACAAGAGACAGAAGTTCATAATAGATGGACTCATGGGGACTCTTGATGTTGAGGAGAAGGCGAGAGCAAAGGACATACGTGGGAAAGGAGTTGTTGGTGCTTCAAGTGCCAATCTTGTTCAGAAGAACAACTCCCACAAGAACAAGAAAAAGTCACCGCAGAACCAACCAAAGACTAAGAAGACAACCACTTTTAAGAAGAAGAAGACGGGAGCTTGCTATGTGTGCGCTAGTACGGATCACTTTGCTGCAAAGTGTCCAAACCGCAAAGGCAACGACTCCGCCAACATGGTTATTAGCGAGCCTGGAGGAACTTCGGGGTACGGTAATTTATTACCTACTGTTCTTTCAGTCTTTGGTTCACCCGAGTGGTGGGTTGACACTGGTGCTAATATTCATGTTTGTGCTGATGCTTCTTTGTTCTCTTCCTACCAGACCGGCAGGACTTCCTCCTTGCTGATGGGGAACGGATCACATGCGCGTGTTCTTGGTGTTGGTACGGTAAATCTGAAGTTTACTTCGGGGAAGACCGTGCAGCTGAAGAACGTGCAGCATGTCCCCACCATCAAGAAGAATTTAGTCAGCGGCTCTCTACTGTGTAGAGATGGTTTCAAATTAGTCTTTGAGTCCAATAAATGTATCTTGTCTAAGTTTGGTACTTTTGTTGGAAAATGTTATGAAAGCGGAGGCTTGTTCCGTCTTTCTTTGTCAGATATTTGTAATAAAATTGCATACAATGTTATTAACGTTGATGAAACAAATGTTTGGCATTCGAGGCTTTGTCACGTTAATTTTGGTTGTATGATGCGCTTAGCTAATTTGAGCTTAATTCCAAAGTTCACTTTTGTCAAAAATTCTAAGTGTCATGTATGTGTTGAATCAAAACAAACTCGTAAGCCTCATAAGACCGTGGAGGCAAGGAGCTTGGCACCCTTAGAATTAATTCATTCCGATTTGTGCGAAATGAATGGAGTGTTGACAAAAGGTGGTAAAAAATATTTCATGACTTTGATTGATGATAGTACTAGATTTTGTTACATCTATTTGTTGAAGTCAAAAGATGAAGCTTTACACTACTTTAAAATCTATAAAGCTGAAGTAGAAAACCAACTTGAGAGAAAGATCAAAAGAGTTAGGTCAGATCGTGGTGGCGAGTATTTCTCAAATTTATTTACTTTATTCTGCGAGGAACATGGTATTATTCATGAAAGGACGCCTCCCTATTCACCTCAGTCAAATGGGGTTGCCGAAAGAAAGAACCGCACTCTAACGGATTTGGTTAACGCCATGTTAGATACAGCGGGACTTTCCAAGGAATGGTGGGGTGAGGCTATATTGACTGCATGTCATGTCCTAAACCGTGTTCCTACAAAGAATAAAGAGATAACTCCATTCGAGGAATGGGAGAAGAAAAGGCCAACACTGTCATACTTACGTACATGGGGTTGTTTGGCAAAAGTGAGTGTGCCAATAACCAAGAAACGTAAGTTTGGACCTAAAACTGTGGATTGTATCTTTCTAGGTTATGCTATTCACAGCGTTGGATATAGATTTTTAATAGTGAAATCTGGAGTACCTGACATGTATGTTGGTACTATAATAGAGTCCAGAGATGCTACATTTTTTGAAAACATTTTTCCCATGAGAGATGAAACAAGTTCATCTAGGCAAGAGTTCATCGAGGATGATGGCTCTGCTGAGCCGATAGAACACAATGAACATACACTTGTAGAAAATCCTGAGGAGGATAACAATGATGCTCCGAGAAAGAGCAAGAGACAAAGGACTGTAAAGTCTTTTGGTGATGATTTCATTGTATACCTCATAGATGATACACCCAGAACCATTGAAGAGGCATATTCATCTCCTGATGCTGACTATTGGAAGGAAGCAGTAAGGAGTGAGATGGATTCTATTATGTCTAATGGAACCTGGGAGGTCGTTGAACGTCCTTATGGATGTAAACCGGTTGGATGCAAGTGGGTGTTCAAGAAAAAGTTTAGGCCAGATGGTACTATTGAAAAGTACAAGGCTAGGCTTGTGGCCAAGGGTTATACCCAAAAAGAAGGAGAAGATTTCTTTGACACTTATTTACCAGTTGCCCGATTGACCACAATTCGAGTGTTACTTTCCCTGGCAGCCTCTTATGGTCTTCTCGTTCATCAGATGGACGTTAAGACGGCTTTCCTCAATGGAGAGTTAGAAGAGGAGATCTATATGGATCAGCCGGATGGGTTTGTATCAAAGGGTCAAGAAGGAATGGTTTGTAAGTTGTTAAAATCTTTATATGGTCTCAAGCAAGCGCCTAAGCAGTGGCATGAAAAGTTTGATAGAACTTTGACCTCTGCCGGCTTTGTTGTGAACGAAGCTGACAGATGTGTGTACTATCGCTATGGTGGGGCTGAAGGAGTGATTTTGTGCTTGTATGTGGATGACATACTGATCTTTGGCACTAGCCTTAATGTGATTAAGGAAGTCAAAGAGTTTTTATCTCAAAATTTTGAGATGAAGGATCTGGGAGAAGCTGATGTTATCCTTAATATAAAACTGGTAAAAGAGATCAATGGTGGGGTGATTCTTACACAGTCTCACTATGTGGAGAAGGTGTTAAGTCGCTTTGGTTATAGCGACTATAAACCTGTCTCAACACCATATGATGCCAGTTTAATTCTTAGAAAGAACAAAAGGATAATGCGAGATCAGCTGAGATATTCTCAGATCATTGGTTCATTAATGTATTTAGCGAGCGCTACAAGACCTGACATCTCGTTTGCTGTAAGCAAACTGAGCCGGTTTGTTTCAAACCCGGGAGATGATCATTGGAAGGCTCTTGAAAGAGTAATGCGCTATCTGAAGGGGACAATGAACTATGGAATTCACTACACCGGGTACCCAAGGGTACTAGAAGGGTATAGTGATTCAAATTGGATTTCTGATGCTGATGAGATAAAGGCCACAAGTGGATATGTGTTTACACTTGGTGGTGGAGCTGTTTCCTGGAAGTCTTGCAAGCAGACCATCTTAACGAGGTCAACTATGGAAGCAGAACTCACAGCATTAGATACCGCCACTGTTGAGGCTGAGTGGCTTCGTGAGCTCCTTATGGACTTGCCGATAGTTGAAAAACCGTTACCGGCAATCCTAATGAATTGTGACAATCAAACGGTAATTGTCAAGGTGAATAGTTCAAAGGATAATATGAAGTCATCTAGACATATGAAAAGGCGGTTGAAATCTGTCAGAAAATTGAGAAACTCCGGAGTTATAACCCTGGACTATGTTCAGATGGCTAAGAATCTGACAGATCAGTTTACAAAGGGTCTTTCACGAAATGTGATAGACAATGCATCTATGGAATTGGGCTTGAGACCCATGTGAGTCATTCTATAGTGGAAACCTGTCCTATGTGATCGGAGATCCCGTGAATTAGGATGGTGAAACAAACTAAAGTCTGACTGTGAGAAGAGAACCTTTGTGAAAAGGGCTCATTCCGTGTATAAGGTGCATTTCTCTTCTAATCTGTATGGCAGGTTGGTCTATACCTTAATGTGTGCCAGGTGGTTTTTTTAAACAAATGAGTTGTTTTCTTGAAACAAAGATGTTGTCCTACAGAACATCTGAAAGGAACACACCTATATGAGTTTGACCACTGGTCATGGTCTATGAGAATTGGGTATTCTCTAAAAACTCATGAAGGACCTGGAGTATGACTTATAAGCTCCAAACCGCGGGGATGCTTTTGCAGTCTAGTACCAGTGTAGGGCTCTGGTCAAATTTGTTTGCACAAAACTGGCAATTCAAGGCATAGTCCATTGCACAGTTGTGAATAAGTGTAGCCTTTGTCCTAGATGGAAGTTCAACTTAACAGTCTCTGTCGAATACTAGTATATCAATGAGGGAATGAGGGTATTTCTAGTGTGGCTTGAATTTCTTGGTGGGGATTGTTGGAGTAATGGGCTTGGCCCATTACTTCTAAAGCATTAAAAGAATTTAAAACCCACTATTAATGCTAGGGAATCAATGCTTAATTCCGTACCGGGAATTGAGGAGGATCTCAACCGACTTAAAAGGTGGACTTCGTGTACACCACTTGTGAAGCCGGTAAGAGGAGGATGGTGAACCACACGCGCGCGCTCGCTCGCCTCGCCGGGCCGGGCCGTGGCCGAGACGAGGCGCGGCGCGGCGCGGCCGGCCGGCCGGCCAGACGGGCGGTGCGCGTGCGCGTGCGCGGCTGGACGTGACGTGCAGGTGCCGGTGCGGTGCGGTGCGATGTGATGGCTATTTTGCCGTTGACAGTAATTAATCGTGCGATTAAACGTGCAATTAAATCTGTAATTAATGACCATAACCGCATCACCTAAATGACTCTGATGGTGTCCAGGTTCAACGATCCTGAGCACCTGAGTCACTATATAAGAAGTGACATTCCCCTCATCCATTCTGCACTAGAGCAATGAGGCAACTCGGCTCCTCTCTTCTCCCTCTCCAGTTGCAACAACTGAGTTCCCCAACGCTAATTCTCGCTAATTTCTGCGCGCACAGAATTAGCGTGATCAGGCCTCCGAAACCTTGCTCGCCTTGAGATCCTGCACGGGATAGGCGGGCAATCAGGTTTTTGGATAACGCTTTAGCATGACTGCTCAAAAATACAAAAATACAAAGGCTTTGCCCGATTGAACGACTACTTATCACGTATCACCGTATTGCGGGTAGTTGAGGTAATATAGCTACCAGCCGCTACAGTAAACAGCTGCTACAGTACCAGCCGCTACAGTGTCGTTTCTCCTCGCAAACTACTATTCAACCAGCTGCTACAGTGTTCTCCCCATCCCAGCCGAACAGGCTGTTCCTCGCCCCCTCCGGCCGCCGCCGCCTTCCTCGCACCCTCCGGCCGCCGCCGCCTTCCTCGCACCCTCCGGCCGCTGCCGCCTGACGCCGCCCCGTCCGGCCACCGCCGCCTGACGCCGTCCCTTCCTCGCCCCCTCTACCGTGGTGACCTGCGGGCGTCGGCCTCGTGCGGGGCCGCCGCGCTCGCGCAAGGCAAGGGGCCACGTGGGGCGGCCGCGCCGAGGGCGCCGCACGGCCAGGGTGCCCCCCTCATCCAGTGGAAGGGAAAGCTGAGCCTGGGCCCTGGGCGCGAGGATCCTGCAGGCCGGCGGCTTGGAGCGCGCGTTCCGCACGCGTTCCCGGCAGAGAGGAGCGAGTGGCTGGTGAAGGCCCACCAGTGCTACCTCTACACCACCGGCGGTCCCATCGCCGGGATGCTCTTCGTCTCCACACCCGCAGGATCACCTTCCGCAGCGACCGCTCCCTGGCCGTCACCTCCCCGGCTGGCGACGTCGTGGCCCAGGTCCCCTACAAGGTGGCGGTCCCGCTGCAGCGGATCAACCGGGTGAGGCCCAGTGAGAGCGCCGACAAGCCGGAGCACAAGTACATACAGGTGGTCGTGGATAGCTTCGAGTTCTGGTTCATGGGGTTCGTCAGCTACCAGAGATGTTGCAAGTACATGGTGCACCTGATTGAGATCGCTGGCGACCTGTGACCTGGTCGGCGCGGCGCGGGTGGGCGGGGGTCGAGGCGTGTTCGGCCGGCCGGTCGCCGTGGATCGGAGGGGTCCTTCTGCTTGCGATTCGGATTGGTTGGCAATTGCGTGGTCGCCCAAGTTCTGTTAATTGGTGCTGTAGAATTGATGATGCATAGACCAAGGAACTTGGTTTCGCCAAATGAAAATATATTTGAATTACTCTGAGGATGGCAAGGATTAAGTTTTTGTTCTTTTATCCCGCTATGAGTTTTTCTTTCTTTCTTTCTATGTGCCGCTTAAACAAGGATAAAATATGATGCATGCCCCCTCGTGCGCGCTGTTTTCATTTTTTTAATTTATTTTCAGAGTTTTTCTCATTTTCATTAGATCTGAAATTAAAAAAAAATACAGGGCGGTCGCCTCGTGCGCGCCAACTCCCCCTTCCAGCCCTTTAACTGTTTAAAGACTCCCAAGAGCACACAGGTTAACATCAATTTTCACAATGACATACAGGTTAAAAACTTCATATGCAACATCTCCTTCACATAAGGGCAAAATTGTCTTTTCCTAACTCCATTAGTCACCGTTACAGTCCATTCCGTTCAAAGGGCATAGAGGTAAAAAAAACTTGTGCGAGTCAATTTTTTAGAAGTATAGAGGTCAAGAACACTTTACATAATGACATACAGAGGACATACAGATTAAAGACTCCGAATCCAATCCCCGCCGACTCCCTACGCCAAATTTCATCACCCTTGCTCCCACGACTGCCCCCTTCTTCCCAGCTCTCCCGCCAGTCCTCGCCCAATACTAACTGAGATAAGAAGCCAGGTACATTGCAGAGGAGTATGCATACATGTGTTCAGCTTCAAGTAATATATATCAAATGCATTGATTTTCAGTACTATGCTAAATAAGGAAGCTAACACTTAACTAGCCAATCAGGCAAATTCACCTATTAGCTGAGCATTTCCGTTTGCTATGCATCTCAATTGTAAGCATGCATTTATGTTTAATCATCTACATGGAAACATTACCAAGTAGCAAAGGACACAAAAGGGAAATCCATAGCTGATGTTGTTTCTTGTATTTTGCAGGTGATGGTCTGATCTCATAGCTGCCCTCCTATTTTTCTGAGGCTTCTGTAGTACATGTGTTTTTTTTTAAAAAAAAATTTGAACTTCTATACAAGCTTAAGACTTGATAGGTACTATCATGTATTGCCTAGATTGCAAGCTCTGCTATGTACTTTGAGTGGTTTAATCTAGTGGCTGGTGCATAACCGATCTGTATGTGTAGCTCTAAAGCATTTGACAGTACCTATAGGTCAAGCAGCACCTCTCAAGGCTGCTTCTCTTAACTTCTCTAGCTTCTCCCTATTGCTGCAGGGTGCCAATGATTGTTACTACTCGTCTGTTACCCCTTCACTGACAGCTAGTCCTGCTGCATAACTTTTCACAATGGCAACGTCAAGCAGCTGGAGACCATCCTCTCTAGTCAGGAAGTTCTTTTTCGGAAAAAGTCCAAATTACTCCCCTCAAGTATAACCAAAGTCTGAATAACCCCCTAAATTATATTTTGGTTCGTTTTACCCCTTAAACTATGTCATTTGGTTCATTTTACCCCTTAACAAAATTTGTTCTTTTTTATTCCACCACATATAAGTTGAATCTTAATTTAAAATTTTGCATGGTAGTAGTGGACATCACAATGCATTTTAATAAAATGTATTATGAATTTTTCATCAATATGTTTTATATAATTTGAATTTCAAGAATGAATATATTAGTAAATATCTTACTCTATCAAAGAATGATGAAAAAATGATGATATATTTTTCTAAAATATGTTATGATGTCCGCTATCATCCTGTAAAAAAACAACTTAAGATTCCACTTGTGTGTGGAGAAACAAAAAAGAGAAATTCCATCAAGGGGTAAATTGTACCAAATGATATAGTTTAGGGGGTAAAATGAACTAAAACATACTTTAGGGGGTTATTTGGACTTTGGTCATAGTTCAAGGTAGTAATTTGGACTTTTTCTACTCTATTCTTGTGTATGAGTGTGTTGGCTGCACTAGGATGGAACTATTCTTGCTCGGTGGACTGTTAGATATGTGTACATTTTGGCTCTGTTTTGTTAGACTGGAATTTCATACAGATATTTTACTTACCATAATTTCATTCATGCTGCAATTTCTGTGTTCCAATAGATTGGAAGTGCTAGCATTCTGCAGAAGATGCTTGAGTTTTGCTGAAATAATCACTACTACATAAATCTTTTCAGAGGCGTGCATTTTTATTTTTTAGAGATATTTTTTGGAAACGCCTCAGAGCAAAAGTCAGCGTAAATACAAGATTTTTAGAGGCGTTTTTGTGCCCGTCTCTGTTAATAAAAAAATAAATAAAAAAATAGGCGAGCCCACCGAGCCCATCTAGGCCCGGCAAGCACAAAAACGTGTAGATCTTCTCATGTGGAGTCCAACAAAATTGAATTTTTCATTTTATGATTTTTGTATGATTTACAATGATTTTTCAAAGATTCAACTGAAATTTTTTAAAATAAGAAAAAGACAAAACTACTATCACTGTTGCAAACCGCGGTTACTGTAGCGGAACAGTCTTCAAAACCGCTCGAGGGAGGTAAAATGCACGGTTTGAAAAAAATTGAGGGAGGTGAAGTACCCGGTTTCGTAGTTGCGGGAGAAAAACCAAACTTTCGTGATAGTTGGAAGAGGTAAAACAGACTTTTTCCAAAATATTATGCCTTTTTGTGTGGATCGTGTTGGGCCATATTTAATGAAGAATCATTTGTCACAATTAGATTGCGATGTTAGATTTTAGTGACCACCATGTCATAAGACAAACAACAATTTTATAACATTGTCTATCCTACATGACACATGCATAATTATCTAATCTTAAGGTTTTATGATATTTTCCGAGCTTAGTAATGATGAAAATTAAGCGTCATAAATCAATACGATAGAAGGGCCGTTGTAAATTCAAACATGAAAAAAATTGTAAGATTAAACTCTATCTCAAATGGTTCAGAAAAATAATGCCCTCAAAGCCCAAATTGACTTGGGCCACTTTAATGCACATTTTCAATGGCCCGTGGAGAAAACCCTGGTGGCACTCAAAAACTCATCTATGGCCACTAATCGTTACTCCCTCCATTCTCTATTGATAGTCCTATTTCACCTTGACACAATGACCAAGGAAAAGCAACTTTACTTATCATCTAATTAATGTAACATAAGATTTTTTGCTAGTCCTCCAATGTCTTTGTTAGAAACTCCTCGTTACTGGTGCTATTTATTGTTATGGTCCTTATCAATAGCAAATATGACTATTATTTGTGAATATTTAAGTTTTGAAAATAGGACTATCAAAAGAGAATGGAGGGAGTATTTTATATTGCAATAATGAAATATTGTTGCAATAGGTCCTTCTATGTAGCAACAATTCTGGTGTTCGTTGCTATATCTAAGTCTAGTTACAATGATTCACGTTAGCGTTGCAATATCTAAGACTCATTTGCAACATCATCGATTTTTGTTGCAATATCAATGATTTCATTCGCAACGATTTTGGTTTTGTCGCTGTATCTAAGACCATTGCGACACATGATAGCACTAATAGCAACGTGTTATAATCGTTGCAACATGGGCAACTATTGCAACCATTACGAATAGCGTGGCAATAATTTCACCGTAATTGCGACAACAAAATATGTGTTGTGATATCTCCTACTTGTCGCAACCAACAAAATTTTAATCGCAACACTACACAATTGGTGGCAATAAATCACCCTATCGCAACCAAAATTGCCTGCCGTTGCGCTAAAACCAGGTATCGCAACGAAAATCAGGGTGTTGCAACAAAAAGTGGTGGCATTAGCCTTTTTTTCTAGTAATGTTTATTTTAGAATTTTAGAATTTATTTTTAATTGGTTGGGTAAAGTACTAGGTGATATACAACTATCAGCACTGGTATTTAACACATAACCTAGTTCTTTAACCTGATCTGATCACAGAGGATTAGTTGATAGCATATGTAAAATGGTTTAGCTGGCTGTCGGGTATAAATATTGTGGATACCCAAGGACAAGGGATTAACGGATAAACCACTCGATTAGGCCAAGCGACAGTCATGGCAAGACCATCCGATCTGACCTACGTGGGAGGACTCTTGCCTCGACGGGAGCAGTCTCAGCCTCGCCTGACCGAGGGGAGGAGGCTCCGCCTCGCCTGACCTATGGGAGGAGGCCCTATCTCGCCCGACTATCGGCCGGGCGAGGAGGTGAAGGGTTATGTGGTGGGCTACCCTACCTATTGTAACATCCCGGATTTTTCGGAATATTAATAAGTCGAAAAATACGAATTTCAAAATTTTTTATGATAATGCTATAATAAATGAAATTAAGTAGGAGGACTTTCTCTCCAAAATTCCTAAATTTTGAATTAAATTAAGGATTATTGAATTGATAGTGTGAATTATTTGGAGTTAATTGGATTTATTGGCATATACTTTGTTTATTTGATTATTTGATTTGATTAGGATTTAATAATTTGTGTGAAATAGTGTGGGAACTAAATTGAAGTGTGCCCTTCAATTTAATTCCAAATGCTGACTTTCTTGGGTGGCATCTGAACTTAATTTTGATATGCAAAATTGGATTCAAATGCTATCTACCTCAAGTAGGACTTAATTTGAATTGTAGCATTCAAATTAAATCCTAAACCCGACTCAAACCCTAACCTTAACATACCCAAATCCAAACCCTAGTCCAAATCCTGATCCTGGCCATGACTCTAGCCCTAAACTTGGGCAATCCCTAATCCTACCCAAGCTTGGCTCGAGCCCGTTAGCTAAACCCTAACCCTAACCTAGCTTCGGCCCTAGCCTGGTTGCAGCCTAACCAAAAAACCAGGCACAGCCCAACCCATTTAGACCCCAAACTGACCCGTCCTGCTAACCCCTTGGGCCACCGGGTCAACCCAACCCACGCACGCCGACCAGCCTGCTCTCGCGCAACTCGTTCCAGCCCACACCACAGCCATCGGCCCAATTCCGCTCTGCCGGCCTGTTCGCCACACCGCCACGCCAGGCCGCCCGACCAACCTCGCGCGCTGCACCGGCCCAACCCGCGCGTGTGGCCCTCCAGCACCCGCCGCCTGAGACACTATCGCCCCGGCCCCGCCTGTCAGGGGACTATTTCCCTTTCTCCTTCCGCACAACGCCGCCTGCTTTGTTCTGCCCTGCCTTCGCTATGCTTTTCCACCGCTCGCGTCGACGCCACCTGCCTGCTCGCGTCACCTGCCTGCCGTGCGCCCTCTGCTGTCGGCCACCAACGCGCGCTCGCACTGGCTGCTTGCGCCCACACCAAAGCCCCCGCCGCAGAGGCCGCACGATGCGTGCCTTGCGTCCTCGGCATGGATGCCGAGGATCGCTAATGTCCGGACCGCACCAGAGCCCTTGGTGCCCTACCAACCGCCCTATAAAACCCCCATTGGCCGCCACCCTCCTAACCCTAGAGCCGGGCTCAATTTTCCTTCCACCACCGCCGCCAGAGGAGTTGAGGAGAGGGGGCCAGAGACGGAGGGGAAGGAGGAGTCGCCGCTGCCCAAGATTTGCTAGGCCGGCGCCCCCGTACCACGACATCACTGTAGTGGTTCTCCCTGCACTGCATCGCCTCGCCACAGCGCTGCCACCTCCGTTGCCGAGCCCGCCGGTACGTCGCCGTTTGCCCTTGGCCTTCCTTGTTTCGCAGCTACCCTGTTTCCGTGTTGCTGTAGCCCCGCCGCTGCGCCTTGGTCTCCGTCGTGGCCCTGGGTCCCCAAGTGCCGCACGTGCTCATGCGTGGCACGCACATGTTTAAAAAAAATCTAGAATAAGAATTTTATATTTATAATTAACGCTTACACATGGTAATGATATAAATTTTTAAAAAGAACCGAATGAATATTTACTGAAGAAAGAGTCCAGCTTCGTGCATTTGTACTGAAAATGTACGGTTCTCTCACAAGTTCAGTAGCAATTGCTCGCCATTCGCTGTGTTCGCTTGGCTTGTCAGCCAACCAGCTAGCAGTACTGTTCTCTCATACTAAATCAGCACCAGCCACCAGCTACCAGCCAGTCAGCAATACTGTTCTCTCATAACAAATCAGCACCAACCATCAGCCACAACCAAGCGAACACAGCGATTACCTCGACTGAACCCTTGTAGAATGACACATGCTATATGTCCAAAATACAGATATTGTATTTTCTTCAACCCTTGTAGAGCAATGGAAAAGACTGCAGTACCCTAAACTCTATCCAAATGCTCTCCCCTTCCTCATCCCCAAACTCCAGAACCCAAGCGCAGGGCGGCTGCAGTAGGCGACGGCGATGACACATGGAGAGGGGCTCGGCGGGAGCAGGCCAGCCCGACGCAGGCGTGTAGGCCTGCCAGTTTGCAGCCACGCTCACACGACCAGCCCCAGCAGTCGCGCAAATCTTCCTTGTCCACGCCAGGATCTCCGGCTCCCAATCTCACCACCCACACACACCCTCCTTTTCTTCTGGCCCAAGACACCTCACCGGCTTGATCCCATCCGCCTTCACGGAGCGCTGCCGCCGCCGGCCCTTCTCCAGCCAAGAACGCCAAAGCCCCTTTAGAAAAAAATAAACAAGAGTTCATATTAATAGAACACCTGATAGGTAGTGATTTTACATCTATAGCAAAGATTTACACACGACAAAGGATGTATTTCAAAAATATTTTAATAAAAAAATTAGATTCAGTAACTTTCAGTTTAGGATCACACCAAAAACATAACGATGCCTGGTTCAGAAAAAATAACCCATGTAGGATTATCTTCATCCACCTCGATCTTTAATAGAAGAGAAGAACTTTATATAACTTAAGATCCAATAAAACTGAAACAAACAGTTTAGCTGTCAAATTAATTGCAGTGTCAGTATGTTCCATCTCAAAATATTGCTCCCAAGCATCTCTCTCTATCAATCGACAAATGTTAGCATACAGAACAAACACATGGAAACAACAGGACAAGCATGTAGGCAAAATCAACAATAACGGGCAGGCACAACATTTTGATCCTGGAGGTTATTTGGCCAATCTACAGATTTCGCAAGGTGAAAGAAAAGGTAGTCAATGACGTAAATATAATAGCAAGAATATATGGACGTGAATGGATTGCTCCTGCTGCATGCAGTAAGGCCATCCTACTCCCTTAAAACAAAAAAAATAAAACAAAACCTGCTGTTGAAATGAAAAGTTGCTACATCATTTCCATTTAGACCTAATACATAGAATAAGGAGAAAATATCAGGGTCATCTGCTCTCCAAATTATAGATCCGTTCCAAATAATTCTTGTAATTCTTTGAGCAACCAGCCAATAACAGAGGGAAAAATTAAACAATCAAAGAAATGCTTGGCCCAAAGGGAGTCAGACCTGTAGGTGCTCAATGGAATGAACATCGAATTTTATAAAACAATATTGCATACCGAGATGCCACAAACAAATATGAAGGCAGTCTTTGAATAGAATAGGAAGCTTTAGCATATTTCTTAAGTTTAACCTTGTACCATGTGCATTGGTCTCCGCCGTGGCCCTGGGTCCCCAAGTGCCGCATGTGCACGCGACGCGCTACCATCGACGCGCGTGCGCACGGGCCAGGCCCCGCACGATGCGACACCACAGTCACAAGGCGCTGGTGCCGCGACGTCGAGCACGGGTCGCGGCAACACCTTGCCCGCGCATGCCCAACCCCTAGACCCCACTGTCGCCGTGCGTGATCACCGCCCAACGTAGATGTGACGTCGTGTCCGCGTCGCGCGCACGCCCTCTTGCTGACACCTCGCCGCCGGCCGTGACCTTAGTCGACCCCGCCATACCACTACATTGCCTGCCCTCTCTGCCTCGCCGGACCACTCCAAGCCTTTGCCCCTGGCGCATGCTCGCCGGACAGCCGCCAAGCCTACCTCTATTTGCCTCGCCGTGCTAACCTCGGCGCACCGCCTCCGCCATGCCGTTCCTGTCGACGCCTGCCGCGCCGGAGATCAGAACAAGGGAGAGGAGAGAAGGAGGAAGGAGGGGAAGGAAAGAAGAGGAGGCAATCGCCACCGCCAGAGAAAGGAAATGAGGAGCTCCATCGAGCCCCAACCTCACCACCGGGAGATCCGTCACCATCGCTGCCGCGCCAAGGACGAGGGAAAGAGGTGAAGGGGAGAAAAAATGGGGGAGAAAGGAAGAGGAAGAAGGCCGCCATCGCCGCCAGAGGAGGAGGATCGCAGGGTCAGTCCTCGCCGCCGGAGTTGCTGCCGACACCTCGCCGGAACCACTGCTCCACCGCCGAGACCCGCCGCCGCCCCATCTCCGCACATGCACACAGCCACACACACGCACTTGCCGCATGGGATCGGGCCAGCCAAACCGGATCCCCACCAAGTCGCAGACCCATGGGCCCGGCTTGCCAGTGGCACTAGGCGCGCCGACACCTGGGGCCCGGTGAAGAGAGAGAGAGGGAGAGAGAGTGGGAGATGGAGAGAGGGAGGGAGAGAGGGAGGGAGGGAGAGAGGGAGAGAGAGGGAGAGGGAGAGCGGGAGAGGGGGGGAGGGAGAGTGTGTCGGGTACCACGATTAGGGACACCCTAATCGGGGTACTAAGATCGCCTTAAAACACAAACACATGCTAAGGCGACTGGGCCCACGAAGGCCCACGGCCTCCTTCCAATCTGAAGGAAAGGGCTCAAAGAAGCCCAGCGTGCGGCCCATTCGCATCCCCCTCAAACCCACGGGACGATCTCCGCCTCGCTCGAGGGTCCCCGTCGAGACCCCTCGGCTGCGTCCCGCATCTCCGCCTCGCTCGATGGTAGCGCACCTGCCCTCGAGCGGGCAAACATCTCCGCCTCGCTCGAGGGTAGCAAACCTACCCTCGAGGGTGTAACTCATCTCCGCCTCGCTCGAGGCCACCTCTCGGCATAAGGGACAAATGGCCCCGCCGCTCAACCACTCGCCGTACGGAGGCATTAAAAGCCAGCCACTCCTCCACGGCTCCCAGGACGGGCGGCGTCGGGCCGCCATTCCCACAGTGGATGTGACCGGGGTCTCATCCACCGACTTCAGTCACCGCTCCGCCATCCCGGATGCTGTAGCAGCACTGTTGGACCTGCGACGCGAGACAAGACAGGCTCTGCACTGCTCCCGTTACTATTCTGCCTACACCGACCAATCGGACCCGCCTCCCGCTGAGAAAGGGGTCCGGCGATGTCACGTGCCCTTCAGAGAGGGGCGCTCAGTACACACGCGCGGAGTCCCGGACCTCCCCCCTCAAGGGGTCCGGGGCCTCTACGTGTCCCCCGGACCTTCTAGTGCAACTGACCGCGCTCGGACCAGGGGGTCCGGGACCGTGCACCCCGCTACCGCTACTGCTGGTGCGTGCATGACCCAAGTCCGCAGGGCCCACCGAACGCCACCGCGCCGTATATAGAAGACCATACACCAGCGACGTCCACGCCGCCCGCAAGGACGGGCAGGACGCCGGCGCGATCTCCGCAAGACCAAGGACGATACGCACGCCCAACGCCATGCCCCACAGTATACTTTCTACAGTATCCGACCACTGTACCCCGCGATTCGGGGGAAAACGATGACTTCCACACCCACTCATGTGCGCCGCCCCTCCTTGTGACTATAAAAGGAGGAGGCAGGCTTCCTTTACTCGCGCTCACGCTCAGAGGCTCAGACACACACTCTCTCTCTCGGAGGACGCTTAGACGCTCCCAGACGAGATCCATCATCACCCGCGCTCCGGCATCCCTATTCGCCACGTTCAACCCCGCTCCTAGTAGAGACCTGGGAGTTTCTCTCCCTCTCTCGCCTCGCTTGTATCCCCTACTACAAGCACTCCGGGTGCAAGATAATACAGTGACCTCGCACACCTCCTTTGCTGGACGTACGGCCCCGCGGCCGGAACTTGGATAAACCGTGCGTTACTATGTTGCCTCTTGCATCATCATCTGGGATGAGGAAACACGCAGCATTTACTAGTTGGGATCCGGCCCCCCGGGTCGGGACACCGACAGTTGGCGCGCTAGGTAGGGGGTATGCGTGACATTTTTCTCTCTTGTTCCCATTTTGATCTCCAGGGATGGCGGGCAGATCCAACCCATACCCTATGGGTGTTTCGGATCCGCTCCCAGCGGGATTTGTGATCTGGTTTGAGAGTCTCGAGTTCAGAGTGACCGGCAACGGTTGCCTCATGCAGCTCCTCTCGCCCAGACGCAACCTCGTCGCTCCGACACCACCAGCCCAGCGCAACAGGCGTTCGGGCCACCGTTCGCGACAAGCACGCGCGGAGCGGCGCCACGCGGCACGCCACAGCTCCCCCATGTGGGTTGAGGCTGGCATGTCGCAACTCAACATCGCGCCTAATGGGGCTATCGCCTCATCATCGCGTGCCTCGGCGTCATCTGCGCCGACACTGTTATCTGCTGCAGCACCAGCGCCTCCCAGGGGGGGCTCGACCTCGCCTTCGCCCTTCCCCTTTGGGATGCGCAGCACTGCCATTCACACCTACGCCTCTTCGATCAGCACTATCTTCACCAAGCATGAGGAGTTATCGGGTCATCATCTTCTGTCGATCTGCAGCCTCATCGCATCGTCTCCCGACGAATCCTACCCCGAGACGGCGAGCTCAATCGTCGACGACATCAACTTCTTCATGAACAACTTCACGGCCGAGGAGGCCGAGGACTACTCCGGGGTTTGCGACCCCAACGCTCTCCGCTCGTTCCAGCTGGCGACGGCTTACTGCCTCACCTGCTCCGAAGACTCCAGCGAGGGGGATTTCGATCCTTCCCGGGAGTGCTTCATGGTCCAACTCGCAGACGGGCAAGACGACAACGCTCCGGGTGACGACGGGAATGGCGGTGCGGACGCGCAGGCGAACCCACCAGTGGTGCCACTTGCAGCCCCTTCTTCCTCGTCAAGCTCGGCGGCGCGGCAAGCACAGCTGGCACAACTCAAGGAGCTTCAAGCCAAGCTTGACGAGCAGCGTCAGCAAACCCAGGAGCTGCGCACCGCACTCGAGTAGCAGCGTACCGCGCGCGGCGCACACGCCCAGGCGGCGGGACGTGTCGCCCGGGAGCGCATCCTGTCCGACGACAACGTCGACAAACCCCCGGAACTGAAGACGGCCGGCGAAAAACTTGTCGCTGCGGCCTATCTACTCCAAGCTATGCCTGAGCCATCGATGCCTTCGGGCCGCAACCTGCGCCACGAGGCACAGGAGCTCATCGAGCAAGCTGCCGTGCAGCAGGCCGAGAGTTCTGCGTCTCGTATGCGCTCGAAAGCCCCGGAGCAGCCTGGTGGGACTGCGCACCAGGACTGCGAGGTTTCTGTGCACACACCACCAGCAGGGAAGGGCAAGGCAGCCGTAGCGCCCGGTGCGAAGGCACCCTCAGTGCACGAGCGCGTCAGCAGAGTTCCCGTAAGGGAGCGAATCCGTGACACGCACGGGCATGTCTGTGACGGCGACGCTCACAACATCATCGACGGCAGGAGGTACACCCCTCGACGGGGTGGACGCTTCGACCCTGAGCACGACAGGGGTGAGTCACCGGAGCCTCCGGGCACCCGGGTGTTCAGCCGGGAAATCCGAACAGCATCTTTTCCCCCGCGTTTTCGACAACCCAACACCCTCGTCAAGTAGTCGGGCGAGACTGACCCTGCAGTCTGGCTCAACGACTACCGCCTAGCGTGCCAGCTAGGCGGCGCGACGGAGGACGCGGTCATCATCCGCAACCTCCCTCTTCACCTTGCTGACGCCACACGAACGTGGCTCGAGCATCTGCCTGCGGATCAGATCCACAACTGGGCCGACTTGGTCCAGATCTTCGTGGGTAATTTCCAGGGCACATACGTGCGCCCTGGGAACTCCTGGGACCTCAAAGGGTGCCGCCAAAAGCCCAACAAGTCCCTGCGCAACTACGTGCGGCGCTTCTCCAAGCGATGCACCGAGCTCCCCAGTGTCACCCACGTCGAGGTCATCAACGCCTTCCTCGAGGGTATGACGTGCAGGAACCTGGTGCATGAGCTCGCGAGAAGGCATCCGACCAACATGTTGACGTTCACTAACGCCCCCGATTTGTATACCGCAAGCGCACGGTTCGTGGTAGCTTTTCCCTTAGAGTATTCCCCCAAGGTTTATCAATCCGTGGATCGACAATGAACTTACTAGGGTTTTCCATCTAATCTAATGGATCTATCCTAACATGAAGCATTAATTGCATATAAAAGGTGAACCTTTGATAGATATGAGTGATGTACGAAGGTTGATCTCATCCATGAACATCGGTAAGGATAAAGCATGACCGAAGGCATGACTAAACCTATCACACGCATTCTAGTTGTAGTTCTAGCTAAACGAGTAAGCTCAACATGCATCTCATCCAAAGCCTCTTTAAATCAAAACCTCCAATCCGATCCCTCGATACCCAACCTACTTAGTGGCAACGGCCTGTCACGACGCCACCCCTTTCAACGGGATACCCTGAAGCAAGTCGAACCCCCTTTGGGTAGATCCGGTATGAACTCCTAGCCACCATAGCTACAAGAACACCCCATGCAATCTATCTCGAGAATAGATCTAGGAATAAGCACACCCAAAGCAAGAACGAAATCGAAAGAGGAGAGACATGATCACTAAATAGATCGGATGACATGAAGACATTACTCACATAATAGATTCGTTTGGATCGCCACCACCGCGTATACACCATTGACGACTCCAACTAGCTCATGAACTCCACCATGACACAACCACGCAGGGAGGCCATGGCGGCTAGGGATGGCCTAAGCCATCTCCTAAACAACTTCGAAGACTTGCGGCGGCCGTCGTCTCCCTCCGGTCTTGGCCCTAGGTTTTCGTCGAGTTCTGGTTGGATTGATGCTTCGAGTTGAATAAGGTGCGAGCTATTTATAAGCCGAGGAAGCCACCGGTCGAAGGGGAAGGCAAACCGCCTCAGAAAAGGGCTGGGCCGGCCGGCCCCATGGGCCTAGGCCGGCCGTCCTACCCCTTTTCGGGCTCGCCTCGGTCTCATCTTTGGCGTGTAGACTCCTTGCATCTTCTAGAGTTTCTGTCCTTCACGATTGCACCACTTTGGACGTTGTTATCTTGGAGATATCTTCGAGGAAAGGATAGGATAGGGAATCCTTCCTTAAATCTTCATTTGCTTTGCTTAATCCCGAAGTATCTTGATCTCATCTTCGTGGGCTCGGTCCTTTGGGCTCTCTTGGAGGATGGATGTGCATGAATGTGCTTCGAATCAACATGGGCTTTGATCCTTCCTTTGGGCTTTGGCCTTCGTCTTTCTCTGTGTTAGCGCTTGATCACGGGCCTCGTCATTTCATGCTCCAAAATAGGCCAAAAACCTGCAAAAACGAAGTTCCTCCAAAATATATGTGCATATGTGAAAATGACCAATAATTAGGCCGGGGTTAGGAGGGTTAGTGATTTTGATATTGAATTGATGCCATTATCAAGGATAAATAAGGGATAAAACGGGTACTTAAGGAGCGCCAACATTCCCCCCATGCTTAAACCTTGCTCGTCCTCGAGTAAGTCCAGGAGCTTTGCTTATAAAGAAATCAGCGTTGCCCCTCAATGTCTTCTCTGCACTTAGTCATACATAACAAGACATATTGCTCTCTCAAGTATTTAGCATTTAAGATCATGTTGTAACCGGCTACTTTTTCATTGTGGAAGATAGACTAGCAATTAAAGAACAAGCCACAATAATAAATAAATGCAATGCTCTCAAACTTAAGCGAACTTCAAACTTTTACCTTGTTTCATCGTGAAGAGTTTTCAAAAGAATGCATATCAAACATAAGTGAGGTTCTCTTGCAAAAGATCATGGAAATACTCATCTCATCAAGTCGCTCAAGCCTACATTAGATTGTTTTCAACCTATTCTACTCATATATAAAAGTGGAAGGCTTATGTGGAGCTTGGTAGGTAAAAACAATCCTAGCAAAACATTATATCTAAAATATTGTCAAACTAAGAGAGAGATCTAATGGGATTACCGAGACTAGTAAAAAAGGCCATTGGAAAATAATGTTGGAGAGGGGGAAAGATGAAACACACACATTTAGATAGGTGGACATGTGCAAGTGGCAAATGGATGATCCCGAGACACAAATGAAGTTCTCGTTATCGGATTGCACATGGTTGGAAGATTTGAGTATGGAATAATTCTTCAAAGTAACTTGGAAAATTAATGAAACCAAAAAGAACTAAGGAGCATTTTATTCTTCTCTTTTTTTATTTTCTCCCCTTTTTTTCATTTTTCATTTTTTTCTTTCTTTTTGCTCCTTAGAACTTTTGATAACATAGAATACTTACCCAGCCATCCCCCCATGCTTGAACGAATGCTCGTCCTCGAGTATGAATAGTGGGAGAACCAACTAGCTAGGGTAAGTATCTCAAATTCACCTTCTTCGTAAAACCGCTTGAAGGTGTGTTTCAGGATCAAAACCTTTCCCTCCCGCATACTGTCACTACACGAGGATAATCGGTAACGAACAACAAGAACACGATAGTTGATGTACTCTAGGTAAACCATGCAAGAGCAAAGCAAACCCAAAGCCAAGTCGCGATTCTATTAGGCATCAAAGTATCTCCGGGGAGCCTTGTCTCCCAAAACTTTTCTTTATATGGTGCCCTTGATTCTTTTGATTCCGTCGAAATGATAATCCATACTCAAATTGGGTTGTGGTCAAGGAGGTAATCACAAAAAAGATATTTTTGGTTTAGGGTGGATATCCAGTGAGGTTTGCAAAATTCCCGAAGTGGAAACTCACAATGCATGGATAGATAGGCTAGCAGAAAGAAGGTTACAAAAAAAACGGAATGACTAGCTTCTTAGTCTCGTACCAAAGAAATCAATCTTAATCCAACTCATCAAAATATAAGTTTGCAATCTAAAGGTTTCATCATGAAAGAATATGCTTCTATAGGCTTTGGTAGGTAGAACTTTGCAAGAGATTCACAAATGTAGATAGCATAGGAATTAAGTTTTCAAATTAAACAACACAAGGTGTAAGGTCAGCGGTGGACTTAAATCAAAGAGCAACATAAACTATGTGGGTTTAGAATTTAGTCATTTAACCTCCACAAATAAAAGAGCCGGTATTTAATCATTTTAATTCCATTTAATTGAGAGCAAATGGTCAAGTCATATACAACATAGCGTAGGTAAAACAAAGCAGCAACTTTCATCATTTTTCCATAAGCATAAGGCATTGCCAAAATGTATCAATGTGGTGAGCACAAAGTGATGGTGATCCTACACTTATTGAAAATAAAAACAAAACTAGGTTGTCCTCCTTGAAGCCATGTGATAGGTTGAGAGATATATACAAAGGTTGCATCTATGGTTGAAGGCATATATGTACAAGCATTTAGAAAAAGAGAGAGTTGAGGAAGAATTACCGTCCTTCTCGATGATCGTAATGAAGTGTAGCGCGGCCTCCCCCATACTTAAGCATTGTGCTAAGCATGGAAGAAGAATCATGAGCATCTTATGGCAACCGTGATTATCTTACTTCATGAGATCTTTCTTCCTTGTCCACGAAATCCTCCCCCATGCTTAGCATGATGCTAGGCGTGGAAGGAGAAGATGGACCATCTTGAAATTCTTGAAGTCCTTCCCTCATGTGTATGAATATCATCTTCAATGTGTCTTCACCTTTGTTGCCTCAATTTCCTTCAACTTCTTCTTGTACTAAGTCATGGTCCCAATCATTGCTTCACGTCGTCGTCGCCACCTTCAATTCCTTGTTGTCTCATTGCTGCCGCATCTTCACGAATTTTTCTTTCAATTTCCAGAATAGAACATGTACTAAAACATTGCTCCATTGCGAAGTGCATGAATTTTTCTTTCCAACGAGTCCTTATTCGCCCAAAATTGATTCCGAACAAGAGAGTTATGTTCATTTTATCCAAGCGCTGCAATCTGTCCCGACGAATTTCAGAACGCGCAACGTCCAATGTTCTTGCCATATCTCCTTGTACAGGTCTTCAAATTCATTGATCTTGAATGCGTTGGAATGAGAATTTGATGGAGCTTCTGAATATCAACTTTTTACTTCTTGTACAGCTCTGAACATGTTCTCAAATTGATAAAAACAGCTGCGTCCTTCTCGGGTTTCGACGATGTTGACGATCTTGATTGAAATTCTTTTGGTCTTGAACTCATGGGAGCGCTTCTTCATGCCTGCAAAATATTTTAAACACACACTACCCCCGGGGTGACGGTCGGGAGTAGAAACAAATGCCAACAAACCTACCATTCATAAGATCTCAATTTGTGGCAAAGTTAGCTTAGCGAAACTAGTGAGTGTACGTGTGTGCTAGTGTAAATGCAAATGAGAGGAAGGTATATAAACAAAGACAATGTTTACACCTAGTTCTAAACACCATGTTTACAACTAGGTTGCTGAACTTCTCCATAGCTTCAAAGACTTATTTAACAAAGGTCAAAACACCATGTCTATCCCAAGATCAATAGGCCTTTATAGCACAAAAAAATAAAGCGCATTGCAAAGCTTATAAACCAACCAAATGCAACCTCATAGCTTGGTAACTAAATGATGATGGTTTTCAATCATGTCTAAACACCATGTTTACACAAGATTGCAAAAAGGAAAATGCTCACGTGAAGCATTAACATGGGTATGAAAGCTTTCATCAATAAAGTTGAGACCAAGCTAGCAAAATGAGTGCATGAACAATGGAATGGACGCAAAGTGCAAATGCAAAGTTAGCAAAAATAAGTGTTAGCAAGGTTGAAAGGACCTTTCGATGTTGTTCCGCAGCTAGTTTATTCAAAAACAACTGCTAAGAGTGACAAAAAACCTTCGCGGCACTTCATAAGAAGTGAGGCTTTTGTCAATGAAAAGGTTATTTATCAAAAAAGGGTCAAGCAACCGAGCTAACAAGGTTTTAGAAGTAGGTTTATGGGTTTCCTATATTTTGGTCTTAAAACAAAAAATTTGAAGAGAGAGTGTTGGGTATAAAAATTCTATCTAAGGTGGTTTGAAAAAAAACTAGAGAGAAACAAGAGTTAGATTTTTCTTTGAATGAAAAACATACTCTATGGTTTTGGGATTGCTCTATGAGTGGTTTTTCTAAGGGTTTTAGGATCTCAAAAATGAGGCTAGTCAATGTTTTTTTAGAAAAGTTTTTTTTAAATGCAACATGCAATGCAATGCAAGGGTGAGACGAACAACATGGTATGCAGTGCAACACGGGGTGAGTGAATAAAATGATATGACATGATGAGGTGGTCTAAAACAAAACAAAAAGTTAGCCTAAGTTAACTAGCCACAAGTTTAGAATCAAAGGGTGGTGCAATGCTTCATAAATCTCTCTAAAAAGACACAAATAAAAAGACTCTAAACACTAATAGGCACACAAAAAGGTCTACAAGTTTCCCAAGAGCAAATAACAAAGTGCTCCCTCAATAACATTTAGAATGAACAACATGAAGTTGTGGTTTTTGTTAGAGCAAAGGTACAATGTTACTTGATATTCCGATTAAAGAGTGCAATGTAGACGGTCATATTAATATATATAAAATAAAAGATCGGGTTGCCTCCCGCAAAGCGCTTCATTTAGAGTCATAGAGCTCGACTTTCTTACATACCTTCTCATTGATGCGAAGCCATGGTCCTTCATGCAAGAGGTGAAGGTGTTCCATGCAGCTCTTATTCCACTTCCCATGTTGGACATGATCAATCACGCTTAATAGAAAACTTGCCCAATCGTCTCTCACATCATGGTCACCTCCTTCTTTGTTGTCCTTCATCGCTACCTTTCTTTTCACGGATTTTCCTCTCTGTCCAGATTGGAAGTTGCACCAACCAATTGATCCAATGTAAGGTGCACGAAATCTTCTTTCCAACAAGTCTTCATTTACCCAAAACGCATTCCAATTGAGGGAGTTATGCCCCTTTTTCCCCGTTACTGCAATCTGCCTCGTGCTGATTTCAGCACGTGCATCTCCGATGTTTGAGACATAGCTCCTCCCGTGGGTTTTCAATTGTATCGATCATGGATGCGTTGAACCGAGGACTTGATGGAGATCCTGAATATTCAACTTTCTTGCATTGTAAACCTCTGGACTTGTGCACAAAATTGATGAGGCTTAGCGACGTCCGTTCTTGAAACTTGAATATGTTGATGATGGTGTTCAAAATTTTGGGCACAGTTTCCCTCCTCATCATTTGAGTTTCTTGTCCTGCATGGTTAGTGAAATTCGGGGCTTCTCCCGACATGTGCTCTTTTAGGGTCATGAGCTTGACCAAGCGCAAAGCAAGATAGATATTTGCAATTATTTGTAAACATATGCAACATAATCACATCCTCAATTAATTTTCATCAACAAGACATGGTGTAATTAAATGCAGCATGTGTTTCTTGCATAGCGCGGAGCTCATTATTAGGCAAATGTTCTTTAAGCATGAAATCAACCTTCTCAAGAAACTCTATCCTATCATCATGAAAAGAACAAGGTATAGAATTTAAACTTTCATTCCGACTATCGGTTCGAGCATGAGATTTTTAAAGATTATCAACAAAACCAATAGAAGCTTGAGAATTCACTGTATACCTTAGCCTCGGAGCTTTTTCATACTCATTGGAGTTGTGGTGCTTTGTGCGAGATGTCATCTTGATGCACTCTTCGTGGTGCGTCGTGATTTGCTTCTCACGTCTCCATGTGTTGAATATTGCGCTCTTGTAATCCGTCGTGGTTTGTTTGCAACATCTTCATTTGTCTAAGGTCGACCGCTTGTGCCTTCATCTGCCAATATCATTGGGGTTCTTCCTCTGCTCCAAGCCTCTGAATTTTATCATGTACGCTTGATGAAAACATCGCCCAAGCTCCTCTTCATTGTTGTCATCGTCATCTTTTCTATCTTGTTCTCATCGCGTTGCTCCTGCCTCTTCTTCGTAGAATCTCTCCTATACACTCAACAGAACATATACCAAAATATAGATCTATTGAAAATTTTATGAAATTACCTTTCCAACGAGTGGTCACTCGCTTTAAACGGAGTCCAAACGAGAGAGTTATGACCGTTTTACTTTAGCGCTGCGTGCTGTCCAGAAAATTTCAGAGTGCACGACTTTTGATGTTTTGGCCATAACTTCTTGTGGGAAACTTCGATTGACTTCATTCTTGATTCGTTGGAATTGGAACTTCGTGGAGCTTTTGAATATCCAAAAATATACTGCAATTTTCTTCTGAGGTCGAGCAGAATATTGATGAGAATAGTATCTTCTTGTGAATTCATCCGAAGATGTCAATGATCTCAATCATGTGGTCTTTGGAGCGTCTTGTCGTGCGTCCTTGGCTTCAAGGTCATCACCATTGATTTACCAGCACATAGCATGGCTTCAATGATGTGTCTTCTCCATGATTCTTGCTTTACCCAAGGTATCGGGATTAGTGGAGGCTCCCGTGCTTTGTGTTGATGATCTGAGCGGTTTTCTTCCTTGATAGCATCACTCGACTAGTAGTATATCGAGCATCCCACTGGAGAAGATAGGTGGTGTCATGATTCTTCTAATCTTGTTGCCTCCAGCTTTGGTCAACTTCAAATCATCATCTTTTGTGCACTCGGCCTTCCAATCATCCTTTGACATCGTCATCACTTTCTCCGTTGTTTGCTGCTGCACCTTTCTTCGTTGAATTGCTTCTTTGTCCAGTGCAGAACATGTACCAAACTCCAAGCTCATTGTGAGGTGTATCAAATCATGTTTCCAACAAGTGGTCATTTACCCAAATTGGACCTCGGATGAAAAAGTTATGCTTGTTTTACTCCGGCGCTACGCTTCGTCCCGAGAGATTTCAGAACGCGCAGCGTTGAAAGATCTTTCCATAACTCTTCACACCGATCTCCAAAATTAACGATTTTTGATGCGTTGGAAATAAGACTTGATGGAACTTCATAATAATCTATTATTTCCTCATGGCACATATATGATCTTGGACGAAAAACTCATCACAACAGCGACACTTCATAGATGATGATGATCCAATCGCACGATTTTCTTTTCGGACATGCTTCATACCTATTGCTTGAGCAAACAAATCTTCCCAAAAACATTAGTCTTTAAAATCAATTGACATGGCGGCGTACCTTATTTATCATCTTTTGCTTTAGGGAGTGGGGACTCGATAGCGGATGCTGGGCCACTAACAAAAGTTAGCACCTACCACTAAAGAGCGAAACTTGATGTTATTCACATCTTGTCGAAGTGGATCTAGGGTTTTCGATGTTGATGTCGAGAACTCCTCGATCGTCTTGTCGTCGATTGTCGAAGTTTGTTGGAGCGGGTTGTGGACTTCTCGAAGCCCAAGTTTGGTGTCTAGCTTTTTCCACCTGCTTTCAAGGACACGAACAAGAAAACAAGGGTATATGCAATAAAAAAATTTAGGGTTAGCCCAAAAAATTAGATAGATCGCCCTAGGGTTCGAGTTGCCGATCCCCGGCAATGGCGCCAGAAAAGCTTGTTGACGTTCACTAACGCCCCCGATTTGTATACCGCAAGCGCACGGTTCGTGGTAGCTTTTCCCTTGGAGTATTCCCCCAAGGTTTATCAATCCGTGGATCGACAATGAACTTACTAGGGTTTTCCATCTGTTGGTACCCCGGGACTGGGGTACCCCCTCTTGCTGCGCCTAGGCAAGAGCCTTGTAGTTATCCTTAACTACGTCCAGCAGCCGGACCCTTGCGGTCCGGAGCCCCGCTCCCCCAACAGCGGTCCCGGACCTTCCCCTGGTTAGGAAAGGTCCGGGAGCACCACGTGTCCCGGGAAAAGCTGGCGGTCAGCCCGAACGGCTGGAAGCTCCGGACCTCCTCCTGAAGAGGACCGGATCCCCAGGGAATCCCGGACCCCCCATGGGGTCTGGGACCCCCTGTATAGTAACCGGACCCCTCTCCAAGGAAAGGAATCGTCACCCCGCCTCGGGGTGGTCCGGGGCCACCACGTGTCAACAGGCCCATACGCGTATATAAGGCCGCCTGGTCTCCTTCTTAAGGCTCACCTACCACGGCATTCATTACGACAGGAGGACGTCCGCATTAACGTAGCAGAAGCCGAGGCGATACTTTGACTAGGGGACACTATTGATCGTGTATTACCAAGATAGTGGAGCTGCTGGCGCCGCCCACGCCGCGCCTGCCAAGTCTGCCATAACAGATGGATACGACGGTTCGGCTTCACCCATTATGATGCCTACATAATAGCCTCCACAGGCTACGCCGCAAGCTACGCTCCCCCAACGGACACCTTGGTGACGGGACAAGAGAAGACCACTGTAGCGCTAGCAGGGCGTGGGAGCGTATCGTAGGAAAGATTCATAACCACTGTACCCATCTAAATACTCTGCGTAGTATGCTGCGCAGTCACGTTGGGCCCACTTGTCGGGGCCCCAACGTCCTATGCATCCGCCCCCTTGGTCTATAAAAGGGGGCGCCTGCTAGAAGGAAGCTCAAGCTGGGTGAGAGCCAAGGCCCGGCAGAGGATAGACTCATACACAACAGAGATAAAAACTTCTCCTAGTGGACGTAGGGTATTACGCTCCGGCGGCCCGAACCACTCTAGATCGTGTGTTCTTGTGTACTTATCTCAGGGCTAGATCAGCCCAATCGCCTAGTACCTCCCCGAGCACTCCCTCTCTGGGAATAGGCGGGTGCGTTCCGCCACCCGGCTGTGGGTACCCTAGAAATCCCGCGACATTTGGCGCCGTCCGTGGGGAGGGGATCAGGCGCTGGCTGGATCTTCAGGCTTCTGGGGCCGTGTTCATCCTCTGCAACAACGGACGAGGAGATGAAGAGAGGCATGGTGGCACCTACGCCACATGTTACTACGCTGTGGCACCAGCGCCCTCGGTGCGACGGTGCACGACAGCGGCGCCGGCTCGGCGCCGGCTGTGCGTCGCCACGGCGACGCCTCAGAGCCGGCACGGTGGTGCGCGAGGTCGACGCCTGTCGCGTGCCGCCCCGCGCCATCCCAGTGTCGGCTCAAGGTTTTCTCTCAAGCAACGGCCATGCTTCCTCTCCGGCGGCATGAAGTCGGCTCAAGGCTTTCTCTCAACATGGAGCCAGGAGCCGACGGCCATCCCGGAGGAAGTTGGCCGTGTCGTCCTGCCGTCGCTAGCACCAGAGATCCGCCTCAGCGTAGCTCGGTGCTGCTGCAGACAAGGCCCCGCCGCCAGGCGCGGGGGCCCCTGGCGCTAGCACCAAGGACAAGCCGGCGAACGAACGCACGTCTCCGCACTTAGCACCGGTCCTTCTGCTGCGCAAGGGCGTCTGGTTTCCATCGGCAGACGACGACGGCGGTAGGGGGGCCTCTCCCACTCAAAGCCAAAGAATTTGTCTCATGCTACCTAAGCATATGACAGCTCTTAGGTAAGGAGTGGCCCCCCGAGCTCCCGAGGTGATGCTAGATGATGCAGTTCAGGCACATCTATGGCGCCTTCGCCTCCGACGACTATGAAGAATTCAGGAGTGGCCGTACCACTTCCAGCCGGAGAAGAAATCGCTGTATAGCATGCAGCCATAGGTTACTCCTAAGAAAAGATTAAGAGAGTTCCTCCTTTGTAAAAACTTGGCACCTACGTGTGTGTCCAGAGCGGTCAAGGTCTGACCTTGTAAACCCGACCTCTGGCCCTATCACGCAACAGGCAAAAAGCGGTCCGGAGCGGTGGAGGTCCGACCTCGTAATCCCGACCTCTGATGTATACCGTGATAACCACAATAATAAAGGAGATTTATTTTCTTAGTCATATCTCGACTCCACCCTGACTACATTCATTCGTTCTGGTTGGCTATTTCTTGGTTAACCATCTTTTCCCCCCAAAACAGAGTCTTTTCTTTTGCTGTTAGCAATCCAAGTTAAGTTGCCGGCTTGAACTCAGGTGAGGACGCTCCTTCTGGCTGGAAGGCAGTCCGGACCCCTAAGGACCTGCTCTAGAGAAGTGGTACTCGTATCCTGGGGTAGAGGAGCTCCGCGTAACTTAGCCTGGTAATGTACCCTAAGTTTACGTACTTCACTACCTTGATACAAGTACTCTAGTAACCGAGACTGCTGTCTTTAGAGGTCCCGAGCTCCCCTCTACTATAAGGCTTGGTTTCTTGCACCTTACTGTGAGGTCCGGTGACATATTCCTTTGGTTCGTCAGCAACGACTCAAGTCCACTCCGGTGGCCCGCTCCGGCGGAGACCGCTCGCCACGGTCGACTCAAGTCCACTCCGGTGGCCCGCTCCGGCGGAGACCGCTCGCCACGGTCGACTCAAGTCCACTCCGGTGGCCCGCTCCGGCGGAGACCGCTCGCCATGGTCGACTCAAGTCCACTCCGGTGGCCCGCTCCGGTGGAGACCGCTCGCCACGGTCGACTCAAGTCCACTCCGGTGGCCCGCTCCGGCGGAGACCGCTCGCCACGGTCGACTCAAGTCCACTCCGGTGGCCCGCTCCGGCGGAGACCGCTCGCCACGGTCGACTCAAGTCCACTCCGGTGGCCCGCTCCGGCGGAGACTGCTCGCCACGGTCGCCTAGAGCCAGGTCCTGAAGGTGGTGCATGCTCCCTGAGCGATCCGAGGTCTGTGTAGCCGCTTAGCTTGGTTCCGCACCCTAAGCCTACACCTTCGTCGCCCTGTGGAGAGCACTCTAGATCCTGAACCTGGCAACCGGTGTACCGGCCTCAGGGGTCCGGAGCACCCGCTCTTTATGAGCGCCCCAACGCAATCAAGTTTGCGTGCAAACACATCTCGTTAGTGGCCCCACCCGCGGGTTCGTGCCTCTCCCGAGGTGGGCCCGGGGGCCACTGTCGGTACCCCGGGACTGGGGTACCCCCTCTTGCTGCGCCTAGGCAAGAGCCTTGTAGTTATCCTTAACTACGTCCAGCAGCCGGACCCTTGCGGTCCGGAGCCCCGCTCACCCAACAGCGGTCCCGGACCTTCCCCTGGTTAGGAAAGGTCCGGGAGCACCACGTGTCCCGGGAAAAGCTGGCGGTCAGCCCGAACGGCTGTAAGCTCCGGACCTCCTCCCGAAGAGGACCGGATCCCCAGGGAATCCCGGACCCCCATGGGGTCCGGGACCCCCTGTATAGTAACCGGACCCCTCTCCAAGGAAAGGAATCGTCACCCCGCCTCGGGGTGGTCCGGGGCCACCACGTGTCAACAGGCCCAGACGCGTATATAAGGCCGCCTGGTCTCCTTCTTAAGGCTCACCTACCGCGGCATTCATTACGACAGGAGGACGTCCGCGTTAACGTAGCAGAAGCCGAGGCGATACTTTGACCAGGGGACACTATTGATCGCGTATTACCAAGATAGTGGAGCTGCTGGCGCCGCCCACGCCGCGCCTGCCAAGTCTGCCATAACAGATGGATACAACGGCTCGGCTTCACCCATTATGACGCCTACATAATAGCCTCCACAGGCTACGCCGCAAGCTACGCTCCCCCAACGGACACCTTGGTGACGGGACAAGAGAAGACCACTGTAGCGCTAGCAGGGCGTGGGAGCGTATCGGAGGAAAGATTCGTAACCACTGTACCCATCTAAATACTCTGCGTAGCATGCTGCGCAGTCACGTTGGGCCCACTTGTCGGGGCCCCAACGTCCTATGCATCCGCCCCCTTGGTCTATAAAAGGGGGCGCCCGCTAGAAGGAAGCTCAAGCTGGGTGAGAGCCAAGGCCCGGCAGAGGATAGACTCATACACAACAGAGATCAAAACTTCTCCCAGTGGACGTAGGGTATTACGCTCCAGCGGCCCGAACCACTCTAGATCGTGTGTTCTTGTGTACTTGTCTCAGGGCTAGATCAGCCCAATCGCCTAGTACCTCCCCGAGCACTCCCTCTCTGGGAATAGGCGGGTGCGTTCCGCCACCCGGCTGTGGGTACCCTAGAAATCCCGCGACACCATCTAATCTAACGGATCTATCCTAACATGAAGCATTAATTGCATATAAAAGGTGAACCTTTGATAGATATGAGTGATGTACGAAGGTTGATCTCATCCATGAACATCGGTAAGGATAAAGCATGACCGAAGGCATGACTAAACCTATCACACGCATTCTAGTTGTAGTTCTAGCTAAACGAGTAAGCTCAACATGCATCTCATCCAAAGCCTCTTTAAATCAAAACCTCCAATCTGATCCCTCGATACCCAACCTACTTAGTGGCAACGGCCTGTCACGACGCCACCCCTTTCAACGGGATACCCTGAAGCAAGTCGAACCCCCTTTGGGTAGATCCGGTATGAACTCCTAGCCACCATAGCTACAAGAACACCCCATGCAATCTATCTCGAGAATAGATCTAAGAATAAGCGCACCCAAAGAAAGAACGAAATCGAAAGGGGAGAGACATGATCACTAAATAGATCGGATGACATGAAGACATTACTCACATAATAGATTCGTTTGGATCGCCACCACCGCGTATACACCATTGACGACTCCAACTAGCTCATGAACTCCACCATGACACAACCACGCAGGGAGGCCATGGCGGCTAGGGATGGCCTAAGCCATCTCCTAAACAACTTCGAAGACTTGCGGCGGCCGTCGTCTCCCTCCGGTCTTGGCCCTAGGTTTTCGTCGAGTTCTGGTTGGATGGATGCTTCGAGTTGAATAAGGTGCAAGCTATTTATATGCCGAGGAAGCCGCCGGTCGAAGGGGAAGGCAAACCGCCTCAGAAAAGGGCTGGGCTGGCCGGCCCCATGGGCCATGGCCGGCCGACCTACCCCTTTTCGGGCTCGCCTCGGTCTCATCTTTGGCGTGTAGACTCCTCGCATCTTCTAGAGTTTCTGTCCTTCACGATTGCACCCCTTTGGATGTTGTTATCTTGGAGATATCTTCGAGGAAAGGATAGGATAGGGAATCCTTCCTTAAATCTTCATTTGCTTTGCTTAATCCTGAAGTATCTTGATCTCATCTTCGTGGGCTCGGTCCTTTGGGCTCTCTTGGAGGATGGATGTGCATGAATGTGCTTCGAATCAACATGGGCTTTGATCCTTCCTTTGGGCTTTGGCCTTCGTCTTTCTCCGTGTTAGCGCTCGATCACGGGCCTCGTCATTTCATGCTCCAAAATAGGCCAAAAACCTGCAAAAACGAAGTTCCTCCAAAATATATGTGCATATGTGAAAATGACCAATAATTAGGCCGGGGTTAGGACGGTTAGTGATTTTGATATTGAATTCATGCCATTATCAAGGATAAACAAGGGATAAAACGGGTACTTAAGGAGCGCCAACACAACACCAATGAGCTGTTCGACGCTGCCACCAACTACGCCGCCGGCGAGGATGCCGTTGGTGCCATCTTCGACGACAAGTCGAGCAAGCGCAAGGAGGATGCGCCCGCGGAGGGCAGCAACGTCAAACCTAGCGCCCCCGCCAAGAAACAGAAGCGGGGGAGGAAGGGAAAGAAGCCGGTCCCACCGAACCAGCGCGGGTCGGGGCAGGTAGAGGACTCCGAGGAGGCCTTCGCTGCCGCCCCGGACCGCAAAGGACCTCGAGGCCCCCCTCGAGGCGGTGGTGGCCAGTTCGACGACATGGTTAAGAAGCCGTGCCCTTACCACAAGGGCCCGGTCAACCACACTCTTGAGCAGTGCGAGATGCTCAAGAAATACTACAACCGAGTTGCGCATCGCGATGAAGATAAGAAGAAGGATGCGGGCGACAAAGGTGGAGATGATGGGTCCCCCCAGTGGAGAACGCCTTCTTCATTTTTGGAGGAGCAACGACAAACATGACATCTCGGCAACGCAACCGTGAGCGCCGGGAGGTCTTCTCCGTCACCAAAGCCACGCCATCCTACCTCAACTGGTCGAAGGACACCATTTCCTTTGGCCGCGAGGACCACCCCGACTACGTCCCGCATCCGGGATGGTATCCGCTCGTTGTCGATCCCATCATCGGCAACACCCGCTTCTCCAAGGTGCTCATGGACGGAGGCAGCAGCCTCAACATCATGTATGCCCACACCTTGGAGCTCATGGGGATCGGACTGGACAAGCTTCGCCCCAGCAGGTCGCCATTCCATGGCGTTGCGCCGGGGAAGCGCGTCCAACCCCTCGGCCAGATTGACCTACCTGTCTGCTTCGGTACGGCAGCTAACTTCCGCAAGGAGGTACTCACTTTTGAGGTGGTGGGGTTTCGAGGATCCTATCATGCCATCCTTGGTCGTCCTTTCTACGCCAAGTTCATGGCCGTCACCAACTACACCTACCTCAAGCTCAAGATGCCGGGTCCAAAGGGCATCATCACCATTGGCTTTTCATTCGAGCACGCCTACGAGTGCGACGTCGAGTGCGTTGAGCGTGCGGAGGCTCAAGCAGAGGACGAAGCCCTCGCAGCCACCCTCGACAAAATGGCAAGTGAGGCCTTGGACTCCACGCACCGACACGCCGGGAGCTGCGAACCCGCCGAGGGTATCAAGAAGGTGCCCCTTGACCCGAGCCACCCCAACGACAAGGCGTTGCAGATCAGCGCCACCCTTGACGACAAATAGGAAGTGGTGCTCGTCGATTTTCTCCGCGCCAACGCTGACAGCTTCGCGTGGAGCCCCTCGGATATGCCTAGCATACCGAGGGAGGTCGCCGAGCACTCCCTTGATGTTCGACCCAACTCCAAGCCGGTGAAGCAGCGCCTGCGACGCTTCGACGAGCTCAAGCGCCGGGCGATCAGCGAGGAGTTGCAGAAACTTCTGGCGGCCGGATTCATCAAGGAGGTATTCCATCCCGAATGGCTAGCTAATCCCGTATTAGTAAAGAAAAAGAGTGAAACTAGAGGATGTGTGTAGATTACACTAGTTTAAATAAGACATGTCCGAAGGTTCCCTTTCCTTTGCCACTAATTGATCAGATTGTAGATTCTACTGCGGGATGCGAACTTCTATCCTTTCTTGATGCTTACTCCGGTTACCACCAAATCAAGATGATAGAGTCCGACCAGCTCATGACTACTTTTATCACACCTTTCAGCATGTACTGCTACGTTACGATGCCCTTTGGCCTCAGAAACGCCGGAGCCACATACCAGCGGTGTATGCTCCACGTTTTCAGAGACCATCTCGGGCGCAGCGTAGAGGCATATGTCGACGACATCGTTGTGAAAACCAGGAAGGCGGACGACCTGGTTGCCGATCTCAGGGTCGCATTCGATTGCCTACGGGCCAAGGGGGTAACACTCAACCCCGAGAAGTGCGTGTTCGGGGTGCTTCGAGGCATGCTCTTGGGCTTCATTGTCTCCCAGCGGGGCATCGAACCCAACCCTGACAAAGTCTCGGCCATCACTCGGATGGGACCGATCCGAGACCTAAAGGGGGTACATAGGGTCATGGGATGCCTAGCGTCCCTTAGCCGGTTCATCTCGCGTCTCGGCGAGAAAGGCTTACCTCTGTATTGACTCTTGAGGAAAACCGAACACTTCACGTGGACCCCCGAAGCCCAAGAAGCCCTCGAAAGGCTGAAGGCGTCGCTCACTCACGCCCCCATTCTCACGCCACCCACGGACGGCGAGCCCCTCTATTTGTACGTAGCTGCAATGACCCAAGTGGTCAGCGCGGTGATCGTGGTCGAAAGACAAGAGGAGGGCCATGCTCTGCCCGTCCAACGGCCGGTGTACTACATCAGCGAGGTGTTGTCTGAAACTAAGAAACGCTATCCGCAGATTCAGAAGCTGCTCTACGCAGTGGTTTTGGCTCGGCGCAAGTTACGCCACTACTTCGAGGCCCACCCCGTCACCGTGGTCTCGTCTTTCCCTTTGGGAGAGATAGTCCGCAACCGATAAGCCGAGGGTAGGATTGCCAAATGGTTCGTGGAGCTGATGGGAGAAACTCTTACCTACGCTCCCCGCAAAGCGATCAAGTCCCAAATTTTGGCCAACTTCGTGGCTGAATGGACGAACATTCAGCTACCCCCACCACAAATCCAGGGCGAATGCTGGACTATGTACTTCGACGGGTCGGTGATGAAAACTGGCGCCGGTGCTGGCCTCCTCTTCATCTCATCCCTCGGAGAACACATGCGGTATGTGATACGCTTGCATTTCCCTGCTTCGAACAACATGGCGGAGTACGAGGCCCTCCTCAGCGGCCTCCGCATAGCCATCGAGCTCGGCGTCAAACGCCTCGACGCGCGCGGCGACTCTCAACTCGTCGTCGACCAAGTGATGAAGGAATCTAGCTGCCACGACCCAAAGATGGAGGCATACTACAATGCAGTGCGCCACCTCGAAGACAAATTCGATGGCCTAGAGCTCAATCATGTCCCGCGCAAGTACAACGAGGACACCGACGAATTAGCCAAGTTTACGTCAGGGCGAACCACTGTCCCCCCGAACATCTTCGCTCGCGACATCACCAAACCCTCCGTCGAGTTCAAGGATCCGACGGAGCCAGGCCCCTCGTCCGCTGGGCCCTCCGGTGGGAACCCCCCGGCAGACGAGGTCGAGCCCATGGACACTGACTTCAGGACTACCTCCGCGGACGAGGCTGAGGCAATGGAAGTTGACGAGGCCCCCACTTCGCATGATTGGCGCGTCCAGTATCTCGACTGGATGATTCGAGGGACCCTACCCTCGAACCGTGCGCAGGCACGGCGCCTTGCCAGGAGGGCTAAGTCATACAGCGATGCATCCCCGTTCCCGAGGATAAGGAGCTAATCCGCGACATCCACGCCGGCATCTGCGGCCATCACGCTGCGCCGCGCACCCTCGTGGGTAACGCATTTCGGCAAGGTTTCTATTGGCCCACCACGGTCGCCGACGCCATTGACGTCGTGCGGACCTACGAGGGTTGCTAGTTCTACGCCCGAAAGATACACCTCCTGGCCCATGCTCTGCAGACCATCCCCATCACGTGGCCGTTCGCCGTGTGGGGACTGGACCTCGTCGGTCCGCTGCAGAAGGCGCCTGGGGGCTTCACACAATTGCTGGTGGCGGTTGACAAATTCTCCAAGTGGATCGAGGCTCGACCCATCGGCAAGATCAAATCCGAGCAAGCAGTTCTATTCTTCAACGACATCGTCTTCAGGTTCGGGGTCCCGAACTCAATCATCACCGACAACAGCACCCAGTTCACAGGCAAGAAGTTCTTTGCTTTCTGCGATAGTTTCCACATACGCGTGGACTGGTCGGCTATGGCACACCCACAGACGAACGGGCAAGTGGAGCGTGCCAATGGCATGATCCTCCAAGGACTGAAGCCAAGGATCTTCAACAAGCTGAACAAATTTGGCCGGAGATGGCTCACGGAGCTACCCTTGGTCATCTGGAGCCTGAGGACGACCCCAAGCAGAGCCACGGGCTTTTCCCCGTTCTTCCTCGTCTATGGCGCCGAGGCCATACTCCCCACTGACTTGGAGTATGGATCGCCAAGGCTCAAGGCATACCAAGAGTAACAAAACCAGCGAGCTCGCAAAGACTCGCTGGACCAAGTGGACGAGGCTCGAGACGTGGCGCTCCTCCGCTCTGCGCACTACCAGCAGTCCTTACGAAGGTATCAAGCGTAGAGGGTCCAGCGCCAAGACCTCAACGAAGGGGACTTGGTGCCGAGGCTTCGACAGGACAACAGGGGCCGCCACAATCTCTCACCACCATGGGAAGGACCGTACATAATTGCCGAGGTGTTAAAACCCGGCACGTACAAGCTGGCGAACGACAAAGGCGAAGTCCTCACCAACGCTTGGAACATACAACAGCTACGTCGCTTCTATCCTTAGAATTTCGAACTTTTCGTACTTTGTTTGTGTCCGCATTTTCAATTTCCTGAAATAATAAAGAAGTACGCTTTGCTTGTTTATTTTTGGGAACCTTCTGGACCCTCGAGGGCTCGGATGCGCACGAACATTGAGGTATGCTTGGCTTTTCCCTCGGCAAAGCCAAGCCTCCCTCGGGGGCTACTACGGGGGGAACCCCCGAACGTCCCCAAAAATCACCAATGTTTTTTCGAAATATTCCCGTCTCGCCCCTAAGCATCTCGTATCCTTGGAAAAAACGGACGCGAGGCGTAAGCAACTACGGTACGGGGCCGGCCGAGTCGTGGGGCCGCCTACGCCTCCAGGATACGGCACCCCCCTCACCACCCTACGCCTACGTTGCTTATGAACGCAAAATTTCCTCGCAGACGTTTATCTAAGTCGCATACGGAAACACGAAAATAGAGTAAAGAAAACAAAGGTTCGAACACACAAGGCCTCGATGGGCCACACAGTCGATTCAACAAAAATCTCTTATATTCATAAGGTACGATTACAAAGTGTGACTACAATAATCACTAATCTATTTACATGGGCTTCGGGACCCAGTTTTCCTTCAGGCTACCATCCCCCCTTGCGGGTCTTCAGTGGCATCGAATTCGGCGATGGGAGGGATGTCTGCCTCGAGCTTCTCGGCGAGGATGGTGGCGAACTCCTCCGCGGCTGCATTGGCTTCGTCCATGATGGCCGACGCGGCGTCCGCATCAGCATCATTGGGAACGACGTACGCCGACGACACCCTCTGGAGATCCATGAGGTAGTGTGTCGAGGCCACGGCGAGAGCCCGCAGGACACCGAGGCAGAAGGTGCTCTTGGCATGTTCGGCGATCCGACCACCTAGCGCGCGCAGGCGGCTGATCACCGAATTGCCCGAGACGGCACCCTCCCCCTCGAGCTCTTGACACACGCTCACGGCGGTTTGCTCCAGCTCAGCAAAATCCATTTGCGCCGCCATGAGTGCGGTGTGGACCGCTTCTTTCGCCGCGGACTCGTCCGCCACCTTCTGCCTCAGCTTTGGGCAAAGGAAATCAATGTAAGCTATGAAAGGAAACAAATCAACGAAAACACGAAGGTACTCACCCGTGATACTTTTCTGCCCCTCCTCCTTCTGGGTCCGAGCGGCCTCTTCGAGCGAGGACAAGGAGGCTTCCTTCTCCCTAAGAGCGGCCCCCACATTCTGGAGGGCCATCTCTTTCCCCTCGAGGGCCTCGCCCATTTCCCGGAGGGTCCCGGTGAGCGCAGCTACGACCACCTCCTTGTGGAGAAGCTCGGTCTTTTGCTGCTCGAGCGATGCCCCGAGGCGCTGTAGCTCGGCGCTCTGCGCCTCGGCTTCCCGAGTCTTCTCCTCGAGCACCGTCCGGAGGCGTTGCAGCTTGGCAGCTTGCGCCTCGTCCTCCCGGGCCTTCTGCTCCATAGCCGCCCTCTGGACGTCCCGCTCACCGGCAACCCGCGCTAGAACCTCTTCCAGCGCCTGCTGACGCGCCCCCAGATCCGCCATTTTGGTGTTGGCTTCGATATTCTTGAGCACTAGCTCGGCATTGTGCTGCCCAAGCTGGCTCATCTGGGAGTACATCCGGGTCATCTCGGCGCTCTTCTCGCGTGAGATGTCCCTCAGCCGCTGCAAGAGGAAGGGCGTGGGTGAAGACACGTTAAAGTTAAACCGAATCCGAGCAATTTTCGAGGGAAATATTTACCTGGCTGACCTGGTAATCCGCATTCTGATGGAGCTGGAAGGCGCGGTCGAGGGCTTGCAAGATCTCGTGACCAACACTCATCTGCGCGTTCCAGGCCTCCTCCTCCTTTTGCTCCTTGCGGAGAAACTCTGAGGGGGGCCCAGACGGGACGATCGCCCCGTGATGGGGCCCCTCGGACGTCCCCACCTCGAGCACACCCGCGCTGGCCGATGCGAACTCGGCAATGTGCGCGGCGGCGCTTGCCGCAGTAGCGGGGTCGATGTCCGTCGAGTCCCCGTATTCTTCACTGCTGTCCGGCAGCTCCACCACCACCGCCGCGCTCCCTTGCGCTGTTGGCGCGGGCACCACCGCGACGGTGCCCTTGTCCCGGGCCTCAGTGGGCTCCAAGACGGGGGCTCTTTCCACCCCTGGCGCCCCTTGCACCGTCTCTTCCTCTGCGATGCCCTCGCCCTCGGCCCTCGGGGGCTCGAGGATGAGGGTCTCCTCTGCTTGGTCGGTGGGGCGCTCCTGCGCGCCCCCGCCGGTCTCTCCTCCTGTGTCCGGTCGGGTGGCGCTAACCGCACCGCCTTGACCGGTCTCGACTTCAGTGACTGCCAGGACGGCGTCATCCACGCCGCCCCGACCGGTCTCCTCGGTGTCGGCAGCCTGAGCGGCTGTTTCGGCACTGCTCTGGCCGGCGTCACCCTCCTCCTGTGCCCGAGCTTGCTGGGCTGCCTGGGCCCCTCGGGCCACGGCCGCCCACAGCTTCGCCGCCTCCGCCTCGAGGTCCACGGCAGGCAGAGGCTGCGGCGCCGTGTGTGGCGTGCTGCGTGCCCCGGTCTTGAGGGCCTTAGCCGGGGCGAGCTGCACCGCATCGTTGGGGATGGCCCCGGGGCTGGGAATCAAGGAACACGAGTTAGGGACAACAGGATCGAGAAATCCACCAAACACACAACAAAAACGAAACCCAAGTTTACTTACCCGGATCGAGCGTTCATGCTTCACTTCCTCGTGGCGCTTCTTCGGGCCCGCGGCACCGTGCCGCCCCTCGAAGACTGCCCCGAGGGCGCCCCCCTTGTGTCGGCCTGGTGACTCGAGGCTACCAGCACGGATGGCTCCGCGCCCGCCGCAGCCTCGCCGCCACGGATAAGCACATGGGACTGGGGCGTCTCCTCACCGGCTGCCGGAGGTGACGGCTCCCGCTCCGCACCCTCGAGGGATAGGCCCGCCGATGGCTCCGCCACGACCCTTGTCTCCTCCGGCGCCGCCGGCTCCCCCTCGTCATCGTCCCACAGGTAGAATGGTGGGGGACTCGCAACCTCCGCCGCATCATCGCCCCTCAGAGCGTGGTCCTCGGCTCCCGAGGCCTCCTCCTCGTCCTCCTCCGAGGACACGGGCGTGGCGGGCCGCGTCTTCCCCTCCGCGCGAGCAAGCTTGCACGCCTTGTCGTGATTCACTTTCCTTTTTCTCTTCCTCACAACCTTCGCCTCTGCCTCGTCCTTCCGCCTTTTCATCTTCTCCACGTGGAGACGGTTGATCAGGCGTTGTTCCGGGACCGGGGGCTTCGAGGTGCCGCACCTCAACCCCTGCAAAGCACGTCCGAGATGGAGTCAGGAAAAGGGGGCTACACAACACACAGCGGGCTCGAAATTAAAACTTACCAGAGAAATGTACCCCATCTCGGGGTGCATCTTGATCCTCCAAAGATCCTCGGGATTTTGGGGGAACTCTGCCACCGCATACTTTGCCCTCCGGGCGGTGGTGGTGCGGGAGAGCAGCTTGAACGATGTCCTCGAGCCCTCCACCTGGCTCCCGGGGGTGAGCTGGAAGATCGGCAGGACCCTTTCCACGAGAGGGATCACCCTCTGCCGGTGGAAATTTGTGATAACGGCCACTGCCGTCAACCCCTTCCTCGCCAGATGCGCCAGCGCGTCGGTGAGGACTTCGAGCTTGTCTTGTTGTGCCGGGGGCGACATCCCCCAATCCCACTTCGGTGGTCGCTCCCGGAGCACCATGTTGGTGAACGCCGGGAGTGCGCCGCTGTAGTTCCGAAGATAGAACCACCCTCGGCTCCACCCGGCGTTGTTTGTCGTCATCTTGCTGTGAATGTGGAGGTTCCTCCGGGAGTGACGCACGTGAAACGTCAGGCCGCCGGCGCGCGCGAACCGCCTCGGTTGGCCCCGCCCGCTCTCGACGAAGAGTTCGCCGCGGAACAGGTGGATCCAGAGATCCCAGTTGTAACACCCTAATTTAAATTTCAGCATTTATTAATAAATTCAATGGGCTTTATTTAATTTTCTAAGGTTTATTGTGTTAGTATTGCATTTAATCTAATTTTGTTCCTCAAGTAATTAAAAATTTCATCATAGGTTTACTTTTAATGTTGCATTCATGCTGGAGCTTTTTCTTTACTTGTTTGAGTGTTAGAGTTGAATTCAAATTAAATTTTGAATTCAAATAGTTTTGGTTGAGTTAGTTTGAATAGGAAACGAAATAGAAAGAAAAACCCAAAACAACCCAACCCGGCCGGCCCACCCCGGCCCAGCTAGCTCTCCCCCTCAGCCCAGCGCTATCCCCCGCGCGGCCCACTCCCTCTTCCCCGCTCAGTCCGGCCCAGAGCGCAGCGCCTCAGCTCAGCCCGCGTCGCACGCGCCCCTCCTCCCCTCGCCGACAGCGCGGACCCACACATAGGCGCCTGCCTCCGCAGCCTCCGCAAGCGCCCGCTCCCGCTGACATTCCTGGCCCACCCGCCAGCTCCGTCCCCCCCGCCTCTCCCGGACGCGCAACGGCCAGGCGCGATCCCTGGCCCGGCGATCTCGCCGGCCTTCCTATTCGGGCGCGCACGCCAAGGCAGCCCGCCGCCCTATAAAAAGGAGCCCGAGCCTCTCTTCCTCCTCCCATCTACAGCCGCCTCCCCACAAACCCTAGCCACCACCCCGCTCTGCTCCGCCGCGCCGAGTCCCCTGCGCCGCCGCGTCCTCACCCCTCCGCCGCACCGGAGCTCCGGAAAACCCTCGCAAGAGCCTCGCCGTAGCCCCAGGGAACTCCCCAAGTTCCTTACCCCGGAACCCAGGCCCCACCTCGCCGGAATTGCTCCCGGTTCGTTCGACGGTGAGTCCCTGCTCCGCGGCAATTCGTCGTCTTCAGTGATCCCTGGACCTCCCTGACCCCGGCTACAGTTTCGCAGCGACGCCGCGCATCGACCCGTGCCACCCAAGGTCCCGGAGGAGCCCCGCAGCACTCTCCTCCGCGAACGCCGCCCCATCACCGCCACCGGTCGAAGTCGCCAGGCCTCTACGCTGCAAGTCCAACCGCCTCGACCCCTCGGTGAGTTGCGCCCCAACCCCCTCTTGCTTCTGCGTTATTTCCCGTAGCCAAGGCGCACCCTAGGCGCCAGAACACGCGCACGCCGGCGAGCGCCACCGCGCAGAGCCGCCGCCGCCATCGCTCTCACCGCTCAGACCTTCCCCGTGCCCACCTAAGTGCCCAGGTGGACTACACGTTCCGCGTGGGCCACTTCGGACCCAAGTTCGGGCCGATTTGACCCCCAGAGCGCCGGATTGGGCGTCTCCGGTGAGCCGCCGCCGCGGAATCACACGCCGGAGGTGTTGCGCCGCCGCCCCTCACGCCAAGCCTGCCCTGGCCACCCGATCAACAATCAACGGCCTAGATTAGATCTAGAGCCCAGCTAACTCGAGCCGCCAGATCGAGATCTAACGGCCCTGAACCGAAGATACCGGTTCGGCCTGGCGTTTTTTCTAAAGACCCCCCTAGCTTTCTTAGATTTAACCCGCGGTCCAGCCGTATAGAAAACTAATTACGGTTTGGCCCTGTTTTATTCACTTAAGCCCCTGAGCTTTCCCAAAATAGTACCCACCGTCCAGCACTTGTTCTTTTATGAGTTAGACCCTGGAGTTAACGGTTAATTATGTTTAGGCCCTCGGTTTTTGCAGAAAACCCCCTGGAACTTAGTTTTTATCGCAGATAAGCCCCTAGAACTTGTTTTTAGCCTAGATTATGCGTTTTAGCTCCGTTTTAGGCGTTCTTTATATCCACACGATCGTTGTAATGCATAGAATAGTTTTAGACTAGTTTAGTGTGCTGTTTTTATGTATTGTTGTACTGTTTCTTAGTTTTTGCTAGTGTTTGCATGTATGTTTACTGTCGTGCCTTGTTTTTGGCCATGTGTTCGTGAGTAGACGTTGAGCTACCAGAGGAGCCCCAGTACCAGTACCAGGAGCAGCCGTCTTCCGAGCACTTTGAGCAGCAGCAGGAGCAGTACGAGGAAGGCAAGTATAACATGAACACCACCTATCACTTTAAATACAATTTCATACTGCATTTAATATTGTATGCCTATAAGGACTGTCCTAGCCACTTTATATCCTTTATATATATACCTTTGGGTTGCATTTTGGTTAGTTGTGCTAGGTTGCTGCGCTATAACACATTTTGGTCCTTTTAATTAATTTGATTAATAGTTTACTTGAACTTAATTCTGAGAGTGGCCCTCTGTGTTGTGATGAGTGGCTCACGTCTCGTTAAAAGATGGTTTTTGTAGAAACATGGTTTAGGGGGTCAGCACAGTGCTTAGTGCTTGGTTGGCCACTCTCCATAAGGACCGGTTCATAGAGCGACAACCTGGGACAACAGCGCTACCACAAGGCTAGAATGGGATAGACTTGGCTTACTAATTAGGTCTTTTTGGTTTGGAGTAACTTACCTGCGGGGCAAGGGTAGTAAGCTTCAATGGTCCCTGCTCCTGCGGCTTGGTCTGTGCTAGGATTGCGCTCTGGAGCTGGTACCCCTGGAGGTGGGCCCCATCGTCGCTGACCTAACTCTCGCGGTTACGCCTTACCAACGAGATTCTTTGTAACGGCCTCGTAGTGAGTCGCTAGTCATCTCACCTAAGGAAGTGTGATGAACCTCTAGCGTAGCTCACGACTTGTGGGTAAAGATGTGCAACCTCTGCAGAGTGTAAAACTGGTATACTAGCCGTGCTCACGGTCATGAGCGGCCCAGATCCTCCTTTTGATTAGTGGGGTTATCTCCTTCCGACGAGGGAGGTGCCTCTCGGGGTGGCTTGGTTTGGTTTGGTTTGGTACTCAGTAGTTTCTGAATTAATTCTGATTAATTATTATGTAACTGGGTTAATGGTAATTCATCAACTCGTAGTAATAGCTTTAATAAAATTTTGCCAACACTTAAAGCTAATGCAGTTGAGTCAGCCAACCTTAGAGCCTCATAGTTTGTGTTATACTTGTTGAGTACAAGTTGTGTACTCACCCTTGCCTCTTCTCTACTTTTTCCTCTTGGATACGCTACTGCTGCTCAGTTCCTGCCGACGCGAGGGAGTTCGCTCAGCGCTTCCAGGACTACGAGGACTTCTAGGTGTTCGTCTCCCAGTCGACGTCCCTGTGGCGCCCTGCTCAGCTTCGGAGAGTTTTATTCGTATTTGTACTTCGCTTCCGCTGTATCAGACATTTTGTCATTTATGTAATAAATACATTCGTATTCGCTTTATTATGTCTTAATCGTGATATGTGCTGTGATATACTGTTCATTCTGTTGTATATACGTGTGACTTGATCCTGGCACGTATATGATTGCTCGGTTTATATCCTTTTATAAACCGGGTGTTACACCAGTGCACCTCTATTCCAAGGTACCCCTCGCAGACGGCGATGAAGACCGCCGCCTGCGAGATGGCGTTGGGGCTGAAGTTGTGCAGCTCCGCTTCGTAATAGTCGCACAACGCCCGCATAAACCTGCTGACGGGGACGCCGAAGCCTCGCTCGTGGAGGCGCACGAAGCTCACGACGTAGCCTTGCGGGGGCTTCGGCTCGGTCTCGTCCGGGTGCCGGGAAATCCACGCTGGCGCCCCCGAGTCGGTGATCCGCGACAGCAGTCGGTCGGTGACCAGCTGCTCCAGAACCGCCACAGTGGCGGAGGACTTCCCCCACGGCAATGGTTCTTGGATGTCCGAGATCTCTGCGAGTCAAGGGGGAGGGGGTGCGGAAGTGAAGTTTTCGGGGTGGCTAAGGTGCTCTCTCTCTCTCTCTCTCTCTCTCTCTCTCTCCTTCTTCCTCCTCCTTTCGCTCTTGGCTGCGGGCTCAGGATGCAGGGGAGGCAGAGGAGGCAAAGGGAGATGAAGGCAAACAACCAGGTGAGCCCAAACACCCCCTTTTCTCTTCGTTTTTATTCACCGTGACGGGTGCAGCCGCAGCCACAGCCCGAATCTACCGCATTGAATGCGGTAGATTTCGCTATCACTGACGGCTGGGCCCCACGACCGCGGAGTCTCCCACATGCGCACGCAGCGATAACTGCGACACGGTAACCGACGGGCGTGGCGCGACTGTTGCGCTATCCCATCCGTCAGCCGCCGCCCACGCCGTTTCGTCTGCCCGAGGCTGTCGCCTGAAAAGGCGCGCCCACTCCGCACCGCACGAATCAGGCCACGTCACCCACCACCAGCGGGAGACCCGTGCGCGTGACTCGCGACTCTGCGTCGCTTTCAAACCAAGATGGAATATTCCTTCCAGGGTCCCTTTACCCTCGAAGGAATCCCATTTCGAGGCCTTACTGATCAGGGGTTCGAAGCCTGGCCCCTCGGGGGGTTCGACAGACGCCCCAGATCACCAGAGTCAGGGACTGCCGGGATGTGCCGTACAAGCCACCCTCGAACACGGAGTTCGAGACATCCTACACAGTGTTCAAGGCCAGTCGAAGGTGCCTAGAAGGGGGATCCCATCAAGGGAGAGCATCGAGCCCTCGGACCCTATCGAATGGGTTCGAGCCCCGCCTAGCAAACCTTCGCAAGCGCTTTATGTGACGTGTCCATGGACCACGAGCCGACCCCTATCGAACGGGGCATGGATGTCCGCTTGAACAACCCGCTAACAGCTCACCGAAGCAGCCATAGCTCGTGGCCCAGGCATGGGTAGCATGGTACGCTTCACCCCTCTTCTCTGCGGAAGGATGACGAGGGTCGTAATCAAAGTCGAGGGTCCCCCTGAATGCCTTCACACGGGCCTAGGCTCGGAGGCTCCTCGCGTACCATGGTTCAAACCGCACCCTCGAATAAGTCGACAACCGTCAATTGTGAAGCTCCATGTGTCTAACAAACCCTCCGCTGTTAACGTGCGCTCTAATGATGGTTATGCTGAACGCCGGGCTGCTGCACCAGAACTAAGAATGCTGAGGCCGGCTAAAAGAGTGCTGATGCCGGCTGAAAAAGACGCTGGACAGCCACACCGGTGAGGCAACCCAGTGGGACAACGTTTATAGCCCTTGGACGAGCACAAACTCTCCTCCAAGGCCTCGGGGGCTACACCCGTGGGTGCGCTGACGCGCCCCCGCGAAGGAGACTTCACACATATTCGAGGGCCGTAACTCTCTGTACACCCCTATACCCTCGGTCATCCTCCCCATAGAGGAGAAAGGGACTTCATTGCTCAAATGCAAATAAAGATTACAAAGGGTTACCGGTGCGAAGCCATCGAAAGATACAAACACATTGCCACCTACGTGGCAATTTTCCCTGTCTTGGGGAGGAACGAGTGGCGAAGAAAGGCACCGAGCCCCTGGCTGACGCAACGGCCAGACTGCTAGGGATGCGAGGAGCAGCCCTCAGGTCGCACGGGTCTAGCAGAATGCTCTCCTCGCAAGCCTTCTTCTAGCGTCTCCTCCACCGAAGACTACGCGGGGGGTCGAGCTGGCGGACAGTACCCTCCGGACCGTCTCCCCGAGAGCAACCTTGTTGCCGGGGGGGCACGATGCGAAGAACAGCCACCGGACCTGGCGCCAGCGCCACGGTCAGGCGTCTCCATCCCCCTTCAGGCTAGGGGACATCGCAGAAGTAGGACCCCACGGGCCCAATGCTCTTCTGCTGGTCCCACTGAAGCTGAGGGATGGTGCGCACGCCCTCTCCGGTCTTCCCCCACCGCTCGCAAGCATTCTTCTGGCGCCAAGGCCTAGAAAAGCCAGGCCACCCCATCTGGGGGCCGGCCACGAAAGGCAAAGGAAAACATTAAGACTTGGGTAGTGCTAGAAGACAGAGCTGGGAGGTTGGAGAGGAAAGGGAACCCCTCTGTAACACCCGGTTTATAAAAGAACATAAACCGAGCAATCATATACGTGCCAGGATCAAGTCACACGTATATACAACAGAATGAACAGTATATCACAGCACATATCACGAATAAGACATGATAAATCGAAATACGAATGTTATTTATTACATTAATGACATAAATGTCTGATACAGCGGAAGCGAAGTACAAAATACGATAAAGACTCTCCGAAGCTGAAGCAGGGCGCCCCAGGGACGTCGACTGGGAGACGAACACCTAGAAGTCCTCGTAGTCCTGGTAGCGCTAGACGAACTCCCTTGTGTCGGCAGGAACTGAGCAGCAGTAGCGTAGCCAAGAGGAAAAAGTAGAGAAGAGGCAAGAGTGAGTACTCAACTTGTACTCAACAAGTATAACACAAACTATGAGGCTCTAAGGTTGGCTGACTCAACTGCATTAGCTTTTAATCTTGGCAAAATTTTATTAAAACTATTTACTACAAGTTGGTGAATTACCATTAACCCAGTTACATAGTAATTAGTCAAATTTAATCATGATACTACTGAGAACCAAACCAAAACCAAGCCACCAAGGTAACCCCGAGAGGCACCCCCTCGTCGGAAGGGGCTAACCCCACTAATCAAAAGGAGGATCTGGGCCGCTCATAACCGTGAGCACGGCTAGTATACCAGTTTTACACTCTGCAGAGGTTGCACATCTTTACCCACAAGTCGTGAGCTACGCCAGAGGTTCATCACACTTCCTTAGGTGAGATGACTAGCGACTCACTACGAGGCCGTTACAAAGAATCTCGTTGGTAAGGCGTAACCGCGAGAGTTAGGTCAGCGACAATGGGGCCCACCTCCGGGGGTACAAGCACAGGAGCGCAATCCAAGCACAGACCAAGCCGGAGGAGCAGGGACCATTGAAGCTTACTACTCTTGCCCCGCAGGGAAGTTACTCCAAACCAAAAAGACCTAATTAGTAAGCCAAGTCTATCCCATTCTAGCCTTGTGGTAGCGCTGTTGTCCCAGGTTGTCGCTCTATGAACCGGTCCTTATGGAGAGTGGCCAACCAAGCACTAAGCACCGTGCTGGCCCCCTAAACCATGTTTCTACAAAAACCATCTTTTAACGAGACGTGAGCCACTCAAGCCACACAGAGTGCCACTCTCAGAATTAAGTTCAAGTAAACCATTAATCAAATTAATTAAAAAGGACCAGAGTGTGTTATGGCGCAGCAACCTAGTACAACTAACCCAAATGCAACCCAAAGGATATATATAAAGGATATAAAGTAGCTAGGAATGTCCTTATAGGCATACAGTATTAAAATGCAGTATGTAATTGTGTTTAAAAATGATGGGTTGTTCATGTTATACTTGCCTTCCTCGTACTGCTCCTGCTGCTGCTCAAAGTGCTCGAAAGACGGCTGCTCCGGGTACTGGTACTAGGGCTCCTCCGGTAGCTCGACGTCTACTCACGAACACATGGCCAAAACAGTGCACAATAATAAGCATACAAACAAACACTAACAAAAACTAAGAAACAGTACATCAATACATAAAAATAGCACACTAAACTAGTCTAAAACTATTCTACGTGTTACAACGATCGCGAAGCTATGTCGGGGGTCGTGGAGGCTCGGGGTGCGGTGGAGGGGCGTGGTCGCAGCGGCGCGGCGCTCTGCTCTGCTCGGCGGAGCTGCGCGGCGTGGCGGAGCTAGGGTTGCGGCGGCCGAGGGGTGGATAGGGTTTCCAGGGGATGCGACTTGGGCGTTTAAAGGGGCCGGGCAGAGATTGCGGCGGGGCGCAGCGGGATAAGGATCCCGGCGACCTCGCCGGTGATCTCGGGCGGCCGCTGCGGAGCCGGGAAGGAAGGGGAGAGGAGGCGCTGACGGGTGGGGCCGCTCGGTCAGTGGCGGGACGGCGAGCGCGGGCGGTGAGCGAAGGCTGGCTGACGTGCGGGCCCAGGTGGCAGGGGCGGGGCGCGTGCAGGCCGTTGCTGAGCGGGTGAAGGCGGGGGCGTGGGCTGAAGCCCATGTCGGGCCGCCGCGCGGGATGGGAGGCCGAGCGGAGCTGAAGGGGAGGAGGTGGGCTGCTCGCGAGTGGGCTCGGGGAGGAAAAGGAGCTGGGCTAGGAGGAAAGGCTGGGTCGGCCCGGGTTAGGTTTTCTATTTTCCTTCCTCTTTTCTATTTCTACTTCAAACAAAGTTTGAATTCAAATCAAAATTTGAATTCAAACCACACTCAAAATAATTAAAACTATGCACCAGCATGAATGCAACAACAAAATTTTTACACTTAGTCAAATTTTAGTTACTTTGTGAAACAAAAATAAATTAAATGCAAGGCTAAACACAATAAACCTTAGAAAATTAAATTAAGCCAATTAAATTTATTAATAAATGCTGAAATTTAAATTAGGGTGTTACACCCACGACCCCTATTAATAGCTGCGCCGGGCACCAAGCTTCAAGCCTATCGAAGGGTGGAGGCTTAGATCGCCCGTGACGGTGCGGCACTCCACGAAAGAAAGATGCCTTCGGTCACCTCGCCAAGACGCGACCGAACGAAATAAAGCGGAGCTGAGTCCCTGAACGCTGAGCGGAGCAGCATCGGCCCAGGCCGACCGCCTTCAAACGGCGCGCCGCCAGGCAACCAGGGAAGGCAGGGCCAAGGCCCTGAGTGCGGGACAGTGCGACGGAAGCGCCAGCTGCCAAGCAGTAGACACCGTCGTCACCCTGGCCCCCCTCAGCACGCGGACACGTCTTGTCCTTCAAACAAACAAACAAAGGGGTGCGCGCCTCGAAGTACTCACGCGGGCGCACTACCCCGACCGGTGTGTTGTCACATCCGCCGGGCTGGCGCTCAGGCGCGTCTGGCGGGTGCTCGACCTTGGCTGATCACGTCAGGGGGGCAGTCGCCGAATCACCCTTTGGCCGAATCCCCTGACTCGACCAAAGCCTCGGGGGCTACTGTCGGGTACCACGATTAGGGACAACCTAATCGGGGTACTAAGATCGCCTTAAAACGCAAACACATGCTAAGGCGACTGGGCCCACGAAGGCCCACGGCCTCCTTCCAATCTGAAGGAAAGGGCTCAAAGAAGCCCAGCGTGCGGCCCATTCGCATCCTCCTCAAACCCGCGGGATGATCTCCGCCTCGCTTGAGGGTCCCCGTCGAGACCCCTCGGCTGCGTCCCGCATCTCCGACTCGCTCGAGGGTAGCACACCTGCCCTCGAGCGGGTAAACATCTCTGCCTCGCTCGAGGCCACCTCTCGGCATAAGGTACAAACGGCCCCACCGCTCAACCACTCGCCGTACGGAGGCATTAAAAGCCAGCCACTCCTCCACGGCTCCCAGGACGGGCGGCGTCAGGCCGCCATTCCCACAGTGGATGTGACCGGGGTCTCATCCGCCGACTTCAGTCACCGCTCCGCCATCCCGGATGCTGTAGCAGCACTGTTGGACCTGCGACGCGAGACAAGACAGGCTCTGCAATGCTCCCATTACTATTCTGCCTACACCGACCAACCGGACCCGCCTCCCGCTGAGGAAGGGGTCCGGCGACGTCACGTGCCCTTCAGAGAGGGGCGCTCAGTACACATGCGCGGAGTCCCGGACCTCCCCCCCTCAAGGGGTCCGGGGCCTCCACGTGTCCCCCGGACCTTCTAGTGCAACTGACCGCGCTCCGACCAGGGGGTCCGGGACCGTGCACCCCGCTACCGCTACTGCTGGTGCGTGCAGGACCCAAGTCCGCAGGGCCCACCGAACGCCACCGCGCCGTATATAGAAGACCATACACCAGCGACGACCACGCCGCCTGCAAGGATGGGTAGGATGCCGGTGCGACCTCCGCAAGACCAAGGACGATATGCACGCCCAACATCATGCCCCACAGTGTACTTTCTACAGTATCCGATCACTGTACCCCGTGATTCGGGGGAAAACGACGACTTCCACACCCACTCATGTGCGCCGCCCCTCCTTGTGACTATAAAAGGAGGAGGCAGGCTTCCTTTACTCGCGCTCACGCTCAGAGGCTCAGACACACACTATCTCTCTCGGTGGACGCTCAGACGCTCCCAGACGAGATCCATCATCACCCGCGCTCCGGTATCCCTATTCGCCACGTTCAACCCCGCTCCTAGCAGAGACCTAGGAGTTTCTCTCTCTCTCTCGCCTCGTTTGTATCCCCTACTACAAGCACTCCGGGTGCAAGATAATACAGTGCCCTCACACACCTCCTTTGCTGGACGTACGGCCCCGCGGCCAGAACTAGGATAAACCGTGCGTTACTGTGTTACCTCTTGCATCATCATCTGGGACGAGGAAACATGCAGCATTTACTAGTTGGGATCCGACCCCCCGGGTCGGGACACCGACAGAGAGAGAGAGAGAGAGAGAGAGAGAGAGAGAGAGAGAGAGAGACCTGACGGGTGGACCCGGAGGGTAAGCGAGAGGAAGAGAGGGACTGACGTCTGGGTCAGCCTTGTCAGTGAGAGAAGGAAGATGCCGACAGGTGGGCCATCGCCATCAGCGAGAGCAAGGAGTGGAGAGGAAAAAGGAAAGGAGGAAAGAATGGAAAAGCTGGACTTGGGTCGAATCTGGCCCAAACTCACGAAATCTTGAGCCAGCCCATTTATCGTTTCAGCCTGTTTAAACCTGCTAGTACAATGATCCTTTTCTTTTTCATTTTCGGTAAACATCTTACACATGGGGCCCACCTGTTAGCCACCTCGTGAGGCTAACCTGTGGGCCCATCTGACCGCAGACCCCACACCTTGATCGTTGACTGGTCAACTATCAAGTTGACTTGGCCAACGATGATGTCAGCATGGCCCCCACTATTGACGTCAGCAGACCGAATCCACGGGTGACGTAATGTTGACATCAGCATGACACGGGCGCAACCAGGAGCTACCACATGTGGCCCCGTATGATTTTTCTTTTTCGAGAATCTTTTATTAATTCCAAAAATTGATTTAATCCTTGAAAAATCATAATAAATCAACTGAACCTTCAAAAAATATGAAATAAATTTCATAATCCATCTAAAATCATGATCTACCCATTAGAGTAGGTTTTGTCATGATTTTTTATTTGAGCAGTTTTTGTGTATTTTTTGCACTTTGGCCCCTATGTTTATATGAATTTATGATTAGATCCTTACGAGAAGAAGTTGACCTATGCCCCCGGACAACCAGAAGACCCCAGAGGACTTCCTTGACGCCCTAAAGACCCAAGGGAGTTACACGGGCGACCAGAAGCCCTGGAGACTCGAGGAGACCATGAAGAGCTACCAGGTTCACGTCCATCTCCGATTTTGAGAACCTATTAGGCATTGCTTGCTAGATGAGGCTTTCGCTTTACTTTACCATTATGATGAAGATGAACCTGCATAGCCATTTTGTTTCACCCGAATTCCTTGAACCCTATATCTCATTGATTAGATACATGAGATACTTGATTACTGCTTGCATGTGTATGTGAGTATATAGGATGGTATGATGATAGTCTTGGCTTGAGTGGAGATCCACCTCTGAGGAGTTGGGGATTAGGGTTATACCGTGAGAGTGAGCGAATTAATCCGATCGTTCGATTGGGGGCGGGGGATGTGTGTTGGGCGCGTCATGTGAGTACCTATGGCGGGTACGAGAGATCCATTCGGGGATGCGATCCTTCAGGATCAAAGAGAGGCTAGAGGAGGCATGGAGAGGCGATACTTGTAGTGGGTCCCATTCGTGGACCATTGCGGCAGAGATGCACTTGTGACGAAGATGCTCATTTCGGCAAGTAAGGACCGAGTTAGCTGGACTTGGTGACGGAACTATGATAGACGCGCACACCACTTATCCTTTATGAGGAAGGATCCGGCCCGAGCTAGCTACGCGCGGCACCAAGCTTGCAACAGGATAGAGATCAGTGCAGAGGGAGGGCCAGTATTGGCGTGAAGGGTTATTGGTCCTCACGAGCCCCGATACAGTAGGGAGAGGCTTCACAGTCCCAGGACGATCTCCTACCCAGACCTGGGAAAGCAGGATGGTGGTTGTAGCCGTTAGTTTCATGACAGTAGACTGGTGCTTCAGAGTTAGTCGGAGTTGCTGCCAGCTAACCTAATGGCGACTGGGACCAGGTGTACAACCCCTGAAGGGTGTAAAACTATACGTATAACCGCATACTCAGACATGTACATCTCTTGATCCAACTTCACTAACTAGAGTAGTGTTACCTGATTTCTACCTCCCTCTAGTCCATATGCCTACTTGGATAGCAGTTGAGGTGCGAGGAGTGGGAGTTCTCGCACCGCCTTGGTGGGGTAGGCTTAGTCCAAAGGTGTGAGTAGACCGGGAGTCCGGGGTGCCGGAACGGCCCAAGTCTGGAAGTTCGGATGATATACTTGTGTTACTACTGCTGGTTGCATAGGAAAACCCCCAGCTCAATCCTTGGCTACTTTTCTCACCGTTGCATCCACTTAAAGCTGCATACGGATGGTGAGGTGAACCTATCCTGTCCTTGGGGATAGCTGTTAGATGCTGGATCCGACATGGAGATCAAGCCCGACGATGAGGAAGGAAACTAAGGACGTCTCGTGCTACAAGCAAGTCTTGCCTGTGGAAGAGGAACGTCAAGAAGGGTGGCCCAGAAGCTTAGCTACCGTTTTCTACTATCTGTTTGTTTCCTTTAGCCCAAGGGGCTTGTATCCGGAAACTCTTACCACAAGCCTTGGGATTATGTAATAAATAAACTTGTGTAATGGTTTTATCAAGAAGTATGTCTGTGATATGTAATTGAAATTAGTTCTGTATGTTATAGCTATTGATCTAGGGACAATCACAAGGATACAGGGAGTCAGGTTGTCCTTTTGGAAATCCGGTTTGTTTCAGTTAGTATCAGAGCCTACTTGCCCACAGTAACGAGCCCTAGACATGGTCGCTAGACTTAGGACTCCCGAAACGCCTCTATCTACTCATTATACCACCTTGAACTACACTATTTCTATTTTCTTGCCTCTTTTTCACTAAAATTTCCTTCATTCTCTTACCTACACTAATGCCGCTCTTACGTGTGCACAGAATGGAAGCTGCACTGGAAGTCGCCATAGGGAGTGTTGATGGCCATTATTTCCCGTTCTGACCGTCAACTTTTCGGGAATAATATGAGCTTTTGCACCATGTTCCATGCATATTTTGATTATTTCTAATAAGTTCCATAAGTTTTGGATGAGTTGTGCTTGTAGGAGACCACAGGCAAAAAATGGACAAATTTGGATAAATCCAGGCCACCGGCCTCACCCGTGCCGGCCAGCTTGACACCTCAACATACAGGGGTACGTCCTTGTTACAGGAGCAACGTGACATGTTCATAATGCCTCTGAGCCAGGGATTGACACTTGATTCAATCAATGGACCCGGAAGGCATGGACATGGATCCAAAGGACCCACAAGTTAGCGTAAACATGAGCAAATGACGATGATACCCAACCCTGGAGCAATGTCAATAGTTGATTTGCAACATCGGTGAAACGGAGGGCCAACGCACTACTACAGGACATGGATGTAGTAACATCAACTTGTGTTACTATATGTTAATAAATGTATTACTAGGTCTCCTTGTAACACATCTTGTTAGTGTTCCTATTCTTGATGTTACTATGCTATCACCTATTGGAACACAACACGTGTTCTTTTATATCTAAAAAAGTGTTACAATGATTTCATTGTGTAACATATTTTTTTTAACTCTAGTAACACTTCTATATTGTGTTAGTAACACATCATGAGAACATGTTTCGGAATATTAAGAACACATGGTTTGTAACACATATTTTATCTATTGTAACACATTCATGTTTTTGAAAAAAATATTATTATATACCTGCATATGGTATATAATGTTGATATGATTTTTTTTGGGAACATGACACATTGCAAAATCACAAAAAACACAAATTTGAAAAATCATTGGAAGTTGTATTGATTGTGGGAGGAAACAATAATATTACTCATCACATGATGTATGACACGATTCTAGAGAGAATATATATATAGCAATGGAAGGTACATGCTGTCTCTGTACTATATTTTTGAAAAAAATGTCTATACTATTAGACATGCTATGGGTGCCTTTGGCATGGCTCCAATGGGCTCCGGCTCCACCAAACAATGCTACTGTAGCATAGCTGGCTGGTCACTGGAGTCTTTTTTTCTCTCTTCACTCTCGCCGTTCACAAAACCACGAGCTGCCGGTGGAGGTTCAGTGCCGTTTGGAGACCGGCCAAAGGGGCCCTGTATGCGATTCAGTACTTTTGTTATCCATTCATGATCCATTGTTGGCCCATAAAAATATATGAATTCAAGCATTGATCATTTCAAGCTGCATAGAGAAAGCTAGTTGTAACATTGATCATTTCAACTTACATATAGATAGAGGACTAAAATAATACTACATTTGGATCAAGAAATACATTATATCACTGTATGGCACTTAAGTCTAGGAACTATTTTTAAGATTTTACTGCTAAATCAAAATCATACGGAGATAGCGATGGAGTACAGCACTTTTTTCTTATTTGTAATTCATGATATATAACGTGTGCTTTGGCTATCCAGCATCAAGTGTTGTTCCTATCATGTAATCATAACAATACATGGATAATAATGAGAAATACTCTTTGGAACCACATAACGAATAATTCTTCATTCTGGTGATTAAAATCACATTGCTTTAATATTTCCAATATCAAGTCTAAAAAGACTATAGGATCTGAATAGACTAGGTTTTATAATGACATAATTAAATAGAATTTACCTGAACACATATAAGCTCTTTGTAAACCTTTAAATTATTCATCCATTTGATAAACAAGATCACTGCATACAAAGTCCAAATACCTATCAGTGTACACAGCCAAGAAGGAATACTAGAAAAAAAATCAAGCCTATTTGCATTTTCAATTCATATATCTGGCATAAAAGAATACATAAGGGCCTTAAAAACGCTTCAGTATAACAGTATAGGCCATATCAAGTTAATGCCACTAGTGGATAAACATGAATAAAAAATTAGGTTGGAGAAAGTTAGGCAAATCTGTATTCAGTCTGATATAGTAGCTTATACGAAGTATAGACAGTTTCGTATTTCAGGAAGTCTATACCTTTGTTCCTGGAAATAGTTGAACTGTAGTAGTGTTCACAAAGATACTACTGTGTTCCTAAAAAAACTGAGTAAGTACTAACAATAATTGCACAGGGATAACAGCAATTACATTGCCAAAAAATACACTAAAAGGCTGATAGAATCTTCCGTGTTGTAGTAGAATCTGGTGGCTTTGGAAAAGGAAACAATTATAGCGAGCATTGAAAATATTGGGGGTGCTGAGACGGATCGAAGAGAGATACCCGGGCTATGAATGCAGCAAGCAGAGATTGCTGGGGCTCGAGCTTGTCCAGGGCAGGCAGCAAGCGGCCTCCTCTGCGCCATTGCGTCGGAGTTCACATCCATCCTAGATCCGTCCCGCCCCAGCTTCAGAGCTGTGCACTGCTGGACAAATTGGCTCTGTACAAATTGCAGTAAGTAATTCTTAATTTTACCATGATTAATTGGGCTACCAATCTAGAACTTGCACTCGCAGGGTACCTATACAAGAAGCAAGCTAATTACCTTGACTTTGCCTCGGTGGCTGTGGCAGCGTGACTTTCTGAGTGTGGCTCCGTCGAATCGCAGTCGCAGGCCGCAGCACCACTCCGCCTCCGCCTCCAGGATCCGGCCAGCCTCCCTGCGCGGTGCGCCTCCCACACCCACCGCAGAGATGTCGCCGGCCGCCGGCTGCCGCTCCCACCCGCGTGCTCCGGGTCCTGGGCTCTTGGTCTCTTGCAGTAGCAGGCTAGCAGCTAGCAGCGTGCCCGGCAGCCGTGCCACCGGCCGCCGGCCGTCCACGGTCCGCCCCCACCGCAAACCCTAGATCCCTAGCGCTAGCGAGTCGCGAGGGGTTCACCAAACCGGTGGGAACCCGGTCAAACCGGTCCGGACCGGTTCCGGTTTCGGCCGGTACCCAACAGGCCAAAATTCAAAATTTAAATTTAAATTCAAAAAATAAAAAATCCAAAAAAATTCAAAAAATACTTCAAGTTGCGATGAATCTAATGATATCAAATTTTCTCAAAATTCGTTCATTTAGTATAGTTTGCGGGGATTTAAAGTTAAATCAAAAAAGAAAAAGAAAAAAAATGGGCCGGCCCATTAAGGCCCACCAGTCAAACCGGCCGGTAAACCGATTGCACGGGAGCTTTTGAATTTGGATTTGAATTCAAACCGGTCAAACCGACCGGTAAATCGGTAAAACCGACCGGTAAACCTGTCAAACCGGCTGGTAAACCGGTCGGAATCGGTTGCACGGGAGCTTTTGAATTTATTTGAATTTGGATTTGAATTCAACCGGTTTCCACCGGTTACCGGTCCAACCGGTCCGGTAAACCGGAACCGGTGGCCGGCGGTTTGGGTTAACCAGTCGGGAAAAAAACCTTGGTCGGGAAAAAAACCTTGGTCGCGACATGTCTCGCGAGGGAGGTTGAAGAAACAGAGTCTGATTGATTGGGGAGAGTGCTGGGCTTGAGATGAAAAAAATACATCTTGGGCCATTTCTTAGGGTGCGCCGCGGCCCATCCGGCCCACCTTCTGGATCGGCCCCTGGATTGTCCTGGCGTCGCCCAGCCGCCGCCGAGCTGTGCCTCCCGACGCCGAGATGTGCCGCTGCCCATCTCGACGCCTCGATGCCATGCCCGCGTCCATCCCCGCCCGGACAGCCCTGCGCTCCGCCGTGCCACCCCTTCCGGCCATCCCGATCCGCGCGCCTAGCTAGCTTTGCGACCCGGTTATGCCACGACGGCGCTGCGCCATCTCTTCCTTTCACCATATCTACCTCGAAGAACCGGCACCGGCAGAAAAGTCCCGATTACTAAATTAGACATCACAAACATTTACTGATCAAAATAATAAAACAAAATATCTTAGCGTTGTTATTTTTATATAAGAGTTTCCCGACTAAGAAACTATCGGTTCCTACCCACGTTTTGATTGTTCGTAGCAGGTCCACTTTTTAACCATAGGATCTCTACCCTTAAACAAATCTTAAATTTTCAAGCACCATAAGAATTATCACAAAATTAATATCAAGGACAGTTGATTATAGAAACAATTGATCACATCAAATTTAAATAAAAAATTATTCAATTATAAAGAGATATGTCAATTTTTCTACCATTGACAATTATGATTAGTTTGAGCAATGAAATTTTTCTACCATTGCCTTCGTCATATCTACTTCTAGCAACTCTTATTTTGGCAATTTAAATAATAGTAGTAACCCCAATTGCTAATTTTAAGGTGAAAATGAAACACCACAAAACAATATTTGTTTCCAACCACCTTAGGACTACATACTCTCACTAATACCCTTAAGAATACAAATATCATAATTTGCTATGTCTCACCATTATCCACTAGTAAAGTAGTAACCACTAATATGTCAGTGATAGATTTAACGACATGACATAATATTAGTTTCAAGGATATATACTATTTTTTACTGTATTGATTAACTATTAATAATTCCCCTATATATCCATAGGACAATAGGAAACAGAATATAAGATTTGGACTTTTATAGTGTAGTGTTAAACTTTCCATCATCAATCAAGTTTCAAATCCCGATAAATAAAACTCCCCACCCTCGCCGACTCGGGCCACCTATGGTTGGTTCAGACACTTCTACAAGGAGGTAGCTAGCCGCCAGTCTAATGATTCCTGATCGGGCGGGATCACATGCAGCACTAAAGTGTGAAGCCGTGATCTTGAGGTTTTCTCTATGATTGTCCTTCTCAAATGTAATATCATGTTCCACCAACCGAGTTTTTGTCATGGATGAAGTATTCTGACTCAATGACAACAACATATATATTTCTTTGTAACATTTAGTTTAATATTAGTTGTTCTATATTACTGTGGCATATGTATTTGTGACACATTTTACATGTTACGGTTATGTGTTACAATATACTGCCATTTTGTAACATTCTCACTCTAACACTAAATTTGTGTTACTAAAATAGTTATCAGTAACACATTTTATATCCGAATGTGTAATGTGTTACAACCTTCATCTGTAACACATAACTTTGTGTTACTGTGAAGCATCTTCGTAACACATTGATAGATGTGTTACAAGATTGTGTTATAGAATCTATGTTTTAACAGGCTCCGAAGGCAGGCCGCCCGGCCTCTGCCAGGTTGCTCGGCTGTTGACACCATTTTCTGGCACGCGTCAAAAGAGTAATAAGGGACGGAAATGTCAATTTGGAAAATGGTGATGGTGTGCAGGAGAAAAGGATGGTCACGATTTGGTGCCGACTAAGTGTCTCAGCATTGATAGACAGATTTGATTCGAGACGGCCTCGGTTTGGAAGGAGGTGTTTTTGTCTACTAAAATAGGAATCGTGCTTTGCCGTGATCGGCTAGGATTGTGTTAGCATGGGGTATAAATATAAGCCCCCGGCCATTGTAAAAGATTGATACACATCCAAATAAATAAACTTTACTACTTGCAATTTACTTTTTCGTCGGCGACTTCGCCATCCTTTTCTTTTTTCCGCAAGTTCTTTCAAGCTGATCAAGGACGCCTCACATTCGAGCGACTTGGTTTGCTAGTAAGTTTTCGTTTACCGAGTAAATATGAGTTTTAGCTTCCAAGCGCATCGCTGTGGCTTCGTTCAGATCTATTCAAAATTTACCGAATTTATCTAAGCTTTGATCTCGGGCGCATCGCTGTTTTCTCGTTTAAATTTATTCACAATTTACCTGGCTTAGTAATCTGTTTAATCGGCTGTAAGCTCCTTGTCTATCACGATAAATCTTGTAAAGCTGATTAGATCGGTTACAAGCTTAGCTTTGTTCAGATCCATACATTTGTGGTTTTGCACATTGTTACCTGGCACGTGTCGGCTTTAGATCTAGGCGTCTAGTTGCATATTGAAATCGGCAGCTCATTGCCAATTTCCTGTAGATCGCTTTAAATACATGCTTTTTTACCCGGTGTGCTGTCGTTTTCTGTATCGGCAGAGCCTTGCTGATACGTGGCGTGAGAGTTATTCGGAAATCCAACCGATGCACTCTCGTATTTGACGGTTTGCTATTTCCTTGTCAATTTACAGGTCAAATTGACTGGCACGACTTGGTTTGAATCAAGTGCAGTCCGAGCTTGGCGTACGGGGCTCTCGGGCTTGGTGTGTGATCGTTTCGCGTCAACACATCTTTTGGCACGCCCGGTGGGACTAGAAGCATCAAGATGATGTCTGAAGGGAAGTATAAGGTTTCTGGAGAAAACCAGATCTCGATCGACAAGAACAAGCTAAAGGAAGAGCAGAAAGCAGAACTCCTGGCAGCCACTGAAGCTTTTGAACAGCGGTGCCTTTTATCCTACAACACAAATAGGAGTGGAGAGGTGTTTAAGAAGTACAATTTTCCTACTCTTTCACCCTATGATGAGTCACAGAAAGAGGACATGATGGTGCATATGATGAATCTGGCGATCGGACAAGCTTTCGTAAGTCATGCTCCGATCATGGCTAATTCTGTTCACAATGCTGTGCTCAAGATGCTGCAAGATAGGAGAATGCTTGGCTTTGTGGGACCATCCTATTAGCAGGCTAGTCAGATGGTTTTCACCCCTATTGGATCGGCTACTGAAATGTTTCCAATTGACCCTCAAGCTCAGGCAGATGGAGATGTTGGAAATACACAGCCGATTAGTACCACAGCGTCGTCCCAGTTTTCTCCTGTGTATACCAGTTCTACACTAATGGCTACACATGCACACGGAAACTACATGACAGGGTTCCCAGTTGGATGGAATCCTGCTACTGGATTTGGCATGCCTCCAGAGTACATGGTGTCATCTGCAGCAGGGCAGCCAAGCTCATCGGCTTCACAGCCGATGAATCAGCAAGTCAATGTGTCGACTCCACAGCCGACGCAATCCCAAGACACTGCACCGGCTCCACAGCCATCGGTTACGGCTGCATCAGCACCATAGCCAGCAAGCCTAAGCAATGTGTCGGCTTTTGGGCCGACACCTCAGTAGCAAAATTTGGCGATGATGATACAACAAGTCTCCTACAGAGGTCCTGGTGACTAGACTTCCTCATGCTGATGGAGTTACTTGGGTGTTCCATGATCCTTTGACTGGTTTTGTGCGTCACGTGAATGTGCCCAACATACCTACTGTGGCACAGCAACGAGTTAATCAAGGGTCCATGCAGGCTAATCGGAGCAATGAGATGGTCCTTTACTAGCCACCATCTAATCAAGTCACTCAGCAAGTCGCGCGGGCTACATCGGCAGCCTTGCCGATAGCCTCACCAACATTGCAGTCAGCATCAACCAATGGTCAGCAAATTGACTGGACATCCAAGATTGCTGAGGTGATGAGGGATCAGTTTGGTTTGAAGCCAAAGCAGCAGAATTTAATGTACAGAACTCCATATCCAGCTGTGTATGATCAACTGCCGTTGCCCCACAAGTACAAGCTTCTAGATTTCACCAAGTTTTCTGGACAAGGGGAGGTCTCCACAGTAGAGCACATTAATAGATTCATCATATAGTGTGGAGAAGTTGCACAGAACGACGCATTGAAAGGGCGTATGTTCTCTATGTCTCTCTCAGGATCGGCCTTTACATGGTTCACGACGTTACTGGCCAACTCCATAATATTCTGGGCCGATCTGGAGAAGCAGTTCCACCAGTTCTTCTACTCTGGAATAGAAGATATGAAGTTGACCGATTTGACCAATTTGAGGCAAAGGAACGATGAATCGGTCGCTGCTTTTATTCAGAGGTTCAGGGATGTCAAGAACCGATGTTTCAGTCTAGTTCTGTCTGATCAGCAGCTTGCAGAAGTTGCTTTCCAAGGACTCTTGCCACACATCATGGAGAAGTACGCTTCCCAAGAGTTCTACAGCATCAGTCAGATGGCCCATAGGATGATGGGAGAGATCAAACCATATGAGCAGAAGAGAAGCAACTTTCAGAAGAAAGTTAACTTTGTTGATTGCCCAGATTCCTCCGATTCAGATGATGACCAGATGGTGGGATCGGCTGAGTTGGTTTAGAACAACAAGAAGCCAATCTCATGTCCGTTTGGAAACAAGGAACCCGAGAAGTATGGTTCGCTATTACTAAGGCTGACAAGATCTTCGATTTGTTACTGTCAGAGGGTTAGATTAAGCTGAAGCCGTATCACAAGATCCCGACAGACCAAGAGTTTAAGAACATCAAGTACTGCAAGTGGCACAACACAACGCCTCATGACACAAATGAGTGCAAAGTGTTTCGTCAGCAGATACAATCGGCTATAGAGCAGGGTAGGCTCAAGATTGAGGCACCCAAAAAGCTAATGAAGATCGACGGGCACCCGTTTCCTACTAATATGATAGATGTTGGAGGGAAGAGGAATGTGTTGCAGACAAAGGTGCTCACGTCACAATCGACCAAGGAGTCTAGAGCTGTTGATCCTAAAGCTCAGATAACGACCGATGAAGCTAAGGGAAAGGAGCCACAAGAGAAAGAAGAAATTGTGGCACCAAAGAAGAAGGTCACGCCTCAGATGTTGTTAAACAAGTTCCAGCGTGATCAAGAGAGGCGACAATACAGAGAGGAAGCTGCATGACGTCATGAGGGGCATTGGAGATCTCCTTTCTTTATGTACTGTTGGGAAGAAGGTTTGACTCTGCCGACAGTGAATAATTGTCCAGAGTGCAACGGGTTCTACCATGAAGACCGATCATATAAGAAGCCACGGTTCGACCAGAGGCCTCGTGGGCCGATCATCAGAGAGAGGGGCGATGACAGACGCATATTTGTACATGATCGGCTGGGGGACAGGGTTTCAGTGCATGATCGGCTGGGGGACAGGACCATGCTACGTGATCCTGCAGGTGGAATGATTTCTGCTGATGAGCGTGTTGATCAGACTGCTAATGCTCAGGTGTCAGATGAATACCCACATCGTAGGAATCTGGAGAGAGAGCCTGTTCATGATAACATTGATCGGCCTCGATGGTGTCCAGCGGGTTTGACCAGATCACAGAAGAGACGAGTTCCGAGGCTACGTCAGACAGAGGCATTGGAGGAAGAGAGGAAGGAGGCTCCCAGAAGAGGAGTCAAGTTAGAGGTTTGGCGTGTCAAGCCAAGGGCCGATGATAAGCACGGTCCAGAGTCATCGGCTGCTCCTGTTAACATGGTTTTCATGTTGCCCAGTGAGTTCATGGCGCTAGATAATGATGATGAAAAGCAAAAATTGGAAGAAGCTGTGGCTCAGTTAAATTTGGAACCTATACCGGCTACTTTTGAAAAGCCGGAGGATGAAAAGCGCAAACACCTCAATGCTTTATTTTTGAAGGTTTTTGTTGATGGCAAACCTATCACAAAGATGTTGGTAGATGGAGGTGTGGCGGTAAATATAATGCCATATGCCATGTTGCGTAAGCTTGGAAAGGGCAGTGAAGATCTGACTAAGACAGATATGATGCTCAAGAATTTTGAGGGAGTTGTATCTCCAGCTGTTGGAGCGTTATGTGTTGATCTGACTATCGACAGTAAGACTCTTCCCACTACTTTCTTTGTTATCAATGGCAAGGGTTCATACAGTTTGCTGTTGGGGAGAGATTGGATTCATGCCAACTGTTGCATACCGTCTGCTACGCATCAATGTCTTATACAATGGATTGGCGATGTTGTTGAAGTTGTTGCTGCCGATTCGTCATTCAGTATTGCATCAGCAGAAGCTTGTGAAGAGAGCTATGAAAAGATAAGCAGTTTTTCTGGTCAAGCATGGGAGACAGAGTTTTTGAAGATTGCTGATTATGAGATGTCATCAAGTCAGACAATTAGATCTACAGATGAGTCTTGAGTGATGATGTAAAAGCTGATGATTTAAGCATCGGCTGAGTTTGGTATAGCCGACATGATAAATGTCGCCTTTAGCGCAAAAAATGTAAGAGAAAGCCAATGATGTTTTGATGGCATTGGTTACTAGATGGCCGATATAGTTTTGTATCGACCTTAGGGCAATATAATTCAGATATACAAAAAGAAGAAATGTATTTGCTGAGGACAAGTGTTATGGAGTTAATGGTTAACATCGTTTACAATACATCGGCTAAGGTTTTTATTTCACCATAGCAAAACAAGGAACATATTACAATGATCCAAGAGCATTTTGGATCACAGATATCGCACGCAGGCGAATGTCATCAGCTTCCTGGATCTCTTTGTTGTCAGCTTCAGTAGAACCTGGTATTGTCTTAAGACTTTTATGGAGTTGGTATGTTTGACGAGCCTGTTCATGCTTCTCTGTCTCAAGTTGTTGAAGTGCCGATGGAAGTTGGGATAATTTGGTATCCACATCGGTAATTTTCTTGGTTTACTTGCTCCAACTCTTTGGTGAGGCGCTCTCTCTTAACCTCCAAGTCTCTCTTGGATTGCTCCATTTCTGCCTTGGACTGAGTTAAAGAGATAATCTTCCCGTGGGTTGCCTCCACAAGACGTTTCAGATCATCTCTTTGTTTGATTGTTTGCTCCTGTTGAAGCTGATCAGAGAGGCGTTTCTGGGCTTTGAGGGCTGGGATCTGTCAACTCTCGATGTATGCAGCAGGGTTCAGTGCTTCCTCGAGTGATTTTGGGAGATTGCCCTTCAGAGACTTCAGAATGATGCGAATTGGCTCGGCATCTCGGACCAGTTGACCAATATCTTGGTTTAGAAATTGCAGAATTTTCTGGAGTTTGGCTTTGGTTTCATCTGATAGTGGAGCCGATTCTGCTGATGATATGGCCTCATCTTCTACACTAATTGTTCCAAGTTGAAAGGAGAACATACTGTTGTCTGGACTGTCCTGCGCCTGGTAAAGAAGATGGAAATGTCAACCGATCATTAATGTTCGATTATTGAAAGTTAAATGAATGTCTTACTTGTTTTAAGAGGATTTCAGCATCTGTTACAGACTGAGATGCAGGTAGCAGTGCTGGAATGCCAGAATCAAGGGTACGTCTTGAGAAATGATCGGCAGTTCTTGCGTGCCAATTGTCACCTACTGAATGATAAAATCAAATTAGAAATAAGCTAGAATCAAGGAGAGGAGGTGACTGCCTTACCTGAATGGATGAGGAAGTTATTCTAGCCCTTTTGGAGGGAAGGCGTTGAATCTGATTGAGAGGTGCAAAAGTCAGATAATGTCAGAAGAATGGTAAACAGACAAGGAAGTTACCTGAACCGTTGGAGATGTTTGGGAAGTAATCTCTGGAGCATCCTCTTCATCCATGTCTTCGACAGCTATGTTTTAAATGCCGGTTGATGATATAATCGATAAGATGGAAATCATGATCAGAAAGAAGAGTAAAGATTGTCTGTTACCTTTCAATGAAGAAGAGATGGCATCTGTTGGAGCATCGGCATCTGGTGCCGATGCGATGGTCAGAACGTGATTGGAGGAGCCTTTAGTCTTGTGGGCTGTTCTTTTGGTGCTGATTATCTTGCGCTTCTTACCAGCAGTGACGTCAACAAGGGATGGTGCATCATAGCCGATGAGAAGATAATTGGTTGGTGGAGAGTATTTAATCGGCTAACCACTTCTGCTGATTGTCGGAGGAGAATTACCATCAACCTGTTAAAAATAATTGTCAGAATACAAAGAAGGAATGTAAGATAGGAAATATAACAAAAGGACTTCTGTGCGTATCTCATCATCAATGCCTTGATAATTTTCATTCAAGATGATGCAGAAGATCCTCACTGAACCACAAAAAAGATGTTCTTGCCATTCTGACCACCATTGTGCGAATGGTATGGTGGTGAGAGGTGGTACTTGCCAATCGGCTAGCTCCGTCATGTCAAAGATGGGTTCCAAGTTTTTTTGTCGATTGTATGCAAGAGCATTGCCGATTGGGTTCCTGGCCTGGACTTTATCGGCAAAGTAAGGGAAAGGCGGTACTTGGATAAATCCTACTTGTCTGGCTACTACTGATGGATAGTAGAACTCGTAACCAATGGCACTTTTTCTAGAAGTGAAGTTAGCAGGAAGGATTCTTGGAGATATGGCCTCTCTCATAACATTCGTGGCTTCTTCGTCATTCTTCCAGGAATCAAGATTGAACTTGAATGGATTCTCATACTACTTGTTATCATCATGGTATGCAAACCAGATGGTGGAATCTTCAGTAAATCCATTGTAAAAGCATTTGAAGAAGTCAGTTTTGCCAAAGACATTGGGGTCATTGGCAATCATTATAGCTGCATCGCCGAAGGAGGTACATCGGCGGGTGATTGGGTCTTCTGCCTCATCAAATTCTTCTTATGGGAAGAACATTTCTGACAGCTTGATTCCATGGTCTTGTGCATATACACGTTCATCCATAACTGGATGAACCACCAGGGGCCTCCGAGATTGGAGATTGGTTGATCGGCCCTGAGTCTGGTCGATACTTGGTGGAGCAGATGATAAACTGATCCGAGCAGGTGTTTGCCAAGAGGGACTGGGTTTCCACTGGCTAGAGTTTCGACCATCTTGAGTGTGTTGTTCGTTGGGCCCGCTGTTTTGCCGTAAAAGATGAATTTTTTTAGCCACATGTTGAGGAAGATAGTGTGTTCCCTAAGTGATATAGAACCAGTTCTCATATTCTTGGTGATATATCCTTTCCACCCACCGATGGTGCTAGTCTCTATTTTGAAGGAAGCTTTGTTCAAAAAATCAAAGGACCGATCAGGGACAGTGATATTTAGGCCAGCATCATGACATCTAGCAGAGTCGGAGTCATTGGGCTATGGCCAAACAGGAAGGCGTTGATAGCATCAAACCAGAAGAAGGAAGCCGATATGAGTATCGGCTCATTCTTGACCATCTTGGATAAAGATAGATTTAGACAATGACTGATGTCATATTGCTCCCAATCAGCCCATTAAATGCCTACTACTCTTCGAAACCAGTTCCTCCACCCTGGAGTGATGCTCGACCAAGATCTAAAAGCGAGGGACCAATCTGAGGTCATATTTGAGGCCTTAAGGGGAATTTTGCCGGTTTCCAGATTGATTATGCTAGTGGGACCAGGATTACCCATGGGACCTAGGCAAATCATGCTGGGTTGTTCGGAGAGAGGGATGGTGGTTGAGCTCCTAAGGGCCTAGAAATTATAGCGAAAAAGAAATCAAGAACAATCACAAACCGCAGATTGAAATGACGGCGCAGAAGAAAGGTGGGTCACTATACCTGGGGGATCTCAGAGATGGAAGCCATCGACAGAACCTTGGAGGAGCTTTTGGTGCCTGAGAAGGGTACGGTCGGAGATCCGGAAGCAGCGGAGCAGATGAGTTCTTGAGCAGAGGAGGAAATGGTTCGGGTGCAGAGGCCGTAAAGAAGAGAGGGAAGGAGTATGCTGATGTATTTATAAAGTGATTCCCTCTAGGATAAAGATTCCGGATTGATGAGCCGCTTGCGCCGAATACGAGGAACGGTATGAAGTGCTTTCTGGGCAACCGTTTGAAGGAAATAATTATGATTGAGAGATAATTTCGGACCAACAAGATATTTCACTCCGAAACTGGGGGCATGTGTTGACACTGTTTTCTGGTACGCGTCAAAAGGGTAATAAGGGAAGGAAATGCCAGTTTGGAAAATGGTGATGGTGTGCTGGAGAAAAGGATCGGTCACGATTTGGTGCCGATTGGGTGTCTCAGCATTGATAGACAGATTTGATTCGAGACGGCCTCGGTTTGGAAGGAGGTGTTTTTGTCTACTAAAATAGGAATCATGCTTTGCCGTGATCGTCTAGGATTGTGTTAGCATGGGTTATAAATATAAGCACCAGGCCATTGTAAAAGATTGATACACATCCAAACAAACAAACTTTACCACTTGCAATTTACTTTTTCGTCGGCGACTTCGCCATCCTTTTCTTTTTTCCACGAGTTCTTTCAAGCTAATCAAGGAGGCCTCACATTTGAGTGACTTGGTTTGCTGGTAAGTTTTCGTTTACCGAGTAAATCTGAGCTTTAGGTTCCGGGCGCATCGCTGTGGCTTCGTTCAGATCTATTCAAAATTTACCGAATTTATCTATGCTTTGATCTCGGGCGCATCTTTGTTTTCTCGTTTAGATTTATTCACAATTTACCCAGCTTAGTAATCTTTTTAATCAGCTGTAAGCTCCTTTTCTATCACGATAAATCTTGTGAAGCTGATTAGATCGGTTACAAGCTTAGCTTTGTTCAGATCCATACATTCGTGGGTTTACACATTGTTACTTGGCACGTGTCGGCTTTAGATCTAGGCGTCTAGTTGCATATCGAAATCAGCAGCTCATTGCCGATTTCCTGTAGATCACATTTAATACACGCTTTTTATACCCGATTTGCTGTCGTTCGATACGTGGCATGAGAGTTATTCAGAAATCCAGCCGATACACTCTCGTATTTGATGGTTTGCTATTTCCTTGTCAATTTACAGGTCAAATTGACTGGCACGCCTTGGTTTGAATCAAGTGTAGTCCGAGCTTGGCATACGGGGCTCTCGGGCTTGGTGTGTGATCGTTTCACGTCAACACTGGCCTAAGAAATCTCCGTTTGGACCAAGCACCAAAGAAACTGATGTCCAGGAGGAATCAGGAGCTTCCTCCAGAAGGCAGTAGCCACACGGCAACACCACAAGGCCGGCCGGCCTAGCGGAGGCCACCCAGCCCCACCTTGCAGCCTCTGAAGTCGCCCTTTCGCGTGGAGTTGAAGCCAAGAAAGAGGTTGCTTACAACTGTAGATACCGGCCAAATACCAACCTCAAGCGACTATAAATAGGGCCCCATCCTTACTTGTAAACACACACCAATGAGTTCACGCTTCTCTCTTTCATTTCTAGAGTAGATTAGCAGTTGGGAGTTGGAGTCGAGTCGAGCTTGTCTCAGGGATCCGGAGTCATCATCGAAGCTCGGTATAAGCTCTTGTATCTTTTCCTTTGACTTTATTTATATAAGTAATCTTCTTTATTTACTTTGAGTCAGCTTTACTTTCCGCAAGTTATTTATCTTTCCTAGTACAAGTACTTGTCTGCGAAAGTAATTCCTCTAGTTTAGTTTAAGTTGTCTCTCCTGTTTGTCGGAGCTTGTCTTGCGGGTTTTCTCGCCCGGACTAGTGAGCTCAAGTTAGTTCGCTAGATTGAGGGGATTTCTCTTGAAGGCCTCGAGAGAAATCCTAGTACTACGTGTAGATATGGTGTCTGTCTTAGTACTAGCTAGAAAGTGTGGTTCCACCCTACCACACCATAGTGGAAGTCGGCAAGTGGTGACAGCCTTGTCCGTCCTTCTTAGTTGACCACTTTCGGGTATTTTCATAGCAGCAGTTGCCGACTGACATCAGACTTCCTTCTCATCACTATCTGAGTCCTTCTCTGAGGCCGCTAAAGTAAGCTCCAAGTTCTGGACATCAAGGAAGAAGCTTAAGTCTGTTCTAGCATGGCTAGCTCAGTAGTTTAGAAGTGTTTTAGGTTTCCTTTCTCTCTCGTTATCCTCTCAGCTGCTACCTTTCTAAAGCGTAGAGTCTCCTATGTCAATGGTCATTGCCTGGCCATTTATCTTATCTATTTATCTGGCTTACCCCTGCTAATTTAGTCGATTGATGGAATTAGTAAAGCTTGTCATTATGATTCATGATACACTTTAACCATAGTGCTTCCCTAAGGATTTTTATGACACCCCGGAATACTCCGTGGTGAAGTGCTACAACGATGATTTTGTGCGCTTGCAGAATACCAATCTATATTGAGCATAAGAGACACGAACAAGCATTTCTGGTGCCGTTGCCTGGGAAGCAATTGGCTAAAGTTATTGTAGAATTGTATGATAAAATTTACTATTTTATCGTTGCTAATTTTAGTGGGCTTACCATTGCTCTCTCTATCGTCTGATGGATCCAGAGCAGTGCATGATTGGTTTCGATCTACCATCTAACTTCAATCCAAATCCAGAAAGAATTGGGAGAATTATGAGACGCCGAGTCATCCCATCTCAGAAAAAGCCTACATGGAATCCTAGTTCATCTACTTCAGCAACATCACCCATGGCTGGCAAGACACTTCGTCAGTACTCAGCCCCGTCTAGCAGTCACATTCCTACTGGACTGAACAATGACCAAGGCAATGATGGTTTTGAGCTTAAGTCTGGATTGGTTAACATGGTCCAAGCTAGTCTATTCTGCGGTAAGGCATCAGAGGATGCCAATGCTCATCTATAGAACTTTCTGGAAGTGAGCAGTACCATCAACCCCAGAGGCTCTTCGATGGATAATACCCGTCTTTGACTGTTCCCATTCTCTTTGCTCGGCAAAGCGAAGACGTGGTTCTACACCAACAAAACAGACTTCACTACTTGGGATGCCTCCTTCAATACACTCTTGACCAAGTACTTTCCGGTGGGCAAGAGAAATGCCCTTCGGAAAATCCATCCTGGAAGCATGGTGGAAAGATTTTAGGAGTAGATAGCAGCATGCCCACACCACGACATGGAGGAATGGCTGATCATTCAGAGTTTTTCCATGGCCTGAATCAACCAGCTTAGGATCACACTGATGCAGCATCAGGTGGTTCTTTTCTCTTGCTTGACGTCACAAGAATAAAGGCGCTGGTAGAGAAGATTGCTTCCAACCAGAGTTGGAAGGGAGATAGGCAGCAACCCTGAAAGGGAGTTCACCAGATCGATAGTGTCGACATGCTCGCTGCCAAGATGGACCTTCTCATGAAAAGGCTGGTGTCTCCGCACCAGGAGGCTAACCAGATTATGGATTCTTGAATGACATGTGAGACATGTGGAGAAACTGGACATTCTGGCAACTCTTGCCCGCTCCCCTCATATTTATAGGAGGGAACTAGGGGTTTCTTGGCCAGCAGAAAGCTTGGGGGCACCCAAAACCGCCTTCTAAAACCAATAAGGAAGCACCACGTGGAAACTGGACATTCGGGCAACTCTTGCCCGCTCGCCTCATATTTATAAGGAAGCTGGCAAGTAGGTCAACCAAGGTGCTCGGCTGACCGCCATGTGGCGCCAACCACCTTCAGACTTCTCTGGGTAACTGGTAAGTGGGCCCAAGGTCGGTTGTTTGTGCCCCGCTGTCCTGATAGCTTTAGGTTGTGGAAAGCTATGAATCTAAGCGAGCAAAGGGATGTCGTACCTGAAAGAGAAAAAGAGCTGGTTTGGTGCGAGCTAAGGAATCACTTCATAGTTCCTACCAAATTAGAAGCATTAGTTAAGCACTGGGCACTGAGCAATATGGCCAAATAGCTACAAACATTTAACAAAAATTTGAGAATAATTAGATCAAGAAAGGGATAACGCCAGACTTTACTATAGTGCTTGAAAAGCAAAAGGACCACTGGGATGCATTTGTGCAATACAAGTGTTCAGAGCTTGGGATACAATTGGTGGAAAGGGCCAAGGAAAATGCCTCAAAGATAGTATATCATCACACTCTAGGGCAAGGTGTCTACAAGCTCGCAAAACAAAATTAGGAAAAGATGGAGCATGATTTGATTGACAAAGGTATCACACCTGCAACCATCAACTGGCCTGAATGCTCAAGGAACTGGTATTATGCTCATGGCGGAAGCTTGGATCCAGTGACTAGAGCCTGCATGTATGGCCAAAAAATTTAGGAAGCAGCCTAGAGACTAAACGAGGCATACAAGCAGTTGCCCATGGAACATTCCAGCCTTATAGAGAAAAGTAAGAGTTGACTTGTGCCCTTCATAATCCTAAACATCCAGGCTGCACACAAGGCAAAGGCGTGGTTTTGTGGAAGTATGGGTTCAGGGAGTAGATCAAATTGTATAGAAGTCGGCAAATAAGGAAGAACGTGGAGCGAGAGCACTTGCGAAGGCTAGAGGAACAACTCCTCTCACATGACGCAAGAATGGCAGATGAGGTTAAACGCCAAGTGGCCTTATCAGTGAGCTAGCAACAACAATCACAAGTAGTGCCTCTAGAGCTTAATGCCACCGCAGATCTATCTCAGCAGAAAAGTAGCTGCGCTTCCACGGGCCTCCCTGCCGATATGGCAATCCCCGTAGTTGAATCGACAGTCTAGCAGCACTGTTTAGTGGATGAGATCACCCAGCCGACACCTTATGATCTACAAAGTGCCATCAGAAACTTAATGTTCACGGTTGTGTACGCTAGCGCTATGCCAACCCAACAAGGTTATGTGTACCATGGGTACGAGATTACGTCTATATACACTAGAGTTGGCGTGGAGGAGGTGTGCGAGGGTTAGGAGATGCTCGAGCTCGATATTCCTGGAGGTGATGGGGACACGACACTAGCAGAGGCCATCCTATGGGATAAGCGCTACATCATCCTGAAGCCTACTGATTAGACATCAAGGTTGGCATCTCCGTAACCCTCTCAAAGGGCACGCAACATGAGTCCACCATTTCCGCGGGCTGCACGGGAACAATCTCCTTCACCATCATCTCCTAGGCAGCCGTCGACTACTCCTACTTCACAGTTGTCTCTTGGTTCACTTCCTCCGCCGCCGGAAAACAGGCAAAAACAACTGTCAAAGAAGCAAGCATCGGTTATGGAGCCTCAAAGAAGTAGCAGCCAAAAAAAAACAAGGCTCCAACATTACCCTGGGACATGAGTTATGAAGAATGCAAGAAGATATCTGATGCAAAGGTGAAAGAGAACTTCAAACGGAAGGAGCCAGAAAAGAAGGATAAAGTAGTAAAACATCAGACTTGAAGTTTTTTATTGGAATGTGCAAAGCAAATAAGAAAAAAAATCATTCTGCAAGATCCGCCTTCGGACTACAACCGCTCAATTATCAGGTCTTTCAAGAAGAGAACATCAGGGTCATGGTCCGATGTTCCACACCTCGGAGCCCAAAAGAAGCAATCAATAGAGCCGCTCGTAATGCTACCGACAGAACAACAAGGCTTAATTCGTTATTTGCAAACATCGAAGCTCACGATAGCTGAGGTTGCAGTGTCTAAAGAAATTTTGTATGCTGAAGTGACTAGGTGGAAATATGAGGAGGGCAAGAGTCTTGTCCTCTCTGAGGTCGTGCCTGCGCTGCCAACGCAAATGCAATGGCTACATGACTACTACATGCATGCGATGCTGAATTGCAACTTCATGTAGGGCACAAGGTTTACATATGAAGATTTCTTTCGTGGAGAGGGCATGATATGGTTGAATTGGGAAGAAGTGTACCAACTATACCATCAAGACACCCTTGACATCTCTATCGTCGGTTTGTGGGTTCTATAAGTGGTGTTCTTTAAATTTTATTCGTTAGTATATATAAGTAACATATATTATTGCATGACCTGAACCTATTGATTCCTTGATTTATTTTGCATCATGTAGAACGGAGATTCAATCTTGCAGGAAAAATGGGTACTACCACATCAGCTTCATCGACCCAATGATTGTAAATTGCAAGAATATACATGACAAGCCTGCAGAAACATTTAGTAACTTATACAAGTACTTATCCTTTCAGAACTGCAAGAGGAGAATATTGTTTCCTTACAACATTGCGTGAGTGTTTTTTTTGCCCTGTAACTCTTGAAATTCTGTATAATTGAATTCTTTTAAACCCAACAAGGACTGCCTCCTTATAACCTTGTAGTAATTACTGGATACTAGTTGTCATAATTCCTGGCATGAGCTTAGCGGTAGTTATGGACTCAATGAGGAAAGATCCGGAACTATACAAAGACATGACTGACATGTTGAAAATGTATTCTAGTCATACTCCCTCAATCATCATTACTTTGAAATCATTCATTAAATATATTTATTAATTCTCGATCATACGCAGGGTTTGGAAGAAATTCATTCCAAAGCAAAAAGGTGATTTCAACAAAGAACTAAAATTGAAGACAAACTTTCTGGTACGTATTGGATGCTTCTTTGCATGTTTCATTAATTTTTCTATATTCATATGGATACCTTATGACTTGTTTTCTCTTAAAGTGTCGAAGGCAGGCACAGGGCAATAATTTGTACGCATACTATGTTTGCGAGAACATCCATGCTCTAGTAGGTTCTCAGAAGGAGTTTACAGCTTGGGAGATGGAAGTAGGTAAAATACTTTGCCAACGTTTCAACTAGTATTGTAAACAGTCCTAATTAATATTTTTACATTTTCATAGATCTACGCGATGCAAGATACGCTCATACCAGAGGAAAGGATTCTGGCGATAAAAGAAGCCATATGCGGGTTTATTGTTGAGCAGGTCATCAACGAAAAGGGCAAATACTACTATGATGGAATGTCGAACATAGATAACAGGAGCAAATATGATGATATTGTGTAAAACTTCTTGCACTTTGTATGTAATTAAGAATATGTATATACGTTTCAAAAAAAGAATATGTATATATATGTTCAGCTTTTTATGTAATTAATTATATGTATATATCTATACATACCTATGTATGGATGTGTGTATATATATGAACTCTAATAACATATATGTATACAGATATTCATTATATAATATTTGTCTAGAATAATGTCCATATATATATGAATTCACATATACATATGTGTACTACACATATGTATATGTGAATTCCTATATATGGATATTATTCAAAACAAATATTATATATTGAGCCTAAGCCTTTCAATAGTTATTGGAAGCCTGGAACCAAAAACACGCCATGTAGCATACCAGCTGCCCCATCTCATGTTGCTGTGCCACACCCAACCTAATACTGTCGCGAGGGCCCTGGTGCAGTCAGCCAACAAATATCAGCCATCGGCCCACCTCCTCCCTCCTCTCCATTTCAAATCTCCTCTCTCTCCTCACACCGGCGCATCGGTGTACGTGAAGCGGGAGGAGGTCTCCGATTTGTTTTTCTACACGCAGTAAATCAGGGGGAAAAAAGAGAAATTAACCCCTCCCCTGATCTCCGACCCATTTCTTCACCCCATGTAAAATCTGAAACTACCGAGGCCCTCCAAACACAAGCGCCCAAATCTGATAGTCATCATTTATGTTTTAGCATAGATATTGATTTGCGAGGTAGGCCTAGCTGTTGTTCCTTGCCGTGTTGCCTGGTGTTGAATGCCATGTTTCTATGATTTGTTCTGTTGTTTCTATGCCTGAAATGCTAGTTTCTAGATTCGTTGACCATGTTTCTATGCCATTGCATGAATGTTTCTATTTGCAATAATATATATGCAGTTGCATAGATATGTAATTGCAATCATATATTTGTTAATATGATTTTCTTCACATGTTTCTATGTTGCCCTCTCTGATTTTTTATGCCTTCCGTTGCCTTATGATCATATGCATATTTAATGCATGCTTAATATTACTGGTTTCTATTCCATTCTAGAAATGTTTCTATGCTACTCGAAGGAGGCGGGTGTAACTTCTCTTGCGAGGTTGGTGTGATGAGGTGGAAATGACGGGGCGACACCAACCTTGCATCATGTGAAGGCGTCTTTAAATTACAATTCTTTTTGTGCATTGTCTCCGATTGTTATGCATGGATTCGTAAATCCTTGCAAGCTCCTGTATAAGGCCTATGTGAATTGAACATTTTTTTCGCTATCTATACCCACTGGTTGTTATGTATGGATTCGTAAATGTTTACAAACTCCTACATAAGACTCATAGAACTGAAAATCTTTTTTCACTCTCTATGATTCTATGCTTAGATGCAAAGGTTTCTATGCACGACCAAACTTGGCCCACGAATCAGTCATATCCAAATTGCAAATTTGAAAAGAAAACTATAGCGGTTCAGCATTTATATGCTCGTGTTCATACATTTCTATACTAATAAAAAATATATTAGTTTCTACGATCTGGTTGAATGAGTTGGACTCAAAAATCAAATAAAAAATAGATATTGGTTTCTAGGTTTACATGCATCGGTTTCAATGCACGACCAAACTTGCCCCAAGAAACAGTCGCATCCAAATTTTAAATTTGAAAAGAAAAGAATATTGGCTCCATATTTCTATGCCGTGTTCATGCATTTCTATGTTCGTGACCATATTATTTCCAAGCTCGAAAATCATCAGTTTTTATCATCAAACTACCAGCTTCTATGATCAAACTACCAGTTTCTATATTAAATGCTCATGTTTCTATGACCAAATTCACAGAATCTATAATCAAACTACCAGTTTCTACATTAAATGCTCAGGTTTCTATGACCAAACTCCCAGAATCTATGATCAAACTATCAGTTTCTATGATCAAAGTACCAGTTTCTATATTAAATACTCAAGGTCTTCTTAACCTACCTATCAGACAACCCACAAATGATTTTCCTATCATACAGTATGCTGATGATACAATTCTGATTATGGAAGCTGATGTTAATCAACTTGTTTGCCTAAAGGAAATCCTGAGAAAATTTGCTCTGTCAACAGGTCTAGTAGTTAACTATGGGAAATCAATCATGGTCCCCATCAATGTGCATCCTGACAGAATGCAGGTCCTGGCTTCTGCTTTTGGATGTGCTATTGGCAGTATGCCTTTCACCTATTTAGGCCTACCCATGGGCACAACCAAACAAAGAATGGAGGACTTGACACCAATTATGGATGGAATGGAAAGACGTCTACATGCTTGTTCCTCTTTCCTTTCCTACTCTGCTAGAGAGTATTCTTCATCCAAATTTTATGCCCTAGTTTTTCAGAATATGAATGTTCAGCAGACCTTTTCATGGCTATGGAAGTCAAAATGCACTCCTAGAATTAAGTTCTTTGGCTGGTTACTTCTTGTAGACAGGCTCAATACAAGAAACATGCTTAGAAGGAGGAATTTTCACGTTGATGATGGTTATTCTTGTGCAATGTGCAATGCAGTGGCAAAAGAAGACATTGTCTTCCTGTTCTTTGATTGTCCTTTTGCACAATCATGCTGGCAAAATATTGAATTCCATTGGCCTGCTAATAATGACATACATACGAAGCTCTCATATGCTAGAAGGAACACTGCACATGGTTTCTTCATGGAGATTTTCCATGTATCTGCTTAGGAATTGTGGAACATACGAAATGACAAGATTTTCAATAATAATGCTGCTAGCACAACCCTTTGGGTCCACAAGTTCAAGAAGCAAGGTAAACTTCAACTCTTAAGAGTGAAGGAGGCTGTCCAACCCCAGATTGTTCAATGGCTAGACTCCATTGTATAGAGTTTTTGCTTTTGTGGTTCTTTTTTCTTTCTTCCCTCCTCAACCACCTGTGTAAGTATCTATCCCTGTATAGTTTGTTTATCCTTTATAAATATAAAAAAATGAAGCACTGTGGGGAACTACTCCCCCACAATTTCCCTTCAAAAAAATACTCAGGTTTCTATGACCAAACTCCCAGAATCTATGATCAAACTACCAGTTTATATGATTAAGCTACTAGTTTCTATGATCAAACTACTAGTTTCTATGATCAAACTACCGGTTTCTATGCTCAAAACATTTTCTATACTCATGCCCGTACGTTTCTATGCTCCAGCCCAAATGTTCTAAGCTCGAACATGTTCTATACTCATATCCTTATGTTTCTATGCTTGTGTCATTATGTTTCTATGCTTGAAACAATTTCTATACTCCTACCCTTATGTTTCTATGCTCACGTAAAATTTGAATTAAAAAAATTAAAAAAATATAATCATAATGGATCCCAAACTGTGCATAAAAATATCACGAATCTTATGGTGAAAACCGTTTGCAAGTCGGATCTTCGAGTAAATAATTATAGCGGAAAAACAAAACGAAAAATGAAACGAACCGGGTTTCTGAAAGGAGAACCCAACTCTCTGTATCGTCGTGATAGTCGTTGGCACTCAATAATGACAATTCTGAGTGTCAATAAGTTCAAAATAAATGGATAAGCTAGCATTTGTTACACTCATTTAGCTAATAAATCACCGAATTCCACATGTCCTTGTAGAATTTTATGAGTGCAAGTTTCTGGCCAAAAATGAAGGGCAATCACACCCTTTGATCCAAGCAGCAAAAGTGCCATCCAATCACGCGTCGCCACACAGTCATCACATGGATTGGAGGGCCCACTAGTGAAGCAAACCGATGTATCAAAGGCTCTGGCACGTGGCATTATAAAAGGAAACTTCTTTGAAGCTTACTGGCCAAGGTCGGTGACCAGGGGCTGGGCCCACTGGTCGCCCGACCAAGGTAACCCCCCCACTGACCTTCTCCTTTGAAGGGAAGCTTCCTGGTGATTTCCTTATGACGGTTCAAGATGCCACACGCGCAGAATCAAGGCCAAAGTACTGGTAAACACCCTCTATAAATATGAGAGGAGGGGATCCTAATAGAGACACACCAAGATGTAGCCATTACAAACTTGTAAAGCTTTAGGGAGTAGAATTCAGGTGTGGAGTTGTAGTTCCAAGAGTTATTCATGGAGAGTTGGTATGTCTTGTATCTTCTCTTTATGTAATGTCTTAACTTTGTACTAGATGTTTATTTTTTTCAACTTGGCATGTTTGATTCATATGCTTGGTTATGTTTATGATCCTTTCATGATGAATATTTGAGTTAGTTTATCTTCCATGTCAACCTGAGTAGTACATCTTGGTACAATTTCGGTTTCACCTCCCTTAATTGGGTGCTCTAGACTAAGGCTCCTGATAGAGATGGATGCACTAGTAGGGAATCTCACAAAGAAAAAGATTCATTTTTGTCATAGTAGGCCACCAAAACGTCACTGAAGATGTTTCTCATTCGTCATGCAAATGCCGTCACGTTTTCCCCACCGTGACGAAATCGACAAATTCATCATAGAAGTGAACTTTTCAGTGACGAAACAGCCTTTGTCATCAAACAGACGATCTTCAGTGACAAAAATATATACGTCACAGGACATCGCCGAATTCGTCACTAAAGGAAATGCCACATGGCGTGGACCATGCTGGCGGCTGATGTGGCTTGGGGTGACACGCTGGCCGATGATGTGGCATGTGCCACGTGGCTGGTGATGTGGCGTCAGCCACTCAGGTAGATGACGTAGCTTTTGCCACGTAGCGGATGACGGCATCTGCCACGCTCGCAGATGATGTGGCGTCTACCATGTGTCCTTCACTGGCCCTACCACGTGGACCATTTCAAATCATGCCACGTGGCATCACATTTTTGCGCCACGTGGCTGCCACTTAAGCATTTTTTCATCACAAAACATGTCCATTTTCATCATGGTAAACATCCTTATCATCACAAAAATCACCAAAAAACGTCACTGTTTTTGGTCTTCTTTCATCACAGAAGTACAACAGCTCAGATCACACAGCAGGTCATAGAACTTGACATCTTAGTTCACCACACATAAATTCAACAAGTTCACCACATTATCTCTGAACTGACATAAGTTCAATATAGACCAACATAAGTTCAACACAGACCATAGACTGACATAAATTCACCACATGATCACTGGACTAACATAAGTTCAACACACACCATGGACTGACACAAGTTCAACATAGAACTTGACTAACATTAGATTGGGACAAGGGAACAACTCATAAGTCTAGGATGAGTCACCATTGAAGCTCAAGAAATGGCGGAGGATAACATTGTTCTCTTGTGCTGTCTTTTCGGTTTGCTCCAAACGCCTTTGGGTCTCTTCTGTTGTCTTTGTGGTTTCATCCAACTGCCTTTGGGCCTTCGCAAGATTTTCCTCTGTAACCTCACTCTTCTTCTTCAAGGTTGCAAGTTGTTCCTCGAGGGCAGCTTTGTCTTGTTGTTCAGCTTCAAGTTGTTCCCGAAGATCCCTTTCAGTTGATGACACTAATCTTGAGGAGCACCCAGACTGTAGACCAGCATTCTTTAGAAATGTGTTTGACATGGAGCTGTCCTCGGTGAGAACAACAGCGCGTTGTACCTCATTAGTCAGCCCCGTTTTGGAGCATATATGGCAGGACTTGAATGCCTCCACTGCATCGAGCTCTTCATCTTCTGTGCTAGGCTCAACCTCCTTTCTCTTCTGCCTCTGGTACATATTTATGGAACATTAGAACAATTATTTCACAAAGTACATTGAAGGAAAAAGTGGGTGCAGATTATAAAAGGAGATTGACTTACATAGGCTTGCAAGTGGGGAACATAGGCGCGAGAACCTGTTGTCTGATGGAACTTCACTTTCTGCCGGTTTTCTTTGTATTTCTGAGGTTTGCTGCAAACACATGCACTTATTAGATCAGATTCCAAGTACAGGTTGAAAAAAAATTGAGAAGTTGGAACATACCTTATTCTTAGGGTTACACCAGTGGGCAACTAGTGCAGTCCATTCTTCATCAGTCATGTTTTCCATAGGAGAAGTAGTTCTGACCTCATTTGCTGGGACACCATTGAAGTATTTCATCTTCAACCAATAACGCTGGTTTCGTATCGCAGACTGCATTAACAGTGTCCTTTGTTTTTCCCTCGATACCGAGCAATGTTCCTAGAATGCTGTCACAAATATTTTTCTCAGTGTGCATCACATCAAGAACATGTGGCACCAGTAAGTCTTTCCAGTAAGGGAGCCTCCACAGACTACTCCAATGACTAAATATTATGGGTTCTTCATTCCCTCCACACTTTCTTTTCTTACTTGCGTCCTCTTTCCTTGTCCTGACATCTTTGACCTTGTCTAGTTCCTGTAGCACCTCCTCGGCACTAAACTTTCCTAGCTCATTCCGTTTCTCATGGTGCCCATCAAATAGGAAGTTTCTTCGCCATTGGTGGCTCAATGGGAGGTACCGACAATGCCCAAAGTAACCAATCTTATTCCTCAGTGGCCGTGAGAGCGGCTTTTTGTCACAATGAATGCATACATAATATCCTTTTGTCGTCCGCCCAGATAATGTGCCTAAAGCAGGGTAATCATGTATGCAGCATAGTACCGCAGCTCGAAGCTTGAACTCCTTTCCGCTACTTGCATCCAATGTTGTGACACCCCCCATAGTTCAAGCAACTCCTCTATAAGAGGCTCCAGAAATAGATCAAAATCTTTCCCTGGAGATGTTGGACCTGGGATGAGTAAGGACACAAAGCAATTTGATTCATCCACGCATTCCCATGGTGGCAAACTCAAAGGCTTCACAAGGACAGGCCACATGCTATAAGTGGTGCTAATCTTCCCAAATGGATTGAACCCATCGGTAGCTATGGCAAGCCTCAAGTTCCTAGCTTCCGCAACAAAAGATGGATACTTCCTGTCAAAGTGCTTCCAAGCCTCGCCATCTGCTGGATGACTCATTTCATTATCCACCTACCTATGCTGTTTCTTGTGCCACTGGGTACTCTTGGCTGTAGCTTTGGTGGCAAATATCCTCTTAAACCTTGGTATAATAGGAAAATGCCTCAACACCTTATGAGGAACCCGTTTGTTGCCACCTGCATCCTCCCATCTAGATTCCTTGCATTTTAGGCATGCATCGAGCTCTGCATATTCCTTCTGAAATAACACACAATTATTCTTACACATGTGTATTGAGTTATATCCAAGGCCCAACTCACACAGATACTTCTTAGCATCGTCATACGATTTTGGTAGGTCACATTCTGGAAGAGCGGCTGACAATAGATTCAACAATGCATCAAATGCCCTATTGCTAATTCGATAAAATGATTTGATATGGAGCAACCTCACCATAAAGGAAAACCTTGAATGCTTAGATCCAGGAATAAGTGACCACTTCGCATCTTCATGGACTTTGAAGAAATTAGGTTCTTTTCCATCTGCCTCTACTGCTCTATACTCCTATTAACTCTGGCACTCCATGATCGTCCTCATCATCATGCTCATCCACATCCATCTCGAAACCATCATTGCCAGTTTCATGAGCCTCATCCTCTACAACCTCAACTCTACACCATCCATTGATTCTCCATGATGAATCCACTAAGTGTACGTACATGAAATCCCAAAAAAATTTATATGTTATAGACTTCTTGCTGAGGCCATGACTTTAGATTCAGGCATCTCCGACATGGGCTACATATTTGAACACCCTTCCCAAATTTTTGGCCCACAAATTCTATGAACTGATCAACTCCTGCCATATACTCGGTTGTGAATTGTCTTCCATGTATCCATCTTCTATCCATCTGTGTTGAACATAACAATATTAATTTTAGAGCAAATTTATCAAATAATTACACTACAAATTCAAGCAATTGTATATGCAACTCAATTTTAGAAGGAATAAATAACTGCACAATTTTATATATGCTGCTGATTTCATATGCTTTCCTAGGTACATGATTTTACTCCACTGCACATAGAGTAGAAAGGTAGCATGATTTACTCTGTTGCACATCAGAGTAGAAAGGTAGTGCTAGTACAACATCTCCTCATAGCAACCAAATTACTAACCCTCATAATCATGCCAAGCCCCTTAAACAATCCAGATGTGCAATCCATTATCCATGGCAAGAGTTTAATGGCTAAGCTAGGAATAAATGAAGGCATAAATCTCAGACAACTATCTTCATTGAGGTAACCATCAATTAGGAGAATCTCACAAGGGCGCTGCCTTGCCCTTCGCGTGCTTGCTCGAAGACGCCGCCGCGGGCGTGCTTGGTGGCCGCTGTCGCCGCAGCAATGTGCATGTCGGTCGTTGCCGCAGCCGCGTGCGTGCCGGCCGTCACCGCAGCCGTGCCCACAGCCGTGTGAGTGCCGGCCATCGCCGCACCCGCAGTCGCGTGCGTGTGCCTGCCGGCCATCGCCGCCGCCGCCGCGTGCGTGATGCAAAACGTACCCTGCCCCACAGATGCGAAACGGGAAGTATACCTGCACTGCATATTTCATTCAAGTAATCTGTTAAAGGACAACAAGCCCAGGACGATGTCGTAGTCCAGTGGTGAAGAAGCGTGGTGTTGGTAGCCACATCCTAGGTTCGATTCCTAGGTGCTATTATTTTTGCCCCATTTAAATTTATTATTGCCTAGGTAGCCACGTGGTCGGTGGGCCCTTTGGGTGCCATGTGGCTGGTGGGTCCCGGACATCTGAAGATGGGTGCCACATGGCAGGTGGGTCCGGCATGACAGGTGGGGCCCACGGGTGGCACAAGGTTGCGGGCCCATGTGGCTGGTTGCCCATTTAAATTTATTAGTGCCTAGGTAGCCACGTGGCCGCCCCACCTGTCATGCCGGACCCACCTGCCACGTGGCACGCATCTTCAGATGTTTGGGACCCACCAGCCACATGGCACCCAAAGGGCTCATGGGTGGCACAAGATTGCGGGCCCATGTGGCTGGGTGGTCCCGAACATCTGAATATGGGTGCCACATGGCAGGTGGGTCTGGCATGACAGGTGGGGCCCATGGGTTGTCGGTGTTTACCGCCAAGTCTGCTCAGGGATACCCTTAGCAGTAAGGTTTGTAAGTAGGGATCGACTACTCTGGAACTCGATGGTGCAAGGAACACAAGGATTTAGATAGGTTCGGGCCGCGAGGTGCGTAATACCCTACGTCCTGTGTGGTTGCTTGTATTTCCTTAGGTGTTGATGTGTTTCGAGGGGGTCCCTGCCCGCCCTTATATATCCGGGGGGACAGGGTTACATGGAAAGTCCTAGCCGAGTACAGTTGGAGTCCTACTACAACACAATCGGGTAGTTTCCTTTGTACTGCATCTAGTCCTACGTCTATTCGGGTAGTTACAAGAGAGGTAAGGTACATCCATGAGCTATTTCTTACTCTAGAACATTCTATGCCTATAAGCAGTCCCACTGCCCTGGGTCTGACAAGCCCCCGAGCTCTTCATAACCGAGTCCTGCAGGAGTACTTGGCAGGGCATCTTCGAGTACTCCAAGTAGTCAGAACATCCTTTTGGTTGCTTCTAGGCCTTCCTTCGGGTACGTCGAGTAGTTGACCAAGTACTTGTGGTTGCTCCGAGGCTGTGAGGTGCTCATGCCCCAAAGTCTTGATCATATATGGTGCGCGAAGTACTCGTACTCCATATGGAGTAGCCCCCGAGCCTTAGGTTGAATCGTAGAATCAGACTAAGGGTCACTTTAGTCTTTTTCCTTCATTATTTTCCAAAAAAAATGAAAAATAAATCTCTGATGCATGTATTCCGCAGCCCCCGAGTCTTGAATTTAAATCTATCAATTTAGATTTAAGAATCCAGAACTCGTGATGAAAAATACATGCCAAAAACTGCTCAGAGAACTGAACAACCGTTGATCTTCTAAATATTCTCAGAATTGCCATTTGGAACCTTATAAACCCATGCGGTGACTTTTAGGGTTTTACCCCTTTAACTCCTGGCCGCCGTCATTTTTGGATCCAAATTTCCCAATCGCTTGCCCTCTTAGTTCTTCATTCACTAGCCCCTCTCGTAGCCCCCGAGCTTAAGATCATAACTCGTGACACTGAGATCGCTCCCAAGAAGAGCAAGTCCAAGGTCGATGATGAAGAAGTTGCTAATCTCTCCATGGGCTGGCGCAAGAGCAAAATGTCTGAAACAGCTGTACAAGAATTGGAGACTATGGGGCTTCTCTAGAGTCAGGCTGTGATTCAATGGCGTGCAGGGGAAGGTGAAGATTATCCTTTCGAAGGTACTCTTGAAACCGTTGTGTTCCGTGATTTCATGGAACGTGGTCTTGCAGTGCCTGTTTCTAAATTCCTCCATGCTCTTCTTCACTTCTGGGGAATCCAATTGCATCATTTGACCCCGCAATCTATCTTGCATCTTTCCATATTCACCCATTTTTGTGAACCATTCCTTGGCATCCTTCCTCATTTCCACCTTTTCCAACATTTCCAACATTTCTTCATCCTTGTACCCATCCCAAATGCTACCAAGCCTGCCGTCGTCGGTGGATGTGAGTTGGTACTCTGTCCTGTGACTCGAGACGAGTACTTATCTTACAAACCAGCGAGTAAAGGAGTCAAGTGGAAAAGTTTCTGGTTTCATGTCGGGAACTTTGAATCTCCACTTCCAGAAAGAATTACTGGAGCCCCCCAAGTCCAAGCATGCTAGTCGAGTACTGGACCTGGTGGTGGCCAAGCAAAATGCCTTCTTGATGCCATTGCAACATTGAAGAACAAAGGAATTACTGGTGACCATGTGGTCTTTTCCTTTTTGAGTCATCGGATCCAACCCCTGCAGCATCGAAAGCATCCTGCCTTCAGATATGAAGGTGTAAAAGATCCCTCCAGGCTTGCTCCAGAGGTGATGTCTCGTGCTGAGGTAGTCAGAAGGTGTTGCAAAGTACTTGACCACTTTGACAACTCTTTGGTGCTACCAGCACTTTTCTCGGCAGTCAATCCACCCGAGAAGACCTGGGTAAGTGTTAAAAAGCATTGTTGAGTACTTGTAGATAAGCTCTTTGACATTCTGATAAATCCTCTTTTTTCAGAAGAATTATAAGACATGGTACTGCATGCCTCCATCTTCAGAAGATGCCACCCATTCTGGTGGCAATAAGAAGCGCAAAGCAGCTCCTGGATCTCTATTGCAGAGGAAAGCATACTGCCTTGACAGTGGCCAGTAAGAATCTTACTTTCTCTATTAAATCCAATTAGCTTCAGCTTCCTTATTCTGAATTTTGCTCATCTAGGATCCAATATCTTCCTGAGCATGAGAAAAGTCTGGTCCAAGACATCTGTAACTGGGTGCAAAGCGACCTAGAGGCCACTAGTCGATCAGCCCCCCGAGTCACCAATAATTGGGTTGATCGAGAACTATGGTGCTGTTTGTCAAGAGGTAGGCACATCTGGAACATCAAAGGAGTCAATTCCCGAAACAACTAAGCTTACTCCACCTGCGGCTACTAGGGAAACAGCCACTGCTACTAGAATTGATGGTAGTGAGGCTGAAGGGTCAAGAAATCTTGCCATTCGAGTAGTACCCTTTCAAACTCTTCCACAAGCTGCCCAGGAGGAGTTGGGAAAAGATCTCTTTGATGATCCACTGCATTCTATAGAAAATGTGAAGAAGCTTGCTGATTATATGCAATGGAGCTTCAAATATACCAAGGTAAGATTTCTGCTGCTATCTTTGTTGACATAGAGTAGTTCATGATATATGAGGCATCATCTGTTGTACTTGTAGGATGTTGCCAATCGGTCTTTCCTAAAATCCCAGGCTTTGTATCAGACCGTAGATAATTGGAACACCTTGAATCAGAAAAATACTGAGATTGCCAAGCATCTTGATGAAGCTCTTGCTGCACGGAACAAGCTTTATGAAGCTAACCATGAACATACGCAAGAGCTTTATAAGATGAAACAACAGATCAAGAGCCTTGAGGAAGAAAAAGCCAAGCTCCAAGAACAACTGCAAAAGCCTATAAGTAATTGAATCTTCTCTTGACAGTATCTTGTCAATAGTTGCATATTCACTGAAAGATTCATGTATCAGGTTCTTCAAGTGACCAAGCTCAACTAGTAGCTGCAGCTCAAGTCATCATAGACATGGTAGATTCAGAAGAGGGGTCGTCGAGTAGTAAATCTTTGGTGGAGCGCTTAGAAGAAGCTCCCAAAATTTTTTTTGACATCATGACGGCCACCTCCAAGAATTATCTTACACATATGCTTGGGATTGTAAAGTCTTATTGGCCTCAACATAACTTAGCTCCCATAGCCAAGGGAATAGCAGCTGATTGCTCTGAAGAAAATTTCTAGGGCTATTGTAAAGACACAGAGGTGATTGCTGAGGAGATCTTGAAGAACATAGCATAGTGATCTGCTTGTAACTGCTCTTGTGATCTTTGTAAAATCTTGTCTTTGTACATATTGCTTTTATCATGTTGATGTGTCTTCAGAAGCATGATCTGATACTGTAGGATAAGTAGTCGAAACACAAACTACTCGAGTAGACAAGTAGAGTGTTCTCATGGAGTAATCTCCGTAGTTTATTAGTTAGGATGAATCCCGTCGGATTATCCAGATAGAAAAAACTGTATAGAGATATCCATATTCTACTCGAGCGAGCGAGTAGAATGTCTAACATGTAGATTGGAGTAACTATTAAGATTGACCAGTTAGGATGAACCCCGTCGGGTTACCCCAGTAGGACAAATTTTAATAGTATCCGAAACATACTCGAGCAAGCGAGTAGTTGTGCCTTTTTACCCAAGGCTGGAGTCACCTATATTGTTGACCTGTTAGGATGAACCCCGTCGAGTTACCCAAGTTGGACAAACTAGTAAAGGTATCCATAAACCTTCTCGAGCCGGTGAGTAGGTTGTGTCCCTATACTGAGGACATGGATGTGGCTTGTATAGTTATCCTGTTTGGATGAGCCTTGATAGGTTACCCCAATGGAAAAACTGTGTAAGCTATCCAGATTAGGTTATCCAAGTCGGTATAAATCTGTTGAGATTACCCTGGTTGGAAAAACCTATTAGGGAATAATCCAATGTGATGCTGCCAGATTGACAACTACCTTTAATGTAGTCGAAAAGTTGATAGAAACCCTTGATTTATTAAAGAGATCAACTGACATCACCATATAACTTGGATCAAGGATAAAATCTGCGAAAGTGCTCGATATTCCAGGAATTAGGTACCTCATTACCGTCGGCATCAGTAATTCTGTATGATCTAGGTCTTGTAACTTTGGACACAATGAAAGGTCCCTTCCATCTAGAATTTAACTTGTGCAGTCCTGTTTCATCTTGAATCCTTCGTAGAAATAGATCTCCTATATTGAAAGATCTTTGCTGGACATTGCGATCATGATAGCATCTAACTCCTTGAAGATATCTAACCAATTGGGTCAAAGCATTGATCCGGGCTTCTTCGACTGAGTCCAACTCAAGTTGTCGAGCTTCATCTGCTTCTCCTTGATAGGCTTCTACTCTTGGAGATTTCCACATGATATCTGCGGGTAGTATAGCCTCTGACCCATAGGTGAGGAACAAAGGAGATTGTCCAGTCGCTTTACTAGGCTGCGTTCGCAACCCCCAGACCACATGGGGTAGTTCTTGGATCCACTTGCCACCCTTCTTGGAGTTGGCATCGTAGAGTCTCTTTTTCAAGCCATCGAGTACCAAGCCATTGATATGTTTCACTTGACCATTTGCTCGAGGATGGGCCACTGAGGCATATTTGACCTCTTTGCAAGAATTATCGCAGAAATCCCAAAAAGATTGCGATGTAAAGTTAGAACCCAGATCTGTGATAATAGTGTGAGGAAATTCGAACCGATGTATGATGTCGGAGATGAAATCCACTGCTCTATCTGATGAGATCTTGACAATAGGTTTGTGCTCGATCCACTTGGTAAACTTGTCGACTGATACCAACACATGATTGAACTCTCTTGGAGCTACGGTTGAAGGTCCGATCATGTCCAGACTCCAACAGGTGAACGGCCATGACGGAGGGATTGTGATCAAGTTGTGTGCTGGCACATGAGCCTTTTGTCCGACGAGGTCTTCTGCGTCCGATATGGTAGTTGGCTAGAAAAAACTGAACTATAGGCCTTGCCGACTAGTGTCCTTGATGAGGTATGGTTGCCGCAAACTCCTTCGTGTATTTCCCTGAGGATGTCTTTGCCTTCTTCAAGGGTAACACATTTCGTGAGGATGCCAGAGGTGGAGCGCTTGTATAGGTTGTCACCGACGAGAACAAAACCCTTGCTTTGTCTGATGATGCGCACTGTTTTGGCACTCTTGGCATCGACATGTGGTGGAAGCTTGAATTCCTTCATGAAATCGATGAACTGAATCCACCAGTCTTCTTCGATCATCAGCACTTCTCTAACTGTGGCCGGGGCCTCCGCGTCAGTAGCTGGTTGATTATGTACCTTGACTGATGGATGATGTAGTTCATGAATGAAGACTCCAGGTGGAACAGCTGCTCAAGTTAATCCAAGCTTGGACCGGACATCGGCTATCATGTTGTTGCCACGGTCTACGTGGTGGATTTTCAATCCCGAGAACTTGTTCTCATGCATTCTGATTTCTTCAACGTATGCATCCATTGTGTCCTTTTTGATGTCCCACTCTTTATTGACTTGCTGAATGACGAGTAGAGAGTCGTCGTAGACGAGTAGTCGCTTGACACCGAGAGAAACTGCTAGGCGAAGCCCGTGTAGCAGTGCCTCGTATTCTACTTCGTTGCTGGAGACTTTAAACAGGATCTGGAACACATACTTCAACTGCTCTCCTTTGGGGGTGATGAATAGAACTCCCACGCCGCCTCCTTCGAGCTTGAGTGAGCTATCAAAGTACATTACCCAATGCTCTGGGACGTTGTGAGGTGCTGGGACTTGATTTTCACACCATTCGGCTAAGAAGTCGACTAATGCTTGCGACTTGATTGTTGTTCTTGGCTTGACATTGATTTCGAAAGCTCTCAGTTCAACTGCCCACTTTGAAATTCTTCCAGTGGCATCCTGATTGTGGAGTATGTCCGCTAATGGGAAGTCAGTAATAACTAAAATCTTGTACTCGTCGAAGTAGTGTCGAAGCATCCTGGAGGTGATTAGAATTCCATACAGAACTTTCTGAATTGATGGATATCTAACCTTTGATTCAGAGAGTACTTCACTGATGAAGTAGACTGGTCTCTGGACGCTGTAAGCGTGGCCTTCCTCCAGGCGTTCGACTACTATCACTGTGCTGACTACAATAGTAGTTGCAGCGATGTAGAGGAGTAGCTCCTCGCCTGGTTGTGGAGCTGTAAGAATTGACGGTGACTGGAGGTGATGCTTGAGGTTATCGAGTGCTTCCGCGGCTTCTGTAGTCCACTCAAATTTGTCTTGTCGCTTGAGGAGCTTGAAGAAGGGTAACCCCCGTTCACCAAGCCTAGACAAGAATCGATTCAAGGCTGCCATGCAGCCTGTAAGCTTCTAGACGTCCTTTATGGTAGCTGGAGCATCCATGGCCATGATGGCATTGATCTTCTCTGGGTTAGCCTCGATTCCTTGGTGGCTGACGATGAATCCGAGTAGATTTTCAGAGGGTACGCAAAAGACACTTGGTTGGGTTGAGTTTCCAGCAAAACTTTCGGAGGCTGTTGAAGGTTTCTTCCAGGTCAGCTATGAATTGATCCTGGGATTTGGTTTTGACAACGATGTCATCAACAATAGGCTTCAACATTGCGATGTAGATAATCAGCGAAGCACAGCTGTATCACGCGCTGGTAAGTGGCACCAGCGTTCTTCAACCCAAAAGACATGGTCTTGTAAGCATATGCCCCATAAGGGGTGATGAATGCCGTCTTGATTTGGTCTTCTTCTTTCAGGGCGATCTGGTGATAGACTGAATAGCAGTCGAAGAAGGATAGTAGGACACATCCAGCGGTGGAGTCGATTACTTGATCAATGCGAGGTAGCCCGAAAGGATCCTTTGGGCAATGCTCGTTCATGTCAGTGTAGTCAACACACATCCTCCACTCATTGTTGTTCTTCTTATGGACGAGTACAGGGTTGGCCAACCATTCAGGATGATAGACCTCTTTGATGAACCCTACTGCGAGTAGTTTAGCCAGCTCCTTCTTGATGGCTTCTCGCTTGTCTGGGGAGAAACTCCATAGCCGTTGCTTCTTTGGTGTGGCTTTGGGGTCGACTTTCAGTGCATGCTCGATCAACTCCTTGGGCACCCCTGGCATATCCGTAGGTTTCCACGTGAATACGTCTCGGTTAGCCCTATGGAAGTTGACGAGCTCGAGTTCCTATTTGTCGCCCACGCCAGTTCCGATGATGGCGGTTTTGGAGTCATCTCCCTCTTGTAGTTGGATAGTCTTGGTACCCACATCACCAGTAGGTTTTACTGATGACTGGCTTGGCTTCTTTGAAGGCATCGAGTCCTTGTTGAGTGAGAGCTCCTTGGCGGCGGCAGGTATTTCGCTGACAGAACTAGGAACTTGAATTGGAGAGGCGTGGTCTATCGCCTCCTTGTCACACTCAAAGGACTTGAGGAGGTCACCTCGTAGAGAAAGAACTCCTGTGTTGCCCGGCATCTTGAGGAGCATGTAGACATAGTGTGGTACTTCCATGAACTTGGCGAGCGCCGGTCTTCCCAGTATAGCATGGTAAGACGATTTGAAATCGGCTACTTCGAACTTGATATACTCCGTCTGGAAGTTCTGTTCTGTACCAAATGTGACTGGGAGAGTGACCGAGCCAATTGGTGTAGAATAGTTCCGGCGACGATGCCATAGAAGGGAGCTTTGCTTGGTGTGAGCAAACTCATGTAGTTGAGGCCCATCTTCGCCAGTGTGCTTGCAAAGATCAAGTTGAGCCCGCTTCCTCCATCGATAAGTACTCGAGTGAGTTTGGACCCTTGGACGACTGGGTCGAGTACCAGGGGGAACTTTCCTGGTTCAGAGAAGCTGGTCCATTGATCCTCCCTGGAGAAGGTGATGGGGACCTCGCTGTATTTTAATGGCCTCCGAATTGCAGGCTCAACTGAGAGAATCTCCCTGAGTAATAGCTTCTGAGCCCGCTTGGAAAAACTGGGATCTCCTCCAAATATGATGTTGACCACATTTTGTTGCTATTGAAAACCGTCGGGGTCTTTCTTGTCATCCTCGTCCTCATCATCCTTGTTCTGCTTCTTCTTAGGAGCATCTGGCGGCGTAGACTGGAAGGACTTTCATATGATTATGCATTCCCACATCGAGTGGTTGCTCTTAGGGTGGATTGGGCACCTCTTGTTGTGGAGGATCTTGTCGAACTGATCCTGCGGCTTTTCATTCTCCTTACCACGCGGAGTGCGATCCATGGTGCCGACGATATCGTCTGGCTTGCACTTGCATGCTGGATCCCGCTGGTTGCTGGGCCCTCCACGGTCATTGTGGCGCTTCCCATTGTTGTCGTTGTTACAGCATGGGAAGCGGCTGCGCTCTTGCTCTTCTTCATCTGCCCAACGCTGCATCATATCGCGTAGCTCTACTACCATTTTGGGACAGTTACGCCAAAGTCACGGTAGAGAGATTGGACAGTAATGTCACTCTGGAAGTAGTCGATGATGTCATCATCCGTGACGTTGGGGATGGTGGCTCTTGTGTCAAAGAAGCACTTGACGTAGGATATGATGGTTCCACCTTGCTCTTGCTTGCACATAGACAGAGCATGTCGAGTAGCTACTCGGTGTAGAGACCCTTGGAAGTTGTCAATGAAGACCTTCTTGAGATCCTCCCACGAGTGTATGGACTCGCGTGTCAAGCTCTCGAGCCACGTGAGAGGTGCGGGCTCAAGGGCCATCGAGAATTAGAGGACCTTGGTGTTGGTGTCTCCTCCTGCAACACTAACAGCGGTCGAGTATAAATGTAACCATTGAGCAGGGTCTTGCTTACCATCGTACTTCTGGATATTTGTGGGTTTAAAGTCCTTCGGGTACTTGATGTTGTCGAAAATGCTGCTGAGGGCTGGGAATCGATCGGAGTTTTCTGAACGATGTGCTCTGCGTCTTGCGTTGATGATGTTCTGTGCATCCATTATGGAATCGGCTACTTCTTTAGGGTTTTGACCGCGGTTGTTGTTGCGGTTCGGTTGAGGCCCAGGAGCATGATTTGCTAGTTGTTGGCCACCCCTGTGGCGATGATTGCTTGCAACTTCCTGATCCTCTTGGTTTCTTTGGTTTTGCTGGTGCAGTTGACGATGATAGCCTCCCGGGATACGGCTTGCTTGAGGTATTACTGTTGCAGTCGCCTTAGATCGGCTGCCATGAAGTGAGGACAAAGGACTTTGCCCCTCGAGTTGCTCGACAACATGTTGTGTGAGGTGTATGATGCGCTCCATCTGTGGGTTTTGTGGCATCTGCATGAGGCGCAGGGTTGCTTCTGTCATCGTGGCGATGGAAGTAGTGAAGATTGGGTCCGCGGCATTGTTGAATTCATGGTTGAGATTGCGAGGAAGGCGAGCGCGCTCAGCAGCTCGGGCCCTGCGTTCTCCTATGCATTGATTTCTTGCCCCGTGAGCTGTGCGAGTAGCCTCATCCTCATCTTGCGGAGCATCTTGAGTCAAATTGTGTTCTAAAATCTGATCCGTGGTTTCATTGGGGTCATGATGGCTGGGAGCGCCTCCTCCTTGCTGGTTGATCACGGAAACCAGGCGTTCTAGAGAGTAACTCTCCAAGTCTGATTCGTAATCGGCTAGCTTGGTTCCCCCAGACTCAGTTTCCCATAGGTGTGAGGGGAGTACCATGTTGGAATGGGAGATCATCAATGCTGGCGTCTTCTCGGAGGTTGTCAAGTAGTTCTGCGAGTGTGTGATCCTGGCAGGACTTGGGTTGAATCTTTGCCGACACATTGGTGACAAAATCCAGGCTGTCATGAGACGACTCATCTGGATCTGGGTATGCATCGAAAACGGGTGCCTCCCGGCTAGTGATGACTGAAGAGTTCTCGACACAAAGTAGTTGATCCAAGATATTTTCATTGATGGATTTGATCTTCTGTCGGTAAGTAGATGATGCGTTGCGCAACCCGTAGATGGGTTGGGCAAGAGGTGTCTCAATCCGAGTAGAATTCGGTTTGAGATCAATTTGAGTCCGAGTGGAACCCGAGTTGTCTTCGAGTTTCATCTCGATCTCCTTGGTGAGTCGGGAAGCAGCATGATGCCGCGATCATTCGATCCGGCGAGCTTATTGGAGCTTTCCGATGAGGTTGCCTTCAGCGTGGTGGGGTTGGTTAGGTGGCTGTCAAAGCCGCCCAAACCATTGGCGACGCAGACCCATGAGCCGAAGACGAAGGTGGCGCCTTGAGGAAGCGCCATGGTGCTGAGAGCGAAAGTGGCCATCGAACTCGCCGATGAACTCGCCGAGTCCCCTACCTGGCGCACCAGCTGTCGGTGTTTACCGCACAAGGTTGTTGTCCCACCTGAGGTAATCTGTGACGATATAGATCCATCAGAATTCATTACCTAAATGGCGAATATGATATGTGACGAAATTCATTGTTGTTTTATGACGCTAAGTTACAATTCGTCATAATTTTTTAATGGCTGGGCTCCATCACCCGTGATCCATGACGAATCCTAAAATTCGTCATTGGTGTATCATGTTTAATGACGAATTTTGTGAACGTCACGAGGAAATCGTCCTAGATCAACACATTTCTACTAGTGATGTCCTTGCGCAATGCTAGAGTAGTAATCATTAATGCAAACGTGGTGTTTGGATTAAGGTTTATGTTTGAATGTCGCCCTATTCCAACTGTATGTAGAGGTAGCCTGCAGGTGGTGATTGCCCTGTTTTGTACCATCGTAATCCTCCACGTTAGGTTAGGGGGGGTAGGAGGTGGTTAAATGTCCATGATGACCAGACAATCATATATATCTGACATGCATGGTTCTCCTCGTTGTGTCATGAATCTTTAGTCTAGCTTGACCAAGTAATTGGATAAACAACTCTAATATGTTTTGTGCTTGCTAAAGTTGAGTTACGCTTCTAGTACCCTTGTTCGCTCTTCATTCCTCTGCTACCCATCAGCTCATCTTGTGTCACACAGCTACCTAGCCATATATTATCATTTACTCTTGTTCAGGCCTAGATATTAATTCAGTAGCGATTCTCCCTAGTTTAATAAAATTTTTACACCACTGCCTTCCCTGCGAAAATATAAATGGCACCCTGGTATACTCTCGAGTAAAATGCTACAACGGTATATTCTGTGCGCTTGCGGAATGATTCATGGTTCAGAAATACTCATGTTCCTCAATAATTGTGCTAAGAGAATAATTGTGCTTTCACCCAAGAGTATTCCAGGTTCAGGCTCATCGAAGGACACACGCGCCGGTGTGGAGAAGACAGAAGAGAGGACTTTGTATATCTAGAATCTATGCCTAGAAGAAGAGATCACGTCGCCGTTATACTTCGAGCTAAAGGTATCGATCGACTTATGCAAACCGGTAGTTCCAATATGTGCTCTATCTGATATCCGAACATGGAGGATTACTAAAAGGCTCGAATAGGGCTGTCACCACCTGCCGGCTACATCTACAAACCGTGGGACTATCAGACAACTAAGTGGTATAGTCCAGCCTAGACACCACGTCTACGCCTTTCTCTACTAACCTTAGCCCTGGCCAAGACTACCCTTTTCTATCTGGGGTCTTAAGCTAAGATCAAATGCTACTCGCTAGCATACACATCAACTAATATAAGGCAGAGATGATAACTTGCGATCTAAACTCTAATTCCAAATAAACAAACAAAGAAAGTCTCGAACACTTACAACCGAATAAGCATCCGTCGAGGTACAAGCGGAGAAGAGTGCCGACAGACCTGGCACTTCCCCCGACTCCTCCTCACTCTCCTCCTCTTTTTCTACACCTCCTAGTCTACCTAAGCATCTAGGATGAAGTCTCAAGCTCCAAGAGAGAAAGGTGAGTTGAGAGGGTGTGATGTGTGTGTGTGTGTGTCCATTCCTCTACCCCCTCCCCTTGTATTTATAGGAGGGAGCCACAGGCTGAAGCACCTGGAACCGACTTAAGCAACCAGCAGGGAGGCGCCACGTATCGAAGCTGAGGCGGTGGGGCCCATGGGCCTGGTCGGTCGGCCTGCCAAGTGGGCCAACCGCCCCCAGCTTCATCCAGCAGGCTGTCCTGGGCCTCCTTGTCTTAACCCAGTTGGGCTTGGCCTGTCTTGAGTGGTCTGAACTGGGTTCTTGGGCTACACTTGGTCCATTTGATCATGAATCGGTGCTCTGATAATTTCGGCGATTTATGTCGGGCCAAAGTGTACTTGAAACCTGCGAAATTCGTTCAAAACCACCTGCACACATTCTCAAGCACCATATGTGGAATTTGTTAATAAATAAACCCTATGCTAGCATTTATTCCACTTTGTGATTCTCTTTTGTGTAGGAGTTGACGGTCAAAATTGATCGTTAATGACCGTCAACAAGATCCCCCACACTTGGCCCTTTGCTCGTCCCGAGTAAAGGTCAGGACTAAGGTGAGCCGATAGCTTTCTGATAGAATATCCTGCACAAAAGTTATTTCATACCTTGCTCTTGCTTGTGAACTTGAATGTGTCTATCATGATATCTTGAGTTGTTGAAGAATAGAATGATCTTGGCTTCAAGTGTCCTCCTATCATGTTGCCAGACTTGGGGATTTTGAAAAATATTATTATAAAATTGTTCATGGTCTTACTCTCCTCCATGGGTCTCTCAGAGTCGCTCGTGGCCTCTTACCAGCATTTATCCTTATTTTACCTCACCAGCTATGATGGTATAGATGGAGTTTCGATGGATGAGGTAGAATATCGTCTGCTTGGCCCAAATCTGTTGCAAGATCAAAGATTGGATCCACAGGTGTATACTCATATTTACGACTGATCAGGTTAGTGCACAGATAAATATGTGCTCCTTTTCATGTCTGATTTCATTTGCTGGGTCATGCTTCTTTGGCATGCCATCTTTTCTATCTCTCTCTCTCTCTCTCTCTCTCTCTCTCTCTCTCTCTCTCTCTTTGGGTCATGCTTCTTTGGCATGCCTTCTTTTTATCTCTCTCTTTTTTTCGATAACATTGTCAGACAGTGTTTATGGAGCACAAGATTCATCTGAACATAAAACCTTAAATCAAGTTCATAAATAGAGCAGAACCATGATGGGTCACAAAATTTGATCAAGCTCAATCATGTAGCCGAGAGACATAGCATGGGATTTTTATATGGCTCTGGTAGCATGATGGATAAAGAGATAAGACCAAGAACTTAGTTTTCATTTTTTAACTAAAAATCCCAGACTGGTCAACATGAAAGAGACGAACAACTTTAACCAGACATGTCACGTTAGTCAACAACTAAGCATCATGGGTCCTATAAAATATGGTTCACAAACTTAAGCGTGGTATAAAAAAACATTTATGCAAGACATCTATCAAGAGCTCTTATTATCAAGTTTCTTAAACAGGTTCAAGGATTTGAAAAGAAATGCTCATGTTTAGAAACGCTAAAGGGAGGAAACAAGTGAGGTAGTGCAAACTTATGAGTCGGAGCGGGAGGTGCACGTGATGTGTGAATGTGATCGTAGATGTGTAGCGTCATGGGATCTCCCCCCATACTTGTTTTCGACCTGCTCTTCGATCACAGACAAAACAAACCAAATATGAAAGATAATGGGGCTCTGCCGGCATTAACACCGGGGAGCCAAAGTTCACAAATCTTGATGAAATAAAGACCGGGGCGCGACTAGACTGACCTAAACCTAAACGACTCGATTAAGACTAGCGCCCTAACTAAACCTATGATAACGAGAGAGGTCTTATCTAAGATCCCTACTCAAAGTTTTGAATCCCTAGTGCCTTTGCTAGATGATCCATCCTCTCTTCAAGAAACTCGAGGTAAAGGTTGAGGTCCCCTTGCATCTCTCTGACCTCCTCTCTCAACCTCTCCTGAGATGTGTCCAATATGATACCGGCCATATGAGCTTTTGTAAGCACATTGGAAGGTTTCCTTATCTCAGACTTGTCTTGATATTCTTCCGCTCTTGCTGGTGGCCTCACTCCAAAGATTGTGAGGCGCGGTTGGAGTGGCAGCTCATCAGGAGATATCTTGTTGCGCCGGTAGTCGTGGCTGATTATCCGGCCCTCCTTTGTCATCCACGAGTGCACATATTCTTCGTCGGGCTTAAGTCTTGGCCCGGGTGCATTCTCGTCTTGGAACAACTTGACCGCAAAGACCTCCAATTTCTTTTTGGAGGGCCTGTTTCGTGGTTTGCTTTGCCGTACCTCATCTGTAAGTGCTCCACCAGGCGATGGAGAACCACCAAAGGAGCCTGGAGCCGAATGGGCTCATGGGGAAGTCGGCCGACCAAGGTGATCGGCCGACCTACCCCTAGCGCCCCTCGGGTCCTTCCTTCTGGGAATGCTTCGAGGTGTTGCCGGCGAGGTTGCTGTCACCGAGAAGGCTTTTTCTTGAAGTGCCTCCGTGAAGTACTTCTCCATAGGGCTAAGTGGATTGTCCTGGCGGGATTCTGGCGCAACGTAAGGGACTATCTCCTTATCGGCCATGGGTTGATGGTGATGGAATGCTGGTGGAACCAATGGAGATTTTGGGGAATAGATGGAAACAAGGTATGGAGTTTAGGGTTTCTGAAGAGAAGAAGAAGGGTACGAGACTCCTTTTCTCATCGCGAAACGCCGTCACGCCTCGCGGAGTTGGACTCTAGGTGGGTCAAGCAGGCCGTGCCCCGAAGCTGCGCCTCACTGGGGCTGGCCCAGATTCGGCCGACCTATAGGTCGGCCGGCCAAGGCTGGGGCCCAGTGGGCCCCAGCTTGTGCGGGTCAACTGGTGGGGTTATAAGTTTGAGAGGTAGGAAGGGCCCACCTACCCTTTTGGCCTATATGGCTCTTTTTGAATGTAAGTACGAGATCGACTAAGTCAATCACGTCTATCTCCTCATCAAAAGCTTTATTATGGTCTAGGAAAAGCTTGAGTCGTTGACCGTTTACCTTATAGGCGTTACCATCATCATCTTGTATCGTGATGGCTCCATGTGATGATGTGTCGATGACGTGATACGTTCCTTGCCATTTGCTTCGTAGTTTCCCATGACCAAATAACTTGACCCTAGAATTAAAGAGCAATACCTTGTCTCCGGGATTGAACTTCTTAGGCTTCAATCGCTTATTGTGCCATCTCTTGGTTCTTTCTTTGTAAATCGAGGCACTATGATAAGCTTTGTCTCTCTATTCTTCCAATTCTGAGATTTGACGCTTTCGGTATTCTTCGGCTATTTTAAGATCCATGTTCCACTTCCGGATAGCCCAATGCGCTCTGTGCTCCAGCTCTACAGGTAAGTGGCAAGTTTTCCCGTAGACAAGCTGATAGGGTGACATTCCAATGGGTGTCTTGTATGCTGTATGGTATGCCCACAGTGCATCCGGTAATTTCAACTTGCATCCCCTCCCCATCTCATTCACGGTCTTCTGCAGGATATTCTTGATTTGCTTGTTAGATGTTTCTGCTTGACCGCTGGTCTGAGGGTGATACGGAGTCGCGATGTTGTGCCTTGTCCCTAGTTCCTTGAGAAAGTTCCGGAAGGCTGAGTCAATGAAGTGTGACCCTCCATCACTGATTACCATCCGTGGTGTGCCAAACCTTGGAAAGATAATCTCATGGAACATCTTACGGGCATGATTTGCATCAGCGGCTCTGCATGGCATGTCTTCGACCCATTTGGAGATGTAATCTACAGCGACCAGAATATACTCGCATCCTTGGGATCTTACAAAAGGTCCCATGTAATCAATACCCCAGACATCAAAAAGTTCGACCCAAAGATTGTAGTTCAGGGGCATTGAATCACGAGCTGTGATCCCTCCATGCCTCTGGCAGTTTGGATATCTGCAGATGAAGTTCTTTGTATCTTCATACATAGATGGCCAATAGAAACCACTCTGCCAGATTTTCGCTTGAGTGCGAAATACACCATAGTGACCTCCATATGGTGCCGCATGGCATTTCTCTATGATCTTTTGTCCTTCTGCCATGGGTACACAATGTCTAAGTAATCCATCTGCACAGACTCGGTACAGATATGGTGCATCCCATAGGTGGCGTCTGCTCTCGTGCACTAACTTCTTTTTGCTTTCCCCTGGGGGTATATACCCCGAAACCATGAAGTTTACGATTTTCGCATACCAGGGGTACAAAGCTGTTACCTTGAGAAGCATATCATCCCGTAGGAAGTCATTTATCGGCGGGTCTTGGGTATTCGTATTGGTCATACGCGATAAATGATCCGCCACTGAATTCTCTACTCCTTTCTTATCTTTAAGTTCCAAATCAAACTCTTGGAGTAGAAGAATCCATCTGATCAACCTCGGTTTAGCATCCTTTTTAGTGAAGAGGTACTTGAGTGCGGCATGGTCTGTATAGACAATGACCTTGGTACCCACTAAATAGGATCTAAACTTGTCGATAGAGAAGACAACTGCTAGGAGCTCTTTTTCTGTTGTGGCATAATTGAGCTGAGCTCCAGTAAGTGTCTTGCTTGCGTATGCGATCATGTGATGCTTCTTATCCTTGGTTTGACCAAGTAAGGCCCCCATCGCATAATCACTATCATCACACATGATCTCAAACGGGAGCTTCCAATCTGGGGGTTGAATGATTGGAGCTGAGATGAGTGCCTTTTTGAGCGTGTCAAAGGCTTTATGGCACTCATCTGTGAATTGGAAAGGAGCATCCTTGGCTAGGAGACTTGTGAGGGGTCTAGCAATCTGGGAGAAGTTTGCAACGAACCTTCGATAGAATCCGGCATGGCCAAGGAAGCTTCTGATTCCTTTCACATTGATGGGATGCGGAAGTTGTTCAATGACTTCAATCTTCGCCTTATCCACCTCTATCCCTCTTTCGGACACTAAGTGTCCTAAAATGATGCCTTCACAGACCTTGAACTGACATTTCTCCCAGTTGAGGATCAGGTCCTTCTCTTGGCATCTCTGCAAGACTATGTCTAAATTTTCTAGACAATGATCGAAGGTCGTCCCATAGACCGAGAAGTCGTCCATGAAAACTTCCATAATTTCTTCGATCATGTCGGAGAAAATGGACATCATGCATCTTTGGAATGACACGGGTGTGTTACATAACCCAAACGACATTCGTCGGTAGGCATATGTTCCATAGAGGCATGTGAACGTGGTCTTGCTCTGATCTTCGGGATGGATGGGTATTTGATGGTAACCGGAATAACCATCAAAGAAACAGAAGTAGGAGTGCTTCGCCAACCACTCTAACATCTCATCGATGAAAGGTAGTGGGAAGTGATCCTTCTTAGTGGTCTTGTTGAGTTTCCTGTAATCTATACACATCCTCCATCACGTGATGGTTCGTTGGGGAATTAGCTCGTTCTTGCTATTTTCCACCACCGTCATGCCTCCTTTCTTGGGCACAACTTGGAATGGGCTTACCCACTCACTATGCGGAACAGGATAGATAATTCCGGCATCTAGGAGTTTAAGAACCTCTTTCTTTACCACCTCCCTCATAGCATTGTTCAACCTTCTTTGGGGTTCCCTAGAAGGTGCTATTGCGGGATCCAATGGGATTTGGTGGGTGCAGAGGGCAGGACTGATGCCCCTGAGGTCTTGTAGGGTATAGCCTAATACCGATCGATGCTTCTCTAAAACAGCGATGAGCTTATTCGTCTCCTCTTCTGAGAGTTTGTCGCTGATGATCACGGGAGACTCTACATCGCTATTCAGAAAGGCGTATCTAAGCCCTGAAGGTTAAGGCTTTAGCTCAATCGGTGGTCGTGATGGCTTCTCAGTCACGAGCAGTTCAGAAGTTTCACCGAATTCTTCTTCTGCATCGCTGACTTCTTCTGGCATTTCCTCAAGGCCCAAGTCGGAAAACTCGAAGGTGGAAGTGGCCATTATTTCCTCGATCTTCTCTGGAATAGGGAGATCATGCACTGAGCATGTCAATGGTCGATCCACGGGGATGTGGAATGTGTCCTTCCCTAACTTGATGTTTAAACATCTGTCCTTAGGAACATCTGAAAAGAGAGCTTTAAGGGGATGTCCTATCAAGAAGTCGAAGTTGAGATCTTCGAAGATATGGAAGTTCAAACAGATTTTAACATCATTGTGCCATAATGGCACATCAGTAATTATCCCGTAGCTGCTTGTAAGAGAACCTGAAGGTCTCTTGAGCTGTCTGTCTGTCGGAGTGAGTTTGTAATTGCCTAGAAAAGCTAAGGCAAACTCATCTGACATGAGATTAGCTCCGACAGTGGGACTATAGAGAGCGTCCATATTTTGATTTTGGAGACGGCAATGGAATGATGTGGAGGGAGAGTTTAGATAAATTGGAGATACGGATGACTCTCCATCCTGCAGCCATTCGTTGCTGATCAATGCTGTCAACTCTTGAACTGTCTCCCGAAGAAAATTCTCCTCTAAGGGATCCGTAGGAGTGACAGGGCTTGGTGGTCGCTTCTAGCAGAAGTATCTTGAGGTGTTGCCGAAATCTTCAAGGACATCTGGCTCGATACTTCGGAGAAATTCCAGAGGTAGAGGGTCTTCTTCCTCCGATGTTTCGGATTTATGTTCAGGGGCGGTCTCATAGATCGAATCTACTGATTGGCTTTCAGGGGATTTCGATTCGATTTCTGAAGGCTCCGCTTGACGCATCTCGGGCTCTATGGGGACTGGCTCGTGGATACAAACGAAAGAGGTTCTGTCTAAGATTTTGTCGAGGACTTCCCTACTTTCGGTTGGGGTAAGATGAGAGAAAGATCCTCATGAGGTAAGATCGAGATGGTGTGCTGACTCCTTGTCAAGACCAGCATAAAAATGCTGGAGCAATAAATGCTCGGGTAATGACAAGTTTGGGCCTGATTTTACCAATAAGGTAAATCTAGCCCAAGCTATACCGATTGATTCCTTATCATAATGACGGAAAGTTAAAATTTCCGTTCGTAAGGCGCATATTCGTGAAAGCGAAAAGAATGCAGAACAGAACCTGTCCCGAAGTTCAATCCAACTTCCATTCACACCGCCTACGACACGAATGTACCATTGCTTCGCTTCTCCCGAAAGGGAAAAAGGAAACAATTTTCATTTAAGAGTTTCGTGTGTCACGCCCGAAATTTTCTTGCACGAACATACTTGCTCGAACTCGCGCAGATGATGGTAGGGATTTTCATAATCCCTTCCTGAAAAGGAATTTTCCTGAACAAAGGCTATGTAGCCTGAGTCGAGTTCATAGCTAGTAGAAAGAATTGGGTCAGCAGAGGGTGCTGGCTCGTAGAACTCGCTCTTGGGTGAAGAGAGCTGTAAAAGGGATAGCTGCTTCATGGGTAGCGGGGGTTGAGGTAGAATCAAGGAAAAAGAAAAAAAAGATACGAGGACGACTGAGTCCGTAGATAATGTTGCTACTGTTTCCCCGGCAACGGCGCCAGAAAGCTTGTTGGTATTTTGCAACATCACGAATAAAATTTGCAAGCGCACGGATACCGCTGTAGCTTTCACCCAAGAGTATTCCAGGTTCAGGCTCATCGAAGGACACACGCGCCGGTGTGGAGAAGACAGAAGAGAGGACTTTCTATATCTAGAATCTATGCCTAGAAGAAGAGATCACGTCGCCGTTATACTTCGAGCTAAAGGTATCGACCGACTTATGCAAACCGGTAGTTCCAATATGTGCTCTATCTGATATCCGAATGTGGAGGATTACTAAAAGGCTCGAATAGGGCTGTCACCACCTGCCGGCTACCTCTACAAACCGTGGGACTATCAGACAACTGAGTGGTATAGTCCAGCCTAGACACCATGTCTACGCCTTTCCCTACTAACCTTAGCCCTGGCCAAGACTACCCTTTTCTATCCGGGGTCTTAAGCTAAGATCAAACGCTACTCACTAGCATACACATCAACTATAAGGCAGAGATGATAACTTGCGATCTAAACTCTAATTCCAAATAAACAAACAAAGAAAATCTCGAACACTTACAACCGAATAAGCATCCGTCGAGGTACAAGCGGAGAAGAGTGCCGACACACCCGGCACTTCCCCCGACTCCTCCTCACTCTCCTCCTCTTCTTCTACACCTCCTTGTCTACCTAAGCATCTAGGATGAAGGCCTCAAGCTCCAAGGGAGAAACGTGAGTTGAGAGGGTGTGATGTGTGTGTGTGTGTGTGTCCATTCCTCTACCCCCTCCCCTTGTATTTATAGGAGGGAGCCACAGGCTGAAGCACTTGGAACCGACTTAAGCAACCAGCAGGGAGATGCCACATGTCGAAGCTGAGGTGGTGGGGCCCATGGGCCTGGTCGGTCGTCCTGCCAGGTGGGGCCAACCGCCCCCAGTTTCGTCCAGCAGGCTGTCCTGGGCCTCCTTGTCTTAACCCAATTGGGCTTGGCCTGTCTTGAGTGGTCTGAACTGGGTTCTTGGGCTACACTTGGTCCATTTGAGCCTGAATCGGTGCTCTGATAATTTCTGCGATTTATGTTAGGCCAAAGTGTACTTGAAACCTGCGAAATTCGTTCAAAACCACCTGCACACATTCTCAAGCACCATATGTGGAATTTGTTAATAAATAAACCATATGCTAGCATTTATTCCACTTTGTGGTTCCCTTTTGTGCAAGAGTTGATGGTCAAAATTAGTCATTAATGACCGTCAACACACCCTAAGGGCATTTTGGGGAGAAAATGGCAGCCAATTTGTTTTGGAATCTAATGCATGCATGAATGTGGTTGATTTCATGTCCAAATTCGTTTGGAGCCACTCCTAGGCCTGCAATAGCCTAGTTTTGCATGCATTTAATACTTTTGGAGCATATGGTAGGCATTCATGTGTGCTGCAAAAGCTCATCAAAATTGGCACCAAAATGGGGCCGGCCGACCACCATGGTCGGCCAACCAAGGGGTGGCTCCCCTCTATAAAAGCTGGTGCACATGGCCTTCTCTTGCTGCCCCAAACCGAGTTGCAAGTGATTGCCCTCGTGTTCGTTCTACCTCTACTCTATTTGCTCTTGTTCTTGCTTCAAGTTCATATGAAAAAAAAATTCTGCATTTTCCCTTTCTTTTGCACTTATGTTTCCTTTCGATGCCGCTACAAGAACGTGTTTGTGGTAGTACTACTACCCCCCAAGAATGGTTTTTTTGGAGCCGTCCCGCCCAGAAGAATGATTTTGTGGCGTGTTAGCACCCACATGGACGATTTTTGTGAGAGGCAACCAAGCCCAAGGACTACTAACTTCTCGGACAACTGACTTTATTTGATAACACTAATGTGATGAGGACATGATATATGTGGATACGTTTATGGTTGGATAATGCCATGGAGTCCTACAAGGCCATCTAGGGTGTCCAAATCAAGAAGGAAGCCCGAGGTTGATTCGGTTCGAGTCTCCAAGGTGGAGGCCCAAAGAAACTCAAGTTCGAGTTCACCTTGGAGTCTAGGAACAGCCCACACCAAAATCGACGCCCAGGCCGCATATGGAGTCCGTTTTGCATGCTCTTTATATGCATGGAAAAATAATTTCAAGGAGCTTCCAATGGAACTGGTTTGAGGCCAAAATTCCTATGGAGTCGACAGGAATCTTCGTAACAATTGAACATCCAGAATCTGTCAAGTTGCCGCGACACAATCTTTTGGGGCGTTCGCCCGTGTATCATCATGGAGCACATAGTGGGCTTTCTAGTGGGGTCATCCATGACCTAACCCTCATATATTGATTAGCTGCTGCCACTTTAGGGTTTGGGTTTTGTTTTGAGTTTAGTTTTCCATCGAGAAACTGAATTGTTCATTGTAACTGTGCTGATTAGTCCTTTTACAGTGATCCAAGGCCCCTATTCTTGATTCTTCACGACTGTGTCGATTAGTTCTTTCGTGCCAAGATCTTGGACCTATTTTTATCATATTTTGCCTCATATACATCTGCAATTTCAGATTGCATTCTTATCGTTCTTGCTTGTGTTCTTCAATTCAGAATTGCAAGACTGAAAAGTAGTCCCAAGCTAGTCCATGTCGCCGGTCTAAACTCAACTCAGACTTAGTTCAAGCAAGCAATGGATACAACTTTGGAAGGGACTCAAAGGATGGGAGCACTTCTGAATTTTTTCTTCTTCTTTTATTTTCTTTTTTTGGTGCGGCTTTTTCTTCACTTTTTTTTGCACCTCTATGCCTTTTCTCTTTTATTATTGTTTTCAACTTGAAAGTGCAGCAACATATAATGAGGAAAATGATTGGCTACTCACGCAACTACCAAAAATCAATATGTTCGCCCTCTTTTGTTTGCTTGTTTCAGTTTCCACGTAGCTAATTCTTTCTCTCTCAAAGAGAACCACGGCAGCAATGTTACCCTTTTCTTTTGCCAACTTAGAACAATGATCAAACTGTAGCAACTAAAATAATAAAATTGCTAAACATAGCGATATATTTGTGACTTCACTCAAACTATACCAATGAACAAGACCTAGACTAGCGAACACAATGACGAGATGAGGGACTAATGTTTAGAAAAGCAAACTGAACCGAAAAATTGTGGGGCACAAACGGGTTATAGGACAGCAGAAACAAATTTTTTAGGGCTTTTTGTGGACTATGGGTGATGAACAAAAACGAATCTAAAGGGGAAAACACGATAATACCTCACAGACAACCTAGAATCCTGATACCACTTGATGTAGGACTGGCCCGATCTTCCGAGAGATAGGGTAAATTCGATTGGTGGAGTATGTGACGTTGGTGATCCAGCTTCTAATCAGACACGATTCGAAGTCCCGCAACTGTTACACCGCTGCTACGTTGGTTATCAACCAAGCACAACTTGATTGGTCTCGCCGATAAGGCTTTTCCTGCAAGCGAATCGAAGAACACAAACAAGAAACGGTAAACACGCAATCTGAAATTGCAGTGTATGAAGAGAAAATCAATATGGGGTTCAAGCCCTTATCACAAAAGGACTAATCGCCACAGTGGTGAAGAACAAGAACGGGGCCATGAGTCACCACAAAAGGACTTGTCGTCACAGTTACAATGAAGAAGACAGTTTGTCAAAGGAAAATTTGATCTAAACAAAACCCTAACCCTAATGTGGCGGTGGCTACTGAATATATGAGGTTTATGTCATGGATGACCCCCTTGGAAATGTCCCTATGGGTTCTAAGACCATACACGGGCGAACGGCCCAAAAGATTGTGTCGCGGCAGCTTGACAGATTCTGGATGTTCACTTGTTTCGACGATTCCTGTCAACTGCGAACGAATTTGGTTCTCAAACCAGTGCCATTGGAAGCTCCTTGAAATTATCTTTCCGTCCATATAAAGAGCATCCAAAACGGACTCTGTATGCGGCCTGGGCGTCGATTTTGGTGCGGGCTGCTCCTGGACTCCGAGATGAACTCGAACTTGAGTTTCTTTGGGCCTCCACCTTGGAGACTTGAACCGAATCAACCTCGGGCCTCCTTCTTGATTTGGACACCCAAGATGACCTTGTAGGACTCCATGCCATTCTCCAACCATGACCGTATCCATGGATGTAATGTCCTCATCATCTTCGCCTTCTTGACGAAAAGCCGTCCTCGGTGTTGACTGTACTTGAAAGTGTTTCTGCACAACAAGAAAACAAACGAGGTTGCCAAAATAATGGAAACTGACAATGTTATGAGATGTAGGATTACCACATTTTCAGATTTCCAATATGCCTTCGCCTACAAACATGTAGTCATCTCGTTTGAAATACACACGATCTTTGTCAATAATATCCTACAAAAGATTAGTACTAACAAGAAACATATCCTCCCCTTCTTTGGAGTCAACCGGGTTATTCAATTTAGAACTAGAGGAACATGGCATGACAATATTATTGTTATTATAGCCCTTTAATTGATCAAAATGTTGCACAACAGAAGAAAAATTCAGATTTGCACAAATATAAACTCGATGTATCATATATTGTCCGTTGTTGTCATATTTGCCACTAACATGATATGTATATCTAGAAAACCAAGGCAAATCAGCATATCTAAAAAGTCTCTCCTCCAAACAATCTAGATTACACAAGTCAGCAAATTCAATGTAACTTAAAGTGTGTAAACAAGACAACAGTTTTAGCTCATCATTGGCACTAGCAATATGCAAAACATGTTTATTTTCAGCATACAAGTGTTTTGTTTCAAAACATGTAAAACTGAAGCATTATCAAACAATTCATCTTTATTACAAGGAAAATCAAGCAAATCATTAAGTGACAAAGATAAATCTAGATAAGGTTCCACTAACAATTGCTCTATGATAGCATGATGTGTGGAAACATTCAGCACATTAAGATAATTCTCACCATCCGTGATTGTAGCTCCATGAGCATTACCTATGTTCTCAATAAGAGTGTCAGGTGAATTTGTGAAGTGATAGTTTTGAATTTTCACATGAGGCTGTGAGCTCCTCAGTTTTGTCCATGTCATCCTTGTCCTCTTACTTTTGTTCAGAATCCCGCAAAAGGTTAGGTGGTGCAAGAGATACAATAATGGATTGATCCTCTAAGTTATGCACCTAATCATATGAGTTTAAAGTAGGAGGTGTATTAACAAAGGTTTCTCGCATAAGAAGTTTCATATCATTCCAAGTTTGAGGTTTATCTAAAGAATCTAAAGAATCCCACCAAACTCAAGCTGAGTGTCATAAAACACTAGCTACATTTTTTACCTTCCTCCTTGGACACATGCAGCTAGTTGCAAAGATGTTATCTATGGAAATTTCCCACTCCATGTACTCATCAGCACCTATACCATCATATGTCGGTGGATACGAACAACCTGTCATTGTTAGAAGACAGCAAAAGACAACACAAAAGTATTATCCCTATCAACTAGCAACTATTGGGTGGTGGTGAAAATAGAAAGCAATATCACAAGCGGCTTACGACCATCTTGCAAGTATTCTTACCAAAGCCAAATAGGACGGTACAATCTGTTGTCTAGCTTGGGTGTAACAGTTGTAAGGAAGAACCTGTGCTGACAGAAGTATATATGTGGAGCTATGGGTAGGCTCAGTATGATAGCAAGGAATATCAATAATTCAATTCAGAATTGCATGACTAAAAGTAGTCCCAAGTTAGTCCATGTCACCGGTCTAAACTCGTCTCAGACTTAGTTCAAGCAAGCAATGGATACAACTTTGGAAGGGAACTCAAAGGATGCAAGCAGTTCTGAATTTTTTTCTTCTTCTTTTCTTTTCTTTTTTTTGGAGCGATTTTTTTTCTCTTTTTTTGCACCTCTATGTCTTTTCTCTTTTATTATTATTTTCAATCTGAAAGTGCAGCAACATATAACTGGGAAAATGATTGGCTGCTCACACAACTACCAAAAATCAATATGTTCGCTCTCTTTTGTTTGCTTGTTTCTTTTTCCACGTAGCTAATTCTTTCCCTCTCAAAGAGAACCACGGCAGCAATGTTACCCTTTTCTTTTGCCAACTTAGTACAATTATCAAAATGTAGCTACTAAAACAATAAAATTGCTAAACACAGTGATATATATGTAACTTCACTCAAACTATACCGATGAACAAGACCTAGACTAGCAAACACAACGACGCGACGAGGGACTAATGTTCAGAAAAGAAAATTGAATCGAAAAATTGTGGGGCACAAACGGGTTATAGGACAGCAGAAACAAATTTTTTAGGGCTTTTTGTGGACTATGGGTGATGAACAAAAATGAATCTAAAGGGGGATAAACACAATAATAGCTCACGGACAACCTGGAATCCTGATACCACTTGATGTAGGACTGGCCCGATCTTCCGAGAGATAGGGTAAATTTGATTGGTGGAGTATGTGACGTTGGCGATCCGGCTTCTAATCAAACACATTTCGAAGTCCCACAACCGTTACACCGCTGCTACGTTGGTTATCAACCAAGCACAACTTGATTGATCTTGCTGATAAGGCTTTTCCTGCAAGCGAATCGAAGAACACAAGCAAGAAAGGGTAAACACACAATCTGAAATTGTAGAGTGTATGAAGCGAAAATCAATATGGGGTTCAAGCTCTGATCACAAAAGGACTAATCGCCTCAGTGGTGAAGAACAACAACGGGGGCCCTGAGTCACAGCAAAAGGACTTGTCGTCACAGTTACAATGAAGAAGACAGTTTCTCAAAGGAAAACTTGATCTAAACAAAACCCTAACCCTAATGTGGCGGCGGCTACTGAATATATGTGGTTTATGTCGTGGATGGGCCCCTGGAAACGCCCCTATGGGCTCCAAGACCATACACGGGTGAACGGCCCAAAAGATTATGTTGCGGCAACCTGACAGATTCTGGATGTTCACTTGTTTCAACGATTCCTATCGACTGCGAACGAATTTGGGACTCAAACTGGTGCCATTGGAATCTCCTTGAAATTATCTTTCCGTCCATATAAAGAGCATCCAAAACAGACTCCGTATGCGGCTTGGGTGTCGATTTTGGTGCGGGCTGCTCCTGGACTCCGAGATGGACTTGAACTTGAGTTTCTTTGGGCCTCCACCTTGGAGACTCGAACCGAATCAACCTCAGGCCTCCTTCTTGATTTGGACACCCTTGATGGACTTGTAGGACTCCATGCCATTCTCCAAATATGACCGTATCCATGGATGTCATGTCCTCATCAGTTTCTGAATTGGGTTCTCAGGATTTAACGATCCAACTTCCTTGCACTCTTGTGGAAAATAAGGAGGGTATTTGTTCCGTTTATTTGGCAATGAATTCTCTTTAACATGGAAAGATTTCAGTGCACTTTTGGGTTTTCACCAATGATGTTCTGTTGATGTTGACCGTACTTTGAGAGGATTTCATAAGGAAAGTTTTCTGCAGTCCATCACAAGACTTGACTCCACTGGGGGAGCACGTTGCAATGACATTCAAAACCCGACCTTGCGTTTGATGCATAAATGGGTTGCAATTACATGTTTCCCAAGAGAGGATGTTCGCATCGTGCGTGTTGATGAACTTCACATTCTTTATGCCATGGTGAACAAAATGAAAATTTCACCCGTTAAATTTATGGTTCTCCAGTGGCTTGAATACTTTTGTTTGATCGGACCAGTTGAATGCACCTCTCTTATCACTCGAATCGCACAAGGTTTAGGTGTGTTAAGTTGGGATAAATTTTCTTACATAGAGGCGCCCCGCTCTTTTATTAATGAAAATTATTTTGTTTATGGACACACTCTAAAACATGCTAAATATGAATCTCTTACATTTTTCTTGCCCAGCTATATAAATGAATCCCGTTACCTAACCCGGATTTTCATTTATATAATTTCCAGAGTCTAACGTTTGAGCTATGGCATGTGGAAGCCCCATGCAGGAGCAGTGTGTCGGGAAGGATGCCTCCACCACCTCCCTATGCATTTCATGGTTATGCAGGTACTTGGGCTCAACCCGCGGATGTAGCTGGGTCCTCCTCTGGGTACCAACCCAGTTGGGATGAATACATCCCGCAGCTGGACGCAGGGGCATCGTACTGGCAGAGTGCAGACAATGCTGAATGGCAGCAGCTCGGGAGGACGGACTGGGGCTATGTTAGCTCTAGTTCAAGAGGAGCCCCTCCACTCTTCATTGCTCGGCGTTCATACTCTGCCTGAAGCTATCATGATCTCACTCAAGGGGTCGAGAACTTGGACCTCCGCTGCGGCAACATAGAATAGATGACACAAAATAGAATGCTGACGCCGGGTTAGCAGGGAGGGTGATGGATCTGCGAGCAGGGGGACACTACGAGATGCAAATCAGGCTTCGTCTCCTACAAATAAAAAAGCTCTCAATTTGTACACAGTACAAAATGAACCTGGAGATGAGTGGAAGCGTGCAACGATGGGTGCCGTCGTGCGGATCTGAAGATGGGGTTGCCAAGCCTGCCGAGGCTGCCGCCGCATTGCCTTAGCACGCGAGTTGCAACTTCAGTGCCGCGCCACTGAGCCCACCAGATCGGCACCTAGGGGAGCTGTAGACGCCGGAGCTGGACGGGCTCCTAATCCGCCATTGCACCACTGCGAGCACCCCCACGCCATCGGGGGAGGGTGTCGTGACCGCCATGTGCTACCGGGGGATGGGGATCGCCGGGAGCGCCGCTTGGGAGGGGGAGTGAAGCTGCCACCGGGAGCCCACCTAGGGCCCGGGTGTGCACGCGGGGCTGCTGGGTGGGCGTGGCGGCAAGGGAGAGGGACTGGGCGGAATTAGGGTTGCCTGTGTGTATATATGGGGTGGTGGGGGAGGGGGTCTGGTGGGCCATGTATTGTCTATGGGCCTCGGTTGCCAAGGAGGGAGGGGGGAGCTGGTTTAGTTGCACCAGCTAATGCGTGTGGCTAGGGCTCCATAGGGAGCCTAGGGCTCATATATATTAGAGGATATCGTACTCAGATTGAATTCCAATACAAAAGTATAATTGGAATGAAAAAGAAATAAAAGGAAAGGAAAAAAACACACTTGGTCCCGGTTGGTGTTACCAACTAGGACCAAAGGGTTTGCCCGCCACGGTGGTTCCTTATTCCGTTTGCTAGACCCGGGACTAAAGAACCCCACCCCCTCAGTCCCTACCTGGCAGTCTCGGTTAGGAAACCGGGACAACATGAGTTTCCTAACCAGGATAAATCAAGGGTTCTCATGGGTGTAACAATTATTATAAAAATAATAAATCAAATCACTTGTTAAATGCATCTAAGAAAATTACCACACATATAAAATAAAAGTAAACTAACCCAATTGCTAACTACATCTAAATAAATAATCCTGATATGCATAATAATTAATATAACAATTATAAACTCAATTTTTTGAAGTAACAATTATAAACTCAATTGGGTGCTAATGTCAGACCTGTGGCAGCGGGACTGCTTATAGGCATAGAATATTCTAGAGTAAGGGATAGCTCATGGATGTACCTTACCTCTCTTGTAACTACCCGAATAGGCGTAGAACTAGCTGCAGTACAAAGGAAACTGTCCGATCGTATTGTAGTAGGACTCCAACTGTACTCGGCTAGGACTTTTCATGTAACCCTATCCCCCGGATATATAAGGGCGGGCAGGCACCCCTCCAAAACACATCAACACCTAAGGCAATACAAACAACCACATAGGACGTAGGGTATTACGCAACTCGCGGCCCGAATATGTCTAAATCTTTGTGTTCCTTGTACCATCGAGTTTCAGAGCAGTCGATCCCTACCTACAATTCTACTGCTAAGGGTATCCCTGAGTAGGCTTGGCGTTAACACCGACAGCTGGGACGTAGAGTAAACACTTAGTTCATCGTGCATCATATAAAAGAACACTTTCGGGGTTTGAGCACCTTACAGCCTCGATGCAACCAGAAATACTCGAAAGATCACTCGAAGCACTCGAAGCACTCGAACACGACATTCCGGCGGCCCGAACCTGTCTAAATTTGTGTCTTGTGTCCTTGCGTTTACCTTCGAGTTCCAGATTCGACGATCTGCTCCCAATAATCTCCTACCTTAGGGCATATCAAGATAGGCTGACGGTAAAAACACTGACAGCTAACTACAGAGAAAAATAACTATCATATGTATAACAATTAGTACGACAACTATAAACTAAATTATTAGGTGCTAACTTCATCTAAAAATATTTATCACATATACAAAATAAATCAGGTGCTAACTGTATCTAAAAAATTAATTGCTAAATCATGGGGAAATTGCTAACTTTTTGACAAAAAAATACAAAAAGTTCCCCCGCCCTTCCCTCACTCGGCTGTCATGAATAGTGAGTCCATGGCGGCTGTGTGTGTGGAGGGGGGTGTGGTATTTATAGGCACGGGCCAAAGGCACCAGTTGGTGCCATTGACCCAGTGTTAATTCTCATTCTTTAGAACTGGGTTATGCCATCAACCGGCGCCTTTGACCTGATGCTAATGCCGCCACAATTAGCACTCCGACCAAGAAAATTTGGTAATGGGTCGTGGCACGACCGGATGCCTATGCAACATCATTGGAACCGGTTCAAGCCACGACCCGGTACCAAATGCCCTCCCTGGACTCAGACTAGGCCAACGGTACCGGCTGCTGTTACAGCCGGTACCTACCTTTGGCATGGACCTTTGGCCCATTTTCTAGTTGTGTAAAGATGAAACTAATTCTTGTGTGTGTAATACGGATGTGACAAGCTAGTAAAGATTACTAGAACTAACTAAAAAAATTAAAAGCGCTAGAAGTAGAAAATGTTTCTATTGTCAAAAGTCAATTGATTATACAATAAATATTTATGTAGAAAAAATGAATTGATGCAAAGGCAGACTATTCTACATAGCAAAAAATGAACTCATGATCCTTCATTAGATAAACTTTACACACATTACAATGGTAGTAACTAAATCGTACTAATTTATACAGCAAATACATGCCATTCATTATATGCACCATCTCTGTATTCATTGATATGCCTTTAGTGTGCTTTACGTATTATTTAGCACAGTCTCAAGCATAAATTTAATACAGTTCATAGAATGGCATTAGTTTATATAGTAAATAAATGCTTGCATTCGTGATCCGCACTACTTCAAGTATACCTCCCACCGTTTTTCAACCCATTACTTTACAAAGCATACCAAGAGGATTTTGATATATCTCTTTCAGAAGGCCGGCGCTGATGACAACAATTACAGAGATGTTTCTCACCCTTTTAATCATTCTTCTCTACACAAGCCACTGCAGCCAAGGTTTGTGGAGGTACAAACCGGTTCCAATGCGGCAGCATAGGCACCGGTTTGTACCACCATCCGGTGCCAAATGCAGACGCAGGTATAGGCACCGGTTGGTGGGACCAATCGGTGCCTATTGTGCTGCAAATGGCACCGGGTCCGGCAACGACCCGGTGCCGGCTGACGCTCGGGCCAAAGGCACCGGTTTGTGCCTTGACCCAGTGCTATTGAATAACATTTAGCACCGGGTCATAGGTACCAACCGGTGCCTTTTGTCCACGCCTATAAATACCCCAACCCTTCCAAGCTGCCGTGAACTCACTGTTCCTGGAAGCTGAGTGAGGGGAGGGGAGGCGAATTTTTGCTTTTTTTAAAAAAAGGTTAGTTTTCTTCGTAACTTAGCAATTGATTTTTAGAAGCAGTTATCACTTGATTTAGTTTATACATGTCATAATTATTTTTTAGTTGTAGGTAGTTATATGGTTTATCAATTTAGTTGATATGTGAATACTACCAATTTATTGTATTTATATGTTTTATCAATTTATTTGATAAGTGAATAATATATATTTATTATAGTTATATGCATTATCAATTATATATTTGAATTCAAATTTTATATGGAAATATGATGGTATCTAAAATTTATATTTTGTAATGAATAATTTATTTTGACACTTTAATGATGTATATAAATGAATTGTGAACACATATTGTTGTTTAATTTATTATTTTTACATTCTAATTATGTTAGTTATAATTTTGTAGTTAAGTTTTATTTATAGCATATTCAATGTTAGTTATAAATTGGTAGTATGAATGAACTATTTGTACACTGCAATTATGTATATAAATGTATTGTGGACCCAAATGAGTCAGCAATGGATGTACATGGCCGACCGGCGTTCAAAAGAGTTCATTGATGGTGTGCATGAATTCATAGAAGCGGCCGAGAAACACAAGTATGGCGGTTTCGTTCGTTGTCCATGCAAATTCTGTAAGAATGAGAAGAATTACTCGTCATCAAGAACCATCCACAGTCACTTGTTCAATAGTGGTTTCATGCCGAACTACTATGTTTGGACCAAGCATGGAGAAAGAGGAATTATGCTGCATAATAATGTAGAAGAAGAGGACAGAATTCCTGACTTTGCAGCCAATTATGATGTCTTTCTCAATGACACTGCAATGGGTGAGCCTGAAGAAGATACTGAAGGATACATTGTAGAAGATGATCTTGGTCAGATGCTGCGCGAAGCTGAGGAAGTTTGTGAAACAGAAAAGGAATCGAGAGATCTGAAGCATATGTTGGAGGACTACAGAACATTGTTGTACCCAGATTGCAAACAAGGCCAAAAGAAGTTGGGTACCACATTGGAATTGTTGCAATGGAAGGCATCAAATAGTTTGTCTGACAAGGGATTGAAGGAGTTGCTGAAACTTATAAAAAACTTACTCCCTGAAGGTAACACCTTGCCGGAGACAACATACGAGGCAAAAAAAGTTGTTTGTCCTTTAGGATTAGATGCACAGAAGATACATGCTTGTCCTAATGACTGTATCCTATATCGAGGTGAGTATGCAAATTTGGATTCATGCCCTGTATGCAACGCATGCCGGTATAAGATCCCTCGAGATGATCCAGGCGATGTTGAGGGGATGCGTGTCAAGAAGAGGGTGCCTGCCAACCAAGAAAATGGAGGGAAGACATGTCATCACAGAAGTGGATGCAGAGGGCTGTCCAAGTGCTCCAGAGGCTGCTAGCACAAAATTTGTCAACCAATGTGGGGTTATTGTTCGGGCAAGAATTTCAATCACCACAAGATTATGGAAAACGAGCAAACCCGAAGAACAGCAACACGCCGTGCCTGCACATCAGAAGGAAATGCTATGGGCAGAACTCAAGGATATATTCACTCTTCCTGAAGGAGTTGACCAAGAACTTGTGAAGAAATGTGCCTTGAAAAAGATGGCCCTTGCCTTTGCAACTTTCAAGAAGAAGTTGTACATCAATTACATCAAGAAGGATAAGGAGCCGATCTAGGACGATCTTCCTCAGGTTAAACCATACTGGGAGGGGTTCAAACAATACAAACTATCAGAGGAAGCCAAAGAAAAATCCAAATAGGCCAAGGTGAATGCAGCAAATAAGAAGTACAACCACCATCTTGGGGCTGCCGGGTACAAGAAGTCAGTCAAAAAATGGTAGAAGATGGATAGAGACATCAGGCCGACGACTTGGGATTGGCCGGATAGATCCAAGTGGTGGTTATTTGCTAATGGCGTGACACTAAACCTGTTGGATGGAAGTTGGGTCTTTCTCGAGCATATGCAAGAAGTGTCCCGCGATATAGTCGCTGCAATAGATGAGGCCCAACAAGGAACATTCCAGCCTCAAAGGGAGAATGATGAGCTGACAAGGGCATTAAAGAATCCGGAACACCGTGGACGAGACCGCGGCATCGGTGTGGTCCCATGGAAAGTTACTTGGGCCGGAGATTCCTCTTACAAGACTCACCGAAAGAGTAAAGCCGAACAGGAAGAGAAACATCGTGCCATACAAGAAGAGATGAACAGGAAGGTTGCGTCCCTGGAATCTCAGATGGACGCCAGGGTCAATGAGGTAGTGCAGCTAGCTCTGAGCCAAAGGGGCACTGCTGGGTCACACCTGGATGTTGTGATAAGCTCGGTCTCTTAGCGACGCAGCAGTTGTGCATCCACGGCGGCACCCGACGTACAAGCTGAACAGCAACCCCAGATTGAGCCAACGGCGGTAGATGACCAGAGGTATCCAGTGGATGATGTCACCAAGCCAACACCGTGTGAGCTTCATGTGCGAGCAAGGAATATATCCATTCATGTCACATACGGGTCAGCCCTGCCCCTGAATCCTTCTACTACAATTCATGGAAGGCCGATACCCCCTGGCTACAGCTCCGTCACAGTCGAGCAGATAGTTGGAAACAATGAGGATCTTGAGCTCGACTTCGTTGGAGGGGATGGAGAGAAGACATTGGGAGACGCACTGCACGGGGTCGTTCTATGGCGCAAGGCCGACATCAAACTTACTGCAAGCATAACGGCTCCCGTGCAGACCGATCGCCCGTCTCTGCGGCCTCCCTCACCGCCATCCCCACAACCAGCTCCTTCACCACCGTCTCCGCTGGCGCAAAGGGCCACGAGTACTCCAACTCCTCCTGCACCAAAAAAAGGAAAGAAAAAGACAGCATCCCTCCCAGCGGCTGGACCCTCAAAGAAGAAGCAGAAAACGGTCGTAAGAAAATTGACCTACGAGAAGACCACTGAGGAGTTGGAAGAGGACACTGCTCGATATATAAACAAACATTTGAAGCCTAAAGTCCCCCCGCCGAGGGAAAAGGTACCTCTAGAATTAGGGAAAAAGCTTCTCGCGAGCCTAGACAACCCACCACAACCGAAAATCTTACCCTCGAACTATGAACGTACTCTGACAAAGGCACACAAGGTGAGAAATATGAAGAAAAAATGTGGCAAGACCATTCCTCATCTTGGCACATAACAAAAAGAAATCGAGCCCCTCCGGGTGCCAGGGTTGCCACTCCTACACCCGACGGACGTACAACTCCAAGCGGACCTACAGGTCGCGATATTTCTTTTTGAAACTGGATTAACGCTAGAGGAGGCAACGCGGCAAGTGGAGGCGGAAATCCCTGTCGCTCCCGTTCTTACTCCATTCTAGCATGGAAAATCTTTTGTCACTGAGGAAGAGGAGAAAAGTCTAGGCACGCAGATGTTCAATTTGCATATATGGTACCTGCGAATGTCGAATGACGAAGGAAAAATGTTTGGAGTCAAGTATCGTGACCATGATTTCTTCCGCGGGGAGGACGACTTCTGGGTGTACTTCCAAAATTTATATCACATTTACCATCGACAAGCCCTCGACGCCTCTATCATCACCATTTGGGTTTTGTAAGTATCACTTACCTTTACATTAATACTTTTTGTTAACAAGAACATAATTATATGTGTGCATTATAAAATTTCTATTGCATCGTTTAGACAGGAGACCCAAAGAAGCCGAAAACATAGATGGCACCATCAGATCGGCTTCATGTCTCCTTTGCTAGTCAACTAGAAATTGCTCAACGAAAATTACAAGGAAACGTGACAAAACATGTACGATTCGTTGACTAGGCAAAATTACAAATCCTATATATTCACACCATACAACTTTGGGTAAGACTGGGTCGACTCAATCCTCTGTTATATTACTAAATAAATACTAAGTTGTCTAATGCATGTATGTATATATCCTATCTATATCTGCAGTTATCATTGGATTTTACTCATACTTTCCATAGAGAGACCGGCAATCTTATAGTCTTTGACTCAATGAGAAATCCAAAGTCCGCAATCCAACATATCATAGACCCCTTGAACAGGTAAGTTCAGTTTGCACAATCAAATTCTTTTTCTGTTAATAACAATTCCTGAATATCAAACTTATCTTTGAGCGCAGGGTTTGGAAACAAATTGTGAAAAATAACAAAGGACGTGGTCAATGGAGGCCCGAATTGAACATTAAAATGGATTATTCGGTATGTTGATTCACAAAGATTTGTCTAGTTAAGTATATAATCCCAAATTGTTCTAAATTGATTGAGTAATTTATTTGTTTCTCCTTAGGTGTGCGAGACAACAACAAGGAACTGATTGGTGCGGGTACTACGTATGCGACTACTTGCACATATGACTCCATGCGGGAAGACTACTGATGAGGACATGAGAGTACGTCCAAACTGTTCACTAGTACATTTTCATAATTGTACTAATGCACATGATGTTAATTCTTTTTTCCTAAATGATAGATGTCTCAAATGGGGGATGAATGTTACTCTACTGATCGGATCAACACCGTGTGCGAGTAGCTCGCCGGATTCATTTTGAACGAGATCTTGGATCCTAGAGGCGAGTTCTACCACGACGGTCACATCCATAGAGGACTTCCATCGAGCTCCTGAGGGGACCAGTAGTTGGACTACAAACATGACTTGTACATTTGTAAATATTTCTAAACGTGATGCCTTGATGTTTGTATATTTGTAAATATATTAGTTCATCTAATTAACTTAATTATATGCTTGCATTTCACTTTTAGTTAGTTTGAAATATTCTCTGAAAACAAACACGAACAACCAATGAACATATAGTATTGTAGAGCTCGAGTGCGTTTAGCAATTATAAAAAAATAAACAGTAATAAATATAACAAACAAAACTGGATTTGGTAAAAAAAAGCGAGACCAATGGCCTCGCCTTAAGACACTGGTACCAATGGAAGCCTAAGACACTAGTTGAAAAGCCCGGTGTCTCAAGGCGAGGCCATTGGTCTCGGTTTGCGGGAACCGGTTGGAAAACCGGTGTCTTAGGCCTTTTCCAACCGGTTTCCATAGTCTGTTTTCCAGTAGTGTGTAATTATCTTGATTTCAGTAAAACCTTCTTTTTCTAAAAAAAAATATATATGTGACAAACACAGGTGCAGCAGAGAATGATGGCTTCGCGGTGCGCAGCCCAGTGCAGTCTTCATTGGCTCATTTGCTAGACAGTGCTCCTATTCAAATAAGGACAGTATGTGCACCATGCCAATGTTGCGTTGGGGATCCTAGTTGCCCTCAAAGACCAGCGTGCTGCATGAAGTTAACCTGCAACGGGCCTGAACCACTTGGCACTTGTATAATAGAGCAGCTCGCTTGCAATTGTAACAATTGCCTAGTGTAGTAGCTCTGGCTATCCGACCAAATTTGATCCATGGGATTGGACCTAGGTGTTTTATTGAGGAATGATTTATTCCTCAATAAATAAATTTGTTGTTCAAGGATATACGCGTGAAGGCGAGTTGCAATAATATATACTGGAACATGCCTATTGATTGTTCGAGGTTGCTCGATGGGCCCCACTGCTGCAATGGGTTGGATGAGAGGGTGTGGTGTGTGTGGGTGGGGGAGGGAGGGGAGAGGTCAATCGCCTTGTCCACATATTGGATCCACCCTTGTCAATAGGTGTAACAACCAAAATGAATAATGGTCAAAATACGCTTTCCAAATAGGAATACATAAAGTTGATGGCTAAAATTAATTTTTTTGACCCGTTGTTCGAATGTACGAACGGCCAGTGTGGTTGCATAGAGTTTGTGGATTACATTCCGTATGGCTATTTATATGTCACATTTGGAGTTTTGACCAGAAAGTTATACCTTTTTTTAGTTGTCAGGCGGGCCCATGCTACTGGGCATGCGGTACAATAACCTTTACTACAGTGCCCGACCCCCTCCAAACCCTAAATCCCATGCCTCTGAATGGGCTGTCACCCCATTTTGCCGTACACCAAGGAACAGAGAGGGGAGAGGAAGAGGAAGAGAAGAGAACGAAGAGAAGAGAAGAGAAGGGAAGGGAAATTAGGGCACGTCATTGTCGACCCTCACTGTTTCTCTCCAAAAATTGGTTAGGGTTCTTTTTCTCATTCCATTTTCCCTCATCTCGATGGTTTTCCTCGCTGTTCATGGTGGCCGCATTGTGTGTTGTAATGCAGTGAGGTTGGATGCAAAGAAGGGAAAATGGAGCGAAAATCGTCATAGATGTCGTCATCATTGTCGTTGCCTTTGTTGTTTTCCAAGGGGAAACCCTAGGTGAGAGATGCCCTTGCTGTAGAACATATTGCCCCTATGGTGTTAGAAGTTTTTAGCGCATGGGAGTAGCGGTGCTAGTCGCCATTTGAACTAGGGCTAAGGTTTTGCCCTCATTGATATATATTCTCAGCACGCAGTCAATCTGCACAGTTTCTGTTCGTGGCAGTTGTTCGTGCTCTTAATAATCTCAAAAAATAATGAACCTTTATATGAGTTGAAGAAGAATTATAGGTCTTTCCATGACCGCAAATAACACCTCAATCGAATTTGAGATGAGGGAGAAACTAAAGATGGAATCAAACTATTTTTCAGTCTCGTAATTCTGTTTAGCGTCTGCTAACTTGAAGTTTAGGGAAACATAATGGCATATTTGGACTTTTTGGTAGTTATATGAGTTTAAGAGAATGGCACAAGCTTTCCATATTGGCAAAGTTTTTCATCAAAATTTTGGAGCTTTAGTTATGAATATTTTAGTAGAATTGTTCTGCAGAATCTGTTAGATTATCAGACTAAGCTTCACCTCGAATTTACCCAATGTTGATGATTTTTACTCTACTTTTAGATAACTATGCTTTTGCCTTTCAGCTAGAAAAAGATGAGAATTTTCATCCATCAGGATTGAAGGATACAATAAAGAAATAACTTGCAGTGCTGCTGTCATGTCTAGATTGGAGTGTTTGTGTGAGGACGTTGGGTTCGGGCGTAGAAATACTTTACTTGATGCATCTATTTTCAAGTGTGTTTGTTTCGATGCTGTCAGAGGCGATCCAATTGCAAAGGTTGTAGTCGTGGGAGGTGGGTGGCCTAGGCCTGGGTGGCTGTTGATGGCGTTGCAGGGTGGAAGAGATGGGAACACAGGAGGAGCAGGAGAGATTGATTTCAATCTCTAGTTGATCCTTATGATTAACCAAATGTTAGACTTATGGGCAAACCCTAACAACCGTGAATGTTAAGGAAACTAAACAATCAAGAATCACAGATCAAGATCATTTTTGCTTAACCAAAGAAGGACCCGCATGTCGTGAAGGGTATGAACAGAGATTGAAATGATCTTTAGGATAGATTTTGTTTCACGATCTTTTTGATATCCTTCCACCAGGAAGAGGAGTCTATAGGTGTAGTTTAGTCCAGATTGTCTTTGCTAGCTCAATCTGGCCCTGACATGTCTATACCCAAGCACATATTTCTTCAACATTTCTAGTTGGGTCTTAACAAGGACTATGCACTGTATCTCAACATCACTGCTAGATGATCATTCGCACACAAGACTCTAGTTGAAGGAAGATCTTAGATCGCATCTTGGAGAACACTTCTTTTGTCTGTGAGACTGAACCTCTTCAGGAAGAAGCCGAGGTACAACATGAGGAAGCTTTAGTAGCTGAATCTGAATCCATAGAACTCTGATCTGTAGATTTGACTCCTAAATCCTCACCCGAACTAGAAACATCGAAGATACAAGAAATTCAACCTTTGGAGTTTCCTTACAGTTTTGAGGAAGATCTTTTCAAAGATTTATTAAATACCTTGAACTATTTTTTATCAAAATGAGATCATCGATCCCTATCGCTCCCATCGATCCTTCAAAGAAGGAATTCCTTTGGGAAATAATCAAGGAGTCGATGACCTTAATGAGCAACGAATGGTTAAGACAGAGTGAGCTATCTTCCAAGCCCATTCAAATCATTTCCCCTTCCTCATCCATTTGGTGCTACATAATGGACTAGGAGGTGGAGGCTCTCTACAACCCCATCGTCAAAGTCAACAATAAGCCATATTCATTTGTGCCGACCTTCTTAGGCAGCGAATCTCTAGCACCGACAGGAAAGATCTTCAAGAGACGTTCAAGCTCTCTTGCAGACAGCTACATGGTACTCCGAGAAGTGTCCGTGCGACACAACGACGTCAAGCTATCCTGGATTTCCATGTCTTCAAAGTCTCTAACTTCTATATCTGATTGGTCATCCCATCGAGAAACACATGCTGGATGTATCAAACTTAGGAAGCCTTACCATCATGTTGGGGAAGGAAGATATCTATGTCCTTGTAACATCCTAGATTTTTCAAGTCAAAAAATTGTGAATTCAAAACTTTTTATGCAAGTGTTGGATATAGATCAATCTAAGAGTGGATGTTTCTCTTTCTAAACTCCTGGTTACTAAGAATATGAATTGAATTGAGCGTCATTATATATCTTACTGTGAAATTATTTAGATTTGTTTGAGTTTATTTAATTTTTTTGTATAAGTTTATTTTGGTTGGATCTTTTTGTGTTTAAATTGGTGTGGAAATTAATTTAAAGTATGCTCTTTAGATTTAAATTTCAAAAGCTAACATGAGTGGAAATAAAATTGTTTGGGGTAAACAATTTATTTTCAAACCTAGCCCAGCGAACCCTAGCCCTAAACCACTAATGAACCTAAGACGATCCACTATCTAACCTAACATTCCCGCTACTCGGCCTGAAACCAATACCTAACCCAGACACAAACCCTTGCACACAAACCAGCCTGGACCAAAACCCAAGCCTGCAACTCACCCAACCCAGCCCCTGCCGTTTCAGCTTGTGTCCCCCATGCTACCACTGCCCGCCTTATCTTCTCTGCCGCTTAAGACACTGACGAGTGAGTCCCACCCGTCAGCCTTTCTCCTTCCTTCTGCCGCTCCCAATTAGCACCGCGCTCCGCTCACCGTAACATCCCATATTTTTTTGGATTGTTATTGTTTGCAAAAATGTGGGTTTCAGAAAGATTTTGTGCAATATGTGTAATTAGCTAACTATAAGATTGCATTATGTGACCCCCTCTATTCCTAGTAAATTAAAATCTAAATTTGAATTAAGGTATTAGTGTGTTAGTGCGAATCCAGTTTGGTTTCTATTTGACTTTGTTTGAGTTAGATTTAAATTGCTTCTGTTTAAACTTGATTGGAATTCTAAATATTGCGACAAACAATTTGAATTCAAAACCTAATAAGCTAACCCCGCACACCTAACTAACCTAGCCATAAATCAGACCTTGTCGGTGTTTTAACCGCAAGCCTACCTAGGGATACCCTAAGTAGGAGATTATTTGGAGAGGAATCGTTGGATATGGAACTTGAAGGTGAATGCGATGACACAAGACACAAATTTAGAAAGGTTCGGGCCGCCAGAGTAGTGTAATACCATATGTCCTGTTCGGGGTTTGTATATCACGCTCTGCGCTTGGGTGTTGTGTTGCCCTAGTTTAGGCTTGGGTTGGTTCTCAGCCGATCTAGCTACTCTAGCCATCCTTTATATACTCCAGGGGGTGGGATACTTAGTCAGTTACAAGGTAGGAGTCTTAGTTGGTTTACAGGGTAGTGTCCTAGTAGGATTACAGAGGAGTCCCAATTGGAGTCCGACTACTTCCTTCCTTCTGGGTAGCTTCCTTATGGGTACCCGGAGTTCTATCTCTGACAGACCCCTAACCCAAGCCTGCAATGTCATCGAGCAACTCGGCAACTTGATCTCCACCTGGAACAATGCTTGACCATTCATCACAAACTTTGGGAAGGGCCCAGCGTCCGGTCAGGAAGAGATGGCTCATGGTTTCTGACATAGAACCAGTTACTCTTCCAGTCGACAACTTTGGTGGAGAGCTTGTACGAGATGTACTTCTTCTCCATCCCTTGGCACAACTGTACCTCGGCACCACCAACTTCTGCTATGTCGTTCTGGCTGGGCTGGGACAGACATGGAAAAGATGGTGGAAAAGATCGAAGTGGGGCTCCATGCCCAAGCAAGCCTCGCAGAGGTGAGTGAAAATGGAGATATGTAAGATAGTATTGGGGGTCAGATGATGCAATTGTATTCGCCAATAATAAGAATACCCCTCAAGAAATCGGAAGTGGGGATGGCAAGACCTTGCTCGACAAAAGGGCGGAATGGGACAATCTCATTTGTGCCCTCGTAGGGTCAATCGTTACCCATGGTTGAATGCCATTGGACAATGGCTTGAGACCGGAGAAGACCATCATCAACAAGAGAAGCAAAGGCAGATTCAGACAACTTACTTTTCTTCCATACGTCGGCCATTGTTTCGACTGCCTTTTCCTACCCTTGCAGATCGACTTCTTTGGTGCCATTCGGAATGTCACAAGTTGCTTCTCACACATGCACTCAAGGGCTACTGGATGGATGTGGAAGGAAGGAGACAATAAGAGGGAAAAACTATTAAAGCTAGAGCAGATTTGGATCTAAAATGCAGAGGCAGTGGCCAGGAGCTAGGGTAAAACCCTAGAGAGTTATCATACGGTTAAATAACCAGTGGTGGTGGCAATTCGATTATATTTTGGAAGCCCAAGAGTTACACTTTACTTTGATTTATTCTTGAGTGGTAATTCAAGGAGTTTTGAGGATATTATCTATTTAACCATTTTTTCTGGGATTATACTCCAAAAAAAAGAAGGTTTTAGACTTCAGAATCAATTAACTTGTATATACCATCACAATAAATTATATGCCATGACTTTGGATACTTAATTCCAAATCTTGGGATTTAGATTTAAGGCTCGGGGGTTGCGGAACACATGTCATTGGTGGCTTATTTTTCAAAATTCTTGGAAGATGAAGCAAATATACTGATTTGACCCTCAGACTGATTCTGCGATTCAACCTAAGGCTCGGGGGTTACTCCATATGGAGTGCGAGTTCATCGCGCACCATATAAAAGAAGGACTTTCATGGCTTGAGCACCTCACAGCCTCGATGCAGCCATGGGTGTACTCGAAAGACTACTTGAAGCACTTGATGGAGAACTTTAAGAAGCACTTGCTGGAGTACTCGGAGGACTCCAGAAGCACTTGAAGACGCCTTTAGAAGTACTCACACCTGCAACACTCGACAACGAAGAGCTCGGGGGCTTGTCAGACCTGGGGCAGCGGGACCACTCACAGGCATAGAATGTTCCAGAATAAGGGATAGCACATGACATGTACCTCATCCTATCGTAACTACCCGAACAGGAGTAGAACTAGTCGAATAGAAGAAAACTACCCGATTAGTGCTTGGGTAGGACTCCTTAGCTAGTATTCGGTTAGGATATCCATGTAACCTTAACCTCACAGACTATATAATGGCGGGCAGGGACCCCCCTCAAAAACATAACCTACATCATCAACCTCTAAGGCAATACAAACCACTAACAGGACATAGGATATTACACTCTTGGCGGCCCGAACTTGTCTAAAGCTTTGCGTTCCTTGCACCATCGGTTCCAGACCTCGACGAAACCCTACCTACAAACTGACCACCTTGGGGTATCCCTTGCTGGGCTTGGCAGCTAAACACCGACACTATGGTATGCAAACCTATTAAATTTCAAGGTGATTGGATATATACCTCCAGGAGAAGACAAGAATAAGCTGATACACCTCAGCAGATTTCACCTTTAGGATGACCCCTATCTTTTCAAAGTCTGTGCTGATGGTTTACTCCACCGCTGCATCCCACTATGTGAGACTCGCAAGATTCTTGAGCGTTGTCACTCCTCGCCATATGGAGGACACTATGAAGCATTCCAGACCCATGCTAAAGTTTTGCAGAGTGGATTCTTCTGGCCAAACATATATGTAGATGACAAATAATTTGTGCGGCGATGCCTAATATGTTAGAAGCATGGGAACATCAATTCCCAAGACATTATACCATTGAAGAGCAATCTTCAAGTGGAAATATTCGACGTATCAGGAGTTGAGTTGACTTCATGAGTCCCTTCCCTATGTAAGAGCTGTATGAGTATATCTTTGTGGTAGTGGACTACATGTCCAAATGGGTTGAAGCACTTCCCTGCGTTGTGACTGACACAAGAAGCTCAAATAAATTATTTCAAGAAATCATATTTCCTCGCTTTGAAGTTTCAAGGGTTGTGATCAATGATAGAGGCTCACATTTCATTAATAAGACATTCAGGAAGTGTCTCAGCGTGTTGGGAGTAGACCACCCAGTTGCCACACCTATCATCCCCAAACAAGTGGCCAAGCAAAAATGTCAAACAAGCAAATCTAAACCATTCTGCAGAAAGTAAATGTCATGGGGGAGGGATGGAAGAGCAAGTTACATGTGGCACTCTGGGCAAATCGAACAACTTTCAAGATGCTGATAGGTAGGACTGGGCATAATTAACTGAGGACCGAAGACCGAACCGAAAAGACTGGGACCGAGACTGAAAAAGACCGAGACCGAAATGCTCGGTCAGCAGTTCGGTCCTGGCCTCCAAGTAACCAAACTTTCTACGGTTAGTTCGATCTTTGGGCTCGGTTAACCGAACTGACCGAACTATGTATAAGGTCCATTACGTAGCCCAAAAACAACCCAGTCCAATAGAAGTTTTAACCCTAGATATACCCTAGATATATAAAAATTATAATTCTATGTTGGTCTTTCCATCTATAATGTAGTGCTTGTGATTTGCGAATGCTATCAAAATTTCTAATTAATTCTACTATCACATGCCTTTTTTTACTGGCTCCTACAGTAGTCGGTTAGTTCGGTCATGACCGAGACTGAACTGAAGTAACCGAGACCGAAATGTCTCGGTCATGTGTTTTGCAAAAGACCGATCGGTCTCAAGTTTCTGAAGACTGAACTTTGAAAAAGACTGATGAACCGAACCGATCGGTTCGGTCTGACCGATTGCCCACCCCTAAGTGATAGGAATGACATAGTACCAATTGGTCTATAGAAAAACTTGTCATCTTGCAGTTAAACTTAAGTTCAAATCCATTAGGCAATCAAGAGGTGGAATATGGATCTCCAATCAGCGAGAGTGAAAAGATAGATTCAACTAGCTGAATTGGATGAGTGGAGGGAGAAGGCTTACCACAACTCCAAGATCTACAAGGAGTGAACAAAAAGATGGCATGATAAGCGTATTAAGATCAAGCAATTCAAAGCGAAAGATAAGGTACTACTCTTTAACCTCTCGCATTTGTTTGTTCGGTCAAGGTAAACGTAAAAGCAAGTGGGAAGAGCCCTATCTAGTGCTTAATGCCGCCAATCACTGCTCTATAATCCTCCATTACGATGATGGGAATATTCAAGGCCAATGGCCAAGGGTTGAAAGTATTTCTCGAGCCCAAAATATCGAAACTCAAAGAAATAGATGTCTACGAGTTATCCGAAATAGAGCACCCGTCTATAGTTATCGCCATACTTTAAACGTAACGTATCTTAGGCTAGATTTTTTTCTTCTTCTATTTTTTCCTTTCCTTTTCTAGCTTCTTTGCAGCTAAAATTCCAGAAATGAAAGTGAGGGAAAAAACTTTCTGGAAGATCGGGACCCACGCCTAATAAGGTGGGAATGGCCGGCTTACCCTAGGCCGGACAGCCTAACCCTTAGCCTATTTTTGAACGTCCAAATTTCAAACGAGACTATCCGTTCCATATTTCAACATTCCAAAAAGATTGGATCGAGGAGTGTCCATTTAAGTTGAAAGGTGTGAGCCTCTTCCTTATTCCAAAGCCTTTCACTTCTTTCCATTTTCGAACTTCAAACCCTTTTAAGATCATGATCATGACTATGCAATCCTCACCAAAAACTTGCAAATCCATCCAACCAAAACCATGCATCCTCCAACAGCGTGGTGGAGATGAATTTTATCTCATCTGGCTCGTAAAGAAAATGGCAAAAAAGTGGACCGCTTGGCATTACTGCACGATAGGAAAGTAAAACGGTTACATCGTGGCTTGAATGCACGGTATCCCAGGCTCCCACGAGGGGCCACGTGAGCGTGTCCATATCCCAACCGCGCGGTGACCGCACCCGCAACAAACCGCCGGAGCCTGCCGCCCGCCGTCTCCGCTCACCCCCCCATCTGCTCCCCCGCCCCCCTCCCGACCCTCGCCATGATGTCCTCGGCGCCTCCGCCGGAGCCGCCCGCCGGCGCCGGCGCCGGCGACGACGACATGGAGTCCCTCCCCCTCGCCGCCGCCTCCGACTACGCCTCCGTCGCCTCCACCTTCGACCCCCTCCTCTCCTCCGCCTCCGCTTCCGTCGCCTCGCCCCGCTCCCCTCCGGCGCGCGCCGCCTACACGCTCTCCGCGACCTCGTCCTCCTCGTTCGTCGACCCGCCTTCCTACGCCGACGCCACCGGCGCCGGCGCCGGCTCCTCCTCCCCGCGCTCCGCCTCCGCCTCGCCGAGATTCGCGCGCGCGGCTGCCTCCGAGTACGCCCTGCTCGCCGTCTCCGACCCGGAGACCGAGGCTGAGCCCGCCGCCACCTCGCTCGTCCCCGGATCCGCGCCCACCTACGTCTCCTACCTCGTCACCAGCGTCCGCCGCGGGGACCCCGCCCAGCGCCGCCACGCCGTGCGCCGCCGCTTCCGGGACTTCGTCACGCTCGCCGACCGACTCGCCGAGGCCTTCCGAGGCCACTTCGTGCCGCCGCGGCCCGACAAGAACACCGTCGAGAGCCAGGTCATGCAGAAGGACGAGTTCGTGGCGCAGCGCCGTGCCGCCCTTGAGCGGTACCTGTGGCGGCTCGCCGAGCACCCCGCCATCGGGCCCAGCGACGAGCTCCGCGTCTTCCTGCAGGCCGAGGGCAAGATGCCGCTGCCAGGCAGCACTGACGTGGCATCGCGGATGCTTGATGGTGCAGCAAGGCTGCCACGGCAGCTCATCGCCGGGGAGGAGGCCGTCGCTGCACCACAAGACGTCGTGCAGCCAGCTAAGGGTGGCAGGGACCTGCTCAGGATATTCAAGGAGCTCAAGCAGTCTGTGGTCACTGACTGGGGTGGTGTGAAGCCTCCGCTTGTGGAGGAGGATCGAGAATTCCTGGAGAAGAAGGAGAAGCTGCAGGAGTGGGAGCAGCAGCTCACTGCTTCGTCACAACAGGTGACCTGTTCGCAGATGCCAAAACTCCCATCTACTAGGATCTCATAGTTATGATCAGTGAGGCAGTGGTTTCTTCTCTTCTACTACTACTTAATTCGAAATAACTAGTGGAGAGTGTTTAACTGGTAATCCATTGTCTCAGTTGAAGATTGAACTGAACCCACCCCAATCTCCCCACTAGAAGATTTCACAATACTGACCTAAACATATTGAATCTCATGACATGGGAGTATGATCAACGAGTCTCCTTCAGTATCATACTATGCAAATCATGTTAAGCTTATTTCCTTAATTGACATTATAGACATTCAACCATTACATGAGTTTTTTTTAGGCAAAATTCCCCATCCAATAGCTTCATTTAATTGCAACACTGTGATTGTAATTAAATGCTTTTATGCCAAAACATCTTACTTCTGGTAGTGTTTATGTTTGATCAGTTTACCATTCGTTTAGGGTTTAGATATAGTGTCCAGAGGATTTATTATATTAGTAGAATGATACCACAATAATTGTTCCACCATCCTGATTTTCGTCACTCACTGAAGCTAATATCTTGTTTTTATGTTGGTAGTCTCAACAGGAGTTATGACCTCTGAATGGTCTTGCACATGCTTTGTTTGGCCTATGCAATGGTTTAATCGGAGGGGGAAAATAGGAAAAAAGTTATAAACTGATGTCTTATGTTAGTGTGTTGAGCCTAACAAGTTCAGAATGGACTCAGCTATGGTTGGGATTCATGGCTGGGATTCATTTTTTCCTGATAACTTTACTTACTCATTTTGTTCTCCAGCATCCACATCAGTTTCAAACTAGATTGTGCACATATTAATTTGACCATAACCTGTGCGCCATATTGGATATGTTTTACACAATAGTATGGTGAACTAGATTAACGGGGCAATATGTTTTCACAAAAGAGGGGGGAAAAAGAGAGTGTGCTTTCAAAAGGTTAATAGGCAATACATCAGTATATTGATTATATATTCTAACAAGGGAAACATTCTTGAATCAGCAGTGTGAGAGGATCCTAACCATGGCCGTGTTTGTCATGTACAGTATCAGAATAGGATAAGGGCCATACTGTATTGCGTGTTTGATAATTTGAAGCAACGTCAGTTGATGGGAGTTTTTTTTTATAGTAAACTGGTTTTGTGCTGAAAATTACTAAAGGTGTCTTGGAGGAAGCTATTGATCAACTTATCCGTCTTCTCCACAGGCAGAAGCACTTGTCAAGGCTCAACAAGATATGGGTGAAACAATGGGAGCGCTTGGATTGGCATTTGTTAGACTGACAAAGTTGGAGACTGAGGAGGCAATGTATGATTCCCAGAGGATAAGAGCAGCTGACAGCAGGCGTGTAGCCACTGCAGCTGTTAAAGCTAGCAGGGCATGCCGAGATCTGAATGCTCAAACTGTTAAATATCTGGTAGAACTTCTGACCTGTGGACTACATTATAGATAAACTCTACTGTTTAAAAGTGATCATATTCAGGGAATTTATTTTGTTCCTTTCTTTTTTGGCAGGATACGCTGCATGGACATTTAAGCATAATGTTGTCTGTCCACACTGCATTTTCTGATCGGGCAAGTGCATTATTGACTGTACAAACACTGATGTCAGATTTGGCATCATTACAGTCCAGGATTGAGAAACTCGAAGCTGCATCCTCAAAGATATTTGGTGGTGATAGAGCTAGGATTCGCAAAGTGGAGGAGCTAAGGGAAACAATCAGGGCTACTGAAGATGCTAAGTTCTGTGCTTTAAGAGAATATGAGAGAATTAAGGTAATAAATAAATGCTCATTTTGTCCAAAATTATTGCTGGTTAACAATGACAAGAGCAATAACTGCGAACTTGCGAAGCATTGACTGTTTACTCGGTTACTCTAGTTTCATGAAACTTTAGCTACCATAATACCATCATATCGTTTTTAGTAGTGGTTCTGCCAGCTTTCAAATGTCCCTTCATTTTTTTTGTCCCTTTGTTGTTTGACAGTATCGCTGAACTTTGGTTGGTATCTAATATTCACAAGGATGAAGTAACTAGTTTCCACTATTTCAACCGACGGACCATGGCTACATAACATTTTCTGTTCATTTATTTTCAAATGAGTAGCCAGTAATGATCAAACTTGATGGAGTGCAGTATATTACTCGAATGAGGCTTGTGATTCAAGCACTTTCTGTATATATTCTGTGTTCTCTTAATTTATGTTCTGAGGGATGCTGCCTTATCATTTCGCCAAATAATTATTTAATTCGAACTGACCTGCTTGCATGGACCATATTCTTTAATGCTGAGCACCTGGCTAGGCAATATGAAATAAATAAATAAACAGCAACAGTAGAAATGATTACCTCTGCCTTGTCTCACTGTAACTTTAAGGTTACTTCTGTATATGCTTTTCATGTTGCTTCTGATGATATCTTCACTTCAGTGAGGCAACTGAGATCTGGTATTATACGAATGGTATGCAGGAAAATAACAGAAGTGAACTCCAGCGACTAGACAGAGAAAGAAAAGAAGATTTCCTGGTGATGCTAAAAGGATTTGTTGCAAGCCAGGTATTGTGTCAAGCCTTCAACGCTGCACTATTCCATTATATTCTGCGATGATGCTTTTCTAGAAAAATGTTGAAATCTTAATTGCTCTTGCCGAGCAAGATAGATATCCAGACTTGGGTTCCCTTTCCTCCGATTAACCTAGCAAGCCATTCTGTTGGGTCTTCCTGAGCCTCGCGTTTTTTATGCTGCAAATTAATATGTTCCGGTTACCTTGGCCCTGCAAGTAAGCTCATGTACGTATGCACGTCCACACGCAGGCGGCCTACGCTGAGAAAATTGTGGATGGTTGGGAGACGGTGGCCGAGGAGACGAGTGGATATTCGCGAGGAACTAACAACATGCCATCGTATATGGATTAACAGGCCATCTTCCCCATATTTGGTTGGATGACACTGTTTGTACAATGTAATCTAGGATATGAATTGCGAAATAGAAAGTAGCACCAAATTCGATTTGTTTTCATTTATTTGTTTATATATAATCAAAAGGAGCTTGGCTCCACAGTTCCTGGTTACCACTTTTGTCCCGTTTATACGTTGGAAATTTATGAGGTGATCTCGCTCGCTACTTTCGTTTATATGAGAAGAATGAACGGCATAATTGGAAGTTTAATTATTCCGATCGTCGCTGATCTGTGTTTTCACACTGCACGTAGAGTGTAGCCGGCAGAGCCGCGGTGGATACACCATCCAAATTATCCGAAAGTCAAAGAAACGAAAGCAGCAGAATGCAAACAATTTTCAGCAACGAAGGATAACAGCGGCAAACGTCCAAACCAAAGCAGATGTTTTTTTTTTTTGGTTCTTTTCCTTCCACAAGGTGGGAACTATTTACATCGCCATTTCTGGTCTTACAGGACAAAGGGTTCTCCAAATTATGCTTCAAACTAAGTTCCTATGCCCAAGGAGGAAGGGAAAAACGCCTAGCTTTACAAAGGCGAAGCTTTTATCAGTTTTGCCAAACAAAGCAGCCTTCACCACCGATTGCCTCCACAAGCTCCAGCAATGAAATGAGCTGACGACCAGCTGCTAGCAGACCAAACACTAACAGTCAATGGGCTACAGGCCCTCGAAGAAACCAGGACTTTCGAAGCCAGCAAGGAACATATCTGGTTCCCCAGACATGGAATATGGTTGTGGCTCCGACTGGAGCATGCTCTCCAGCACACTGGAATCCAGCCCGTCAAGGTAGAAGGGCTGCCCAATGCCAGCGTCAACCCCACCCTTATTCTGTGGATCAGCTTCCATCATCCTCAGCATCTCTTCAATATCAAAACCATCATCCTCACCCTCTGGAAGGTTGGCAATAATAGGTTCGAGTGGCTCAAAGACTTCCTTGTCAACTACATTGGGTGCAATAGCTTGGGTATTGGGATGGTCTTCATGCTGAACCGAAGAACCAGATATCACCTCAGACCTGTGAGAACCAGCCTCTGTAACAACAGTGTCCTCCACCTTCAGAGAGCTTGAAATGTCGGAAACTTCTGGCTTGAGTGCTGTGGATGCAATATCCGAGTGATTTGATGTCGTTGTTGACTCGCATGATGTGCTAGGTAGAAGACTTCCAACAGCTGCTGGAGCAACCTGGGCAGAAGTTGCTGCTGGAGCAACTTGGCTGGAAGTCGCTGCACTCTGCCTAGGGAAGTTGGTGCGTGCAACCTCTCCATACATCGCTCGAGCCGCTTCATCATAGGCCCTGGCTGCATCCTCCGCAGTTGGGAAGGTCCCCAGCCAGAGTCTGTTGACCCGATTTGGCTCCCGGATTTCAGCAACCCACTTGCCCCAAGTACGCTGCCTCACGCCACGGTATCCACATTGTGTATTTTCAGGCCCTCCTTTCCCCTTCATGCAACCCTTCTTGGAACCCTTAGCAGGTGCTTTCCTTGCTCGCTTCGTGCCCTCAGCACCATGCTCCAACTGCTTGTTGTGCTCAGCCCACCGCTGGATGACAGCTGCAACTGAGGTAGGCCCATCACGTGATCTGCGAGGACGCTTCTTCCTGCTAAATGATAACAAACACTTTAGTATTGCTGTTATTGTGTAAAACACTTCCCAAAATGAACGTGTAATGAGAACGTATAAAATAAAGCAAGATGTCCCAAAATACCATGTATAAACCAAAAAGGCTGACAAAAACGATGTAATGAACAAGTAGAGTACAAACAAAACAAGACAGCATCCAAACACTTATACCGACTCCACAGAAACAGATTAATATTTCGCTCACTAACACCCATCGGTCACCACAGATGACCAAATATTCCTACTTGTCAATCGTCTCCACAGAAACAGATACTATTTAGCTCCGAACTCGCTGTTAGTTGCCTTTTGATCAGAAGTTCAGAACATCTCCACCAAAAATGATACCCTTTCACTCAACAATCAAGCTGCTAATAATTAAGTTTCAAACACATTATCCTACAGGGAGTGGGGACAAAACTATCTTAACAGAACTAGATTAAATGTAATTGGCGGCACTGCAACTCCACATACAAAGTATACAGGTAAAAAGATAGGAAAAGGACCTAGGCAAAAACTACAAAAAGGCTGGTCAACAATGACAGTCAAAGACTGCTAGCGATAGCTCAGATGCTCTACTCTTAACACATTGAGCAGCCAGACAAAACGGTTGAACACACCACAGATTAGAGGCCATTGGTGGCGCATCTCCCTGGGGTTTCTGCTCGACCGAGAGCTCGTACTCATTCGAGCGAAGAGCCCGGCCTCCTGCTGAAACACGAACTGTTATTTGTGTCCTGGGTTTTACACGGTCGAACATTGGGGACACATAGCAGTCAATATTTCCTGTTTACAAGAGGTGATCAAAGCAGTCATACCTATTGTTCTGATGGAACCAAGCACCACAGTACTGCCCTCTGCTCCAAATGTTCTAGATTACCGACAAGACAACACAGACAGACATAACACGTATCAGAGACTGGATAAACAATGAAAACTAACAGTATAACAATTGTACAAAAGATGAAGAAACAGAGTTAGCACAGAAGTTAGACATGCAAATATGATATATGAGTCAAATAGTACACGTTTCTGTGGAGACGACACACCAGAACAGGATGTACTTAACTCTCGCCAAACACCAAGTGAATAATGATAATCCCTAAGGTTCGAGTTCGCATACAAGCTCAAAGTTCCTATCTTACAGTAGTCTACGACCCGAAACTCACTGCTCGACCCTGAAGTAACAAACAAATCTAGTTATTGCAGCCAACAGCAAGCAAAAGCATGAGATTTCCGGTCTCCAGGGACATGCTATGCTCCATACTACCCAAATCAGAAATCATCACTGCAAGGACCAACTGCAACTACTCTTATCCATGACCCCCAATTACACCACTTTTCCCCAAATCGACAACCAAACGAATCCTGAATTAACCCCAAAGCCCCCAAGCCGCAAAACGGCCAATCCCAAGTACACGGACCACCAACCGAAACCCTACGCCTCAAATTCACGGGCCGACTGGCCCAATCATTCAGAGAAACCCCATAACCCCTACCACGGGGCACTAGAACAAGCCAACGAACACCAATTGTTATCCAGAACCCTAATCAGAAATCCCCACCAGCGAATCGAACAAGTCCCCATGAAATCGACCGTCCTACGACCCCAATCTCTGTACAGGAACCCGCTCCCACCGAATTGGACACCCCCAAACCCTAACCCCCCAACGAACGGGTAAATTGAAAGAAATCGCGGAAGTTTGGCAGGATGATCTCACCTTCCGGGCTGCAGGGCCTGCGCCTGCATCGGCATGGCCTTCTGATCCACCGTCATGGCCGCTCCAAAGATCGCCACTGGGCTCCTAGGGTTCGCTATCTGGTTTTGGCTAGTGCGCTTCTAGTAGCTCGAGTCGGGAAGACTAGCGAGGTCGAGAAGAAAAGTCGTCGACGGGGGAAAGAGAGAAGAACAGAGAAACCGGAAGCCAGAGGGCAGTCGGTGCGCGGGCGATTTATAGGCCGCCCGCGACGCGCTCCGCGGGGCCTACCGAGTGGGAAAATATCTCGGGTTCTAGGTGGCTGGCGGCCGGTCCACGGGGTTCGGCCATGCCTGGGCCCGCACGTCAGAGGGAGGTGTTCATGTGGGCGTGGTGCAGTGAGGTGAACGGGGACGGGGGGAGGTTACGTGAGGCGGGCGCTGGGCCGCGTGGTGCGCCTTTGCGAGGAAGGATCGAGAGACTTGGCGCCTAAGCAAACGCGACCAGCCCGGTCGCCGCACTTTCCTTCGCGAGTGGATTTTTCCCTCCCGTGATCAGTAAAGTCCGGCCTCTAGATGGATTTCCGTCTAATTTAAGACTCTATTAGTTTCCAGCCGTTTTTTTAGCCTCTGTAACATCTAAAAAAATCTTACTATTTAAAAATACTAGGTAAAAGCCCGTGCGAGATGCTACGGGCAATCATCATTGTCGGCCTTTCAAAAAACGACTGACGCGATGCAATGATCATATGGGATGGGACCATGGCTGCATGCACAATCAAAAGGTTAAAGATACAAGTGACCAGGGTTAGCATAGGAGTATGGGCACATTCATGTTTTTCAGAGAGTAAAGTCCATCACCGGTTCCTAAATTTGTGTCGCTGTGTCATCCCGGTCTCTAAACTCACAAATCGACCGTTTGGGTCCTCAAACTTGTCCATCTGTGTCATCTCGGTCCATAAACTTGTTCTACTATGTCATCTCGCTCCCTAAACTGGAAAATCAAATGTTTACGTCCTCAAAATTGTTCAATCATATCATTCCGGTCCCTAAACATGATTTTGAGTCTCATATGGGTCAAAACAAGGAGATCTAAAATCTATATATCAAAAAGTAATTCATAATTTTTTCATGTGAACTTGAATGAAGATAAACTTTATATCAAAATGGTAGCTCTCGACGTAATCTATAATTTTATAGTTGAAATATTTTTGAATTAAAACTTTTTAGGGTCTCAAAATATTGTTGTAAGTTTATAGATTTTGAAATTTAAAAGTTAAAATTAAATTTTAGGACTCTAAACAATTTTAATTCAAAAACTTTTCAACCGTAAAGTTGTAGATCACGTCGAGAGATACAATTTTGATATAAAATTTGTCTTCATTCAAGTTCATATGAAAAAGTGATAAATTATTTTTTGATAAAGAGGTTTTAGATCGTCCGGTTTGGACTTAGATGAGACTCAAAACTAAATTTAGGGACTGGAATGACATGACTGGCCAAGTTTGAGGATCTAAACACATGGTTTATAAGTTTAGGGACTGGAATGACACAGTCAAATAAGTTTGAGGACCTAAACGATCAATTTACGACTTTAAGGACCGGGATGACACAGTAGAACAACTTTAGGAACTGGTAACCCACTTTGCTTCAGAGGATAAAAAGAAGGAAGTGGATGCTGTTGGAGTAATGGGCTTGGCCCATTTATTCTAAAGCATTAAAAGAATTTAAAGCCCACTATTAATGCTAGGGAATCAATGCTTAATTCTGTACCGGGAATTGAGGAGGATCTCAACCGACTTAAAAGGTGGACTTCGTGTACACCACTTGTGAAGCTGGTAAGAGGAGGACGGTGAACCACACGCGCGCGCGCGCTCGCTCGCCTCGCCGGGCCGGGCCGGGCCGTGGCCGAGGCGCGGCGCGGCGCGGCCGGCCGGACGGTGCGCGTGCGCGTGCGCGGCCGGACGTGACATGCAGGTGCGGTGCAATGTGATGGCTATTTTGCCGTTGACAGTAATTAATCGTGCGATTAAACGTGCAATTAAATCTGTAATTAATGGCCATAACCGCATCACCTAAATGGCTCTGATGGTGTCCAGGTTCAACGATCCTGAGCACCTGAGTCACTATATAAGGAGTGCCATTCCCCTCATCCATTCTGCACCAGAGCACTGAGGCAACTCGGCTCCTCTCTTCTCCCTCTCCAGTTGCAACAACTGAGTTCCCCAACGCTAATTTCTACGCGCACAGAATTAGCGTGAGCAGGCCTCCGAAACCTTGCTCGCCTTGAGATCCTGCACGGGATAGGCGGGCAATCAGGTTTTTGGGTAACGCTTTAGCGTGACTGCTCAAAAATACTAAGGCTTTGCCCGATTGAACGACTACTTCCTGGTGGACGAGCCGAACGACTACGTCGACTACATTTAGGCCGGCCCAGCTGCCTTCCCCCTCCCCTGCTTCGCCCGTGCCGCGCGCCACGGCTCTGGGCCGGCTCGGCGGCCAACGGGGCGGCGGCGCGGTCTGGCCCGCCCACAGCCAAGGCAGGGCGGTGGGCAGGCGCGCGACGTAGGGCGGCGCAGGGCGGGACGCGGCGGCGCCGGGGCAGGACGCGCGGCGGCGGCCGCGTTCCGGCCTGGCCCGGGCCGGCCGGCGGTGGGGGCGGGCGGCTCGAGCTCCGGGGAGGCTAGGCGGCCCTAGGGCGCGCGGCAGCGGCGAGTGGCGGCGCGCAGGGAGGTCCGGCGGCGTGCACGCAGAGGCGGCGGCGCGTTCCGCGGCGGCGCGGCGGCCAAACGGCGGCGGCGCAGTGTGGATTCGGTTGGGGAAAAAGTCGAGAAGCTCGAGCAGGCCGCGGGGAAGCTCACCGGGGGTCGATTTGGGGCGGAAGATGGCCGGGAGAGGGAGCTCGACGGAGAGGCGAAGCTCCGGCGGCGGATGGCGAGGGCGAATGGCGTCTGCAGCTCGATTTCGGCCGGGGTAGGGCACGGTCGCGTTCGTGGAGGGATGGACGAGCTTCAGGGCGAGGTCGCGCAGCTCGGAGCGCGAGGAAATCGATCGGGGGCGGCGAAGCTCGGCCAGTGGAACGTCGACGGCGAGCTCTGCTCGCTTCCGCTCGCTGCTCCGAGGAAGGAGAAGGGGAAAACGGGACGGGACAGGAACCTTCGAGGCGTTCGCGAGGATAAGGGCGCCGACGCCGAGGTCGGGCGCGATTGCCGACGCGTGGAGGCGGCGCCGACGAGCACAGTCGCCGGTATGGCCGGCGAGCTTCACAGTGGAAACGCTGTCGCTACAGTGAACTCATTTGAAACGAATTTGACTCAAGTTTGACCCTCTAGAACTCAAATTTTGATATAGGAACTTGAAATTTGGCCAAAATAAAAGTTGTAGAGGATTAAAAGATCTACAACTTTCGTTTTGGGTGGAAGTTGATTTGAAGCTCAGATCAAGGACAAAAACGAGATCGAACACGGCTAATTAGATGTTTGCTAAGCGAACGCGATTAGCGTTAACGACGAATTTGAGTCCACGATTAGCGAGTTAACTCATGATTAGCGAGACGATTAACACAGGGGTGTTACAGTTATTACTTCAGCAGACCATCTCTAGGATTTTCATTGTTGCCTATATCATTTGGCACACTGATGTTTTGATCCTTTTGGATGTTTCTCCTCTATTATGATATGACAGAGTTTTTTCTCCTTATGCTTAAATAGTTTGATCCATTTATATTACATAAGAGCATCTCCAACAGTTCCTTATATTTTCTCCTTAAATTTTGATGTTTGGCAACTCCCAAAATAGGTATAGGGAGGAAAAAAAATGTCCATCTCCAAGAGTTCCCTATTTATCCAAAACAATTAATTAGACATTTCATCCACCCTACATATAATTCTGAAATTAGTATTGTCGCATGTACAATACGTTGAACAAAATTGCATAGTAGAGTATCATGTATTGAAAAAAATATTGACAGACAGGGTAGCGCCCTTCCCTAGTTCCCTTGCGCAGTGCAGGCATCCATGGCGGTGCACCTGCGCAGGCAGCCAGCAGGAGGGCGCACAGCAATCCAGGGCGGCACATCACTCGACGGCGCAACACCCTCCACGACGCAGGCTGCCAGACCTGGGGACCCACGCCCTTGATGGAGAAAGGGGGCGCGAGCAGCACCAGCGCGCGCGGAGAAGAAGCCTGCGAGGAAAAATCGGCGCGAGAAGGGGGCGATCGGGAGGCAGCACGCCGTGCGCATTTCTACTCACAGGAGAAGAAAATTTACCAATTGTTAAGGAATGAGGAAATAGGATAGGAACTATTGGAGAAAGTTTTTTTTTTCCTAAAAATTCAAGAATGGAAAAGTGAGATTGGAAATTCTTGGAGATGCTCTAAAGAGGCAGAAAATTGATGCAGCAACAATACAATTTATGTGTATGCCCTTGTTGTCTACTCTTGATTTGTGTTCCCTCGCCATGCGTGTTGATTGCTCAATATCATTTTGCTATAGTGCCATTTGTTAATGTTGGATGGTGTATGTATGGTTGAAATATGAGACATATATAAGTTCTTTGATTGCTAATGATTATATGATGAGAATTGATGTGTTAGTGGGCTGTTCCTGCTATATATTGCTTATTGTGAAGTTTGGATGGCACCTTTCTTTGGAATTTTATTTTATGCGCGTAAACTATTCGATATGTTGGCCCAAAATTCGCTCTTAAGTAAAATGTATTGGGATCCCTAAGTTTATCATCGTATGTCGTTTAGTTTCATAAACTTTAAAAATGCAAAAGCAGAGATGATGTTTATCCCAACCATGGGGTTGTAGAGGGCAGTGACTGCAGTTCCTTCCATGAAGCAGGGGAGGGTTTATCCCAACTTGATGGAGAGAAATACCCGTTAAACCGTACTCTTTCCGTATTGGTAAAAGAATTCGTTTTAAACATATTTTGGGTCAAACATTGGAAATATAAATCATCAATAACTTTTAAATTGTTGAGTTTGCAAATGTGAAAATTATATGAATAGATTTGTCTTGAAAAATACTTTCATAAAAATATACATATCTCACTTTTCTATAAATATTTTTATAATAACAAAGAGTCAAAGTTATATTTTGAAGACCGTGTTGTTGACCTAAACGACTTTTTTTACCAGCACGGAGGAAGTATGATTGGAAGGTTGGGATTAAGAGAAACCCTCAACCGTTCATTAGGGTTTTAAATGTAAGTGATTGTTATCAAAAAGGAGCTCTGATAACTGATTGCTGGCCGGCTCCCAGCCAACAAATATATTATGATAAAATTGTTTGAAAATATGAAAAAGGAGCTATAACAACATTGCTCCACGGCTCTAAATAAAGCCAACAAATATTATGAATAAACGAAATAATAAGATTACAACTTCACAAGAATTTGGGAGTGTTCTTTGCAGACTGCAGCGAGTGATCAGGCATCACCATAAACACAGCGCAGATACGAATTCGAAGGCTAATAATCAATGTCCTAGCATCCGTAGGAGAAGGCAAGCTGGCGCTGGATGCGGCCGGCGCTGATCCTGCTGGCGGCGCTCTTCGGGTACGCCGACGTGCGAGACTCCGCTTCTGAGACCCGCGGCGACGACGGGAGCGGCGTGCTGGGGGTGTAGTCTGGCTCTGGCACTCTGGCTTGGCCATGGAATCGGCGCGGCTCGACGGGGTCACCGGGGTGTATTCCCGGCGGCGAAGTGGCGCGGCTTGACGGGGTCTCAGCGATGTAATCCGGCGTGGAATCGGCGCGGCTGGACGGAGTCGCCGGGGTGTAGTCCGACGGGATCGACGTCGTGTAGTCCGGCGAGGCAGCAAAGCTCGATGACGGTGTCGTCACCGTGTCGACGGGGCGTACTCCGTGTTGGCGGCGCGGCTGGACGGCGTGGACGGGCTGTAATCCGACGGGGTTGACGGTGTGTAGTACGGCGACACGGCGGTGCTGCTCGACGAGGGGGACGCCGGGGTGTACTCCATAGATGCGGCGGGGCTCGACGGTGTCGCCGGGGTGTACTCCGGCGGGGTCGACGGGGTGTAGTACGGGGACACGATGCCGCTGGTGCTCGACGAGGGCGTCGCCGGAGTACACGCCGGCGCCGGGGTGTACTCCGGCGGGGTCGACGGGGTGTAGTACGGGGACACGATGCCGCTGGTGCTCGACGAGGGCGTCGCCGGGGTGTACTCCGACGGGGTCGCCGGCGTGTACTCCGGCGACGCGGCGCGGCGCTGAGGAGGAGACGCCGTCAGGGGGCGATGATGCGAAGACGACGACGACGACAGCGACAGGCAGCATCTGCAGCGCTCGCGGCCGGCGCCCGCGCCTGGCACCTGGATCCTCCCGATCGGGCCCCGCCGCGCCCGCTTCCCGCCGCCAGCCGGAGAGCAGGCATCGCCGCCGCTGGACGCCGCGCGCTTGCGGATCTCTGCCCCCGCCGCCATGACAAGCAGCTGAACCCGGGAGAGATCCGACCGGCGAGGGATTCGCGCACCGAGGGGCGCGGTGAGAGAGAGAGAGAGAGCGCGCGGCGGCGGGTGGGAGTCGAGCGCGAAGGGGAAGAGCCGGAGAGGAGTTCGGCTGTCCGAGCCTCGTCCAGGTTAGCGTGGCAGCTACGTCTACGCGCGCCCCCGCTTCCGACTTCGATGATTCGATCACGTCTCGTTGGAACCGATGGATGACGTGGCAGGGTGTCGATTCCCTGCGCTTTTCGTTTGGTGATTGCCCATCCCATTCCATAATTATATGAATTCATAAATAATTTGAAAACAAAAAAGGGTAAGCATTCAGTAAATTTCGCAATTCCGGCTTGTTTGGTTCCCGCCTGTGCAGAGCTGCCTGGCACAGGCAGCGTTCTCAGGCGCACGATTTCGTCGGCCTGGGGCTGAGATCGCTGCCTGGCAGGGCTCCAACCAAATATGCCCTTCTTGCTTGGGAATCCTATGTTGGGGTGGTAGCGGGGATAAGTTACACACGTGTAGCTGTATTGATTTGAGCTCCACTAATATTACAGGGAAGCAAATCCTTGGACATTTGGAGCTCCGTGCCCGTACATCAGCGACATGATTGTATATATCATCACATTCTAGGTCTTGTTTAGATGTTCTCTGTAAAATTTTTGAAATGAAATCTTTGCACATTTAAAATATTAAACATAAACTAGTCACAAAACTAATTACAGAACTCGTCTGTAAACTACGAAACGAATTTATTAAAACTAACTAATCCATCATTAGCACATGTTTACAGTAGCTTTACCGTAGTAATTTATTGTCTAGTCATGATCTAATTAGACTCATTAGATTCGTCTCGTAATTTACAAGTAAACTATGAAATTAGTTTTTTTATTTTATCTAAGTTTAATACTACATGCATGTGCCACAAGATAGTTTTGAAATTTTGAATTTGGCAATGGACGGATTGGTAAAGCGTGGTGGTAGAGAAAGGCTGGTTGAACAGAGGATCGCCCCTTTTCTAGTGGTTTTGTAACGGAATGGAGAGGGCAGCGGACCTGGCAAGGGACAAGGGAGCATGTCGGAGATGGAGGCCACAAATAAAGAAATAAAAGTGTCAAACTCCTATTCTTGCGGAGAGCCAAAGACAGGCAACAACATGCTCACCACCTCTCCTATTCTTGTAAACTGGGCAAAAGCTTATCTGAGAGCCGAGAGCCCTAGACAGGCAAGGCTTGCAAGACAGCAAGAGACAGCACAGATACATCACATACGCCTTCTTTTGCTGTAACTGAGAACTTCAGGCATCAGTTTGCTTTGCTACAAAAACTAAACTGTCAACTAAGGACTGGATTCCCTCAGCTTTCAACTTCTTTTCCATATTTCCTTGAAATGCTTTGCATTTCCCCCCACTGGCCCCACTAAAGATCCAGATGATTCTGATGCGAAAAGGCGTCAGCTTAAAAAAGCAACAGTAGGCAGGGGAAAAAATTAGGGTCAGTTGGATCCATGCCACTACAATTTCACGATTTTTGATTTCATGTTGAAATCGATGCCATTGAGTGGCATGATTTTCAACGTAAAACCCAATTTCACGGAGTTGTGGTGGCATGAATCGAATTTTGCCAAAAAATTATGATCTGACACTCTAGCCCCGCACATGTCGATTTCTTCTTTTATCAGCAGATATATAATGCACTGCAATGCAAAACATTTGCAGAATCCAAGACAGCTTTAAGAAGAAACGAGATTGGCATGTCCCAGGATGTTGAACACTATTTCACACATGAAATATATGGTAATGTCTGTTTCAGATAGACGAAACATATTGTAATAGCCAGCTGACTAAAGGACAAGGGGGCTCAAGCGCTCTCAGCCATGGGGTAGTCAAACACAACCTCCTTCCCACAAAGCCTCCGGTAGACTGAGCTCAAAGTGTCAAGCTTGTACTCAGTGTTGGTACGCTCCTTTGGATCCAGGAAGACCTGTCACACCACAATGTGTGTCAGTGTGTCGTCAGTGTTGTTGAATTCCGAAAGAAAGCATACAAGCAAACGCCATGAGGGTTCTTTTCAATATTCAAAAGTATCACAAGAAACAAAGGACAAATTATTTTATGACAGGAAAACAACTTAAGTGGAGTACTAATTTTCAAAGACTCAAGGGGAGAAAAAAAGACACAAATCCACCCTGGGGATTGTAAAAGGGCAAGATGCTTAAGACACAGGTCATTTGTTTTGAGGTTAATGCTTTTGTTTTTCTATCTTTTCACTTACAAGGAAGGAACAATTGTTATAAATTGCACCACCAACTAGATAACAGAGATACAAGAGTGTGCCAACTTAAGACAAAATAATTGCGCATCCAGCTAGAAAACAGAAAGGCAGCAGGATGATGTCATATTTACAACTACAGATACACTGAATGAACAGCTGTTTTTCTATGATTCTAATCAACATAAGGAGTAAGGATGTCAATATCAATAACATACCTTCATGACTTTTGCACCATCCAAGTGGTACCTAACACGCTTCCCAACAATCTCAGCCGGATACACAACATCTTCCAAAATGCCATCATGAACGGTGGTAAGAGTGCGGCTACGGGGAAGAACAACAGCTGAACCCTTCTTTGGGGGCCGCACAATTCTTCTAGTCGCAACCAGAACAACATCCTATATTTAGATTACCACAAAGAGGACAGATGAAGTCATTACAGATGATCAAGCATTAACGGGAAGGAGTATAACAATACAACTGTAAAAAGTAACCATTATCAATCAATTATAATGCCACATAACCACTCCCAAGTCTAAGAGTAGCAAAACGTCGGAACTACATAAAAAACATCTCTTAAAAACTAGCAAGGTGCTAAAAAAAATGCCACCCAGAATCTATCTATAAAAAGTTGAAACAATTGAAACTCTTTTTCATCAAGATTAGGCTCACCATACCTCTCACGGAGGCCCCACTTGTCAGGCCAAAAGGTTTGACGAAAGGGAGGGAGAGATTGGTTTTGTCTACCAGAAACCACCAAAAGCTAAAACTTTTTATCACGAAAGCCTTCTACGGCTAGCTATATTAGCACAGGTGAAGCGATCTTTTTTTATTTTCATGGTAATAGCAAATAACCCCATGGTGATGAACCTGATAGAAAAAGAGCACTAAGGATCTGACTTCTATGATACCAGGTTCTCAGGTAACCCAATTGACACCAAAGCTTGGAGTTTGTACCATTTTCTTATTTGCAAAGGAATTATAATGTTGGGTTATGCACCTATCCATCTTCAATCAGTTCAATCAATTCTCAGTTTTGATGTTTATTTGGCGGTGGTTTGGTTAATAATGTCAATGTAATACTACCAACTTTTTGTTGCAGTAATATTCTTTGTCAAAGTTAAATAATTTCTGGATGGTTCATCTATTTGGAATGCCAATATGTTGATTAATTTGTTGTGCCTTTTTTTCTCTGCGGGTAGTGATTTTGTTATAGTTTGATTAACTCTTTCATATGTTTGGTGATTGTGTGAGGCATGGGGAGTACTTGTGTCGAGAATCATCGAACTGATATCTGAGGTGGAAAAGGTCAGGGTTCTAAATGACATTAGAGAGGAGGAGAAGCAGCATGCTTTGTGCTGCCACAGTGAGAAGCCGGCTATTGCATGAAAGGATGCCACATAACCGTATTATGTGACCTCAGTGATCTTGTAAGCCCTTTCTACAGATTTTACCCTCGTGCGGTTTGAAGGAAAAGAAAATTTTTATTATACCTCAAAGGAAAATCATGATTTCATTGCATACCACTAGGTGTGACAACCTGACAATAACAATGCATATGCTGTGTTACCCGGACACCCGTGTCTTAATTTTTTTGCCGAGTCGGATACCCCGCACTCGTGTCGGATTCCAAGTGTTATTTGCCGTGTCCCCAAAAATTCTAACGAATCGGACACCCGCACCCGAGTCGGACACCGACACCCGCACCCGTGTCCATGTAACACTATGCATATCAAGTGGTTGCCTTCTTTTTGCTTTTTGCAAACCTGTTTGATTGGCTTACTTTTGTTTTTTTCTTTTTACCCAAACAAGAATATAGATAGCGTAATGAAGGACCTTCCCCTTTTTCTTTTGCAGGATTTCAAAAATTGAGGCGTGTTTAGTACAAGCTGATGATGCTATTTGTGAATCTAAATGTGACTTTTTGAAACATAAGATGAAGTGTGCATTGAATTTTTACATTGTAGAGATAATTTTGCACGATTTCAGTGGGTCCAAAGGTGAATTTGTTGTATCTAAATCAGAAGCAATTGGTTATCTGTGTTTTAGGATTCCTCTATCAACCTGCTTCAAAGAGTCTTCTGACAGAAAATTATTGTTGCATCTTGAAGCTGTTTTCATTTTAATTCCAAATCAAATATTGTAATATGAGACCTTAAGACAAATGAGAGAAACCCAATTGTGATATAACCCTTCTGTATATAAAAAAAGTTTGAAAATTTTCGATTAGATGTGTAATGCTCATGAAAACAAATTTATCTAATTTATGATTTTTTTATGCCAATAGCAAACTTGTCTATGTTTCAGGATTTCTTGCCAGATCTGTCTATAGCATATTCGTCAAGCTCACTTTCAGAAACTTTTCAAAGGTAGAATGCTTTGAACCCAAAACCTGCCACACTATATCTTGACATCTTGCCAACTTGATCATGTTCTTTGCAAACAGGTATGTGTAGTCGCCATCACCCATTGGCCATTGCCTTGACTGGCCACTGGACCTAACGCCATTACCTTGACTGGCCACAGGCCCATACCGCCCATTGCTCTGACTTGACACAGGCCCTAATAACAATGAAGTCATGTAACCAGCGATCGAATTGTATGTGACGACCATCATTGCTATGGTCTAACGCATCCTAAGTCATCTATATGTTCCATGCTTCCATATTAAAAGTAGGTGCATGGAAATGGTTTCAACTTTTTTAACTAAGTTGAATAATCAATTATATTTTTATATTTCAAGATAATCCTATTGTGCCTCCTTTAATAATGACTATCGTTGACCATTTAATATAGTTCCAATCATTTTCATAGTTTTATAATATATTGCTATGGTTTGTTGTATTGTGACTATTGTCTTGCCCGTGTGTTCATTTGTATATGCTTTGTGCTTCCTTCAATAATGACTATGGTTGACCACTTAATGTATTTCCTGTCATTTTCTATGTTTTATTATATATTGCTATGCTTTATTTTATGATTATCTTGCCCGTAGCAACGGACGGGCATTTAACTAGTAAATAAACCATGTTTTCCTAGATGGTACTAATTGAAGGGCAACAAATTCATTTTCATCTATGTTCTTAATTCATGTCTCCACGTTAAAGCTGCAAGTTCAAATCTAGAAGTAATAGCTCTCTTTAGAGGAACACTCGTATATGTTAAGCAGTTTGTTGTTAAAGCTGCAACAACAAACACTCAGGACAAACAAGCAGCTTGTCACTTGCTAGATTTGTTTGTTTCAAATAGTTTTGAGCAATCCAATTATCAGGATGAGAGGTTTAAAAATATAGAAGCTATTGGGCATAGCACATATGATGTATGCTTTAAGAAGTATATTACGTAATTGCAAAACTGTGAGATCATTTTCTCACCTTCCCACTGAACTTCTTCTCAAGCTCCCGAATAAGCCTCACATGAATCTTCTTGTAAGACTTTTGTAGCCTGTATGGAACATGGATGATAACAGCCTTCCTGTTGCCAGGCACGTCCATCTGCCTGCACAAAACAAGATTTTTTTTTCTTTTCAAATTAGATAACACCAAATGCACCCAAAGTTCAAAAAAGAAAAAAAAACAAGGCAGAAGATACACACACTGCTCCATTGATGTAAAGGTCCTTCAAGTCACTCTTAAGCTCCTGATTCCCATTCTCGAGGTCAAAGAACGCCTGCACCACGGATAATTTAGATTCTAGAATTTCAAATACTAAAGAGACAAATCAACATTTGAAAGGGTCTAACCTGGGCAACTGTGTCCTCAAACTCAGTTGGCTCCACACCCTTGTCCTTCTGGATCTTCCTCCTTGCCGTATACATCTTCTCTAGCTTGAGCTGACATTCAAGTTCAACGAAAGTTAAGCTCTGAACCTAAAGAGCTTCAAATGCATTTATCAACTATCAAATTGACATCTTGTCAAAATACACATCATGTTGTAATTGTTAAGAAAACACTAGCCTGCATAAACCACTGATTGATGAATTAACATTCAAATAGCAGAGAACACATGTTTTTACAGCCTGTACCATTGACAACCAAAAATTATCCATAGGTAAGGAGAACAACTTTGAACTAACATCATAAAATTCTATATGTGATCAAATGAATTCCTAAAAGGAATATGAAACAGTAATACAACAAACAAATGTAGCATCCATCGCAACAAAATGCAGCCTACGTTTGACAGTTGCAAATGATATGAAAGCAAGAAGATCGATTTTGAGCCAAAGATCAATTTTGAGCCACTGTCATACTGAAAATATAAAACCGTATTACCATAAATGATCATATCAACAAAATGGAATCACCACGCAGCAAGATCAGTTTCAAAGAATGGGCTGCCTATTTCACCAAGAGCTGCAGAATTATGTAATGTAGAACGGCAGTTAATTCCACATGGGAAACTGTTTTTCAGTTTCTCTCTTCGGCAAGCTACATGTATCTAGGGAGCAGTCAGTCATATTCAATGAATATTTACGAATCCTTCACACAACTCAGCTAAACTCGAGTCCGTAGGCTGAAACAAATACGCACAGCAATCCATCTAGCACTTAGGGGTGGTAATGGGCCATGGCCCTAATGGCCTCTTTACAGCCCAATAAAGCCCTTAAAATTTTTAGTTCAAAAATACATATGTTTAGAGCCCGGTCCTTTTAGGGCCCGATCCTTAGATTTTCTAGTTCAAAATGTTGGGCCCTTTACCACCCCTGCTAGCACTACACCTGGGCCAACATTCCAATTCTCGATAGCGGGGAACCTTGGTTCTTACCTCAGCAGCTTCGCGCGAGACGGTGGTGAGAGCAGCGGGAGAGCGTGGAGCAGTGGAGGCGCAGCGCAGAATGGCGGCGGTAGGCGGGCAACAAGGATGAGTTGAGAGGGCAGGTTAGGGTTTTCTTTCTCTGGGACTCGAGTTCCGAGTCGACTCCCTGTCCTGCCGGCTGCCGCTGATGGTCATGGGCCTACTGTGAGAGGCAATCCTTGGGCTTTCTCAAAATCCGAGCCCAGCCCATTCCCTGATGAAACGCTTGGGCTTCTTAAATTCGAGCCCAGCCCATTCCATGATGAAACTGTTGGCTCGGCTTCTCTCGTAGTGCGACAAAAAAAGGCCTCTGCATTCGGGTGTGACCAAACCTATCGGTTTGGTTTCTCGGTCGCTAGGCAAGTTTGGTTTCCACTTTCCAGAAAAATAGGAGTCGATCAATTCTTTTAAGAAAAAGTGGGAAATCGAGAAAAATCAATTTCGGTTACTTCCGTTCGATTTTGGTTATAATCAAATTAATCGAGCCTATCTTAACACAGGTTCAAAAAATCCAAAAATAAAAGAAAACTAGATCCTATCCTCACCTACGACGCCGTCGTTTGCCGCCTCGACGGTTGCTCTTGCGGGCGGAAGGTGTCAGTATTTTCTAGCACCGGCTAGTGATTCTCGTGGATGCGCATTTAGTGATGGATGGTAATACAGGAAGACATAAGAATTTATACTGGTTTGGGCTGCTCGGAAGCGTAATACCCTACGTCCAGTTCGTGCTGCTTGTGTATCTTGCACTTGTTTGTAGTACGGAGTTGTTGACAGTATAATTTGACCCATTTTGACCGTCAACACCAGCATGAAAACCATGCATAAAGATGTAATATATGGTAGTATAGGATTAAATACTAATGAATTCCACATATGCTGGTTTGGAATTATATGCAGATGAATTTGAGCTAAAATTGAAGCTAAATGGCAGTCATGATTCAAGGTACAAAATTTTGACGAATCAGAATGCAACATGTGTCATCACATGGATCAAAGGGCCCACCAGAGCAAGAAAACTATTATTACAGAAGTTTAGACACGTGCTAAGGCCAATGAGACTTATCTTGAAGCTTCCTGGCCAAATGCGGCGGCCAGGGGTGGAACGATGGCCGCATTGTGGTCCACTTGGGAACTGTACGAGCGCTCCCACGCCGAAACCGGGCAACAGCTCGAGGCGGTGGGCAACATCTCGGTCGGTGAAGCGCTGGCGTGATTGCGTATGCGGCGGCGCTTGTAAAGATCCTCCGCCATAGGCTCGTCTTCCAACTGGACGGTGACCGTCACGGCTGATGGAGCTAAGGTCGGGTCTTGTTTGATGGTGGTTTTGACTTCAGTGATCGCCGTGGGAGTAGCTTCCATGTTGTCAGAGAGGTACTCGACGTAGTCGTCGAGGTTGAGCTGCTCCATCGAATCATCATCTGATTTGTGGAGCTCAGAGATGCGAATCATGAGGATTTCGCGATAGAGATCCTCGACTTCTTGGTCTTTTTTGCTTTCTGGCGTGTCTAACGGGGCGCCTTCCTGGAAGCTCGTCGATATGAGGACAGGGGTCTCAACAGATTGAATATTGAGCCCCGGCTTTTCTAGACGCGCTGTCCGTCCTTCTAGTGTTGAATATATGGCCAAGTTGGGCAAGAAGTTCTGATCGGTCTTGGAGTTCTTGATCGATTTGGTTTCGACTTCTTTGTTGTACTGGATTAGGCTATCCAGCTCATTCTCCAAATTGGAGGAGTATTCGGAGTCAGAATCGGTTAGACCTCCGATATTTTAGTGTGTGTGTTTTGGGTGAGCGAGAAGCGGGATGCCTATCTCTACTCGGAGGGCATTCTCGTTCATCCAGTGTAGCCAGGACTGGGTAGAAGTTAATCCTGCTGGTTCTTTGGTCCATGGCTTGTCAAAAATCGACTCGCTAGGCTTTTCTGGGGTCTTGGAAGCTTCTCCATGCTTCTTGAGTTTGGTTTCTTCCCAGAAGATGTCGGCCATGTGTGGTGAGTGAGACATGGCATCCAAGAATAAGTCGACGTTGTCCGACCAGTCCTCAAGGTCATCATATGGTTCGAGGCTCTCGAGACTTTCCATGAACTTGTCGAAGTCCTGATCAAATAAAGGATCGGGGATATCGGTTGGTTCAGAAGTCCATTTGTGAGTAGGCTTCGGTGAGGGATCCTGGGTTTTCCCTGAGAGGGGCGGTCCCATCCGTTCAAGCCGGGGGTTTGCCTTCTCTGGTTTCTTGTAGGATTTCCCCATCGAGTCCTGTTTCTTGTGTTGCAAAGTACTCTTGACCATTTTAATACAGTCGATGAGCGAGGAATCAACTCGATCGATCATAGAGAACATGTCGCCCATTCGGGGGTGCCGTGGGTTCGATGTTCTCGGGTTCTGCTATGTCTTAGATGAGCCGAGAGCGGATTCTGCAAGCTTGATGCATCCTTCGATTGATCGTGAGACTCGGTCCACTCCGTCGAGTAGTTCTGAGTTGACGACCCTAGGATGTTTGATTGACTCGAGATAAGCCACGTATTCTCCCAATGTTTGAGAAAATTGGAAATTTTCAGAATTTGAGTTGGTGTCAGACTCAGCTGACTCATCTGTACGAGTTGGAGTCGACATGTTCCCAAGGTTTTCCGAATTGACTTTTGGGTGGAACTTGATTCCCGCCGAATTTCGGAGCGTCATTTGTTCCAGCGGGTTGATCGTCGAGTTCTGCCTCTGGTTCTTTAGGTGTGATCAAGTGGCTAGAGAAGCTTCCTGATCCATCGGTCGTGCAAGCCCAAGAACCAAAGACAAGGGTTGTGCCTTCAGGCACGGTGTTGGCATCGCTTGATTCGGCCATCGAATTCAGCAGTGAACTCGCCGAAGCCCCTACCTGGCGCGCCAACTATCAGTATTTAGCCGCCAAACCTGCTCATGGATACCCTTAGCAGTAGGATTGTAGGCAAAGGATCGATTAGCTCTGAACTTGATGGTGCAAGGAACACAAGGATTAAGACAGGTTCGGGCCGCGAGGTTCGTAATACCCTATGTCCTGTATGGTTGTTTGTATTGCCTTAGATGTTGATGTGTTTTGAGGGGGTCCCTGCCCGCACTTATATACTCTAGGGGGACAGGGTTACATGGAAAGTCTTAGCCAAGTACTGTTGGAGTCCTACTACAACCTGGTCGGATAGTTTTCTTGTACTACATCTAGTTATATGCCTATTCGGGTAGTTACAAAAGAGGTAAGGTACATCCATGCGCTATCCCTTACTCTAAAACATTCTATGCCTATGAGCGGTCCCGCTGCCCCGGATCTGACAAGCAGTGAGCTAGTCGTCCCTCGCCATGAGCTGGAATAGGCCCGGACACAGGCTGGCATGGACGCGGTGTCCATCGACCACCTGCGTAGGGAGCAGGATCGGCTACAGGAGTCACTGGACAGCCTTCACGGGGAGTTGAGTGAGCTGCGCCAGGAGCGGGACGACCAGGTGACCCTATTGTGGCATAAGCGCGACGAGGCGGCCATGGAAGCCTCCACCGAGCGCGGCTTCGGCGGAATGCTGAAACGTCGTGCGCCGACCTCCTCCAGAAGGTGCCAGCCTAGCAAAATGAGATCTGCATGTACCTCAACGACGCCCGTGAGTTTCAACGGATGATAACCGATGAGCACCGTCGCCTTCCACTTTTCCCCTCTCTTTGTCAGGTTCCTCTGATCTCGCACCTCATGCCTTGCGCAGACCTCGAGGATAGGCTTCGGCAAGAGGTCATGAGGGCGCGAGACCTGGCGCATGCACTGGAACAGGAGAAGCAGCGGTTCGCCCTGGAGGCTGAGGAGCACGATGCTCTTCGGGTTGCCGTCGGGATCATACTCAGCGATCTTGACATGACGCCGGACCATGGGTTAAGCTCGCTGGCGATGCGAGTGCTCGGCGTGGTGGATTCGATGCCGCAGATGGTGCGGGACGCGTTGTACCTGGGTTACAACGGTCGTTTGCTATTGTGCGTTCTCATTACAAGAATGTTAACCTGCAGATTATTGTTGGCAGTCGATATCGGTGATTTTCGCCGCCAACGCTCCGCCTGATTTCATGAAACATAGGTCATAATCATGCCATAACCATTATATCTAATGAGTTCCACAAGTTTTGGTGCATATTTGATCTTAGGAACAACATATCCAAAATTAACCCAAAACGGACACTGTTTGGACCGGAAGGCCCGAGTCCGGCCGACCGGCATAACTACTGTGGAATTTTGGTATGAAACTTTACCAGAACCATCTAGAGGGAGAATTTAGGCCAATGCAATGGGTAGTTTCCTAGAATGCACGAGTTGGAACCGGAAGGCTTGAATCTCTAGGCAAAACGGAGGAATTCTATGCCATGATCAGAGCACAAGATATCTACCCATCCAGGAGTGATCTCCAGCCGTTGAGGAGCGTGTCAGTACAATGGAGGGCCGAAATGTCTCTAGAGCCAAGCCTCCCGGCCCAAACTACGTCGGTTGGACAAACAGCCTTTTGCACCGACCTCAGAGAGCATCGGGAGCGTCCATTCAAAGGCGGTGGACAGATGGCGTGACTCCTAGGCCGGCCGGCCTAGGGGAGGCCGGCCGGCCTGACTTTGTCACGCCACGTGTCCAGCCTTCGCGTGGAAGTTACGACGCCGACCTCCTTGCGTGAAGTGTAGGCGACTTCGTGATAACCGCCTTGGAAGCACTATAAAAGGGAGCCCCTACCCCTCATTCAAGATACGAAGAATTGGAGCAAGTCCAAGGTGAAGCGTAGCGCTCCACATATCTTTAGAAAATAGGGAGAGAAGCAAGGTGAGAGTCTGGAGAGGAGTCGGAGTGTCGGCCCCTCTCCAACTTTGTGCCTACGAGGAATGAAGCTTCGATTCGAGTAATTTCCTCTTCTTTCGTCAGTATTACTTTCTCTCCTTTACTTTTATTAGTCCTTGAATACTTGATCTCTCTAGTTGTGGGATCCTTTGTCTGCGTAAGTAGGAGTAAGTAACTCGATAGTTTAGGTGTGGTACCTAGACTTGGTTAGTTACCTTGAGTTGTGTTCCACCCCACAGAACCTCAGTGGTAGGCGGCAGGTGGTGACAAACCTGTCCGTCCTTTGTAGTCCACCACGTTCGGGTGTTTTCATAGCAGTAGTTGCTGACAGGTGTTGGACTCCCTTCTCACCCGAGTCTAAGTCCTTCTCTTAGGCTGCCAAAGAAACTAGAGTATAAGTCAAATATTCTTGACAGGAGTAGTTAGCAAGACGATGTTAGACTACCTCTACCTATCTTATCTGGACCTCTTCACTCTCGTCATCCCCCCTGGATAAACAAGAGTCATTGCCAGTACAGTTCTCATTCCTCGTGGATTCGATATCCTGGAATACTCCAATGTGAAAGATACATCGGTATCCATACGCTGGCGGATCTATTCTGTTAGGCTAAGGACTGCCAACAATTATCAGCCGAGGTTTCTTCTCAGGCTACGCCGAAGACGAGCTTGACTAGATCGAGGAAGCTACCACTCCCACCACTTGGGATCTTGCTGCAAGTATGGAGGAGGAAGTCCTCCCCCAAAAGAAATTAGTTCAATTGCACGTGGGATAGCTTTTGGGGCCGTCATGCCTGATGAACTTTTATGAACTTGGTATTTGCAAGATAATAGTTTGGTTTTCTGCCACGATGGCAAACAACTTATGTTTTGCATTTTCGTAAAGATTCATCGCAAACCCGCCTTCCTTGTCATTTTACGGAAGTAGATTTAAGCTGTGAGTTAGAAGTTCCCGATCACGCTGGTGAGCTAGGGGTTGTAGCCGCTGGGGCGTAGGTTCTTTGCATTCCGACAAATTTTACTCAAGATCCGTTCTTTCACGACCGCCATCGTTCAACCTAATCATGCAAGAGGGGGATGATTGCGAAAAAAGGGTTTTCTCGTTTGTATGGATATGTCCCTAGTAGGCCCCAAGTAAGGACTGACCTACGGCCCGTTCGGGGTCGGGTGTCACTCTGAGACTTGGCAGTAGGAAAAACGACAAGTTTGCTGAGCCCGTGGAGGAAGTAACGCCGATAGCCGACAAGATCGTCGACAGCTTGGAGCAAGAGTCCTGAAACAGCTGCTTAATTATAGTGAGCGTAAAACTTAGATCTACTCGGCTCGTCTTTAGTCCCTTTTCTTTGCAATGCAAAGAAGGAATGAGCTATCAAGTAGATGGTCCTTTTACAAGGACAGGGTGAATCCTGTAGGATTACCTGAGTAGGCGTAAAGGCTAGACCTACTCGGCTCGTCTGTAGTCCTTTTCCTTTGCAATGCAAAGTAGGAATGAGATGTCGAGTAGATAATCCTTTAGGAGGACAATGGTGAATCTGGTAGGATTACCCGAGTAGGCATAAAGCTTAGATCTACTTGGCTCATCTTCAGTCCTTTTCCTTTGCAATGCAAATGAGTGATGAGCTATCGAGTAGATAGTCCTTTACAAGGACAAGGGTGAATCCTGTAGAATTGCCCAAGTAGGCATGAAGCCTAATCTACTCGGCTCATCTTTAGTCCTTTTTCTTTGCGATGCAAAGTAGGAATGAACTATCAAGTAGATAGTCCTTTACATGGACAAGGGTGAATCCCGTATGATTACCCGAGTAGGTATAAAGCCTCGATCTACTCAGCTCATCTTTAGTCCTTTTCCTTTGCAATGCAAAGAAGTGATGAGCTATCGAGTGGATAGTCCTTTACAAGGACAAGGGTGAACCCCGTATGGTTAACCGAGTAGGCGTAAAGCCTCGATCTACTCAGCTCGTCTTTAGTCCTTTTCCTTTGCAATGCAAAGTAGGAATGAGCTATCAAGTAGATAGTCCTTTACAAGGACAAGGGTGAATCCCATAGGATTACCTGAGTAGGCGTAAATCCTAGATCTACTCCGCTCGAATTTAGTCCTTTACCTTTGCAATGCAAAGTAGGAATGAACTATCAAGTAGATAGTCCTTTACAAGGACATGGTTGAATCTCGTAGGATTACCCAAGTAGGCATAAAACCTAGATCTACTCAGCTCGTCTTTAGTCCTTTTCCTTAGCAATGCAAAGTAGGAATAAGCTATTGAGTAGATAGTCCTTTACAAGGACAACAATGAATCCTGTAGGATTACCCGAGTAGGCGTGAAGCCTAAAACTACTCGATCATTATCCCAGATCTTTTCAAAAGATAGGGAGCTCGAGATAGTTTATGAACAAGTGTAGGTCATGTTAAGATGGGATGCGAAATCCATGCACAAGTAGCCCCAGAGTGATATGCACTGAACAATGGCTATTTATGATGCTAAATATGATAATAATTGGCAAAATTTCACCAGCTGTAGAAGTCGCTTAGACTCACTGTGAAGTGTTAGATGTTAGAGGAGCATCTAGAGCTTTGCGTAGGGCTTTGCACTCGAAGGTCGAGTGGGAGCCTTTTGGGTTCCACCTGCACTTGCTGTGGAGGAGGTTCTTGAAGCGTCGTTCGGTGGAAGCCGCTTTTGCACAGCGCTGATCACGGGATGTTCCCTGAGAGTCAACGTTAACGTGTCAGCGCTTCCGTGGGGGGTCTTGAGTAGTCTTCTGGGATGCGGTAGTTGGAAGTGGGGCTTTAAGCCTCCACCTCCTCCCGCTCTTGTCGTCTGGAGATGATCACCGCTGCGGGCATCCCGACTGATGTTGATGACATTGCGGAGATCGCTATTGGAGTAGTCGTAGTTGTTTCCTTGTTGTTCTTGATGGCGTTCGGCTACACGCTGGTGTCGCAGGGCTCGCTTTTGGTTGCGAATCTGGCGGCGCTCGTAGAGATCTTCCACCACAAGCTCGTCTTCCAACTGGATGGTGATCGTCACAGTTGGTGGAGCTAAGGGTGGGTCTTGGTTGAAGCTGGTCTTGACTTCTGTAATAATCGCCATTGGGCTTGTCTCCATGTTATCAGAGAGGTGCTCGTCGAAATCATCGGAGTGGTAGTCGTCAAGGTTGGCCCGTTCCATGGAATCATCTTCTGATTCATGGAATTTCGAGATTCGCACCATGAGGACTTCACGATGTAGGTCCTCGATGTCTTGAGTTTCTTCAGCTTCCGGCTGGTCCAGCGGAACACCCCTTTGGAATGGGATCTCGTTGGTCTAAAGGTTAGAGATCTCGGCAGGCCAATTATTGAGCCCCGACTTTTCCCAGCGCACTGTCCTGCCCTCTGGAGTTGAATATATGACCAGGTTTGGAGAAGAGTCCTGATCGATTTTGGTATCCTTGTTCGAGTTGGCTTCGACTTTGGCGTCTTTGCTGAGTCGGAAGTCATCGAGTTCATCTTCCCAATCGGAAGAGGACTCGGACTCGCTCAATCCGTGGATCTTCGAGTAAGTGTGTTTGGGATGTAGGACAAGTGGTATTTCCATCCGTAGAGCGTTCTCATTCATCCTGTGATTGTAGGACTGAAATGGCGTTAGTCTTTCAGGTTCCTCAATCCAGTGCTTGTCGAATATCGACTGGTTGAATTCTTGTGGGATTTTAGTTGTAGCCACCCGATCTAACCCAGAGATAGGGTCACCCATCCGATCGAGTTGGAGGTTGTTCTTCTTGGGTTCTTAGTGGATGTCTGAATGTGGTTCGAACTTTTCCTTCTGCTTCTTAAGCTTAGCTTCCTGTCAGAGGACATTGACCATGTAGGGTGGATGGCATATTGCTTCCATGAACAAGCCGACGTCATTTGATCAATCTTTGAGATCGTTGAAGGGTTCAAGATTGTCAAAACTTTCCAATAATTCATCGAAATACTGATCAAACAAAGGATCTGAAAAGTGGGTAGCTTTTGGAGTCTTGTTGTGGGAAGAACTCGATGAGGTAGCTCGGTCGGTCCTTGAGATAGGCTTCCCCATCCGATCGAGTCGGGGTTAACCTTCTCGGGTTTCCCACGGGGCTTCGCTGTCATGTCCTGCTTCTTGGAATCTCCGGTTTGGAGAGTGTCTTCAGCCATCTTAATGCAGTCAGTGAGCGTAGAATCGACTCAATCAAACCTAGAGAATACATCGCCCGTCCGTGCGCATCGTGGGCTCAAGTCCTCTGGGTTTGGTGCGTCTTGGATTGCCGAAGAGCAGATTCAGCAAGCTTGATGGATCCCACGATGGTTCGCGAGACCTGATCTACTCCATCGAGTAGTTCGGAGTTGCTGACCCTGAGGCGCTTGATGGACTTGACATAAGCCACGTATTTTTTGGGTGTTTTGAAAAATTGAAAATCTTCGGAATTGGGGACAACGTCGGGCTCGACTGACTCGTCGAGGCGAGTCGGAGCCGGATCATTCCAGCGCTCGGTGAGTTGAGGTCATGTGATGCCCGAGTTGCCGACATCTCGCCGAGTTTGCCGAAGCAGTCGTCGAGTTGATTTTGCCCGTTGTCGGGGTCTCCGACTCCTTGGGGGCGATCATATGATTATTGTAGCCACTCGACGCATTGGCGGTGCAAGCCATGAGCCGAAAATGAAGGTTGTGCCTTCGGGCACGTTGTTGGAGTCGTCGGAATTGGCCATCAAATTCGCCGATAAGCTTGCCGAATCCCCTACCTGGCGGGCCAGCTGTTGGTGTTTAGCCGCCAAGTCTGCTCAGGGATACTCCAAGCAGTAGGATTGTAGGTAGGGAATCGCCGAGTGCTGGATCCAATGGTGCAAGAAACTAAAAGCTTTATACAGGTTCGGGCCGCGAGATGCGTTTTACCCTACGTCATGTATGTTGTTTGTATTTCCTTTAATGATGTTATGAGAGTTGATGTTTCCAGTGGGTCCTTGCCTATCCTTATATAGTTTGGGGGACATGGTTATATAGAAATTCTAGCCGAATACTACTCAATAATCCTTCCCAATGTCTATCGGTTCCTTCTATTCGATTAGTTCTACTTCTGTACGAGTAGTTACAATAGGATAAGGTACATGTCATGCTCTATCGTCTTATTCTAGATCTTTCCACGTTAGTGAGCAGTGCCGCTGCTCCGGGTCTGACAAATAGATCAATAGTAGAAGTTGTTGCTTTCTCAGCAATTCCAATAGAAATGATTGAAATTCTTGTACAGTAGTAGACTAGACCGTACCTTACCTTAGGTGGACGTATACTAAATTATCAAGGAGACAAAATCTTGATCGACCCGCCATCATCTCTTGCTTGAACTGACTAGTAAGTCACACGGCCGAGAACACATGATCGAGAAAAAAAAATTTCATCACCTTTTTTTTTATTGAGCAGGAGGGGGAGACCCAATATTATAACAGCATCCTTTCCGTTCGCTAGTCTTAGAAATAATTAAGGCTGTATTTAGATCCCAAAACTTTACACCCAAAAATATCACATCGAATGTTTGAACACATGCATAGAGTATTAAATAAAATCTAATCACAATATTTTTTTGGACGGATGATTTGTAAATCGCGAGATGAATCTACTAAATCATGATTTGCATCATGATGCTACAGTAATCATCTGCTAATTATGAATTAATTAGGCTCATTAGATTCGTCTCGTGATTTACAATCCATCCGTGCAAAAAGTTTTGTAAAGGAATTTTATTTAATACTTCAAATAGCAAGATTCTCTTTTAAAATTTTTTGACAAAATGATCACCCTAAACCACTGCTCAAGGTTTCTTTCTGGGGCTCGCCCCATCCTATAATGTTTCACACACACCAGAAGAAAAACCACGTCATCAAGACCAAAAAGCTCATTGAAGCTGGTTTCATGCAGGAAGAAGAAAATACTTGTTCCAGTATTCATCCTTTATTTAGCCCGACACATCCTTTCTACTACTTAACTATTCGTATTGCCTAGGAGAAGAAGGGGGCCACCTGTTCTTTACCTGCAAGCTGGTTCGACCTGTTTGGCAAGCATTGGGACTGGAAACAGTACATGAGATGCTAAGCAAAACATCATCAGCGAAGGACGCAAAAATTCTTGATTTGGGAGAGAATACTAAAGTGCAAGTGGTTACTCTGCTCTAGAATTGGTGGCTTGAGAGGAATCGTGTGAGAGGAGAGAGGAGAATGGAGCCGGTTCACTTGGCTTGTATTGTCAGGAAAACCTCTGATGAATTTCTGGCAATAGGAAGCCAGTGTCCTGTCTCAGCAGCAAATAGAATGAAAAGATGGGCGAGGCCAACTGAAGACGTGCTAAAAATCAATTGTGATGGGGCATACAGGAGTGCGACCTCGACTCGACTGGTGGCTGGGGTTTTGTGATCCGAGATTGCGATGGGCAAGTGATCAAGGCTGGTGCTGGCCAGTGTTCACATTTACTAGATGCTTTACACGCTGAACTGCTAGCTTGTTTGGCTGGTGTCCGGGCGGCAGGAGAGTTGGGAATAAGCAAGGTGATAATAGAGACTGATTCTATGCTGGCTCGATTGGCTCTGGAGTCGAACGCGTTTGTGCTAGCTCCGGCAGGGGGAATTGTTTATGAAATAAAAACTCTGATGAACTTGTTTTTTTACTACAGTGGTAGTATCTCTTTTCCCAAGAGAATGTAATAGAGTTGCCCACACTGTGACGGCGTTTGGCTGTAATTGCTCTCAAGATACAATCTATCTTGGGATGGTGTGCCGATTGGCATCGAGGACCTTGCGTCCAGTGATATCACTGCGTCTCTAGTTTAATGGAATGCAAATTCCCTTAAAAACACCATAGGTGCAAAATAAGAATGAGAAGAAACCCCCAAAAAGCAAAGGACAAAACCTCAAATATGATTTCTTCCCTTAGGTGTGTTTCTAGATTCTAGTCCAAAGTCAGTCGTTGATAGATTTATTTCTTTTGCTCCGAAGAATATTTAGGTTCTATTTTATAAAAACAAGAAAAGAGCAAATCCACTATCATTTCAACTCCCCAATTATTGAATTCATTGGATTAGTCGAGGAAGAAGAGTGAGGTGTGAGCGCGGGGTCGTCCGGGGGTGTGTGCCCATTGCCCCTACCTTTTCGCGTGTATGTCAGGGGCTCTCGAGCTTCTGGCTTCACTCAGTTTGTATTGGCTTGGCACTGTTCGGCTGGTTGTGGTTGACGGCTAGTGCTAATTTATCGTGAGAAATAAATATTGATGACTGATTATTGGCTGTTGTTGATTTGGTGTGAGATATAAGTACTGCTAGCTGGTTGGCTCACAAACCAGCCGAACAAAATCATTGTACTAAATTGAACACATATCAAAGAAGGCGATCAATAAGTAGTTGTCCTTCTCCGACCCTATCGAATGTGGTCTGTAATCCCTTTCACAATATCTTTGATCCCCCTCCGCTCAGAAACGGAATGCACCTAGGGAACCCTATTGATCAGATCAGAGGCTAAACCTAGTGATTTTTTCTCCTGCTGGCATGCATGGAAAGAAAGTAGATAAGGGTAGGTTGCATTAATAAGGGGCCGTTTAGTTCCCAAAATTTTTTGGCCAAATTTTTTTTGTCTTCCCTTTGAACACATGCATGAAATATTAAATGTAGTTAAATAATAAAACTAATTGCACAATTTGAATGTACACGATGAGACGAATCTTTTAAGTCTAATTAATGCGTGATTAGCCATAAGTGCTACAGTAACCCATACGTGCTAATGATGCGGTCAAAGGCCTCAAAAGATTCGTCTCGCGGTTTCCAAACGAGTTCTGAAATTAGTTTTTTAATTAGTACCCGAAAAGCCCTCCCGACATCTGGTCAAACAATCGATATAACCTTTGAACCAAAAAATTTCACTAACTAAACACCCTCTAAGGTCTTGTTTAGTTGCGAAATTTAAAATTCCAAATCTATCACATCGAAAGAGAATCTTATATGCATGCAGTATTAATTTAGACAAAATAAAAAATAAATTGCATAGTTTGGTTGTAAATTGCGAGATGAATCTAATGAGCCTAATTAGGCTATGATTAGACACTAAATTGCTACAATAATTGCTACAGTACACATGCTCTAATGATAGATTAATCATGCTCATTAGATTCATCTCGTCGTTACAGATGAGTTCTGTCATTAGTTTTGTGATTAGTCTATGTTTAATACTTCAAATGTACAAAGATTCCATTTTTACAACTTTACATGGAAACTAAATGAGGCCTAAATCAAGCTAATTAGGTAGTTTTTTTTGCTTGATTAGAGCATCTCCAGCAATAACCCCAACTTCAGCCCCTATTTTTTTGAGTAGGGGCCAGCCCCAACTTTCTAGGGGTCTAATTTTGTGTTCAACTCCAACAATAGCCTCTACTTGCAGCCCCTACTTTCATTGTCACATATGGGATCCACACGTCATATTTTCTTAGCTGACAGGTGGGGCATCCCCCTCCTTTCTTCCTCCTCCCCCATCACTATCCCTAGCAGTGCTCAAGATCAGGGCGGAGGCGCGCGGAGCTTCAGACCGTGGCGGCGGACCTCCGGCAGGGGCGACGAGGCCCGAGACAAGGCAGCAGACCTCCCGCGGCGGACCTCCGGGTAAGGGACCCCTGTTCTCCTCCCCCGCGCATGAATCGGGTGGAGGGCGTGGGCGGCGGCGGTGCGAGCTCGGGCAGAGAGCGTGGGCGGCGGCGCGGTGTGCTCGGGTGGAGGGTGTGGGTGGCGACGCGGAGAGCTCGTGCGGTGGCGCGGCGAGCTCGGGCGGAGGGCGTGGGCGGCGGTGCGACGAGCTTGTGAGCAGCGGGGCGAGCTCGGGCGGTTGTGTGGCGGCGCGGCAGGCTCGCGAGGATCTGGGCCGGCATGGAGAGCTCATGCTGCGCTGACTTGGAGGGCGCACTGACGCGCGGGGGGCAACGACTTGCGTGGCGCCGGAGGACAGAGGAGTCGTTTGGGAGAAGAAAGTGCGGAGCACGAGCATGGAGGGATAAAGAAGAAGTTATTGAGCATGGGACCCACAGATGGAGGGCTTCTTAGAGACCCCCGGGTCTGGGGGTGGATGGGGAAATTTGGAGGCCTCATCATTTTAGGGGCTCTATTAGAGGATCAGTTAGAGCTGGTTTTTTTTGGACTTCAACCTCTAAATTTTGAGTAGGGGGCTTAATAAGGGTCTGCTAGAGTTGCTCTTAGTGGCACATTTCGGCACAAAGTGCTGGCTTTCTTCTGTTGTACTAGTCGGGGCACTATGTATACGTGGACTGTTCACCATTTGTATATTCCATGGGTGTACAGTGGAAATAGTAAAAGGCAGGGACCAGATTTCCTTTTCCCCTTTCCATTCAAACTTCCGCGGGTTTCTCCGTAATAGGTGTCAAATAAATTGGTCTTAGAGCCAAGTCAGCTTTCAAGTAGTGAAAAACAGATATTAAAGTAGGCGAGTACGTCAATTTCTCTATATGGCACATTATATATAAAATAATAAAAACACAATCTATTACAGAGTTTGTTTGTTAAGTGTCTCAAAATAGCATGTTATTATATGAGACCGTCCATTAGACAGCTTTAATATACTTGCCCTATATACTCGTTAAACTCGTAGTAAAAGGGCTCGTTTCTTTCTTGAAAATACTTGGCTATTTATTTTCTGTGAAAAAAAACTGCGGCTACGTAATCGAAATGATTCGTGTCATCCAGCAGATGCGACGTCAATTTCGCCCCGCCGATGGAAAAGCCGTTTTTCGCTCAGAAAAAAAAAAGAGAAACCTTTTCGGCCCCACCGTCAGCTTCGCGAGGAAAGAGAGGAAACAACCACCAGCTCACCACTTGAACCTGGACCCGGTCCACGCCCTAACCGTGCGCTCGTGAGCCCCAGCACGTGGTCCGCCTCGACGGCGCGTACGCCGAGCGCACGCGGGGAGGGAGGGCGAGAGAGACGAGGAAGGGAGCGTGCGTGAGCGTGACCCCGCCGCTGACGAGAGTCCACTCCCCGGAGAAGCAACGGCAGATAGATATCCCCGACGACGACGTCGAGCGCAGCAATCTAGCAGCATCCGCCTCAGCCTCGTCCCCGTTCCCGATCCCTCCCCGATTCGATACGAGGCGAGTGTCGCGTCGGCTCCGAACCGGATCGGAGCCCGGGGGAGTTTGGATTTGGTGGAAGGGGGGTAGAGAGGGGAGGAGGGGGACATGGACCAGGTGCTCAACAAGGTGGGGAGCTACTGGTTCAGCAAGAGGGCCAGCAAGGAGATCGACTCCATCGGCGACGACATCAGTGTGAGTCGGCCTGCCTCCGACCGCGCCTCTCTCCATCCTTCCGCGCGCGCCGCTTAGCAGCTCCGTTTTGCTTCACCTGCATTGCGTAGCCCTCCTCGAGGAACGGGGGGTTCTGGATCTGGGACGGTGGTTGTTGGGGGTTCTCATTCTTTGCTGAATAATAACTTGCGGTGCGGCGACGGCTGTGGATGGTAGGCTTTGGGTTATCATTATATAGAAGCGGGGCTGCGGGAACGAAGCTAATTTTGGTATGTCGCAGGTAGAGCTTGGAGCAGCCCCAATCCGATTCATCCTCTCTCTCCTTTTTTAAGGGCGCGAGGGAATCGGGTGCACTGCTTTAAATCTCTTCACATCGTAAATTCGTAAGTAAATGGTGGTACTCGAATCCTGGCGTGTTCCACCATCTGGAACTGTTCCTAGGAAAGCCATTGTGGCCCCATTGTTGCAATCGGAATTGAAAGCTTAGTTTCCTAGGCACGGTACGAGCTGGCTGGCCGCTGGGGGCCTTGTCCACTCACCAGGTCTTCGCCAATGGCTGGGCAATTGGCTAAACATTTTTTATTTCTTTTTCAGTTTTCATTTCATTTGCTGAGTTATGCCATGATGCCATGCAGCCGGCACATTGTGTGACTTATCCTCTACAGCTCCAAAATCACCTTATTTGCTCTGTTTTTGATGGGGAGATCCATGAGTGAATGGAGAAAGCTGGAGAAATGAAATTCAAGGTCACTGAGATGACAAAACCAAATGACAGGAGGATTGCTCTGTATGTTTAGGAAGTTCATGTGTCAAGAGTGATGGCTGCAGATTCCTTAGCAGCGCATCAGATTCTCTGGCTAATTCGCATTGCTTAAAATGACATGGCTCTGTGTTTTGTATTTATCATGGACAAGTCCAAGTCATTTTAAGCAATGCTCTGCGTGTTGTATATTACATGCAATTGATTACATGGCTTGCGACTTGTCCATAGTCTGTGTTGCTTAGTCTCTTCGGTTGATTAAGGATAACATGTACTATGGCTCATGCGATCCTGCCTGTAGCACGCATTACCTTTATGACTGAAGAACTGTGGAAGAGAATTCCTATTATTAAAATTTTTATTGCAGTCATGTCTATTTGATATGTCATGGCTAGATACACAGCATAGCCATATCATCATACTTTTCAATACTGTAATTTTTTTGGTGGCTTTCTGTAGATTGATATTATGCACCATGTATTAATTTGAGTATACTGTAAATAATTTTGCTATATGTGTTCCAAATTCCGATTTTCAATACTGTAATCTTTTGTTGGTTTAATGTGGACTTATATTATGCACCATGTATTAATTGAAGTATACTGTATAAATAATTTTTGCTATCTGTGTTCAAAATTCTGATTGTTCAATAGGGTAAAGGTTCTATTATCTAGTTTTGAGTTCTGACATTGAAATATTTTCCATAAGTCCAGTCTATCTCAAGCAGCATTGGAGAGTCAGCCAAATGGATGGTGAACAAGATTAGAGGTATTCCATGTTCCTGTATCTGTTCTTTATCTTCTAATAGCAAAAGTGACATGTAGCGTAAATAGCTGTACTACTGACTTGGTATATTTTTTGTTGTGGTGCGCTATTGTGATATGTCAACATTATTTTAAGAGAGAATTGCATTGCTAGTCCTTAAATTTGCACCAATGTAGCACCTCGACGCCAGAACTTACACTTTGCTTTTCCAAGTCCTTAAACTTGCCACCGTTTGCACTGATGCCCTATTCCACCGTTTGCTGACGGGGGTAGGTGAGCTGGTAGACTTGATTCCGGTGAGGAGGATGAAGCTGATGAACGGAAGAAACGCAGTGCCAGGGGTGGGGTAAGATCATGGTTGGCACCAACATAACGCAAGAAGAATGCTGGGAGTGCCCTTGTGGCGTTCATGCACATGCTGGATACTGGCGCCATGGTGCTCATGCTGCAAAAGGACGATATAAGCAGAACTAGACTAGTGTGGGACTGCAATGCCTAGTCGCCTGCAACACGGTTGCCACCTCCTGCATCGGTTTCGGTTCAAGGAAGGCTGCGACAGCCCTGGCGGCAGAGTCGGACACCTCAGAGATGGTGGGGTGGATGTGCCCGGCGGCCGGCCGGTCGTCTAGCAATGGCAGAAAAAGGATGGACAAGTTACTCCTCTTGATCGAGGATGTCCCTATCTTTGGCATGCGTCCGACCTGATGAAGGTGTTTGCCGAGGTGCTTGGCAACAGCACACACGGTTCCACATCTGAGGTACCATGATCAACGAACGGCATCACCGTCACCAGGAAGCACATGCAGCACATGCGCGACATGAACCGCATTGGCCTGACGAGTTCAAGTAGCACTTGAACATGCTCGTGATGGTCTCTACATCCTGCACATCATCGTGTTGGCCTTTTCATCAATATTTGTTCACCAGTTTTTCACCCTCCTTGCTGGCTTGTGCCTGGTCCATGGTCACCAGTTTAGGTACTCCCGTCAGCAAATGGCAGAATGGGACACCAATGCAAACGGTGGCAAGTTGAAGGACTTGCAAAAGCGAAATGCAAGCTAGAGGGTCCAAGTGCTACAATGGTGCAAGTTCAAGGACCTGCAATGCAATTCTCTCTTATTTTAATGTTCAGTTTCAGTGCATTGGCAGTGTATGAGTCATGGAGTATATCAAACAATTGTGGTCGATATTTTTTTATTATGTGACAAAGGAACAAAGTAATTACACTTTCCTTCTCAATTACTAAGTTTAACTTGTCAGATCTGTGTTTTTTCATGAAAAAATAAGGATAGACAAATCGATAGTCAACTGGGACATGTAGCCATTATTTCTCTTATTACTAAAATGAGGTCGATATACTGCGATGGAGGAACCTGATATTTGAGTTTCTGATAATTCTGGAAGCCATGCATCCTTAATATAGGGCACAATAAGTAATAACTAATAAAGCCAAAATAAATTCTGAGACTAATGTGCTTTCTTAATTCCTCGAGGTGTTGATCTGGAGTGTGTTTAATGTGGGATTGTCTTCCAGTGCAAATCTCCACTTATATCCTCCAACATTTGATGCCTGTTCACTATCATAACCTGAAATGCACGTATTTATCTATGATAACATGAAAGGAGGTTAGTTGGATTTATAAAGCAAAGCAGTATCCTGATATCATATTATTCAAACTATGTGATGAATGTGTGTTAATGTGCTCAATTAGCACACCATAGTTTGCATTACTTTCTTGCTCAAGTGATCATTGCACCTGTTCAATTTATTTGAATCTTTTGTTTGCTCAATCACCAATTGCACAAATGTTCATGTATCAGAGGCCTCGAGGGTGGGATTTTATCATATCTACTAATCTGACTATCTGAGTGAAACATGCTGTGGTCTCAGGGAAGATGCAGAAAGCACTACCAGACCTCCTCAAGGAATATGACATGCCAGCTGGCCTCTTCCCACGGGACGCGACTAACTATGAGTTCAATGAGGAGACAAAGAAGCTGATGGTGTACATCCCTTCAGCGTGCGACGTTGGGTACAAGGACTCGTCAGTCCTGCGGTTCTTCACCTGTGTGACTGGCTACCTTGAGAAAGGTAAGTTTTCCGACATTGAGGGCATGAAGACCAAAGTGCTGGTCTGGACCAAGGTGACCACCATCAAGACCGAGGGCTCGAAGGTCCATTTCACTGCAGGTGTGAAGAAGACCCGGAGCCGTGATGCCTATGAGGTTGTTAGGGATGGTATCACCATAGACAAATTCTAGACCATGGTTCGCTTTGTAATTAAATTATCCAGACCATGATTCTCCGCCTCTTGGTACACCAAAAGTCTAAAATATGGTGTGGTACTGCCCATTTGGTCATTATCTACAAATTGGATGTCTCATGTCATTATGTTTATGTTCAAAATGTGGAGCTTACTTTCACACGGCGACTGGTGTTATTGTGAAATTGCACTGAGATGCACTCTTCGTTTCCTCAATGCTGCCTTTTTTTTGTTCGGCTTTGGAGAAAAATAATGCAGGAAATCGCGGTCTCTTTTGTTGAAAACCTTATTCTTTTCCATCTCAATCCTGGTGGGTTTCGGCAACTCTCTTAGCTAGCTCCTTGCGTTGTGCTTCTCTTATTGCTTATTGCGGCTAAATTCCTAAAGCAAACCTAGTATCATAAAAAAAGGGGATTGCATATATTATATCAAAACGAAATGAAAATCGTTTTGGGCAACTAGTTTGATATTTTCGGTCAGACACATCAACTAACTGAGCCATACTGATAATTCTTTGGGGTGCGGGTGTGATAACCATTGACTGAAAAAGAAAAAAAAAACTTCACCTCAGTTGTTAAGTTGAACTGATGTTGCCATAAACGTACGAGGAAATAAAACACCAAATAAAAGACTGATGAGAAATTACCCTCCATACACTTAGTATTGTGAAGCTTACTGCTGAATTGACATGCCACTACCTCAAGAGAAGCTAACTGAATTCGAGGCCAATCGCGCTAAATCCTAAGGAACATGAACATCAGTTAAAAGACGCATCTTGCGGAGGAGGCTCTCCTCTACTGAAGCTGCGTCGTCGGCTGCGAGGCATGGGCCGGCGGCAGCTTGTCGGCGTGGCGTCGCACGTTGTCCCTGAGCCGGCGGAGCGCCCTGGCGAACTCGTGCAGCTCCTCCGCCCCGAGCGCCTCCACGTCCGCCTCCCACCAGACCCGTCCCGCGGCGGCCCGGAGCACCTTCTCTCCGACGGCGCTCATCCGCGCCTCCTCCTCGGCCACGCGCGCCATGGCCACCTCCTTCCGCCGCGCCGTGGCCTCCACCGCGCCGCGCTCGTCGCCGTCGGTGGCATCGTCGGGGAAGCCGGAGCCGGGGCCGTCCTCGTCGCCGGCGGGGAGCGGGACGTAGAGGCGGAGGACGTGATCGACGGAGGAGTCGCCAAACGCGGACGGCTTGCCGGTGGGGGAGAAGATGATGGCGGCCACGTCCACGCCGCAGAGGAGAGAAAGCTCCGAGGTCTTCTTGAGAAACCCCGACTTGCGCTTGGAGAAGGTGACCATGAGGCGGGCGCGGTCCTTAATGAGGGCCACCTCGGTGGGCTTCCGCCCCTGGCTCTTCTTCCTCCCAGTCCCGCGCGGCGGCGCCACCATCGCCGCTGCCTTCTCTTGCTTTCTTTTCTTGGTCACCTACCGGCGCTCTCTCTCTACCTCCCTCGCTCTCCCCGAATAAAGCAGGCAACTGCGCGATGTAGGATTGCTGTTGGGCGAGGGAGGCGTGTATTTATAGAAGGAAAGATCCCAACAAGGCAGGCAAAACAATGGAGGCTCGGAGGAAGGAGCGTGCCAACTTCTTGAGGCGGTGCGGCGGTGGAATCCGAACGCCAGCCGAACAGCCGCCTATGGTTGGAATTGGATGCGGGGAGGGAGTTAAAGACTTGGATCTTCTTGCTTGCCAATGAAACAGGATCGGAAACAAATCCACGGTACTATTGCGTTTCCTGAAATAAGTAAGAAAGAAATCAATGCAAGGAACCGTTGTAATTTCTGCTGCATCACTGAGGCCTCCCTCGTCTCTACAATCCACATGCAAGGGAACTCGGCTTCACCGGGGATGTACCTCTAATAAAGTCTAAACCATCCTAAAAATTTCAGGAACATTTTTTTTCTAAAAGAAATTAAGAAACACAAGAGGATGTGTGTAGAGTATTCTGATGCACTGCTATTTCCCGGAGATGTGCATGTATGATTATCTGGGCCTGCGTCTATTAAATCAATTAATCAAATAATTCCAAGATCATAAAAATGGTGGTAGTTACCCTAGCGGTTATTGTAGCAAATCATAAATTAATTAGGCTCATTAAATTCGCCTCTCAAATTAGCACTCGTCTGTCAAAAAAAATTATAAATAAATTTATTTGATATTCTTAAATAGTAAGATTCTTTTTAATATGATAGGAGCTAAAAAAAGCTGATGGAAACAAACAAGGTCCGAGTAAAATACAGGAACCGAGAATCTTATTGGAGAAACATCTCAACCGATCTCGATCTTGTGTTCACCATTTTTTCCCGAATTTTTCCCGAATTCGCTTGTTCCCGATAATATAGTATTTGGTCAATTAAAACGGTATTCGACATCGGTTGGTACGAGAATTTCCCGTTCATTCCTATTTATGGACTAACTACGTTTAATAGATTCATCTCGTGATTAAGTTATGACTTGTGAAATTAGTTTGGTAATGAGTCTATGTTTAGTACTTCTAATTGGTGTTTAAATATGTAATGTGACGGGACTAATGACCGAAACTGAAAAAACCAAACCTTACCTAACATGTTGGAAATCGATCGCTACTTTTGATCCTGGTGAGCGCGTCAATTAGCAAGCCCACAGAGCTTCCCTCGAGTTCTCCATCCAGTTGCAGTAGCGGAGCCGCCACTAGGGCGAGGAAGGGCGGCCGCCCTAGGTCCCTCTAGGTGAGCTCTAGAGTATATCTTTTAAAAGCAGTAGGTAGTGGGAAAGAAAAAGAAGGTAGCAGGGAAGAAAAAAAAGGATGGATCCGAGGAATATAGAAACAACAAAGGAGAAGAGGAAATTAGCTTTCGAAGGACAGGTTACTTGACAAAGTTGTAAGAGTTTATACAAGTTGTTCGACACCCTTCCTCCTTGCACGCACTCAGTATTTAAAGGACACTAGGCTTCCTGGTGCAATGGCCCATAGTAGTAGATGCTTCCTCTGTTTGTGGGTGCTGACAATATTCCCTATTCTCAACTCTAGCAAGGGTTCGGTGCGACGACGCCCCCCGAATGCGAGGAGGACGGTCCTCTGCAGCCGAGAGTCATGAAACTCAGATTGGACCATTGGGGCATTGGACGAGAGGATATCGTGGCCTCGTGGGCTGTCCGGTCAAGTGGGTCCGGCCTCTTAAGCGGTTCAGCCTAGCGCTCCAGCCCAGCGCTGCGTCTTCGTGCCACCAAATGCCGCTGCCGACTTCGGCAGTTCACAATCCACCCCCCTCCGCCTGTAGTCCCACTCAGTCGCTCACACCGGCGCGTCGCTGCTGTTACGCGACGAGCGGCCATGACGGCGCCCCGCGTTCGTCCGTCCTGCAGCCCCACCTCGGCACCCACGACCGCGCCAGCGGATCCCTTGCGCCGTGGTTGCTGGCCCCTGTAGCCAGGCATGCTGCCTCGGTGCCTCGCTCCGGTAAAAAAATTATCGTAGAACTCCGCCCTAGGTCATTTCCTAGGCTAGCTTCGCCACTTACTGACCAGGCTGCAGTTGGTGGCTCGGTGACAAGCGGATCGAATCTCTCGCTCTGCTCGCCCTCCGCGCAAAAGCTATCTATCGCGTGCTATTGGGATTCGAGGTGTCGCAGGAGGTGGTTTGCCTGCGCCGGAGCTGGAGGAGGAGGAAGGGAGGTGGGTGGAGTGCCGCCGATGAACTAGAGGAGAGGGAGCAAGTGGCCGGTGAGGGGTCGGTGGTGGGCGAAGCGGCCGCCAGCGACCAGGGTGGTGGCGGATGGCGGCAGAGCTTTAGAATTCCAAGTTGCTAGAGGGTAGGGTGGGCTCAATGCCCACCAGATCTAAAGGAGTCGGCCGTGAGTGGCGGCGGCCCGGCAGTTCGACCGGCAGAGGGCGCGACGATGACGCGGGAGCGCTGTCGACCGGGTGGGCCGGATAATCGGTGGGCGGTGGTCGGTGGCAGGGGGTGAGGAGAAGATAGCGGCGGCGACGAGTTTGGTTAGTATTAGCGGCAGTGGACGACGACAGTGGAGACGCCTATGGCAAGCGGGAGAGCAGCAAAAGAAGACGAAAGGGGCGCTTCTCCCATCGCAGCGGGCGAGGAAGACCCCCACCCTCCGTCAAGCCGCCGTGGAATGGGCCGGGGCCGGGCCCGGGATCGACGTTGCCGTACGAGATCGTTCAGGAGGTCGTGCTCCAATTCCCACCCAACGACCCGCGTGCCTTATCCGCGCCACCCTGTCTGCTTGCGCTGGTGCCGCCTCATCTCCGTCCCGGGCTTCCGCCGCCGGATCCGCGAGCTCCACCCCACGGCTCTTGTGATGGGCGCCCAACTCAACCTTTGCAACCACGACGCCTTCTTCGCCCGCTTCGTCCCCACACCCCCTCCTTCCCGCAGCCCCAGGGCGACCTCCGCTTCCATGACTTTGTTGTTCCCTACACAGGCTTATGCGCTCCGAAAAATGTGTTTGCTACAGTTCCCTACACAAGCTTCTACGCTCCAAGTAGTGTTTTGCTATAGTTCCTATAGTTCAAATCTTCAGCCAAATCCCTGGGCCTGAGGTTTGGCTAAAGTAGTAGTGAACAAAATAAATTTAAAACACCTTGACCAACCTAAGCAACGACAATGTTTAAGCCGGTTCATAGCATTAAAATATTCACTACAGACCAGCTGAAATATTGTGGAAGTGGTCCATATAGCAGTCCATAGCAAAAGGTACCCATAGTGCTATGGACTACCCATAAGGAATAAACAAATATTACTCTCTCTTCTATCATCTTCTTTCTCAATCCAAATTCCATCATGACAGATCCAAATACATTGTGGCAACAACATAGCTGTAGACTACTGACACAAAAGCTGTCTATATGGACTACTTAGAGCAACCACACTGTTTTCCTAAGGTAGTCTATAGGTTTAAAATATTTGCTATCATGTAGCTGGAACATTGTGAGACTAGTCCATAATGTAGTCCATAGCAAAAGGTACCCATAAGATTATGGACTACCCATAATAAAAAAGTATTACTTTTTCCTAATCCTCTCTCTCTCTCTCTTGATTTTGCAAAGGATTGTAAACTAAAAGATTTTTTTTATCTCATATGAGTTCCACCTTATAGACTACTTGTTGGATGAAACATTATGGCTGATGCAAAAGCTGCTCATATGGACCACGTATACCATATACATTGTGGTTGCTCGAGCTTGGGTCTGCAGCTTGAACTGATGTTGCTGAAACGTATAAGGCTATCCGTACTCATGGTACTCTATTTCCACTCTCTAAAAAAATATTTCTGCATGGTCATCAAGATCCTCTCCCCTATACTAGTTTTTTCGCACCCATCATCATCTATATCCCATGCTCTATACCAACCACCAGAGTGGAGACAGCACGTCAGGTTTTATTTCTTTGTTTAACCTCTTGCGCCCTCCCTCCCTCCCTCCCTCCCCCATTCTCTCTCTCCCCTGGCCTCCCTCCCTCCGCCGCCTCGCCCCCGCCCTAGCATCCCCTGCCAGTGAGCCGCAGGCCGCACCACCCCTCCCCTACATCCCGTGCCGGCGAGAAGCAGGCCTCGTGGCCGAGCTCCCTCCCTGGATCCGCGCGCCTCACCGGGCGGGCTTGCGCCGCGGGCGGGCCTGCGCCATCTCCAGAGCACCTCGGCCTCACCGGTGCCGCGCCTCCTCGCGCCCTCCGCAGTAGCCAGCCATTGCCGCCTCCTCGACGCGCCCCCGAGCGGCCACCGTGCTCGCCTGCTCCCTGCACCGCCTGGCCACCATGTGTTGGTGTAGGACACCCTTTGGAGTAACGGGGTATCACAACAGCTCGGTTCGTCCATGGCGAAGCCTCGAGAAAACAGTCACAACCAGAGTAACAGCATGAAAATCAAAGCAAGGGCGTAATTGCTCTACATTCAATAATCATCACACAGTTAAAGGGGGGTATTTATAGCCCAATGGTTCACCTACACTCGGGCTGAAAACCCCAATCTACCCCCTAACTACCAGCATCTAGGAATATTCCTAGGGTATTCCAGTAATGTTACAAGGATCGACACAATGTAGTGGAATTACAGTTGGACGCGACACTCCATACAAATTCCTGACAGTGGACCTGCCTTGCTCCGTACCCCTTCGCAATTAAGGTCTTCGTCATCTTGCCGAAGGGGTTCTCGGGGCCACTTCGCCGCCCGCCTCTTCGCCGCGGCGCTCACCTTCTTCGTTTCCCTTCGGCGGGACTTGCCTGCATTCTTCTCCCTTCGCCTTCGGACATTCGGGCGCATCCTCTTCGCTTTCGAGGATCGCTTCGCCATTCCGCTCCGCTCCCTTACTCGCAGTCGAGTACCTTCAGTGATGGGTGAAGGTGGCGTCCCCAATAGTAGCCCCTTGGGGCCACGGCTATTCTTTGGTGCAGTTGACCTAGACTCACGCGCGAGCGAAGCCGCGCCCTCGAACCACCACCCCTCGAACGTTCGCCTTCGAGCGTTTGGAGTTCCTACAATTTGAGATAATCCCGAGGGCCATTTTGTGATACATAATATATTTTTTGAAGCCGAGTAGTCACTGCTTAGTAAGAAGAGGTTAATGCCCCTCTTTTTGACCATTGGGGGCACACACTCCACTTCCTTGTGACCGTTGGGTGCGAGGGTATTCCTATATTTTCACATGCTCAGACGCGTCCGCCGATGCGTGCCCCCGGCTATAAAAGGGTGGGGGAGGGGGAGAGCAAGCCCCCATCTCTTGATCGAGCCTCCCTTGCATTTGTCCTTCGCTTTCTGCTCTCTTGGTGCTTTCGCGCTCTTCGCACTTATAGCATTTGTTGTTCCCTTGCGACGGCTTCGCTTGGAGATATGGCACCTCGCACAACTAAGAAGCCGCCACTCGAGCCCTGGGTTATAGCCATATGACCCCCGAAGTCCTAGAGGGGATGATCCTTCATGGAGTTGTCGACCGCAGCCAGGTGCTTGCTCTGCTTGCTGATCAGGGCTCGGCGCGTCCTGAGCCAGACGAAGTGGTGGTGTTTCGCGACTTCTTTACCGCGGGTCTTCGCTTCCCGCTAGATCCGGTGATCGTGGACATCTTCCAATTGTTCACAATCTATCTTCACCAGATGACGCCCACCTCCTTCATCAGGTGGAACCTGTTCATGTGGCTTGCAAAGACGGGCAGGGTTGAGCCCACCGCCGAAGCCTTTAAGCGCGTCTTCCGCATCCACTACCAGCCGAAGACCATCATTATGCACAAGAAGGATGACAGCAGCGGCGATGCGGAGCCCCAGTACGGCTGCTATACCTTTGCCTTCAGGCAGACAGCTCCGAGCCTCATTCCGGCGTACCGGAACAAATGGCCTGTGGAGTGGACCAACTTCTGGTTCTACCACAAGGTCCTCCTGGACCCGGAGACGAACACTAGCCCCCTATGGGTCGAGAGGATTCCTCTACTGCCGAAGACCCCGGTGGTTGTGGCGCCGGAGACCGCGGAGGCTAACGCCTTTGTGGCGTTGCTGCGGGTGGTGGTGAAGAGCTTCAACACCCAAGATCTCATCGAAGAGTTCTCAGCATGCCAGTGCTTTCCCGTCCGGGAGGGGTGGGCTGTGAGCTCCTGGGTGCCCGAAGAGAAGTGGGTGGAGGGCATTCCAATGCCTAACTTTACGGCATGCTTTGGCATCGGCCGAGATTGTGCATTTTTTAATCATTGTCTTCGACTTTGTTTGCAGACATCGACTCGAAGGCCATCGAGGCTGCTGCTGACGAAGCCGTTGGCCCTGTGGCCAACGTGGAATTCAAACAACTGATGGAGAAGCTTGGGGGCACTCGGGGGAACTGAGAGTGTTCAGTTTCTTCGGAATTAATCCTCCCCGCCGCGAAGCCGAAGTGATGCTGGCGGACGCCGAGGAGAAGAAACAGCAGAAGGCTGCTGGTGGCGCGGGCGCCACTATTATCCTTGAGAAGAAGAAACAGCGAGGAAAAGCCGCCGGCACGAGTGCAACGAAGCACCCGAAGCTTCTGGATTCTATTTTGGGCCCGGATCTGCTCCAGTCCAAGGGCGACTCCGAGGATGATATGGGGAAAGAAGAGCATCGCGAAGCGTCTCCCCCTCGTCAAATTCCAGTCGCTGCGGCTCCGATCGCCACAAAGCGCGCTCCCGCGCTAGAGTATAGTGCGATGGCCGCGGAGAGCGACGAGGACGAGGACGAGGGACGCACCGCCTCACCCGACCAGGTCGAGTCTCGACCCTTCACCCAGACGAGTGCGGCCCCTGCTCCGGCCATTCAGGAGGAGACCGAGTCATTCTCGGCGTCGAGCGATGGCAGCGACAATGTAGGCGAAGACAAGGCCAAAGGCGCCGACCTGGCAAAGATGACCGGCGAGGCCTCCAGCGCAAACTCTGACTCTTCGGGGGAGAGGAACGGCTACCACGTCGGCAAGGCTGATCCCGCTGAGGTGGCCGAAGCCCTGGGCGCCTCGTGAGCGAAACTCATCAGGGTCAAGTCGTCGGCTGCCTCCGCTTCAAGAGCCGTGATAGGGAACACGAGTTCCTGGCAGAGGCGGGGGCGTCCTTCTGCTTCCCGCTGATGGAGAAGAGGATGATGAACACTGGGGCAACCAACTCCTTGCAGTGCACGAAGGACCTCGCTTTGAAGTCCTTCGTGGCTGCCCACTGCGCCCGAAGGCAGCTGGAGGTCGAGGCCGGGGCCTCCTCCCGCATTGCGGAGCTTGAAGTGAGGGTCTCCGCCTTGTAGAAAGAGAAGAAATATCTTGAAGCATCGCTGGCTTTTGTGCGTATAAGGGTGGAGACCTCTATAAACCAGCTGGAGGAGGCGCGCGATCGGGCCAAGGCTGCCGAAGATGCTGCCAAGACTGCCGAAGACTGCTGCAAAAGCGCCGAAGAGCTGGTCGGTGTCTTCCGACAAGCTGTTGCTGACTGGGCCCTCCCTCTCCAAAGTGAAATGCACAAGCTCTTGGAATGGTTTGTCATCAATGCACCGCTGCTGGCGGGCGAGGACGCGAATTCCGTGGAGCTCATAGAGCTATTCCGGTGGCTTCGGTGTTTGTTGATGGTCCTTATGTCAGAAATAAAGTCATCAACTCCTGTAGTTTTTCATAACATTTAAACACCAAAAGTAGTTATAGGGCTTATTGCTAACCATTTCCACGAATTCTTGGATTACAGGCACCCATACGCGGAATAAGGCAAAAATATACAAAAGGCGCAACACAAATGCACAGAATATTCAATCCTGCGTCACACTTACAAAGAGGACCCAATTGATAGAGCAAACTGACATACAAGGGCCCGGCACCGACGTACACAGGAGAGGACCCACATGTCAGTCACCCAGCCAAAGGCGGTGACGAAAGGCGGCCAAGTGGGGCCGGCGGAACCTGTGGTTCGGCCGAACCTGGACTGGCACCAGTCCAGGTGCTTCTTGGCCGGTGATCCTCCCTTATCCTCCCAAAGGCGGTTATCAATGTTTCCATATCAGAAGATGGCGGGAACCGACCTCTCCAACCTATAAAAGGGCCTCCATTCACCCCTCTCAAGTCATTCATTCACAATTCTATTCACCATTCACAACTTTTCATCCATCCAAGGAGAAGGAGTAGTAGTAGGACTCCACTTGTATCATTAGAGTAGAGGAAGTGTGCGAGGTGGAGGATCGGAGAAGTGCCGGACGTGTCGGCCTCTCTTCATCTTGTACTTCGACGTGTACGAATCACTTGAGTAAGTATCCGGAGTTCATCTTCTGTTAAGTTCTTGGTTTAGTATTCTTAAGTTATTCATTTGTTTACGGGTTCATTGTCCATTCTCGTAACGATTGCTCTGGTAGAGGGTCCTTGATGAAGACGGGTAACCCTGCGCAATGCTAGAGTACGTAGTCAAAGGCTTAAGCGTGGTGCTTAGGTCCTAGATTGCCTTTGTTTGCCTCGTGCTCCACAGTATTGCGGGGTAGACCGCAGGTGGTGACAGCCCTGTCGGTCCGCTACGAAGCTGCTTCGTGGTTAGTGCACTCCCCCCTGTCCGAGTACGGCGTAGAGCCACAAGCCGGAGGTCCCTAACAGTACCTGGGTCAGACCGGTACCCGAAGTAAACAAGTGACGAGCCTAAGTTTACCCTGCCTTGATCCTTAACCTTAGATAAACCACACTACCCGAAGCTCTCCTACTTCTTGTTCTCCTGGGTTAAGCTAGTCAGAAGATCATTACACCTCCGTTCCCTGTGATAATACGATACCCTGAGTACTCTCCGGGTGAAGTGCTACAATGGTATCTTCCGTGCGCTTGCAGATTATTCTGTGAACGTTAAGAAATACCAACAGTGTTGCGTGGCTATGACAGACTTCGGCAGCCAGTTCTTTGGGGAGCTGAACGCCAGCGTCGCAGCGCGCTCACTCATAGCCGCGGTGTGCTCTTTGATCGAAGCCTCGGATGGTGGCGAAGCCACTGTGTCGAAGACAAAGCTTCGTACCCTTCGCGACCCGTCCGTGCAGTGGCCTTCTCCTGATGAATTGAAGCCAAAAGCCTTGGCCGCTCTTCCCCGCAACATCGCCAAAAATTTCATGGCAACATTCTTCCAGGAGAAGGGGCTAGAGTTGGTTGCGCATGAAGGTGCCCGCATGAAAAGTCAGGTAGGTCCGCTGTTCGTTCGATGCTGCCTTCGGCTCTTCCCAATTAGTGCTAATATTCGTTATATTTAGCTACAAGAGAAGGCTATGGCTTGGGCCGCAGAAGTGTTGAATCTCAGGTGGAGCGCTCTACTTAATGTTGATGGAGACACCGAAGGTGATGCAGGTGGTGGGGCTGATGCTGGTGCTCACGAGGATATTGGAGAGGTGTGAGCCTTTTGGGAGTTTGTTGTAATTTTGAGAAATGTAATCATAACTCTAAATTAATGCCTTCGGTGTCGGCGCAGGACCCTGCGTCGGAACCTGCGCAGACCGCCGAAGGTATCCTGCCTTTGCGGATGAAACATGGGAATTTTGTTATCTCTAGCGCCATGTGGCACAAGTTTAATGCGAACCGGCCTTGGTTGACCTTCGCTGAATTCTGGTTACTTAAAGAATGTGCTTATAAGCGTCATAACGCATAGTTGAAGCATTTTTTTGATAGTTTCACATGTGACACGGACAAGCACCATGAGATTCTTCGCGATCGCACCATCCGTCGGGAAATAAAACACATGTTAAACACGGATGTTCCATATCGGCCTCCTGCTGGGCTCTTGGAGCCGAAGCCGGAGCCCGTGGAGGAACTCCACGGGGACTATTGCTTCATGTATAAAGAAGAGGATGCCTTCGTTCAAGGCGACTGATGGGAGCCATCATTTATTGCAGGGCCAAGATTCGAAGCTCATATTCGAAGACTGGTCGAAGAGATCTTAGACATCGCGGTCCACGAGGCTATTGCTGAGTTGGACCGCGTTATATTCGAAGAGGAAGAATGTGTTGTAATGTCGGAATGAATGGGCGAGGGCCCTATGTAATTTTTAAGGTGTGGTGTCAAATTTTGAAAAGCCATTGTGTAGAATTGGGCAAAGCCCCAGAATGTAATTGAATTGTGATGATGACGAAAAATTTGTCCCTTCGAGGACGCATTGTAATATGTTTGCGAAGCGCCACCCCCCCCCCTTTGCGTTCTTGGGGGTGACTTTTTCATCTCAAGGGTCTGGCTCTTCGACTACGCGAAGCCCCCCTTATTTTTTCTGGTGAACCTTTAATTATATTTGAAGCGCCACCCCCCTTTTTGTTTCATGGGGTGACCCATGAATGCAAGCGCGCAACATATTTATCAGCGAACCGCCACCCCCCCTTGCGGTCTTGGAGGAGTGGGGCATGCGACAAACGTCGTGAAAAAATGCAGAGTGCCTTCGGTGTTTTGTTCCAAAGGACTTTTGATAGGGGGACCTTCGGCACTTTTGCTCGCTTAGGTGGGCCCTAGCCTTCAGCTTTCGCACGATAGGACTTTCCGTGCCTTTGGCGCTTTGGCGCGGAGGGTCTTTCCTTTGGAGTGGGGCCTTCGGCTCTTTAGCACGCTTAGGCTAATCTTGGGCCTTCGGCTTTTGCGCGATAGGAATTTTCTTGCCTTCGGCACTTTGCGCGGAAGGTCTTTTCGACTGGGAAAAATTAAGAACTGAGACTCTAGGGTGCAGTGGGCCGTTCAGCTTCGCGAGCCCTGAGCTCATTTCTCGAAGTGTCAATCACACACAATGCACCGATGACTCCTCCCTTTACTGCGACGAAGGGGGATAGACCCTCTAGTGCCTTTTCAGATACTTGTTTTTTTTCTAGGGACCTTGCTTATATTTCACAAGGTGTTACATAGGGTTGCCGCCTCGTTAAAACCTCACACCTTCGACAATCACAGCGACTGCGCGAAGGCTTCCCCTGTGAGAAAAAGAGTACGGGCCCTTAGATACATTATTCGAGCTAAAGCTGAATAAGATTACAATTTAATACAAAAAATTCGCTGGAAGCTAGACATAGTAGTGCTGAAGCATGTCCTTGTTCCAGGAGTATGGCTCTTCGACACCTTCAAGTGTACGAAGCTTGCAGGCTTCGGGTCTTGCCATCGAAGCGACCAGGAATGGTCCTTCCCATTTGCTGTACATTTTGCCTTGCAGCTTGCTCTTCGGAATGCGACGAAGAATGAGGTCGCCCTCTTTGATTTCTCGAGGCCTCACCTTCTTGTTGGGCCACCTTCGGGTCTCCTCTTGGTACTTGCCGAGGTTGATGGCTGCTTGTGTTTTGATGACTTCGATTGTATCAATTGTTGGCTTGATATCTTCGTTGGGAGCTTCGGTTCTGTATGACCCGTGGTGAAGATCTTCTGGTGTCACTGCCTCTTCACCATAGAGGAGCTTGAAAGGAGTGAACTTTGTTGCCCTTGACTCCGTTGTGTTGTGCGACCAGACTACTTTTGGTAGCTCATCAGCCCATTTGCCCTTCGGCTGCTCCGTGATGTTCTTCTTGATTCCGGAGAAGATGATACCGTTTGCTCTTTCGACGGCCCCATTCGACTGTGGATGGTATACTGAGGCGAAGCATAATTTGGTGCCTAATTGATGGCATAACTCTCTGAATGTGGTACAGTCAAACTGCTTGCCATTGTTCACTGTGACTTCTTTGGGTACGCTGAAGTGGCATACTATATTTTGCCAGAAGAACTTTTGCAAGGTTGCAGCTGTGATATCGCGAAGTGCCTTGGCTTCGATCCACTTTGAGAAGTACTCTACTGCGACTGCTGCGTACTTGAAGTTACCTGGAGCTGTTGGTAGGGGACCCACAATGTCGATGCCCCACCGCGCGAGGGGCCAGACCGGAGGTATTAGGTGGACTTCTTTTGGCGGGAACTTACTGTAATGGGAGTGCTTCTGACAATTAAGGCATATGCGCACAATTTCGTGGGCATCCGCCACGGCCGAAGGCCAATAAAACCCTTCGCGAAAAGCTTTTTCCACCAGAGCCCTCGTTCCAATGTGCAAAGAGCACATTCCTACGTGTATTTCTTGCAACAGCTATCCGCCTTCAACTTGGGAGATGCACTTTAGCAAAGGTGCACACACGCCCCCTCGATACAATGTGTCGTTGACGATTGAGTAGCCTCGCACCCGAAGGGCAAGTCTTTTTTCCTCTTTCTCATCCTCTGGTACAAAGTGTCCCCAAAGGTAAGCCATTATTGTCGACCTCCAGTCTTCGCTTGAGATGGCATTGACAAATTTTGCTGGCTCTTCGGCGCAATTTACTGAGTCACTTCTGAGTGTTTCAAAAAACACATCCAGGGGCAATGGATTATTTTTTGCTGCGGCCTTCGCCAGAACATCTGCCTATTTGTTCTGTAATCTTGGGAAGCTTCGCACGCTGAAACCCAAAAAATATTTCTCCATGCTACGGACTGCTGCCAGATACTTCGCCAGCTCTTGTTTGAGTGCTCTGTAAGTCTTGCCTATGTGGTTAGTGATGAGTTCGGAGTCGGACTTGATAGATAGTCTCCTTGCCCCAAGTGCTCGTGCCTTGCGAAGGCCTAGAAGCAAGCCTTCATACTCAGCGACATTGTTCGTGCATCCTGGGAAGTCCATCCTTGCTGCATACTTGAGTTGAGTCCCCAAGGGTGTTGTTAGGATTGCCGAAGCACCTGAGCCATTCTTGCAGTAAGCTCCGTCACATTCTAGCTGCCAGATTGCTTTGATGACCGAAGGGCTCTGCGAAGGTGCTGATGGTGTCCAGTCAGCAATGAAATCTGCTAAGACCTGAGATTTGATTGCGCTTCGCGGGACAAAATCAATGGTGTGTGATGCCAGCTGTGTTTCCCATTTTCCGATTCTTTCTCAGGCTTCTCTGTTCTCAAACATGTCCCGAAGGGGAAAAGATGTTGGGACCTTGATTTTGAAACTCTGGAAATAATGCCGAAGCTTCCTTGCTGCCATTACCACTGCGTAATCTATTTTTTCCATTTCTGAATATAGCAACTTCGATCCGCTAAGTGCTTCGGATACCTTCGACCATCTTCTCTTCGACCAACGCTGCACTCACTGCGGAGCTCGAGGTTGCAATGTATAGCAATAGCTCTGCTCCGGGCGAAGGGCTTGTCATTGCCGCTAGGTTTTCCAGGTACTGCTTTAGATCTTCGAAGGCTTTATCTTGCTCAGGACCCCAATGGAAATTTTCTGAGCCCTTCAGCACTTTGAAAAAAGGGAGTGACTTTTCTGCGGACCGCAAAATGAACCTATTCAGCGAAGCTAGTCGGCCTGTCAACTTCTGCACCCCCTTCTTCGTCGTGGGTGGTTGCATTCTTCTAATGTCTTCGATCTTTACTAGATTTGCCTCGATGCCTCTCTTTGTGATCATGCATCCTAAAAGTTTTCCCCTTCTGATGCCGAAGACACACTTTTCTAGGTCCAATTTGAGCCCATGTTTGCGAAGATTGGTGAAAGTTTCTCGAAGATCTGAGATGTGATCTTCGCATTTTTTTTGCTTCGCACGACGACATCGTCGATGTAGGCGGAAATGTTTCTGTCAAGCTGGGAGTCAAGTACCGCTGCGATGGTTCTATTGAAAGTGCAACCTGCATTGCGAAGCCCCTAAGGCATTCTTACATAGCAGTAAGTGCCGAAGGGAGTAGTAAAACTGGTCTTCTCATCATCTGACTTCTTCTTTAAGATTTGATGATAGCCGGAGAAGCAATCTAACATGCTTAACATCTCTGACCCTGTTGCTGCATCTACCAAGGTGTCAATGCGAGGCAAGGGAAACTCATCCTTCGGGCAGAACTTATTTAGGGTGGTGAAATCAATGCACATTCTCCAACTTGCATTCTTCTTCGGGACCATGACTACATTTGCCAGTCATTCTGGGTATTGTACTTCGCGGAGTACGCCCGCATCGAGCAGCTTCTGGACTTCGCTTTGTGCGGTTTTTTTGCGGTCTTCGGACATCGTGCGAAGATGTTGTTTTTGGGGCTTGGCCTTCGGGTCGACTCTCAAAGAGTGTTCCATGACTTCTTGGCTTACTCCTCGCAGGTCCGAATACGACCATGTGAAGACGTCCTGGTTGTTCCTCAAGAAATGGATTAACCTTGTCTCTTCAGCTTCATCAAGCCCCCTACCGATCGTTACAGTGTGATTCGGAACATCTTCGCAGAGTGGAACTTTTTTGGTGTGCTCAGCTGGCATGACCCCTTCTCTGTGGGTTTGATCAAGCTTGGAAGGCTTCGCTTCCTCCTCTTCTTCCTCATTGTTAGAAGCTTCGATTGCGTGCACATTTTTCATGGCACACGCTGCATTGTCTTTGCATCTTCTTACTTCTTCTTGATTGCCGAGGATTGTTATTACTCCGCCGGCTGTCGGTATCTTCATACATAGATAGGCTTGATTGATGACTGTCGCGAACCTGATGATACTGTTGCGGCTGAAGATAGCATTGTATGGGTAGGCTATGTCTACCACGTCGAAGGTTATGAGCTCCGTTCTCTGTGTGTTGCCTTCTCCGAAGGTTACATTCAGCTCTATTTCACCGAGGGCTTCGATTCTTTTTCCTCCGAAGCCGATAAGCGGGTACTGAGACTTGTGCAGGTTTTTCTCTGTGATATCTGCCGATATTTGCATGGATGACAAGGGGTCTTTGTGTGGGTAGTGTTGAAGCCTGAGGTCGGCTTCGGATAAAGTGATTGGGATGTGGGACCAGGGAGTGCGGAAATGCTTGCCTTCGCACACATGCGAGACGGTGCGGAGGTATTCTTTCCTCTGACGCTTTGTCTCGTGTACAGGCTCATTTGACCCGCCAGAGATGGCGTTGATGACATTCACCGTGCCTCCGACGGGATCATTGGCTCATTCTGGGATTGTGCCGGGTTCCAGGTTTGGTGGTGGGGGAAGGTAGGTGGGAGCTTGTGGTGGGGGTTGTGGATGCCACCCTTGATGTGCCGCCGAAGGGTTTGGGATTTGTGGGAGTTGGGGTGCCGAAGGGGCTGGAAGGGCTGGTGGGGATGTATGTGGGGTTGTAGTGGAAGGTTGGGAATGATGGGAATAAAGTGGGATATGCCGAAGTCCAATGAGGTTGTTGCGAAGGCTGCCACTAGATTTGTGGGGGCGGGCCTCGTGGATGGTTGTTGTGGGTGTAGTTGACGGGCTTCGGGGGTTGTTCGGTGTTTGTGTTTCGGTCAAACTCTTCTTTCTTCTCCTTGACGAGGGGGCAGTCACTCGTCCAATGACCCTTGTCTCTGCCATGTATACAACAATAGGGTACTTTCTGCCTTCGGCCGGAGTTTTCCCTCCGACAGCGGTTGGAATTGCTTCGGTCACTCCTCCCTCCTCTGTTGTTTTGAGGCCGGGAGTCGCGGGCTTCGTCACCGGAGACCGTGTTCACGGCCTTTGGGGTCTTTGCTTGCTCTACCTGATGTGGCTTTGGTCGATCGCGATTGCACGATCTCTTCTCATTCATTTCTTCAATTCTTCGACGCTTACCCTTGTCTGAGATGCAGTACTCTTGCATAATCTCGAAGAGCCTGTCTAGGGTCTTCGGCTTGCGACGCTCAAGGTACTCCCCACACGGGCCGAGGTTGAGACCCGCGACCGCGGCGTCGATGATGGTCTTCTCCGCTACATGTGAAGCTCTTACGCGGAGCCTGACGAGACGGTGCAAGTACTCTTGCAGGGTGGACCCTTCTTGCTTCAAGTTGTGGAAGTCACAAGAGTTGACTTCTTCAGGCTTCGGCGCTCGGAAAGCAGCAGTGAGCTCTCTTCGGAGTTGATCCCAAGTGTGGATGTGACCATTTGGGAGGTTGGAGTACCAGTGTTGAGCGAGGCCCTTCAACAAAAGGACGAATGCTTTTACCTTGCAAGCTGGGCCGCCTCTGGATGCTTCGATGGCCACTTCGTATTTGAGGAGGAAATCCTTTGGGTCAGATTCTCCGTCAAACTGTGGGAGAATAGTTGGGTTGAAGCGTGGAGGCCACGGGAGCTCTTCGAACTCTGCCGAGAGGGGCGTGGTGAGGCCTTGTTGTGGTCGATGTTGATGTGGCATCACATATTCTCCTTCCTCTTCGTCCGTGTACTGTTCTTCTTCTTCAATGAGGACGGGCTGCTGGCGAAGCCTTTGGGGCTGAGGCGCCTGCTGCACGGGCCTCGGGGCTTGGCGAGGGGGCTTCAGCATCGTCAGACGATCACGGATGGATTGCCGCATTGCCTTGCAACGAAGCTCTTCTTCTCTTAGCTTGTTAAGTTGCTCTTCAAGCTCTTGCACAGTGAGCTCGTGCCCTTTGCCCTTCGGCTCTTGTTGCCACTGGCACGTTTGACGTGCCGGCCTGAGCTTGTTGTGCGTGATGAAGACGCTCGGAGAGACGTGCGTCAATTCTCTTCATGACTTGGATGTCTTCGGCGGAGATGCCAAGGTCATGGAGGTTGACCTCGAAGTCCCCGTTGGCGAGGTCTTCGACCTCGAAGTCTTCACCTTGATCTTCATTGTTGTCATTGTTCGTCGCGACGAGGGCGTCATTTGTCGAAGGCGGGGTTTCGGTCGAGGCATTGGCCTCCGAAGTGCCAGTGTTAGGTTTCTTCTTCACTGCCATGTGGTCGTGTCTGAACGAACTGCGGGTGGGCGCCAAAACTGTTGGTGTAGGACACCCTTCGGAGTAAAGGAGTATCACAACAGCTCGGTTCGTCGAGGGCGAAGCCTCGAGAAAACAGTCACAACCAGAGTAACAACATGAAAATCAAAGCAAGGGCGTAATTGCTCTGCATTCAATAATCATCACACAATTAAGGGGGGTATTTATAGCCCGGTGGCTCACCTACTCTCGGGCTGAAAACCCCAATCTACCCCCTAACTGCCAGCATCTAGGAATATTCCTAAGGTATTCCAGTAATGTTACAAGGATCGACACAGTGTAGTGGAATTACAGCTGGACACGACACTTCGTATAAATTCCTGACAGTGGACCTGCCTTGCTCCATGCCCCTTCGCGATTAAGGTCTTCGTCATCTTGCCGAAGGGGTTCTCGGGGCTACTTCGCCGCCCGCCTCTTCGCTGCGGCGCTCACCTTCTTCGTTTCCCTTCGACGGGACTTGCCTGCGTTCTTCTCCCTTCGCCTTCGGACCTTCGGGCGCATCCTCTTCGCTTTCGAGGATCGCTTCGCCATTCCACTCCGCCCCCTTACTCGCAGTCGAGTACTTTCGGCGACAGGCGAAGGTGGCGTCCCCTACAGTAGCCGCTCGGAGCCACGCCTGTTACCCTAGTTGTGACTGTTTTCTCGAGGCTTCACCCTCGACGAACCGAACTGTTGTGATACTCCTCTACTCCAAAGGTTGTCCTACACCAACACCGTGCTCCCTTACTCCCTCCACCGCCTCCTCGTGGCCTCCTCTCGAGCGGATCGGAGCGGCGAGGACCAGGGTGCGAGCGGCCACCCGTTGAGCGGATCCGAGCGGCCTCCCTCTCCATTTCCCTCAGCTAATGCGCGGCAGCCCCGACCACGGGCCCTGCTCCCTCCGCTTGTGCCGGTCCGGCGGCGTGGTGAGCACTGTGACGAGGCCATCGTGGGGAGGTCCAGGGGTGCAAGGCGCACCTCGCGCGCGCTTCGTTGGGGCGGGGGCGGGCCGGCGGCGAGCCGACGCCGTGTGGCGGCGCGAGCGCGTCCTGGCGGCGCACGTGGAGCAGCTGTGGCGACTGGCTGGGGTCAGCAGCGCGCGTGATGGGGATGGCGGCGGCGGCCTCTCTCATTCCCTCTTCCTCCCACCTCTCTCCATCATGGCCACGGCGGTGCGAGGGACCGCGTACGGCGGCGGTGCGGGGTCGGCCACTGCTCCCATGCCTCTCCGGCACCCTTCCTCCACCACACCCTTCCTCCTCCGGACGGCGACGGCGCGCCCCTTCTCTGGTTCGCCTCGGCTCCATCCTGCCAGTCCGTGGTGCTCCTCTGCTCCCTCTCTGCCAGCCTTCGCCCCCAAGCGAGTGCGCCCGCCTCCTCCGTTCCCGCGCGGAGCAGTTGCTCCGGACGTGAGGTGGGGCCAACACGTACACGGACATAACGGACGCCCTGGGAGTCCGCTCGATTTAGCGGTGGCTGGTTCATCCGCAAATGTAGCGTGAAGGATAGCGTACCCCAGTGCAGCGAAAATTTCCTCTATCGGGTACTGCTGTATGGGATACCGGACGCCAGTGCGAACAGCCTTACTGTATTCTGATAGCGATGCTTGTACGAGTCCATAGTAGATGGCATAACTGGGGCTTGCGATGAGCGCTCTTTGGGATCTGGAATTTTGCTGCTCGTGTTGTTCTACTTGACTGCCTTGTTCCTGGATCAATGCTGGTAGTTTCTATTATTTGCTCTAAAGTCTAAAGTAAGTACTAGTAGTAGCTTGGTAGTTGGTGTCAATGGTTTCCTGGAAGATGGTAACCGCAGCAGTGTCTTCTGTGTGATTCAGAGGATTAGCTTGCAATCGCATCATGGAATCGGTACAGTCCCTCATCTCTGGAAGTTCATATGAAACTTTTTTATCTGAACCCACATTTTGTTGTTGAAAATTTATTCATGGCCTGTTGTATACTTTAGATTAGAATGGGATATTCAGAAAAAGCAATAATCCTGACAAGGTTGAGGTGCAGCACAAGACAGAGCAAACCTGAGAAACGAGCACATATGCTGACACGCAGGATCGAACACGGAACTTCCGTGTAAAGCTTAATGAGATCACGAGACTATCTGGCGCCACTCTATCGCATCACACACAACTCTCAGTCTTGCTCGGTGGAAGCCGCGGTAGCGGCGGCGGAAGGCGGGGTCCGAGACGAGGCGGCGCCAGGACTTGCACACGAGGGAGGCGCGGACGAGGCACGAGGGATCTCCCGGCTTGAGGCGGAGGAGGATTTCGGCGATGAGGTCGTCCACCAGCTCCGGCAGCGTCCTACAGCTGCTGTGGCCGAAAAAGACACCATCTCCGGCCTCGCCGACGCGGCCGACTGTCGGCTCCAGCGGCGCCATGCTGCCGGTCTGGGATACCATCGCCGAGACGCGGAGGGGTTTGGGGGCAGGGGAGCACCGACCACGCGATCGCAGGTGTTGTATTGAACCGGCATTGGCTGTGGTGTGTATAAATAATAAAGTAATAATAGATAAAGCATGCACAAGGTCAAGACCCGAATGTTTCCGTTGCTACGAAGTTTCGTGGAATGATGGCTTGGACAGTCGTGCACGGCTGCCACATTGGTCGTCGATGACCAAAAGAACTGAAATCGCCTGCCAACCAACCTTAGCTTGACCAATCAGCCACTTCTCTGAATTCGGAAACCAAGTGAAAAGCATAATGTCACTATGTCGGATCATGTTTAGTTCCCAAAAATTTTCCAACAGTATCCATCATATCGAATCTTCGAATACGATACATGCATGAAGTACTAAATGCAGTTTAAAAAAATAACTTATTACATAGTTTAACTGCAAACGATGAGATAAATCTTTTAAGCCTAATTAGTTCATAATTAGACATTAATTTTCAAATAACAACAAAAAGCTATAGTACTAAAATCCAAAAAAAATTTACGAACTAAACAAGACCTCATTGCAAAGAAAGCCCCACCGGCAATATGAAATCAAGAAAAAGCCCTCGTTTAAACTTTTTGAAAGTGAATCTTTTTACATTTGAAGTATTAAATATAGACTAATTACAGAACTAATTGCAGAACTCGTCTGTAAATTACGAGACAAATCTAATGAGGCTAATTAGGCTATGATTAGACACTAAATTGCTACAGTAACTTACTTGAAGGGATTAAGAATCTTAATAAATTTGCCTCGTAATTTAAAAGCAAATTATGCAATTAATTTTTTATTTTGTCTATGTTTAATACTTCATGTATATAAGATTCTTATTTTTAATGGGATAGTTTTAGAATTTTAAATTTTGCATCTAAACAAGGGGAAAGTTTTCATTCCCAGCTTGTGATCCAACAGTCACAACCACAGTGATCCAACAGTCACAACCACAGGGCTTGCGAGGTCGCCGGCTGAAATATTATTTTAATCAGCAAACGGGTTAAAAGCATCTCCCTTGCAAGGAATAAAGGCTAGTCTCAAACGTTTTTCAATGCAGCTCCTCTCTGTGCATGTTTTTCAAAATACTCCTTTCGTCCTAAAATAATTACATATCTAGATTTTGAAATTTATCGTACAAAGAATTGCTACTTTGACTTAACTACCATAAAAGACAAAAGTATTTGAAATCCACTTATAGAAAAGACAAGACAATATCCGGATTCTTCTCATAAAAGATAAAAGATATTTTTGTAATTTCACACCATGTATTGGTTTGCATGTCTAATTTTAGAATTGTTTATTTTAGAACGGAGAGAGACCTTTCTACTCTCTGTGGCGTCTGGCGTCTGGCGTCTCGCGCCTCCACGTCCTCCAGCAACGTCGCCTCCCTGTTGGAGAAAGCCTTACAAGGATGCTTTGGACCAGCAAAAGTTCCATCCTTCTCAGGGAATCTTCGGTCAGATACACCGGCTAGTAAGAGAGATCCTCAATCAGGAATTCAGGATCAGCAAATTTGCAGAGTTTATATGTTGATGAAAAAACAATGCCATATTTTGTCTGAGCGACACTAAAGTAAACTCAACAGATGAGCAGTCAATGCTGAATAAATACGACAACAGCAGTTTGTACACAAACATGCTTTATCTATAATTCTTTTCTTCTTATTTCTGTAAGAGTAACACAGATTATTCTGTGGGGGGACTATATTTGTATGAAGGATTAATTGAACAAAACACACACGAGAAAAAAAAAAGAATGTTACACCTCAGAATGAACTAAATCTAAAAAGAACTCTGGGCATTCCTCAAGCTTCTGCCAGCTTCCATCATGTGCACACGCTTGAATAATGAAATTAAAACCAGAAACTCCGCTGGTGACCTCTAGGCCCGATATATAAAAGGCATCAACACTAGCAACACCAAGGTAATTTCTGGAAGCCTTCGCGTTTGGATCTGCCATTGACTCCTCCACATAGATGTTGTACTTCCTGAATGATGGTTGATCAGGGGTCTTCAGCTTCCAGCTGAGTTTCAGACTCACATGTTTAGTTGTGATAGAACTGTTGGACCATGAGATGTACTCGCCTTTAGTTACCCATGATCCTGCTGGTCGGAACTCTGTGTTTGCATCGAGCTTTTGAATACTTATGTGGCCAAGTGATGCATGATACGGTGACGATCCATCTGCATTCACTCCAGTGATCCTATCCTCTGTTTCTGGACTCATTTTGCCAGCTATTTTCAAGGTGCAAACAATGTTGATTCCAGTTAATTTGTAGCCAGCACTGGAATGAACGGTTGCTTTGTAAAGGAACCAATCTTGGTTATCTGGAGCATGTGGCTCCGCCTTATCAGCTTTAACATATGCGCCGTACTTGTGATTTTGTTTCTTTCTGGTGAATGTTGCTATGTCCTCCGCAACAAGGATTGAAATACTCTGATCGTTTGAAGACAAGTCCAGAGACAATCCTAACGCAGAGCTTCCATCGGCTCTTACCTGAATGCAACACCAGAAAGAAATGCAGCATCACAAGGATGGAAAGAACAAGGATCCACTGAGAGAAACAACATCATGGTAAAGAAAGCACATGCAGTGCCATTGTGAATACATATCTCAAGCATTCAGGGACAACAGCAATGATTGGTAAATGGTAACAACAAGCATGTTCATTTGATTCAAGAAGCCAACAGTTCATAGAATTATATCTCCTATAATTACTTCATATTTCAATGGAACTAGATATTGGTCGGAAGATGGTTAAGATAACATCAAATGTAAATAATTTTTTCCTCACCGAATAAAATAGATGAATAGATCTATCTTCCATTCCAAGTCTTCCATTAAAAAGCTGTTCCGAGAAAATAATATTCTGCTGCAGACTTCCTTTGATTGTCATACAATTCCCTCCACTGTACGGCCCATCCTTGAAACTATGAAGCCAGCAGTGAAACTTCTTTTAGAATTTAGCAAACAATATAAAAAAAATGATTACATAATCAAGGAATGCTCTGCTGAAATCGACAGACAGCTCAATTGTTTGGTAAATTGGATGATAGTGTATACAGTATGATTGGCACAAATGGAGAAACATAAAATGAGAGTTGATGAGTTGTAGTGCTTCTTTGATATTGTATATTCTGAAATATTATATTCACACTACACAGTAGACCATATGGAATTTAATTATATTTGCTGCATGTTATTCATGACATCCCAGAAAAACTTTAAGTTGCTTACAATGATAGCAGCAAGTCGCAACTAAACTGAGTGAAACAAAAACCCTGCTCGACCTGGATTTTAGAGCTCATATCTCTCTCAAGTTTAATATTTTTAAGGATTGTGTTACTTAAATGCGAGATGAAGTTTCAGTTACACAATGGAACCAATAAGAAGCTATCAAATGCAAGTGAAAGTAGATGATCAATCAAATATCAGTAACCAAACTAATTTAAATTAGACAACTCCATTTTGATCTTAGAATAAGAAATACAAATTACAAAAGAATTCAATCAAAAAGTAAATAAAAAAATGCACCTAGAGTTAAAGGTAATCTTACTTTATAAAGGCTTGCAGTTGAGCTTGATCTCCTGTGTACTTAAGCATAGGCTGGAAAAAGGAGGGACATCATCATAGAGAAGTTCAGGATGGCTTCATGAATGCCAGCCTCCATGAATAAGAAGCAAAGTTTAGAAATAGAACAGACAATGACATTTTCCAAATTTAGGATTGCCATCAGGAAGATATCAATATATATACCATATTACGAAAATCATGAAAATTGAGATAACCATGAACGTATATCAATCATTCGGACAACTGTGAGCACACAAGATCTGCAAAAGGTACTCCCTCTAGTAACAAATACTTTAAGGTTTGACCAAAACTCAGTCAAACTTTTGAAAATTTTCCATTAATAGTTTTCAAGATACTTAGTTTGAAAACACAAAAATTATATGTGTAGATTTGTATTGAAAAGTGTTGAAGTATAAGTGAATTGCCCACCTCTCCCTATCAGCTTAAGCTTTTGGCTTGAATTGGTTGGTGCATGCAACTCAACATGGTACTAGGGCCGGAGCAGGCTTCTCTGTTCTCAAACATGTCCCGAAGGGGAAAAGATGTTGGGACCTTGATTTTGAAACTCTGGAAATAATGCCGAAGCTTCCTTGCTGCCATTACCACTGCGTAATCTATTTTTTCCATTTCTGAATATAGCAACTTCGATCCGCTAAGTGCTTCGGATACCTTCGACCATCTTCTCTTCGACCAACGCTGCACTCACTGCGGAGCTCGAGGTTGCAATGTATAGCAATAGCTCTGCTCCGGGCGAAGGGCTTGTCATTGCCGCTAGGTTTTCCAGGTACTGCTTTAGATCTTCGAAGGCTTTATCTTGCTCAGGACCCCAATGGAAATTTTCTGAGCCCTTCAGCACTTTGAAAAAAGGGAGTGACTTTTCTGCGGACCGCAAAATGAACCTATTCAGCGAAGCTAGTCGGCCTGTCAACTTCTGCACCCCCTTCTTCGTCGTGGGTGGTTGCATTCTTCTAATGTCTTCGATCTTTACTAGATTTGCCTCGATGCCTCTCTTTGTGATCATGCATCCTAAAAGTTTTCCCCTTCTGATGCCGAAGACACACTTTTCTAGGTCCAATTTGAGCCCATGTTTGCGAAGATTGGTGAAAGTTTCTCGAAGATCTGAGATGTGATCTTCGCATTTTTTTTGCTTCGCACGACGACATCGTCGATGTAGGCGGAAATGTTTCTGTCAAGCTGGGAGTCAAGTACCGCTGCGATGGTTCTATTGAAAGTGCAACCTGCATTGCGAAGCCCCTAAGGCATTCTTACATAGCAGTAAGTGCCGAAGGGAGTAGTAAAACTGGTCTTCTCATCATCTGACTTCTTCTTTAAGATTTGATGATAGCCGGAGAAGCAATCTAACATGCTTAACATCTCTGACCCTGTTGCTGCATCTACCAAGGTGTCAATGCGAGGCAAGGGAAACTCATCCTTCGGGCAGAACTTATTTAGGGTGGTGAAATCAATGCACATTCTCCAACTTGCATTCTTCTTCGGGACCATGACTACATTTGCCAGTCATTCTGGGTATTGTACTTCGCGGAGTACGCCCGCATCGAGCAGCTTCTGGACTTCGCTTTGTGCGGTTTTTTTTGCGGTCTTCGGACATCGTGCGAAGATGTTGTTTTTGGGGCTTGGCCTTCGGGTCGACTCTCAAAGAGTGTTCCATGACTTCTTGGCTTACTCCTCGCAGGTCCGAATACGACCATGTGAAGACGTCCTGGTTGTTCCTCAAGAACTGGATTAACCTTGTCTCTTCAGCTTCATCAAGCCCCCTACCGATCGTTACAGTGTGATTCGGAACATCTTCGCAGAGTGGAACTTTTTTGGTGTGCTCAGCTGGCATGACCCCTTCTCTGTGGGTTTGATCAAGCTTGGAAGGCTTCGCTTCCTCCTCTTCTTCCTCATTGTTAGAAGCTTCGATTGCGTGCACATTTTTCATGGCACACGCTGCATTGTCTTTGCATCTTCTTACTTCTTCTTGATTGCCGAGGATTGTTATTACTCCGCCGGCTGTCGGTATCTTCATACATAGATAGGCTTGATTGATGACTGTCGCGAACCTGATGATACTGTTGCGGCTGAAGATAGCATTGTATGGGTAGGCTATGTCTACCACGTTGAAGGTTATGAGCTCCGTTCTCTGTGTGTTGCCTTCTCCGAAGGTTACATTCAGCTCTATTTCACCGAGGGCTTCGATTCTTTTTCCTCCGAAGCCGATAAGCGGGTACTGAGACTTGTGCAGGTTTTTCTCTGTGATATCTGCCGATATTTGCATGGATGACAAGGGGTCTTTGTGTGGGTAGTGTTGAAGCCTGAGGTCGGCTTCGGATAAAGTGATTGGGATGTGGGACCAGGGAGTGCGGAAATGCTTGCCTTCGCACACATGCGAGACGGTGCGGAGGTATTCTTTCCTCTGACGCTTTGTCTCGTGTACAGGCTCATTTGACCCGCCAGAGATGGCGTTGATGACATTCACCGTGCCTCCGACGGGATCATTGGCTCATTCTGGGATTGTGCCGGGTTCCAGGTTTGGTGGTGGGGGAAGGTAGGTGGGAGCTTGTGGTGGGGGTTGTGGATGCCACCCTTGATGTGCCGCCGAAGGGTTTGGGATTTGTGGGAGTTGGGGTGCCGAAGGGGCTGGAAGGGCTGGTGGGGATGTATGTGGGGTTGTAGTGGAAGGTTGGGAATGATGGGAATAAAGTGGGATATGCCGAAGTCCAATGAGGTTGTTGCGAAGGCTGCCACTAGATTTGTGGGGGCGGGCCTCGTGGATGGTTGTTGTGGGTGTAGTTGACGGGCTTCGGGGGTTGTTCGGTGTTTGTGTTTCGGTCAAACTCTTCTTTCTTCTCCTTGACGAGGGGGCAGTCACTCGTCCAATGACCCTTGTCTCTGCCATGTATACAACAATAGGGTACTTTCTGCCTTCGGCCGGAGTTTTCCCTCCGACAGCGGTTGGAATTGCTTCGGTCACTCCTCCCTCCTCTGTTGTTTTGAGGCCGGGAGTCGCGGGCTTCGTCACCGGAGACCGTGTTCACGGCCTTTGGGGTCTTTGCTTGCTCTACCTGATGTGGCTTTGGTCGATCGCGATTGCACGATCTCTTCTCATTCATTTCTTCAATTCTTCGACGCTTACCCTTGTCTGAGATGCAGTACTCTTGCATAATCTCGAAGAGCCTGTCTAGGGTCTTCGGCTTGCGACGCTCAAGGTACTCCCCACACGGGCCGAGGTTGAGACCCGCGACCGCGGCGTCGATGATGGTCTTCTCCGCTACATGTGAAGCTCTTACGCGGAGCCTGACGAGACGGTGCAAGTACTCTTGCAGGGTGGACCCTTCTTGCTTCAAGTTGTGGAAGTCACAAGAGTTGACTTCTTCAGGCTTCGGCGCTCAGAAAGCAGCAGTGAGCTCTCTTCGGAGTTGATCCCAAGTGTGGATGTGACCATTTGGGAGGTTGGAGTACCAGTGTTGAGCGAGGCCCTTCAACAAAAGGACGAATGCTTTTACCTTGCAAGCTGGGCCGCCTCTGGATGCTTCGATGGCCACTTCGTATTTGAGGAGGAAATCCTTTGGGTCAGATTCTCCGTCAAACTGTGGGAGAATAGTTGGGTTGAAGCGTGGAGGCCACGGGAGCTCTTCGAACTCTGCCGAGAGGGGCGTGGTGAGGCCTTGTTGTGGTCGATGTTGATGTGGCATCACATATTCTCCTTCCTCTTCGTCCGTGTACTGTTCTTCTTCTTCAATGAGGACGGGCTGCTGGCGAAGCCTTTGGGGCTGAGGCGCCTGCTGCACGGGCCTCGGGGCTTGGCGAGGGGGCTTCAGCATCGTCAGACGATCACGGATGGATTGCCGCATTGCCTTGCAACGAAGCTCTTCTTCTCTTAGCTTGTTAAGTTGCTCTTCAAGCTCTTGCACAGTGAGCTCGTGCCCTTTGCCCTTCGGCTCTTGTTGCCACTGGCACGTTTGACGTGCCGGCCTGAGCTTGTTGTGCGTGATGAAGACGCTCGGAGAGACGTGCGTCAATTCTCTTCATGACTTGGATGTCTTCGGCGGAGATGCCAAGGTCATGGAGGTTGACCTCGAAGTCCCCGTTGGCGAGGTCTTCGACCTCGAAGTCTTCACCTTGATCTTCATTGTTGTCATTGTTCGTCGCGACGAGGGCGTCATTTGTCGAAGGCGGGGTTTCGGTCGAGGCATTGGCCTCCGAAGCGCCAGTGTTAGGTTTCTTCTTCACTGCCATGTGGTCGTGTCTGAACGAACTGCGGGTGGGCGCCAAAACTGTTGGTGTAGGACACCCTTCGGAGTAAAGGAGTATCACAACAGCTCGGTTCGTCGAGGGCGAAGCCTCGAGAAAACAGTCACAACCAGAGTAACAACATGAAAATCAAAGCAAGGGCGTAATTGCTCTGCATTCAATAATCATCACACAATTAAGGGGGGTATTTATAGCCCGGTGGCTCACCTACTCTCGGGCTGAAAACCCCAATCTACCCCCTAACTGCCAGCATCTAGGAATATTCCTAAGGTATTCCAGTAATGTTACAAGGATCGACACAGTGTAGTGGAATTACAGCTGGACACGACACTTCGTATAAATTCCTGACAGTGGACCTGCCTTGCTCCATGCCCCTTCGCGATTAAGGTCTTCGTCATCTTGCCGAAGGGGTTCTCGGGGCTACTTCGCCGCCCGCCTCTTCGCTGCGGCGCTCACCTTCTTCGTTTCCCTTCGACGGGACTTGCCTGCGTTCTTCTCCCTTCGCCTTCGGACCTTCGGGCGCATCCTCTTCGCTTTCGAGGATCGCTTCGCCATTCCACTCCGCCCCCTTACTCGCAGTCGAGTACTTTCGGCGACAGGCGAAGGTGGCGTCCCCTACAGTAGCCGCTCGGAGCCACGCCTGTTACCCTAGTTGTGACTGTTTTCTCGAGGCTTCACCCTCGACGAACCGAACTGTTGTGATACTCCTCTACTCCAAAGGTTGTCCTACACCAACACCGTGCTCCCTTACTCCCTCCACCGCCTCCTCGTGGCCTCCTCTCGAGCGGATCGGAGCGGCGAGGACCAGGGTGCGAGCGGCCACCCGTTGAGCGGATCCGAGCGGCCTCCCTCTCCATTTCCCTCAGCTAATGCGCGGCAGCCCCGACCACGGGCCCTGCTCCCTCCGCTTGTGCCGGTCCGGCGGCGTGGTGAGCACTGTGACGAGGCCATCGTGGGGAGGTCCAGGGGTGCAAGGCGCACCTCGCGCGCGCTTCGTTGGGGCGGGGGCGGGCCGGCGGCGAGCCGACGCCGTGTGGCGGCGCGAGCGCGTCCTGGCGGCGCACGTGGAGCAGCTGTGGCGACTGGCTGGGGTCAGCAGCGCGCGTGATGGGGATGGCGGCGGCGGCCTCTCTCATTCCCTCTTCCTCCCACCTCTCTCCATCATGGCCACGGCGGTGCGAGGGACCGCGTACGGCGGCGGTGCGGGGTCGGCCACTGCTCCCATGCCTCTCCGGCACCCTTCCTCCACCACACCCTTCCTCCTCCGGACGGCGACGGCGCGCCCCTTCTCTGGTTCGCCTCGGCTCCATCCTGCCAGTCCGTGGTGCTCCTCTGCTCCCTCTCTGCCAGCCTTCGCCCCCAAGCGAGTGCGCCCGCCTCCTCCGTTCCCGCGCGGAGCAGTTGCTCCGGACGTGAGGTGGGGCCAACACGTACACGGACATAACGGACGCCCTGGGAGTCCGCTCGATTTAGCGGTGGCTGGTTCATCCGCAAATGTAGCGTGAAGGATAGCGTACCCCAGTGCAGCGAAAATTTCCTCTATCGGGTACTGCTGTATGGGATACCGGACGCCAGTGCGAACAGCCTTACTGTATTCTGATAGCGATGCTTGTACGAGTCCATAGTAGATGGCATAACTGGGGCTTGCGATGAGCGCTCTTTGGGATCTGGAATTTTGCTGCTCGTGTTGTTCTACTTGACTGCCTTGTTCCTGGATCAATGCTGGTAGTTTCTATTATTTGCTCTAAAGTCTAAAGTAAGTACTAGTAGTAGCTTGGTAGTTGGTGTCAATGGTTTCCTGGAAGATGGTAACCGCAGCAGTGTCTTCTGTGTGATTCAGAGGATTAGCTTGCAATCGCATCATGGAATCGGTACAGTCCCTCATCTCTGGAAGTTCATATGAAACTTTTTTATCTGAACCCACATTTTGTTGTTGAAAATTTATTCATGGCCTGTTGTATACTTTAGATTAGAATGGGATATTCAGAAAAAGCAATAATCCTGACAAGGTTGAGGTGCAGCACAAGACAGAGCAAACCTGAGAAACGAGCACATATGCTGACACGCAGGATCGAACACGGAACTTCCGTGTAAAGCTTAATGAGATCACGAGACTATCTGGCGCCACTCTATCGCATCACACACAACTCTCAGTCTTGCTCGGTGGAAGCCGCGGTAGCGGCGGCGGAAGGCGGGGTCCGAGACGAGGCGGCGCCAGGACTTGCACACGAGGGAGGCGCGGACGAGGCACGAGGGATCTCCCGGCTTGAGGCGGAGGAGGATTTCGGCGATGAGGTCGTCCACCAGCTCCGGCAGCGTCCTACAGCTGCTGTGGCCGAAAAAGACACCATCTCCGGCCTCGCCGACGCGGCCGACTGTCGGCTCCAGCGGCGCCATGCTGCCGGTCTGGGATACCATCGCCGAGACGCGGAGGGGTTTGGGGGCAGGGGAGCACCGACCACGCGATCGCAGGTGTTGTATTGAACCGGCATTGGCTGTGGTGTGTATAAATAATAAAGTAATAATAGATAAAGCATGCACAAGGTCAAGACCCGAATGTTTCCGTTGCTACGAAGTTTCGTGGAATGATGGCTTGGACAGTCGTGCACGGCTGCCACATTGGTCGTCGATGACCAAAAGAACTGAAATCGCCTGCCAACCAACCTTAGCTTGACCAATCAGCCACTTCTCTGAATTCGGAAACCAAGTGAAAAGCATAATGTCACTATGTCGGATCATGTTTAGTTCCCAAAAATTTTCCAACAGTATCCATCATATCGAATCTTCGAATACGATACATGCATGAAGTACTAAATGCAGTTTAAAAAAATAACTTATTACATAGTTTAACTGCAAACGATGAGATAAATCTTTTAAGCCTAATTAGTTCATAATTAGACATTAATTTTCAAATAACAACAAAAAGCTATAGTACTAAAATCCAAAAAAAATTTACGAACTAAACAAGACCTCATTGCAAAGAAAGCCCCACCGGCAATATGAAATCAAGAAAAAGCCCTCGTTTAAACTTTTTGAAAGTGAATCTTTTTACATTTGAAGTATTAAATATAGACTAATTACAGAACTAATTGCAGAACTCGTCTGTAAATTACGAGACAAATCTAATGAGGCTAATTAGGCTATGATTAGACACTAAATTGCTACAGTAACTTACTTGAAGGGATTAAGAATCTTAATAAATTTGCCTCGTAATTTAAAAGCAAATTATGCAATTAATTTTTTATTTTGTCTATGTTTAATACTTCATGTATATAAGATTCTTATTTTTAATGGGATAGTTTTAGAATTTTAAATTTTGCATCTAAACAAGGGGAAAGTTTTCATTCCCAGCTTGTGATCCAACAGTCACAACCACAGTGATCCAACAGTCACAACCACAGGGCTTGCGAGGTCGCCGGCTGAAATATTATTTTAATCAGCAAACGGGTTAAAAGCATCTCCCTTGCAAGGAATAAAGGCTAGTCTCAAACGTTTTTCAATGCAGCTCCTCTCTGTGCATGTTTTTCAAAATACTCCTTTCGTCCTAAAATAATTACATATCTAGATTTTGAAATTTATCGTACAAAGAATTGCTACTTTGACTTAACTACCATAAAAGACAAAAGTATTTGAAATCCACTTATAGAAAAGACAAGACAATATCCGGATTCTTCTCATAAAAGATAAAAGATATTTTTGTAATTTCACACCATGTATTGGTTTGCATGTCTAATTTTAGAATTGTTTATTTTAGAACGGAGAGAGACCTTTCTACTCTCTGTGGCGTCTGGCGTCTGGCGTCTCGCGCCTCCACGTCCTCCAGCAACGTCGCCTCCCTGTTGGAGAAAGCCTTACAAGGATGCTTTGGACCAGCAAAAGTTCCATCCTTCTCAGGGAATCTTCGGTCAGATACACCGGCTAGTAAGAGAGATCCTCAATCAGGAATTCAGGATCAGCAAATTTGCAGAGTTTATATGTTGATGAAAAAACAATGCCATATTTTGTCTGAGCGACACTAAAGTAAACTCAACAGATGAGCAGTCAATGCTGAATAAATACGACAACAGCAGTTTGTACACAAACATGCTTTATCTATAATTCTTTTCTTCTTATTTCTGTAAGAGTAACACAGATTATTCTGTGGGGGGACTATATTTGTATGAAGGATTAATTGAACAAAACACACACGAGAAAAAAAAAAGAATGTTACACCTCAGAATGAACTAAATCTAAAAAGAACTCTGGGCATTCCTCAAGCTTCTGCCAGCTTCCATCATGTGCACACGCTTGAATAATGAAATTAAAACCAGAAACTCCGCTGGTGACCTCTAGGCCCGATATATAAAAGGCATCAACACTAGCAACACCAAGGTAATTTCTGGAAGCCTTCGCGTTTGGATCTGCCATTGACTCCTCCACATAGATGTTGTACTTCCTGAATGATGGTTGATCAGGGGTCTTCAGCTTCCAGCTGAGTTTCAGACTCACATGTTTAGTTGTGATAGAACTGTTGGACCATGAGATGTACTCGCCTTTAGTTACCCATGATCCTGCTGGTCGGAACTCTGTGTTTGCATCGAGCTTTTGAATACTTATGTGGCCAAGTGATGCATGATACGGTGACGATCCATCTGCATTCACTCCAGTGATCCTATCCTCTGTTTCTGGACTCATTTTGCCAGCTATTTTCAAGGTGCAAACAATGTTGATTCCAGTTAATTTGTAGCCAGCACTGGAATGAACGGTTGCTTTGTAAAGGAACCAATCTTGGTTATCTGGAGCATGTGGCTCCGCCTTATCAGCTTTAACATATGCGCCGTACTTGTGATTTTGTTTCTTTCTGGTGAATGTTGCTATGTCCTCCGCAACAAGGATTGAAATACTCTGATCGTTTGAAGACAAGTCCAGAGACAATCCTAACGCAGAGCTTCCATCGGCTCTTACCTGAATGCAACACCAGAAAGAAATGCAGCATCACAAGGATGGAAAGAACAAGGATCCACTGAGAGAAACAACATCATGGTAAAGAAAGCACATGCAGTGCCATTGTGAATACATATCTCAAGCATTCAGGGACAACAGCAATGATTGGTAAATGGTAACAACAAGCATGTTCATTTGATTCAAGAAGCCAACAGTTCATAGAATTATATCTCCTATAATTACTTCATATTTCAATGGAACTAGATATTGGTCGGAAGATGGTTAAGATAACATCAAATGTAAATAATTTTTTCCTCACCGAATAAAATAGATGAATAGATCTATCTTCCATTCCAAGTCTTCCATTAAAAAGCTGTTCCGAGAAAATAATATTCTGCTGCAGACTTCCTTTGATTGTCATACAATTCCCTCCACTGTACGGCCCATCCTTGAAACTATGAAGCCAGCAGTGAAACTTCTTTTAGAATTTAGCAAACAATATAAAAAAAATGATTACATAATCAAGGAATGCTCTGCTGAAATCGACAGACAGCTCAATTGTTTGGTAAATTGGATGATAGTGTATACAGTATGATTGGCACAAATGGAGAAACATAAAATGAGAGTTGATGAGTTGTAGTGCTTCTTTGATATTGTATATTCTGAAATATTATATTCACACTACACAGTAGACCATATGGAATTTAATTATATTTGCTGCATGTTATTCATGACATCCCAGAAAAACTTTAAGTTGCTTACAATGATAGCAGCAAGTCGCAACTAAACTGAGTGAAACAAAAACCCTGCTCGACCTGGATTTTAGAGCTCATATCTCTCTCAAGTTTAATATTTTTAAGGATTGTGTTACTTAAATGCGAGATGAAGTTTCAGTTACACAATGGAACCAATAAGAAGCTATCAAATGCAAGTGAAAGTAGATGATCAATCAAATATCAGTAACCAAACTAATTTAAATTAGACAACTCCATTTTGATCTTAGAATAAGAAATACAAATTACAAAAGAATTCAATCAAAAAGTAAATAAAAAAATGCACCTAGAGTTAAAGGTAATCTTACTTTATAAAGGCTTGCAGTTGAGCTTGATCTCCTGTGTACTTAAGCATAGGCTGGAAAAAGGAGGGACATCATCATAGAGAAGTTCAGGATGGCTTCATGAATGCCAGCCTCCATGAATAAGAAGCAAAGTTTAGAAATAGAACAGACAATGACATTTTCCAAATTTAGGATTGCCATCAGGAAGATATCAATATATATACCATATTACGAAAATCATGAAAATTGAGATAACCATGAACGTATATCAATCATTCGGACAACTGTGAGCACACAAGATCTGCAAAAGGTACTCCCTCTAGTAACAAATACTTTAAGGTTTGACCAAAACTCAGTCAAACTTTTGAAAATTTTCCATTAATAGTTTTCAAGATACTTAGTTTGAAAACACAAAAATTATATGTGTAGATTTGTATTGAAAAGTGTTGAAGTATAAGTGAATTGCCCACCTCTCCCTATCAGCTTAAGCTTTTGGCTTGAATTGGTTGGTGCATGCAACTCAACATGGTACTAGGGCCGGAGGTCTTGAGTTTGAATCTTGGCGGACACGATTAAATAAAATAATTGCAGCTGACTCCTGATTTCCATGTTTGAGGCCTGGGGAGCCTATACGTGCTACCGAGTGTTGATGTATAAGTGAATTGCCCACCCTCCCTATCAGCTTAAGCTTTTGGGTTGAATTGGTTGGTGCATGCAACTCAACAAAAGGTTCTTCGTAATCTTAATAGTTATTAGATATTATAACTATATTCTAATAAGAAAAAATTAACGGTCAAAGTTAAAAGTAGAAAGCCATAAAAGGTCAACGGCATCAAGTATTTATGACTGGAGGGTTGTACTTTCTAAACCTAGAGGCCGATGTCAGGTTGAATATAAAAGGTATATGCAAGCCATGACTGAAAAGAACATGTTGAGTTATGACAGCATGCTACCTGAAAACTTTGGCAAGAAATATTGTTCCATGGATCACTGGAAACTTGCTGCCCTTCGATAGACACCTGATAGCCATGACCCTAGAGGATATCATAAGTTTGTAAGGCATTGATATTACAACAAGGAAAGAAAATAAAAGACAGACATGATGGGAAGTAAATGCATATAACAATCAACTCAGGTATTACTAGTTGTGATCAGTGTTAGGCATCAGACATGACATTTCAACTAATTACATTTGCTCGCTGGAAATATAATTTTAAAATCCTCACATGTTGTGAGCATAGTCTGAATAGACACCTAACAGTCCAAAACTTGCAGACTGACAGCTTCTAAAATGTACCAGGAAACTTACAGAATGTCAAATACATGATGCCAGTTTAGTATGAAGACCTGAGCACTCCTAGTAGAATATAACAAGTCTCAAAATAGCTTTTCAATAGTTACATTGAGCATTGGCATTCATGATTCAGTGATTTGCGCAGCACCACACCATGTATCAAGCTAAAGGTGCATCATTTTCATTGCTTAAGATTAAACCTATTGACGCCCACCATCTGCCATGACAGAATAATTCAGATAATTAGCAACAATACCTGATCAAAATCTGTGTAGAACGGTAATTGTTTTGGATAGCTTCGAAGAACTCCCCATGATTTTTCAACAAGACCCCACCAACTGCATTATTTCTAGGTGAGTACACTGCACAGCATATAAGAACAGCAAGAGGAGGTCAAAGGCACATTACCGATTTTGTGCACTCTCAAAGTCGGGAGGTTGCTTAGTTTCATATACCCATCCAGGAGCAAATATGGCAGTTGAGACATCAACTTTCTTAAGTAGATCAAGCGCAACATTTGTCTAGCAAAATTGTAAAATAAGCAGTAAAGCATAATTTGGGAGGTGACAAAGTTGAAAACATGCATTCACATTTGCATAAAAGCAAAGTTATAAGACTTAGAATGTTCTCCTGCGCGTTCAAGGAAAAAGAAAATCAGACCCAGAATGCAAGCTTTAATATTTTAGAATAACTCAGTTAGCACTCAATTACCCATATGACCTCTCTCCAAAACAACAGATGTATATACGATATTTAGTAGTCATATGACTGTTTTACAACTAAATAAGCATGTTTTCAAATAAAATCCGACAAAAAAAGTGATCGAGTAAAAAATATATATAAGAAGATATGCATGCATCAAGCCAACACTTGGTTTCTGAAAGAACATTATAAGCTATACACTGAAGTCATCACTAATTAGTTAATGCTGCAAGTATTTATTATTAGTAACAATGGAGCATCTAAATAAATAGAATAAAAGCAAAGATTGTTACTAATATTTAGATGAAGAGTATCATATTATGGAATTGGTCATGACCAAAAGTATTTCGTCCAAAGACATCAATACCCATGTAGACATCATATTTTCTGTCTCCAGCAACTGCAGCTGAATCCTGTGGGTCTTTTTCCTGCAAATGTCATGTAAATTTCATCAGCCCATTAGTGGGCTCACAGGGGTAAACAATAAGAGAAGAGGGTTACCTTCCACGTATAGTTGGCAAACAACCCATCACACAAATCAAAGAATGGCTTGTTATACTTGTTGAGCTTATTCTGCCAGTCGAGCTCACCTTTTACAGTGATGGCATCTTACCTGCAGACCAAGAAAAAGTCAAGAAGGCATACATCAAACAAGCCTTACAATTGGTCATGGTCATGTTTACAAGATCATAGAAGATATCAACTTCACCATATGACCAAAGATCCGGGAACGGCAGCATGCATCGTCTTGGTTAGATGATTGACAAATTCTTTCAGGTTATCAATGAACTGAGCATCAAGTTTAACCTCAATGTTTATCTGAAAGAAAAATCATTATCAGCATAAGGCATATGCCCCGCAATGACAGAATGAAACTGAAGAATCTTGGAATCCAGTACTCCCATTAGTCACAAGATGACCCACTTCACAAATCTGTGAGTACCGAGTACCCCCATCTTGCTCCTCAGAATCATGTCGTTGGAAAGGGGTTATAGAGTGTAACATCACAAGATACCATAACAGGGATTACCAGCCAGCCATCGAAGCCCAAGGCAGCAGCCAGCTCTGTGAGCCTCTCGGCATACATCTGTGCGGAAGCCTCCGTCGCGAGCATCTCCTTGCAAATCTCCGCGCCTTCATCCCACTCCGTGATGAACGTTCCCAACACCTTTGCACGCAAACGCCAAAGTAGAGGTCAAGTACAAACGCCACCGGGGTAGGAAGAAGGGGAGAACTAGAGAGAGGTAATGAAGCAAACCTTGACGCCGTGTAGGTGGGCGGCGTTGGTCCAGCAGGGCGGCGGGAGGGTGACGAGGTAGTGCGAGAAGTAGACGAAGACGTCGACGAGGTGCCAGTGCCAGAGCGCGTATGCGTCCGGGTTGGCCCCGCCCTGCGGCGCCGCGTCGTCGCGGTAGCCGCCCTCCATGTCGTGGCACACGAGGACGCACCGGCGCGCGGGGAGCGCGGATTTAGGACCCGGGACGGAGGCCCTGTTGAAGGGGAGGTGGAAGTTGGCGTCGGCGGAGAGGTAGGCGCGCGAGGCGAGCGCGGCGAGGTCCGTGATCGGGTAGGACATGGGCGGCGCCGGCGCGGAGGAGTCGAAGGGCGGCTCCCACGCGCGGCGCTCGCCGCCCGCGGCGGCTTCGTCGTCTGGCTCCGCGGCGGAGGAGAGCATAGCTCGGAGGCGGCGAGCGATGCGGCGGAGGCGGCGGCGCGGGGAGAAGGGCATGCGCCGGCGCTGACCGGCCAGTGACCGGGGGGAGGCAGCCGCCAGGGCTATATATCGCCCGCGCGACAAAGCTCGAAGCCGTCGCCTGAAGACTCCCCTTCTTCTTCCTCGTGCTCCGGTGGGCGGCGGCGGCGAGCCAGGGGAAGGGGAGGGGGAGCGGCGGCAGCCAGCTAGGGGAGGGGGAGCGGGTGGCCGGCGAGGGGTGGTTGGTGGGGGAGCGGCCGCCGGCGAGGTCGCCGGCGGCCGGAGTGGTGGAGGGCGGCGGCGGAACAACTTCCATGGCCGCCGACTTTAGAGGAGAGGGCCGGGGGGCGACGGCGGCCCGGCGGTGGTGGTGGGTTGGGCGGTGGAGGGTGAGGCGGCGCAGGAGCGACGCCGGCCGGGTAGGAACCCCGGTGGGCGGTGGCCGGCGGCGGGGGTAAAGAGAAGCGGCGCGGCGATGGCTGGGCGGCACGGCGGCGAGAAAGGTTAGGGGCGGCGGCGGTGGAGGGCGGCGGCGGTGGAGGGCCCGGGGGCGGCGCCGGAGCCGGGCGGCGGCGCGGAGGCGGGGGAGGGCGTTGGTGGGCCGCGTGTGCCTTTTTCAGGCGATGGGTCCGGCAAATATCGCCTGAAGCGACAACTAATCGGACCCGAAGGCGGCTCCGTTCCGCAGCCGGGCAGTTCGGAAATGGGGTGGGCCGTTGATGTGACTTCCGCTGACTGTTGGGCCGCAGCTTGGCCTGTAAAAATTATATTTATTACAGTAGAATTTTTAACTCTATGTTATTATAAAAAAATGGGAACATGTGAGGTGGGAACTAATCTCTCCGTTGAAACAATGCAAACTCTAATATAGACCGCCGGATCAACATCTAAGGGGGTTGCAGGGGGAGTGGGAGGGGGGATTTGTAAAAGCGTGATTACCAAATTCAAGGGTCGGCGGTTAATTATAAAATTATCCAATCCTCCATACCCCTTGGATGTTGATCTGGTGGTCTAGATTGGAGTTTGCATGGTTTGCACGGAGAGTTGGTTTGCATTTGATATGTTTTCATTAAAAATACCAGTTACTTGTGTGCCACTATAAAAATTCGGTCGCATTCGTATACCATTGCACAAACTTTCTTTTACCTATGAACCATTCCGTCTACAGCAGCTGCTAACGGTGTCAGATGGAGCTACCAAAAGACAAAAATACTCTGGAGCCCACCTGTCATTCTCTCCATTCGATGCCCCGTCCCCAACTCCCATCTGTCGAACACCTTATCGGCTACCACCACACCGATGTTGTCATTGGCCACCTATGGCGGAACTGCCCGACTTAAACTGTTTTAAGTGCACCAAATCATTGCCACAGTAGTAATTTCTTGTAAACGCACTTAAATCAGCTTAAATCCGATAGTCCGTCGAGCGTCCTTGGGACGACCCGAATCATCCACGTACAATTTGGATCTTAACCATACGTCAGGATCGCTTCCACGAAGGAAGAGCATCAACAACCCATATATTTTTACATAAATGCTGAAGGGTACGGATTATTACAAACCGGTAGTTTGAAACCCTGAGTACGAAGGTACTTAGCAAGACTGACCCGTCTAACTAAAATAAAATTTCAAGGAGTATGAGGGCCTTTAGTGGACTGGCTGACTCGACAATTTTGCATAAAGCTTACTAATAATGAGTCCTTGTTTTGTGATTTTAACTGCAATTTAATAATTACTTAACATCTAGGTGATAAAACATTTTTTTTGTAATAAGAAGCAATAAGAATCCAGTAGTACAAATTCCAAGGAAAACATCATAAATACTTTTCTTAACTACGATGTTCAAGCGATGATCAAGTGCTGAAAGGAATCTAGGCCCCTAAGTGGGTTTTGGTGTTTAACGCAAAACCGTGTACGTTTAATGTGTTATCTAAGTATGTGTGCAGGAGCTACGTTTGGATAAGCGATCAAGAATGATGAAGTACGTCCCTCAAAAAGGAAATTAAAAAGCGGTGTTGGATATAAATTCAAGAATTAGATTTTCGGTTTATGAATTGAGTTTAGGAACACTGTACTATTAAGGGGGACGTCGATCTAAAGGTTGTGACTAGGTTCTAGTGCTCAAGGAATATAAACAAAACCAACGAGAGATCTTTGTCACACAAACTCCACAAAAAAATGATCTTGAGTGAGATGACCTGCTAAACCCAGATTGTCCGGGTTTCAGCCTAGAGAGTCCGGACACCCAGAGTATCCAGGTCATTTCTCGGAATATCCGGGTAACATTTGCCCAATGGCTACTTTCCTGTGAGAGGAGTATAAATACCGCTCTTACCCCTTCAATTCTGACTCTCTTGCTCATTTTCAAACCTGACCTATTCCAAACCCTAGAACAAGCTCTCTCACTCCCTCCCCTTTGATTCTTGTGAGATTTCTTGAGGGATTCAAATGAGAGACTTGTAAGAGAAGAGATTTGAGCTAGTGAGCATCCATTCCAACCCTTGAGCACTAGTTCTTCGTCGAGCCTGCGGATTCAAGTCTATTACTCTTGGAGCTTTGAGCTCCTAAATGGCTAGGCATGCTTGTGAGTGCTCAAGCTGCATTGTGAGATCCACGGGAAGTTTGTAAGTTTCATTCCTCTCCGAGGAATCCATAGTAAGTGACCTCGGGCTTGAGCGTTGGTCTCACCCTTGGGTGAGGAGTATAGGGGTTCTTGAGCACCGTCTTTTGAACTCTTCCTCAACGGAGACGTAGCACCTTCGTGTGTGAACTTCGGGAAACAAATCCTGTGTCACTTGTTGTTGCTTTACTTGTTGTACTTGATATTTGTTTGCAAGTTAACTTTGTTAGGGTTTGAGGTCGATCTACTTGGTTAGGTTCTTGTCAAGCTTGTCTAGTAGAATAGTCTTAGAAGCACCTCCCGGTAACTCCAAGTTTATTTGATTCAAGTTTCATACCCTCTTTATCTATTCTGTTCGCACGTTGCGCTGTGACCCGGATAGTCCGGGTTTTCACCCGGATAGTCTGGACAGTCTATAGTATCCGGACCTAATCCCGGACAGTCCGGGTCACCTGTTACTAATCTGATTTTTAAGTGCTTTAATTTCAGATTTAGCCTATTCACCCCCCTCTAGGCATCTTCAGATCCTCTCAATTGGTATCAGAGTTTGGATCTCCATGTTTGAGCTTAACCGCTTGAAGAACAAAGAAAGATGTCGGGTGAACAATCTCTCAAGAGTCTCGTTGATTTGACGGGTGAGGAAGACAAGGACAAGCACAAAAATGATGACGGTAAACCTGAAGATGAGAAACAAGATGAGTCAAGTGGTTTAAAAGGCAAGAAGAAGAAAAACAAAAATGATGATGATGACTCGGAATCAAGTGATGATGAGATGTCATATAGAGAATGGAAAGCATGGAAGAAGGAGCAGAAATTGAAGAGCAAAAAGAAGAAGAAAGGTAGCTCCAAGATTTTGATTGACTCAAGTGATGACTCGGATTCCGACCAAAAGCAAAGATCATTTCGTAATTCTAGCAAGAGTGAGTCATCAAAAGGCAAGAAAAGAGTTGAGTATCACCATGTGTCTGATGATTATACATTTCAACTTCCTAGTGACCATGGTGCATCTATTCATATGGGAAAGCCTCCATTCTTTGATGGAACCGGATATAATCAATGGAAAACAAAGATGTTTGGCTACTTAAATGCAATTCATAAGGATATATGGAAAGTTGTAGAAGTTGGATGTGAAATTCCAGATGAAGATGAGACTCCAACACCATTGCAACAATATGTACTACAAAGAAACTTTCAAGTCTTAAACATTCTTCACACATCCGTGAGTCCGGAAGAGTTTGATAAGATAGAGGATGCACTAACCGCCAAGGATGGTTGGGACACTCTCCAAGTCAACCATCAAGGTTCAAGAAAGTTTCGTGAGTCAAGAATCAAGACATTGGAAGATGAACTAAGTCTTTTCTCTATGAAAAAGGATGAGAGTATCAAGAAAATATACAATCGGATGAAGAAGATCACCAATTAAATCAAGTCACTTGGAGGTGATAAATGGGGGTGATCGTGAGATTGTGGACAAGCTCTTGACTGTGTACATGGCTACGAATGTCACTTTACCTAGCTTGATTAGATCCGAAAGAGGATTCAAGCACTTCACCGTCGAAAATGTTCTTGGAAGAATTGAGGCTCATCATGATCAACTAAGAAAAGTCAAGATAAATCAAGATTGAGCCGAGCTTCAAGAGCAAGCGGCAAAGAACAATGGCATAGCATTACAAGCAAGCTCTAAGGGCAAAGAGAAAGCAAATCAATCATCCAAGAATGAAGAATCTAGTCATGATGATGTTGATGAGCTTGATGATGAGCAAATAGCCTTATTTATCAAGAATTTTAGAAGAGTCTTTAGAAAGGGCAACTTTCGGAATTATGGAAAGAACAAAGGAAAATATGAACCAAGAAGAAGATCTAACAAGCCTTGTTTTGGGTGCAAGAAACTTGGACATTTCATTGCAGATTGTCCGGAAGAGACGAAAAAGAACAAAGATGACAAAGAAGACTCTTCCAAGAGAGAAAGACCAAGATACAAGAAACAAGCCGGTGAAGCTCACCTTGGTCAAGAATGGGATTCTCAAGAAGAAAGCGATTCCGAGAATGAAGATGTTGCTACCATGGCATTCAAGGCCTCTCCTCATCATTCCACTACATTATTTGAAGATCTCACCGATGATGAGGACCAAGATCAAGTCATATGTCTTATGACAAAGAATGTGAAGGTAAACACTCTAAACTCATCGGATGATGAACTAGCTGATGAAGATGAGGTTGCTAGTCTAATTAGTCAATATGGCAAAAAAAGATGCAACTAAAATAATGAAACTTAATGATGAAAATGGATGAGTTAGAAGAAACTCTTGAATCTCAAGAGGAATTGCTTAGGCTTGAAAGAGAAACCTTTAAAACTCTTGACAAGGACCTTGCCTATGAAAGGAAGGAAAACAAGAGGATTAAGGACTCTCTCAAAACCAATGATAACATACTTCTTGAGGTAAGAGTGTTGCTCACTAGTGAAAAAGAAAAGGTGAATGACTTAACCAAGAAATACTCCTTGGTAGAGGACACAAATGCAAACTTGAGAAGTGAAAATGTGAAACTTCAAGAAAGCTACACAAGCTTGCAAGCCATTCACAAGGCACTTAAAGTTGAGCACAACACTACTCTTGAGAGCTACTCAAAAGCTAGTGAGAAATCTAGTTCATCCATTCCATCAACAGGTAATAGTTGTGCACGTTGTTATAATATTGATATTCAAACTTGTGCTACTAACCATGTTGAGATGAATGCCATGAAGAAGGAAATTAGTAGGCTCACTCAATTGTTGCAAGAAGAAATATCTCCAAATGAGCAACCATCCAAAGCAAATCCAAGGGTGAGTTTGAGAAGCATACCAAGGGATTTGGCTCAAGGTACATGAGCAAGTTTGGATTTGAGAAAGACAAAGGCCTTGGGAAGAATGAGCAAGGCATTATACAATTAATTCCATATATCAAGAACAACAAGACCGCCGTATTGGGAGGAAATGGAGGTCTTGTGAACATGACTACTCCCATCCGCAAGGGAGAAAGGAAGAATCAAGCATCAAGCCATGTCAAGTTCATCAAGAGAGGTACTACATGTGATGAGGGTATCAAAATTGTTGCATCCTCATCAAAGCAAGACAAATTCAAGAGCTCAAGCAAGTTACAACACACAAGAATCGTCTTCTCATGTATCCTTTTATGCGGATTTTGTGTTGACTAGGAACCACCGTGGTAAAGTGGTTGCTAAATTTGTTGTTCACCACATGTTTAACACTAAAGTAAAAAGTTGTGTGTGGGTGCCCAAGGTGCTTGTAACTAACGTTCTAGGACCCAAGTATTGTTGGGTACCTAAAAGAAAAGAGTAACTTTATTTTGTAGGGATACTCCTCCGGTGGATCAACTTGGGTGATCGATAGTGGATGTACAAATCATATGACCGGAGAAAGGAGTATGTTTGAATCTTTGACAAAATCAAATGGTGATCACTACATCACATTTGCTGGTAATGAAAGAGGAAAAGTTCTTGGAACCGGTAACATTACTCTAAACTCACACTTCAATCTCTCAAAGGTTCTTTTAGTTGATACACTTGGGTATAATTTGTTGTCCATTTCACAACTTTGTGACTCGGGCTTCAATTGTCTTTTTACTAATGAGGGTGTGTTCGTCATTAAAAAAAGTGATGACTCCATTGCCTTCAAGGGTGTGCTCAAGGGAAAGCTATATCTTATGGATTTTACACAAGAGAAAGCTCAACTCGACACATGTTTGGTGGCAAAGTCTAGCTTGGGTTGGTTATGGCATCGCCGACTAGCTCACGTTGGGATGAGAAATCTCAACAAGATTCTAAAGGGGGATCACATCCTAGGACTAAAAAATGTTTCCTTTGAGAAATATCGTGTGTGTAGTGCATGTCAAGCGGGAAAACAAGTTGGTGTTCCTCATCCATCAAAGAGCATCGTCACCACCGTCAAGCCATTTGAACTTCTCCACATGGATCTCTTTGTTGCAGTGGCTTACATAAGCATTGGTGGTAACAAATATGGTTTTGTCATTGTTGATGATTATTCTCGTTTCACTTGGGTATTCTTTTTGTATGATAAAAGTGTAGTACAAGAAACATTGAAAGTGATCGGGTGCTCTAGCCTAAGAGGGGGAGGGGGTGAATTAGGCACTAATAAAAACTTAGACCTATGGCTCCAACTAGTTTGCACAAAGCTTAAACTAAAACAAGCTATCTAGATGTGCAACTAGGTTGTTCTAGTGTAAAACCCCTATCCCAAAAGAGTTTAGCAACCTATAGCCTTTCCTATCAAGAAACTATTCTATGAAAGTAAAGGCATACAAATTACTAGAATGAAATGCGGAAGCTTAAAGAGCGGGATAGGAGATAGCAAACTCTTGACGCGGGTGTTTATCCCGTGGTTCGGTTAGCCACAAAGGCACACCTACATCCACGTTGTTGTAGCACTCACTAAGAGTATTGCTACTCGGCCACCAAGTCTCTTCCGTGAACACAATCACGGTCACCTTGGCCCCGGGTTCCACTAAGGAGCTTCTCCACAAAGGATGGGGGTCTCCACGTCCCCCGCACAAAGGTGTCGTCGCCGCTCCACACCAAGTCGGAGGGTCGATGACGTTGCCGGCGAGCTCCACGCTCCAAGGTGCCGGCGCACCAAGCTCTTGTTTTGGTTCACTAATGAACCACAGCACAAAGGCTCTAAGCCTTGCAAACTCACTCACTAAGAGCTAATCCTTTACACAACACTCTCAAAGTGTGCTAAGGGCTAAGGATATGATCTTGATGCTTTTGTATGGCTTGGAGATGTTCTTGGGTGTGTGTGGGATGTCCAGCAACTCCAGCAATCTTCAAATGGCCGGGGTGAGGCGTATATATAGGCCACCAAGTCTTGTAGCCGTTGCTCCAACGGTTAGCTGAAAATCTGCGTACCACCGGAAGAACCGATGCCTCTTGGCAGGGTAGCGTCGGTTCATCCGGTCACTCATAACATGAAGTAGCCGTTGGACTCCTGATGGCTGACGCAGAGACCACCGGTTGAACCGATGCTTTGCACCGATGCCTCACCGGTTCAACCGGTGCTGAAGGAATCTTCTCCTGGACGCTGACGTCATTACACCGGTGGTATGCACCGATGCCCCATCGGTTGAACCGGTGCTGAAGACACTTCTCCTGGGCACTGACATCGCCTCTGGTACAAAGGACGGCCAATGCACCGACGGTATGCTCCGATGCACCGTCGGTTGAACCGGTGCTGAAGAAACTTCTCCTGGGCGCTTGACATCGTCTCTGGTACATAGGACGCCCAATGCACCGATGCCCTATTTTGGACCGTCGGTTCAACCGGTGCCTATAGGCTGACTTGGCTTCGATTCCCTTCTGCACCAAGGTATTATGGCGTCGGTTCTTCCGACTACCACCGGATGCTCCGATGCCCTGGCGTCGGTTCTTCCGGTGCTCCTGAATCGAAGAGCTTTCAGGGCGCTGCCCTGAGACCCGCGAGGGGCGGCTCCCCCTCGACCCCCGTCCGCTAACCGGGTAGCGGAACCCCCGTAGGGGCAGTCCATCGGGCCTTGCTACGCCTATCTTCTCTTTCTCTTTGTCATCACTTGAACCTAAAAGCCTGAGAATGATTATCTTAACAATCATATTAGTCCAAGTGTTGTGTTGTCATTCGATCACCAAAATCACTCGAAATGGCATCAATGGTGCCATGTTCGTTACAAACATTTAAGAAATTTGCAAAGAGAGCCCAAAACCAGTTTGAAACCAAGATCAAGAGAGTAAGAAGCGACAATGGCACCGAGTTCAAGAACACCAACATAGAAGAGTATCTTGATGAAGAAGGAATTGGTCATGAGTTCTCGGTACCGTACACACCTCAACAAAATGGAATTGTTGAGAGAAAGAATAGAACTCTCATAGAAGCCGCTAGAACAATGCTTGATGAGTACAAGATCTCGGATCAATTTTGGGCGGAAGCAATCAATACGTCATGTCATGCAATCAACCGCCTCTATCTCCACAAGATCTTGAACAAGACGGCATATGAACTTCTTCTTGGTAAAAAGCCAAATGTATCATACTTTAGGGTTTTCAGGAGTAAGTTTTTCATTTTAAATAAGAAAAACAAAACTTCTAAATTTGCTCCTAAAGTAGATGAAGGGTTTCTTCTCGGTTATGCCTCAAATACTCATGGCTATCGCATCTTTAACAAAACCTCCGGTTGCGTTGAGATTGCGTGTGATGTGACGTTTGATGAATCTAATGGCTCTCAAGGAGAGCAAGTTGATGATGTTGTAGGATTGGAAGAACCATCAAGCAAGGCAATCAAGAAGCTAGCCATTGGAGAGATAAAGCCTCAAGAACAAGAAGATCAAGATGAGGATGAGATGATGTTTTCAAGTTGTAACACCCGGTTTATAAAAGAACATAAACCGAGCAATCATATACGTGCCAGGATCAAGTCACACGTATATACAACAGAATGAACAGTATATCATAGCACATATCACGTAAAAAGATATAATAAATCGAAATACGAATGTTATTTATTACATTAATGACAAAATGTCTGATACAGCGGAAGCGAAGTACAAATACGATAAAAGCTCTCCGAAGCTGAGCAGGGCGCCACATGGACGTCGGCTGGGAGATGAACGCCTAGAAGTCCTCGTAGTCCTGGTAGCGCTGAGCGAACTCCCTCGTGTCGGCAGAAACTGAGCAGCAGTAGCGTAGCCAAGAGGAAAAAGTAGAGAAGAGGCAAGAGTGAGTACACAACTTGTACTCAACAAGTATAACACAAACTATGAGGCTCTAAGGTTGGCTGACTCAACTGCATTAGCTTTTAAGTGTTGGCAAAATTTTATTAAAGCTATTTACTACGAGTTGATGAATTACCATTAACCCAGTTACATAGTAATTAATCAGAATTAATTTATGATACTACTGAGAACCAAACTAAAACCAAGCCACCAAGGTAACCCCGAGAGGCACCTCCCTCGTCGGAAGGAGACAACCCCACTAATCAAAAGGAGGATCTGGGCCGCTCATAACCGTGAGCACGGCTAGTATACCAGTTTTACACTCTGCAGAGGTTGCACATCTTTACCCACAAGTCGTGAGCTACGCTAGAGGTTCATCACACTTCCTTAGGTGAGATGTCTAGCGACTCACTACGAGGCCGTTACAAAGAATCTCGTTGGTAAGGCGTAACCGCGAGAGTTAGGTCAGCGACGATGGGGCCCACCTCACGGGGGTACAAGCACAGGTGTGCAAACCAAGCACAGACCAGCCGGAGGAGCAGGGACCATTGAAGCTTACTACTCTTGCCCCGCAGGTAAGTTACCCCAAACCAAAAAGACCTAATTAGTAAGCCAAGTCAATCCCATTCTAGCCTTGTGATAGCGCTGTTGTCCCAGGTTGTCGCTCTATGAACCGGTCCTTATGGAGAGTGGCCAACCAAGCACTAAGCACCGTGTTGGCCCCCTAAACCATGTTTCTAACAAAACCAATTTTAACGAGACGTGAGCCACTCAAGCCACACAGAGGGCCACTCTTAGAATTAAGTTCAAGTAAAACATTAATCAAGTTAATTAAAAAGGACAAGAGTGTGTTATAGCGCGGCACCTAGCACAACTAACCAAAAATGCAACCCAAAGGTATATATAAAGGATATAAAGTGGCTAGGAAAGTCCTTATGGGCATACAGTATTAAAATGCAGTATGAAATTGTATTTAAAGATGATAGGTTGTTCATGTTATACTTGCCTTCCTCGTACTGCTCATGCTACTGCTCAAAGTGCTCGGAAGACGGCTGCTCCGGGTACTGGTACTGGGGCTCCTCAGATGGATCAACGTCTACTCACGAACACATGGCCAAAACAATGCACAATAATAAGCATACAAGCAAACACTAATAAAAACTAAGAAACAGTACATCAATACATAAAAAGAGCACACTAAACTAGTCTAAAACTATTCTACGCGTTACAACGATCGCGTGGACATAAAGAACGCCTAAAACGGAGCTAAAACGCATTTTCTAGGCTAAAAACAAGGTTCAGGGACTAAACTGCAAGAAATCTAAGGTTCCAGGGGGTTTTCTGCAAAAACTGAGGGCCTAAACGAAATTAACCATTAAATCTAAGGGCCAGCGTGCAAAAAGGCAAGGGCTGGACGGCGGGTTTGATATTTAAAAAGCTCAGGGTGTTAAGTGCTAAAAACCGGACCTTAACGTAATTACTTTTACACTGGCTAGGATGGCGGGTTGAATTCAAAGAAACGGAGGGGCTCTTATGCAAAACATACCGGCCGAACCGGTTCCACGCATGTGGGCCGCTGGATCTGGATCTAACGGTTTAGATCTAAGGGGTAAGTTAATCTAATCTAGCGCGTTGAAACAAGATCGGGCGGCCCAGGTTGGACGGTGCGCGCGGGTGGCGGCGCTGATGCCGGAGACAGAGCTCTCCGCGGCGGCGCGCGGCTGGGAGCTCACCGGAGCTCGCCTAACTGGCATTCCCGGGCTCGAAAACGAGCGGATCTTGGCCAGGGAGGATCTACGCACCGCGCGTAATCCACCTGTGCAGCTAGAATAGGGCTCCCAAGCTTGGACAGGGCTTGCCATGGCGAGGGGCTTACGGCGCGGCGGCGCATTCGCCGGCGCGGGCGTCTGGCGGTTCTGGGGCTCGGGTTCTAGCGCAAAAGAGAGAGGGGAACATGGAGAAGCTCACGAGGGGCTCGGGGTAGACTGTGGTGCAGTGCAGCGGCAGAATTCCGGCGGCGCGGGCGCGGCTCGACGGAGCTCCTCCACCGGAAATCCCGTGCGCAGTGGGGCCTTGGTCTTAGAGGAAGGGCTCGGTGAAGCTCGTGGCCTCCGAGCGGAGCTCCTCCTACAGCTCGCGGTGGTCGGGGTGCCCTGGAGTGCTGGGAACGCGGCGACGCAAAGAGCTCGGCACGGCGGAGCTAGGCGGAACTCGGGCTAGGGTTTGGGGCGGCGTTGCGAGGTGGGGGTTGGGGTCCCAGAGGCGCGGGGCGCTATATAGGGCGGCTCAGGCGATCCTGGGGAGGCGTGCCCCGGATGGAAGGCCCGCCGGGAATCTCGGCTTGACGGGCGCGGTGGTTACTCTGCGGGGGATTAGAAACTGGCGAGTGGGCCCGGCTGGTCAGCGGAAGCAGCGGCGGGGACGCTGGCGAGTGCGGGCCCAGGCGGTCAGCGAGCGCGGGCGTCGCTCTCGCGGGCTGAAGCGGCGGGGAGAGCGGCTCGCAGGGCCCGGTTGGGAGCGGGGCGCGCTGGGCCTCGCGGGAAGTTTGGTCCGCGGCGCTGGAGCAGGCCTGGGAGGAGGAAAACGGGCTGCGCGCGGGAGAGGAAAGAAGGGAGCTGGACCTCGCGCTTCGTGGGCTGAGCGCGGGAGAAAAAAGGAGTGGGCCGGCGGGTTGGGTTGCTGGGCTGCCTGGTGGGTTTGGGCTGGGTTCTAGGGGGGAGTTGGTGGGCCAACTGGGTTTGGGTTTGGGATGAGGGCTGGTTTCTCTTTTTCTTTCCTCTTTTCCTATTCTATTTCTATTTCTAAAACAAACAAAGTTTGAATTCAAATACACATTTGAATTCAAACCACACTCAAATAATTAAAACTATGCTCCAGCATGAATGCAACACCAAAATTATACCTATGATAAATTTTAACTACTTATGGAACAAAAATTAGATTAAATGCAAGCTAATCCAATTAAATTTATTAATAAAATGTTGGAATTTAAATTAGGGTGTTACAGACCCTACCCCCTTAAAGAAATCTCGTCCCCGAGATTTAGCTGGGCTGGCTAGCAAAGAGATCTGTATATGTCTTCTTTAGCTCATCTTCTCGCTCCCATGTAGCCTCAGCTTCACTGTGGTGACTCCATTGAACTCTGCACATCTTGATACGCTTGTTCCGAGTAACCCTCTCTGATGTCTCCAGAATCTTCACCGGATGCTCAGTATATGTCAGATCTTCCTGCACATCTACTCCATCCAGTGGTGCCTGCTCCTCGGGTACTCGCAAACACCTCTTCAGCTGAGATATATGGAAGACATCATGAACTCCCAAGAGGCTGAGAGGTAACTCCAGGCGATAAGCAACTTCGCCTTTTCGCTCTAGCACCTTGAATGGACCAACATACCGAGGTGCTAACTTCCCTTTGACATTGAATCTGCGGATTCCCCTCATCGGAGACACCTTCAGGTACACATAATCACCGACATTGAAGGTCAGATCTCTCAGTTTGCCATCTGCATAGCTCTTTTGCCTGCTCTGTGCAATCCTCAGATTTTCTCGCACAGTCTGAACCATCTGCTCTGCATCATCTATGATCTCAGGGCCAAAGAGCTGCTTCTCACCAATCTGATCCCAATAGAGAGGAGTCCTGCACTTTCTGCCATACAATGCCTCGAAGGGGGACTTCTTCAGACTAACCTGATAGCTGTTGTTATATGAGAACTCCGCATAAGACAGGCACTTATCCCAACTAGTACCGTACTGAATGGCACAAGCTCTCAGCATATCCTCCAACACTTGGTTGGTTCTCTCTGTCTGCCCATCTGTCTGAGGGTGATATGCGGTGCTGAATCGTAGCTTCGTATCCAAAGAGTCATGAAGCTGCTCATAGAACCGAGAAGTGAACTGAGACCCTCTGTCAGATATAATCTTCTTGGGCACACCATGCAAGCAGACAATCCGAGAGATGTACAACTCTGCAAGTCTAGCACCGGAGTAAGTAGTGTTCACTGGAATGAAGTGAGCAACCTTCGTCAGACGATCCACTACTACCCAAATGGAGTTGTACCCTTTCTGAGTACGAGGCAATCCAACAATGAAGTCCATCGTGATCTCCTCCCATTTCCACTCTGGAATCTTCAAAGGCTGTAACAGACCTGCTGGCCTCTGATGCTCAGCCTTGACACGCTGACAGGTGTCACAAATAGCCACGTACTCTGCCACTGAACGCTTCATCCCATACCACCAGAAACGTTCCTTCAGATCATAGTACATCTTTGTGCTGCCCGGATGAATAGAGTAAGCTGTATCATGGGCCTCACTCAGAATCAATTTTCGGAGATCACTCACATCTGGCACACAGATCCGGTTCTTGTACCACAAGGTACCCTGATCATCCTCTCTGAAATGGGGAGCCTTGCCCTTCTTGAGCAACTCACGGATCTCCTGCAGCTTTTCATCTTCTTTCTGATGCTGCCTGATCTCTGACTCTAGAGTGGGTACTGCCTCGAATGCTGCACTCGAAGTATGATGCAAGAACCCCAGACTCAACTGCTCAAACTCCTCGCATAACTCTGGAGGCATCTGGAAAGCCACGGCCATGTTGACATAACTTCTCCTGCTCAGAGCATCTGCTACAACATTGGCCTTGCCCGGATGATAGTGAATCTCCAGGTCATAGTCCTTGACCAACTCTAGCCATCTTCTCTGCCGCATGTTCAGCTCATTCTGTGTGAAAATGTACTTGAGGCTCTTGTGATCAGTGTAGATATCACACCACTGTCCATACAAGTAATGCCTCCAAATCTTCAGAGCATGCACAACTGCGGCTAACTCAAGATCATGAGTGGGATAATTCAGCTCATGCCGACGTAACTGTCGTGAAGCATAAGCAATCACTCTGCCCTCCTGCATCAGAACACACCCAAGACCATCCTTCGAAGCATCACAATATACTGTGAACCTGTTCGTCTGGTCTGGCAGAGTCAGGACTGGCACCGTAGTCAACCTTTTCTTCAGCTCATCAAAGGCCCTCCGACGCTCATCAGTCCACACGAAAGCCACATTTTTCTCCAGCAAAGAAGTCAAAGGCTTCGCAATCTTGGAGAAATTCTCAATGAACCTCCGATAATATCCAGCTAAGCCCAAGAATGACCTAACTTCCTTTACTGTCTGCGGTGTCTCCCACTCTAGCACATCCTTCACCTTGCTCGGATCAACAGCAATGCCTCCCTGAGAGATAACATGACCAAGGAATGGAACCTCGTCAATCCAGAACTCACACTTGTTGAACTTAGCATACAACTGATGCTCTCTCAATCTCTGCAACACGAGCCTCAGATGCTCTTCATGCTCTTCCTCTGTCTTCGAGAAGATCAGAATATCATCAATGAAGATCACCACGAAGACATCCAGATAATCCATGAAAACCATGTTCATCAAGTGCATGAAGAAGGCCGGGGCATTAGTCAAGCCGAAGGATATGACTGTATACTCATATAGCCCGTACTTGCAGGTGAATGCCGTCTTCGGAATATCCCCAGGACGGATCCTCAGCTGAAAATAACCCGAACGAAGATCAATCTTCGAGAATATACGAGCACCTCGAAGCAGATCGAAGAGATCCTCAATACGGGGCAGTGGATGCTTGTTCTTGATAGTGACTGCATTCAGCTCCCGATAATCCACACACATCCTCTTTGAGCCATCCTTCTTATCTACCAGCAATAATGGAAAAGCCCAAGGAGAGAAGCTGCGACGGATATAGCCCTTGGCTAGCAACTCATCAATAGTCTTCTTGACTTCTTCATGCTCTATAGGTGCCATACGTTAGGGCCGCTTTGCAATAGGAGCTGTGCCAGGCAAGAGATCAATACAAAACTCAATGGCGCATTCAGGCGGCATACCTGGCAGATCATCCGGAAAGACATCCGGGAATTCAGACACCACGCGAATACCGTCCGTGGGTCTAGCCTTCATCTGATGAAGAAATCCAGAAGGCTCTACTGCACTGATAACAACCTCTTGGCCACTGGAAGCTGATAGCAAGACTGTCCTCCGAGCACAATCTATCCGGACTCCCCACTTGGCCAGAGTCTCCATTCCCAGAATGACATCAATGCCCTTGGTGTCTAGCACCATCAGATCAGTACAGAACTCTACTCCCCTCAAGGAAACACTGACTCTCGGGCAGTAAGTGTGAGACCTCAACTGTCCTCCCGGTGAAGATACTAACAGGCACCTCTTTAATGTGCTAGTATGAATACCATGATGCTCGACAAAAGACTGAGTAATGAAGGAATGCGTAGCACCAGTATCGAAAAACACTGTAGCTGGATATGAATTAACCATGAACGTACCAATAACCACGTTGGGAGCCTCGGCCGCTGACTCGGCCGTCACGTGGTTCACTCTGCCCTGAAGTGGCGCCCTGGGTTGAGCTGGGCGCCCCTGCTGTCCCGCCTGCGCCTTCCGGGGGCAAGCGTTGGCGTAGTGCCCCGGCTGGCCGCAGTGAAAGCAGGTGCGAGGGGGTCCCTGAGCCTGCTGTCAGGTAGGAGCTGCCGGACGTGGAGCCTGCGGTGCCGGTGGAGCAGGATGAGCCGGAGGTGCCGGTAACCTCTGGCCCTGCCCCGCCTGCTGCTGCTGTCGAGGCGGGTACTGCTGTGGTGGCCTCTGCTGGTACTGCTGAGGAGGCCGGTACTGAGGCTGCTGGTACTGCTAAGGCTGCTGGAGGCGAGGACGAGTGTTGCTGCCGGAAGCAACGGGGACAATCTTCCTCTTCTTGTCCTCCATCTCCAAGTACTTGCGCTCAGTGTTGAGCGCGCTGTCAACTAGATGGTTGAAGTCGTCGAAGCGGAGGTTGAGCAGCGCGTACTAGAGGTAGTCCTCAAGGCCCTCCATGAAGTGCTCCTGCTTCTTGCGGTCATCCGCAACATCGGCAGGGGCGTAGCGAGCCAGCTGAAGAAAGCGATCACGATACTCCGTGACCGGCATAGTCCCCTGAATTGACAAAGACAGATAGATATCGAAAGATTAACTCAAAATTCATAAGGATAGAACAAGGGGCATTGGCTCAAAAGAAACCGCTGAATGATTATATTTAAGATTACCTGCTTCAGTGCAAGGAACTCCTTCTGCTTCATCTTCATAACGCCCGCGGGGACATTGTGGCTGCGGAACCGCTCTTAGAACTGGAGCCAAGTGAGAGCCTCGCGGTCCTGAACTGGGTGGGACTCCCACTAGTCCAAAGCTGCCCCTTGCAGCTGACCTGCTGCGTACAGAACTCTCTCCCGATCATCGCACTGGGCGATGTCCAGCTGACGCTCCACTGCACGAAGCCAGTCGTCAGCCTGAAGAGGGTCGGACGTGTGAGAAAACGTCGGCGGGTGACCCCTCAGGAACTCAACATGCCTGTCGCGAGGCTGCGGCGGTGGAGGAGGTGGAGGCTGAGTGTGAGCCTGCTGAAGTGCCTGAACAGTGTTGTTCAGGGTGGCCATCATCTGCATCTGGAGCTGGAAGTACTGCTCCGGAGTCAAAGGCGGAGGCATCGGGATCCCGGTCCCCTGGGTGTTCTGACCCTGGTTGTTCTGCCCCTGCTGGTCAGAACCACGCCTGGTGTTCACCATCTGATTTTGGACCAAAAGATTTCACGAGTAAGGATATTGCAAGAATAAATTCAGATGGATATGATAACTCTTTGCGGAAAAAAGACTTAGACATGATAAAGTAGACAAGATAGAGTGGACTGTTTTACCCCCAACGATCTAACTCATTTTATTAATTAGTTAACTTTAATAGGAGAGTGATTTTCTTTAAACAAATTTAAACTACTAAGTTATGCAATCATTCAAAAATCCAAATCAAACATGTAGCATAATAACAAGCAGACAATTTTCACGACTTAACCGAGTTTAACATACGACTCGACTAACACAACGCGTCGCGGAACGTGCTATCGTATTATTATAAAAGGGTCACCTAGCTAATACTCATGGTGGTCAGATGACTGATTCAGGCCAAAATCTACGAAAACTATTCTTCAGAGAGAAAAATCAAGGCAAGGCGAGTAAAGAGTCTTAGAATTCAAGGGGTATAATAGTAAAATAGTTTCAGCAGACAAGGATTGGAGAGAAGAAGTCCTAAAACTCGACCAGTTCTATCTAGGCTTCGTCCTACAGTCGATACGGCTCTGATACCACTCTGTAACACCCGGTTTATAAAAGAACATAAACCGAGCAATCATATACGTGTCAGGATCAAGTCACACGTATATACAATAGAATGAACAGTATATCATAGCACATATCACGTAAAAAGATATAATAAATCGAAATACGAATGTTATTTATTACATTAATGACAAAATGTCTGATGCAGCGGAAGCGAAGTACAAATACGATAAAAGCTCTCCGAAGCTGAGCAGGGCGCCACAGGGACGTCGGCTGGGAGACGAACGCCTAGAAGTCCTCGTAGTCCTGGTAGCGCTGAGCGAACTCCCTCGTGTCGGCAGGAACTGAGCAGCAGTAGCGTAGCCAAGAGGAAAAAGTAGAGAAGAGGCAAGAGTGAGTACACAACCTGTACTCAACAAGTATAACACAAACTATGCGGCTCTAAGGTTGGCTGACTCAACTGCATTAGCTTTTAAGTGTTGGCAAAATTTTATTAAAGCTATTTACTACGAGTTGATGAATTACCATTAACCCAGTTACATAGTAATTAATCAGAATTAATTTATGATACTATTGAGAACCAAACTAAAACCAAGCCACCAAGGTAACCCCGAGAGGCACCTCCCTCGTCGGAAGGAGACAATCCCACTAATTAAAAGGAGGATCTGGGCCGCTCATAACCGTGAGCACGGCTAGTATACCAGTTTTACACTCTGCAGAGGTTGCACATCTTTACCCACAAGTCGTGAGCTACGCTAGAGGTTCATCACACTTCCTTAGGTGAGATGTCTAGCGACTCACTACGAGGCCGTTACAAAGAATCTCGTTGGTAAGGCGTAACCGCGAGAGTTAGGTCAGCGACGATGGGGCCCACCTCACGGGGGTACAAGCACAGGTGCGCAAACCAAGCACAGACCAGCCGGAGGAGCAGGTACCATTGAAGCTTACTACTCTTGCCCCGCAGGTAAGTTACCCCAAACCAAAAAGACCTAATTAGTAAGTCAAGTCTATCCCATTCTAGCCTTGTGGTAGCACTGTTGTCCCAGGTTGTCGCTCTATGAACCGGTCCTTATGGAGAGTGGCCAACCAAGCACTAAGCACCGTGCTGGCCCCCTAAACCATGTTTCTTACAAAACCAATTTTAACGAGACGTGAGCCACTCAAGCCACACAGAGGGCCACTCTCAGAATTAAGTTCAAGTAAAACATTAATCAAGTTAATTAAAAAGGACCAGAGTGTGTTATAGCGCGGCACCTAGCACAACTAACCAAAAAAGCAACCCAAAGGTATATATAAAGGATATAAAGTGGCTAGGAAAGTCCTTATGGGCATACAGTATTAAAATGCAGTATGAAATTGTATTTAAAGATGATAGGTTGTTCATGTTATACTTGCCTTCCTCGTACTGCTCCTGCTACTGCTCAAAGTGCTCGGAAGACGGCTGCTTCGGGTACTGGTACTGGGGCTCCTTAGATGGATCAACGTCTACTCACGAACACATGGCCAAAACAATGCACAATAATAAGCATACAAGCAAACACTAATAAAAACTAAGAAACAGTACATCAATACATAAAAACAGCACACTAAACTAGTCTAAAACTATTCTACGCGTTACAACGATCGCGTGGACATAAAGAATGCCTAAAACGGAGCTAAAACACATTTTCTAGGCTAAAAACAAGGTTTAGGGACTAAACTGCAAGAAATCTAAGGTTCCAGGGGGTTTTCTGCAAAAACCGAGGGCCTAAATGAAATTAACCATTAAATCTAAGGGCCAGCGTGCAAAAAGGCAAGGGCTGGACGGCGGGTTTGATATTTAAAAAGCTCAGGGTGTTAAGTGCTAAAAACCGGACCTTAATGTAATTACTTTTACACTGGCTAGGATGGCGGGTTGAATTCAAAGAAACGGAGGGGCTCTTATGCAAAACATACCGGCCGAACCGGTTCCACGCACATGGGCCGCTGGATCTGGATCTAACGGTTTAGATCTAAGGGGTAAGTTAATCTAATCTAGCGCGTTGAAACAAGATCGGGCGGCCCAGGTTGGACGGTGCGCGCGGGTGGCGGCGCTGACGCCGGAGACAGAGCTCTCCGCGGCGGCGCGCGGCTGGGAGCTCACCGGAGCTCGCCTAACTGGCATTCCCGGGCTCGAAAACGAGCGGATCTTGGACAGGGAGGATCTACGCACCGCGCGTAATCCACCTGTGCACCTAGAACAGGGCTCCCAAGCTTGGACAGGGCTTGCCATGGCGAGGGGCGGACGGCGCGGCGGCGCATTCGCCGGCGCGGGCGTCTGGCGGTTCTGGGGCTCGGGTTCTAGCGCAAAAGAGAGAGGGGAACATGGCGAAGCTCACCAGGGGCTCGGGGTAGACTGTGGTGCGGCGCAGCGGCAGAATTCCTGCAGCTCGCGGTGGTCGGGGTGTCTTGGAGTGCTGGGAACGCGGCGACGCAAAGAGCTCGGCACGGCGGAGCTAGGCGGAACTCGGGCTAGGGTTTGGGGCGGCGTTGCGAGGTGGGGGTTGGGGTCCCAGAGGCGCGGGGCGCTATATAGGGCGGCTCAGGCGATCCTGGGGAGGCGTGCCCCGGATGGAAGGCCCGCCGGGAATCTCGGCTTGACGGGCGCGGTGGTTGCTCTGCGGGGGAGAAGAAACTAGCAAGTGGGCCCAGCTGGTCAGCGGAAGCAGCGGCGGGGACGCGGGCGAGTGCGGGCCCAGGCGGTCAGCGAGCGCGGGCGATGCTCTCGTGGGCTGAAGCGGCGGGGAGAGCGGCTCGCAGGGCCCAGTTGGGAGCGGGGCGCGCTGGGCCTCACGGGAAGTTTGGGCCGCGGCGCTGGAGCAGGCCTAGGAGGAGGAAAACGGGCTGCGCGCGGGAGAGGAAAGAAGGGAGCTGGACCTCGCGCTTCGCGGGCTGAGCACGGGAGAAAAAAGGAGTGGGCCGGCGGGTTGGGTTGCTGGGCTGCCTGGTGGGTTTGGGCTGGGTTCTAGGGGGGAGTTGGTGGGCCAACTGGGTTTGGGTTTGGGATGAGGGCTGATTTCTCTTTTTCTTTCCTCTTTTCCTATTCTATTTCTATTTCTAAAACAAACAAAGTTTGAATTCAAATACACATTTGAATTCAAACCACACTCAAATAATTAAAACTATGCTCCAGCATGAATGCTACACCAAAATTATACCTATGATAAATTTTAACTACTTATGGAACAAAAATTAGATTAAATACAAGCTAAGCCAATTAAATTTATTAATAAAATGTTGGAATTTAAATTAGGGTGTTACACAAGTCCATCAAGAGCACATTCCGCAGCGTATTCCGGAAACTCCGGAAATCAAGCCGGAGATTCCGGGTCTCAAATCCGGACTACCCGGATAGAGGACCGGAGTATCTGGGATATGGATCAAGAACCATCATCCTCTCACCAAGATCAACCTCAAGTTGAAGAAGAGGCTCAACAAGTTCAACAACAAACACAAGTTCCTCATCCAAGAGTACATCAAAGTATTCAAAAGGATCATCCGGTGGACAACATCCTTGGAAGTATAACAAAAGGGTAACCACTCGTTCTCGTTTGGCTACCTTTTGTGAACATTACTCGTTTGTTTCTTCCTTAGGGCCATTAAAGGTAGATGAAGCCTTGGATGATCTGGATTGGGTGATGACCATGCAAGAGGAGTTGAAAACCTTCACACGGAATGAAATCTGGTCCTTAGTAGAAAGACCCAAGCAAAATGTCATAGGAACTAAGTGGGTCTTTCGAAACAAGCAAGATGAAAATGGCGTGGTAACAAGAAACAAGGCAAGATTGGTTGCTCAAGGATTCACACAAATTGAAGGTTTGGATTTTGGTGAGACTTACACTCTCGTAGCTAGGCTTGAGTTAATTCGTATTTTACTTGCCTATGCTACTCACCATGATTTGGAGCTATATCAAATAGATGTGAAAAGCGCGTTTCTAAATGGACCAATTTCTGAATTGGTATATGTTGAGCAACCACCGGGCTTTGAGGATCCAAAGTTTCCAAACCATGTCTACAAGCTCCATAAGGCGCTCTATGGGCTAAAGCAAGCTCCTAGAGCATGGTATGGATGCCTTAAGGATTTTCTCTTAAGGAAAGGCTTTGAGAAAGGCAAAGCCGATCCTACTCTTTTCACTCGCAAAGTTGATAAAGATATCTTTGTTTGCTAAATATATGTCGATGACATTATATTTGGCTCTACTATTCAAACTTGGTGCGAGGATTTTAGTAGGATTATGACAAAGAGATTCGAGATGTCCATGATGGGTGAGTTGACCTTCTTCCTTGGATTTCAAATCAAGCAAACTCAAGGATGGCACTTTCATTAGTCAAACAAAGTACACCAAAGACATACTAAAGAAGTTTAACATAGAAGATGCCAAGACCATCAAAACTCCAATGTCAACTCAAGGACATCTTGATCTCAATGAAGATGGAAAGGTCATGGATCAAAAGGTATATCGCTCTATGATTGGATCTCTTCTTTACCTTTGTGCGTCTATGCCCGATATTATGTTTAGCGTGTGCATGTGTGCAAGATTTCAAGCTAATCCGAAAGAATGTCATTTGATGGCGGTTAAAAGAATTTTAAGATATTTAGTTTTCACTCCTAACCTTGGCTTGTGGTATCCCAAAGGCTCATCTTTCAACTTACTTGGCTATTTCGATTCGGATTATGCCGGTTGCAAAGTAGATCGGAAGAGTACTACAGGGACTTGTCAATTTCTTGGCTGGTCTTTAGTAGTGTGGAGCTCTAAGAAGTAAAATTCGGTCGCTTTGTCCACGGCGGAGGCTGAATATGTCGCCGCCGGTGCGTGTTGTGCACAACTCTTGTGGATGAAGCAAACTTTGAGTGACTTTGGTTGTTATTTTAGCGCGATTCCTCTCTTGTGTGATAACGAGAGTGCAATCAAACTAGCTAACAACCCGGTGCAACACTCCCGAACAAAGCATATAGATATAAGACAACATTTCTTACGGGATCATGAGGCTAAGGGAGATATTGCTTTACGACATGTAAGCACCGACGGGCAACTTTCTGATATCTTTACTAAGCCTCTAGATGAACAAAGGTTTTGTGCTTTGAGAAGTGAGCTAAATATTTTGGATTCTCATAACCTAGCTTGAACTCTTGTACATACTTGTGTGAAATTAGTATAGGATCTTTTGAAAAGAAAATTTCAATTCAAAGCAAACCGTGAAAGTTTTGAATTTCAAACAATTTGGATTTTTGTGTTGCTTACTTGAGGTCATTGTTCACCTTGAGTGTTGTTGGGTTCTCGGCTTTCTTATCACCCAATCAAAATGCATACACGAAGGTTGAATAGGGTAAAGTGGCAGAGTTTTGCCCTTACATATGCACGTGTCCAGTACAGATTGGTTGGGGGTATTTATACCCCTAACCTTTGTTATATAATGACTATAATGCCCCTACTTGCCTGAAATATTCTACGAATATTCCGGGCCGTAGGTCATTTCATATAGGTTGGAGTTTATAAATTGTCTACCCTATCCGATTTGTGATCGGGGCGCTACCCCAAAGATGCCGCGGTAACCTTTGGATCGGCGGTAGACCTTCGTGCGCTTCCCTGAACCTTCGGGCGGCGAAGTCACCTTTGGGTTCCAGCAACCTTCGGTAGCTCATGGGGACCTTCAGCTTCTTCTGGGAACCTTCGTGCACATCTGCTGAGCTTCGGTCAGCAAAACATCCTTCAGGCTTTATCAACCTTCGGCTCCTCGGCTCCCGTCTTGCGGTTTCGCACAACCTCCGGCATCCGAGACGGTGATCCCCAATAGTAGCCCCTCGCAGGCGAGGGCCGACTCCGACAGGCCGAACCCTCGAAGCATCTATCACCTGCAACTAGAAAATGTCTCCCTCCGTCGGAGGTTGGAACGAGCCGAAGGTGATTTCTCTACACGTGTCAACTCTTTATTGGGTGACCTTTGGTAATCTTGTCGATTTTACCATTGACGTGACTGTTCACTTTTACCCCACTATATAAGGAGGGGGGATGCGTCGCTTTCACGTTCTCTCCTTGTAGCGAAGCTCTGCCATTTTTTCGAGCTTGCCACATGGAGCGCTGTAATTTGCTTAATTGCTGGCAGCTTCGAGCATTTTCGCCTCTGTTGTTTGGCGAAGCGACTCGCGAGTTGGGGAACCTTCTCGTCTCTTGCAGTGTTTGTGAGTGTTTTTTGTTAATTTTTCGTTGCTTGCCTTGGCAGGAATGGCTCGTTTGAGGATTATGGCGATAGACATCACCGAAGGTGCTAGCTTGTCTGAGGAAAGGAATCATCTTTCAGAGGGGCTAGAGGATCTGTCAAACATGGACGCCGACCCTTCTGATCTGATGAAGAGGGAGAAACTTGCGCTGAACCTAAGGTTTGGTCCTTCGGTTATGTCTGCGGCTCTAATCGAGTCGTACGTTGAGAGGGGATATTTCCCTGCAGGTGTGGGTCGTCCGCCTCAAGCAGAGGAGACTCCCAATCCCGAAGATGGAGAATGTGTCGTGTTTCGCGATTTTTTTATCGCTGGGCTTCGATCCCCCCTTGACCCGGCGGTTCCGAAAATATTGTCCCGGTTCAAGGTGAACATTCATCAGCTGACTCCGAACACGATCGTGAAGCTCTCGAAGTTTTTCTGGGCCATCAAGACCTTCGCGGGGCCAGTATCAGTTGATATGTTCTGCCGCCTGACATCAGTCAGGCAGAGTTCCGGAGGTCCGGTGTTGGTTACAAGGATTGCCTGGACGTGTTTGCGTCGGCGGCTGGGCTGATTGGAGGGAGAGACTTGATTGAGGAGTTTATTTGTGCGAATATCTGGCCCTTGTCTGCCGGCTGGGATCCAAATCCCCTTGGGAAAGTTCGGGTGCGTGCCTCAAAGGAGACTATTCCCTTTCCGAAGCTTGAGCTGGTCAAGCCACCCGGCAAGAGTGATAAGGCTATTGTGGTGGAGGTCGAGGAGAGGGCGGTGGAGATAGTGGGGCCTTATCTCTTGAAGGAGCATGATTCTTTCATACTTTGTTGCCCGGGGGGTTCTCGTGTGAACCGGTCTTTTGCCGTTATGGGCGTGAAATACCCCAACCGGGAAGAGCCCAAGAAGCCAGAGAAGAGGAGCAAGGGGGCTTCGGTTGAAGATCACGCCATGAAGAAGAGGAAAGTTTCTTCTGCGGATGCTGGCTCCTCGAAGGCTGACCCGAAGGTCCTGGCTATGAAGCCGCCCCGTCCTCCTCCGAAGGTGCTTTCGGCGAATAGTGGTAATCGCTTAGTTCGGTACCTTCAGGGTGTTTCTCGTAGTGAGATGTGTAGTGAATATTTTATACGGGAGCTAGCGGAGACGATAAGTTACTCCCCTCTCTAAGGAGAATCTATGGAGCTTTATCTTGACCAGTTTGGATCCCTCCTTTCAGGCCCGGACAACGTTGGTGATGTGGTTGTGAAGCTTCACCCCTCAAGCGGCACTGGTCTTCAAAGGGTTAGTTGCTTGATCTTGAAGAAGTGGGTACTACCATTGACACTGTCTTACCCACACCAGGAGCTACTACCGGGCCAACTCCTGCCCCGGCGAAGGTTACCACGAAGGTTGCCAACGCAGTCGGTGAGACCCCGGGTGCTCAGCCTTCAGAGGTTTGGGAGGGTGCTGTTAATGAAGATGCTGGTGCCATTGCCACCGAGGCCCGCGAGGACCCGGTGGGGGCAGAGGAGGTCTTGATGGGTGAAGATACACGTGATGATGGTCAACACCGCTTCAATGAGCTAGGTGGGATTCTACTACCCCGGCCTCTTGATTTTCAAGGTTCGGATATTGATCCTTATCTTCCTTGGGTTCTTGAAGTAGATGTTGCCACTATGATGGCGGAGCTGAGCCACGAGATCGAGGTTGGGTCCATGAAGGTGCCTGTGCCTTCGCAAGGTGCTTCCTCGGGTGTGGAGCAACAACTGGAGAGAGAACTTTTTGACATCGAAGGTACTTTTGTTTGTTTTTGTGATGTGCGTGTGATGAATTGTTTAACCGTCGTGCTTTGTGTAGGTTTTAAAAATGAGCTAGAAGGTTTCGGTACCGAGGATCTTGGCCGCATGGTGGCGGCGATGAATGCGAAGGCTCTCGTGGCCGGGAGGGTGCTACTGTGGAGGGCAAAGGCCGAGTTTGACAAGATGCTCGAGGGTTCTTCTAAGAGGCTCCGCTTAGTTGTAGAAAATGAGAAATTGAAGAAGGAGCTGGCGGTGCTTCAATCTCTCAACGAGTCTTGGAAGAAACAGGACGATGAGCTGGAGGAGAGGGCCCGACGCCAAGACATTGTCGTTGCTGAAATGCAGAAAGAGCTAGATTCGAAGGAGGCTACGATCGAAGGTCTGAGACAAGAAGTTGCTAAAGGGGTTGACAACTCCAAGAAGGCCGAGAGCCTCGTCGTTCAGTTTTCTAGCACGTGCTCAGAAAAGGATCAGTTGATTGAGAAATTGCAAGAGGAGGCCCGAGAAAACATGCAATTGCTTAGTGAAGCCAGTGACGAGATTGTTGAAAAAAGAGGAGAAATCTACGAAGCTTACAAGGATGCACTTGCGACCTTTGGGGTTGAGCCCGAGCCCTTGTTAAGGTCCGATGGCCTGGGGGTAAACGGTCTTCTTGACTGGATGCTTAAAGAGTTTGCTGTCTTGGGCAGCATCTTGACGAATATCTCAGACAACTCTGCGGTTATTTCGTGCGAGAACGCTTTCGCTTTGCTCGAGCATGAAGGCTGTCAAGACCTAGGCAAGATTGCTACTCCTGGGTATCAGTTCCCGGAGTCCTCCGAGTTGGAAGCTTGTTCTAGCAGTATTCAATCTGTGAAGAAGACTTTCCTATGAAGGTTCTGGCTGTCTGCTGGACATCAAGTTTTGCGGGTCACAGCTTGCCAGTGCCTTGAAGAGGTTAGTGCGTTGTCCTTTGGGTTCGCTTTCTTTGTGTGCTGAGCGTTTTCTAACTACTTTGTTTTGTAGTACAAGCGAGCTCGTGAGGCTACAAAGGGGATCGTCAGCGAAGGTGTGGATGCTGGAGAGCTGGCGGGGACGTCTGGTCGAGCTGGGAGTGACAATGAAGAAGACTTGAAGGTCTAGGATTATAGTCTTTATGAGATGAAGTTGTCGTTTTGTGACGTGAACTCTAATGTAAATATTCCCACATAGGCCAGGCGGTTGTGCCGGCAGGTCAATTACTTTCTGTGGTGCCGCTTCGAGTCGGGCGCCATGGTGTCACTACACTTTGGACTGACTGGGAGCGTTTCAGCTTCGCTCACCCGGGTGCGAGTGTTGCTGAGTTTTTGGACGCTAGTGGAGCTAGGAGCATTTGATCTGACTGAGTGGTGTGTTTTGTTCATGTGATGACCTGTGACGAACTTATGAGATGCTGGTAGTGACTAATTTGTGGTGATGTTTGAACTTGCTGTGATTTTCGCATGCTTACTGTATTATTGTCTTTTTTGCTTGGCCTATTACTTGTATGCTTCGTTTCGTGAGCTTTTGGTCCTGGAAAAATGTCTCCCCTTACTTCGCTCCTGCTGGCTAAAGTTGGGCGAAGGTTTTGGTCTTCGGCTTTGTATGTATGATCGCTTTCTTTAAGCAGCATGGACAGATTTTGTTTTTGAAAAAAACGTCTCCCCCCACCTTGCTTATGCTGGTTGGAGCTGAGCGAAGGTTTTGGGGTTCGGCCTTGTATGTATGACCACATGCTTTAAGCAACATGGGCAAATTTTGTTTTTTGGAAAAAAAATGTCTCCCCCACCTTGCACATGCTAATTGAAGCCGAGCGAAGGTTTTTGGGTCTTTGTCATTGTATGGATGACCGCATGCTTTGAATGGAATGAGCGGGTTTTGTTTTTGAAAAAACGTCTCCCCCTGTCTTGCTCATGCTGGTTGTAGCTGAGCGAAGGTTTTGGGGCTTCGGCCTTGTATGTATGACCACATGCTGGTTAGAGCTGCGCGATGGTTTTTGGGTTTTGTTGTTAAGTCGGTAGCCCCTTACCTTGGTGCTTGTTGCAATTTGATTTTAGAGCGAAGGTGTTTTGGCTTTGACAATAGGTCAACAACTCTTTGCCTTTTCGTGCTTGTTGCACTTTAGTTTTAGGGCGAAGGTGTTTTGGCTTCGACATTTGGTCGACAGCCCCTTGCCTTTTAGTGATTGTTGCACTTTATTTTTAGGGCGAAGGTGTTATGGCTTTGACACTTGGTCGAGAGCCCTTTGCCTTTGCGTGCTTGTTGCACTTTAGTTTTAGGTCGAAGGTGTTTTGGCTTCGACATTTGGTCGACAACCCCTTGCCTTTTAGTGCTTGTTGCACTTTATTTTTAGGGAGAAGGTGTTTTGGCTTTGACACTTGGCCAAGAGCCCCTTGCCTTGGTGCTTGTTGCACTTTAGTTTTAGGGCGAAGGTGTTTTGGCTTTGACAATTGGTCAACAGCCCCTTTCCTTTTCGTGCTTGTTGCACTTTAGTTTTAGGGCGAAGGTGTTTTGACTTCGACATTTGGTCGACAGCCCCTTGCCTTTTAGTGCTTGTTGCACTTTATTTTTAGGTAGAAGGTGTTTTGGCTTTGACACTTGGTCAAGAGCCCCTTGCCTTGGTGCTTGTTTCATTTTAGTATTAGAGCGAAGGTGTTTAGGCTTTGACAATTGGTAAACAGCCCCTTGCCTTTTCGTGCTTGTTGCACTTTAGTTTTAGGGCGAAGGTGTTTTGGCTTCGACGTTTGGTCGACTGCCCATTGCCTTCTAGTGCTTGCTGCACTTTAGTTTTAGGGCAAAGGTGTTTTAGCTATTTTTAGCGACATGGGTAGTTCTTGAGAAAGCGTCTCCCCCACCTTGCCCATGTTGCTAAAAGCGAGGGTTTGGACCCCTTTGGATAAGTACGCTGGGCTCGAGAGGGAAGCGAGCCTATTTGACTTAGTTTTACAAATTTCGTCGAGCGACGGTCGAAGTTTGCAACTTTAATGTTGCTTCGACTGTCGAGAGCTTCAGGGATAGGGGAAATTATTTTCATTCATAGTGATGAAATTTACAAAGGGTCTACCTCGTTAAAAACCTCACCTCCTAAATGGAGTCCCCTTTGTGAGGAAAAGAGTACGGTCCGAAGGTTCAAAAATATAAAATAAAAAATGGAAAAACACCTAATGGGTCTGGCTCTGCTTATAGGTTCGCAGTCCAGCCCGTTTTACATTTTGCTAGATGTAGTACTTTTTGAGGCTGTCCGCATTCCATGAATGCGGTAGCTCGTTGCCTTCGGAGTCGGCCAGATGGTATGACCCGGGCCTTTTGCTGGAGATGACGAGGTATGGGCCGTCCCATTTTGGCTCCATTTTTCCTATATTTTCTGCATTTGGCTTCCGCTTGAGGACCCAGTCTCCCACAGAGATGTTCTTCTTGACTACTTTCTTATCCCTCCATTTGCTAGTTTCTTTTTGGTATTTGCTCAGGTTGGAGGCTGCTTGTAAGATGTCAAGCTCTATTAGATCTGAATCGTCCGGAGGTTCATTGCCTTCGGGTGCAGAGGTTGCTCTTAGGCTTTGGTTCTTTAGCTCTTCTGGACTCATGGCCTCGGCGCCGTACAGTAGCCTAAATGGAGTGAATTTGGTGGTTCTGATTTCAGATGTGTTGTGTGACCAAACAACCTTGTTGAGTTCATCAACCCATTTGCCCTTTTTCTGATCAAAGAGACATTTTTTGATGCCTGTGAAGATGACGCCATTGGCGCGCTCCCCAGCCCCGTTAAATTGGGGGTGGTAGACCGAAGCGAACATAAGTTTAGTTCCTATGCTTCGGCAGAATTCCTTGAATGGCTGCGAGTCAAAATATTTGCCATTGTCTACCGTGAGTTCCTTCGGTACCCCGAACCTGCATATGATGTTCTGCCAAAAGAATTTCCGAACTGCCTCGGAGGTGATGCTTATCAACGGCTTAGCTTCGACCCATTTGGTGAAGTATTCTACGGCCACCATTGCATATTTGCAATTTCCTTGGGCAGTAGGCAGGGGGCCTACGAGGTCCATTCCCCACCGTTGGAGAGACCAGGCGGGGGCTATCAGCTGTAAGGGTTCCGAAGGTTTGTTGGATTTTGGGCCCAGCTTTTGACAAGCTTCGCATGTTTTGACCACTTTCTCTACATCTTTTAGTGCTGATGGCTGTTGGCATTTCTTAGCGTCATCACTAGGAGTGGTTAGTTCCTAGCAACGGTGCCTCGAAGATGCCGTGTAGTATGTCTTAACGTTTACAGAAGGATCCGCAAGCGCACGGATATACCGTTGTAGCATTTCACCCGGAAGTATTCTGGGTATCGTTATTTAAATTTTCCCAAGGGATGGCTCGGTTGTGTAAAGTGTATTTACTTAGTTACATAACCATGACACGTATGAGCAAGATAAAGACCACTGATTATACCGGGGTATGTGATAAATGATAAGGATAATCAGGGGTAATGTGACACACACAGAACAACCAACTCTCATGAATAAAGAATAAACAAGCAATCCTAACGTTAGTGGGAGCATAGGCAAAGATTCCTGTTATACTAATCATGTTAGCGGATAAGTTACGTTAGCTGCGTTGCTTAGAGCTGCAGGTGCCGGGAAATTAGGCACATTGGGGAGCATGACCCGCACTGGAGAACATCCAGTCCTGTTTCATCTTTGCATGAACTCCTACACCGTACCCGAACGTCGGGGAGTACACTAACCGAGAAGCAGCTTTCCGGCGGACCGACGGGGCTGTCACCACCTGCGGTCTACCCCAGTCACACAGTGTAGCACCGTCATATCCGAAGGATCCCGCATACCCGAGCACCATGCCCGCATATGAGGTCACTACCCTAGCACCCCCGGGTCTCCCACCCTTCGGATGGACATGTAAGATGCTAAGGCAAGCCCGAAAGCACAACGAACCTATATCCTTACCCAGATCATCTGGTCTAAGCATGCAACTACTATAACTTGACAAAGCACAGCTCAAGGCTAAACAAGCTACAAACATAGCAAGATAATCAAGAACGAACTCTGAATGATTAGCTTAAAGAAAGTCAGAATATAAAGCCATACCAGAGGCCGAGGATTTCTCGCCAACCCCAAGGACGACTGGATTCGCTAAGAGATGAAGTACTAGCCTAGCTCCACCACCCTAAGGAGTACAAGTCACAAGAGAGTGTAGAGAGAGAGGCTTCCAAGTGGTGTGTGTTGAGAGAGTGGTGGGAGGCCCCTTTTATAGCTTGAGAGGTCGGTTCCCGCCATCTCTTCGTATGGAAACATGCCAAACCACCATTGAGAGGATAGGATCAGTCTTCCCGCCAAAACTCAGCGGGAAAACCTTCCATAGGGGGTCGGCCGACCCCCCCTTGGCGCCATTTCCCACCGACCTTTGCTGGTTCACTGCTCTGTGGGTCCTGATGTCTGATGGTCGGTGCCGGGGCTTGGTTGGTCGGTTTGGTCTGGTTTGTGGTCCTCCTTTGTTCATGTTACGCAGGACACGATCGTCTGGGACTTCTGTCTGCGTATTCGTTGTGTTTTAGTCTTATTCCGGACTTGTGCTCCTGAAATCATAAATTCTCGAAAACAACTGTGGAGCTAGGTTAGTGATACAAATATGCGAGTAAGAGGTATAGTTTTCCTTCTTAAATGAGTATAGTTGACGGTCATATTTCGCACTTAACGACCGTCAACAACACCCCCAAGCTAGCATTTTGCTCATCCCTGAGCAAAACAAGGTGCTCGTTGTTGATCAGGAGTTGCTACAATGTTGAATTTCCAACTCATACTTAGGCACAACCGAATGCTTATTACGTTGATTTTGAATAAGTTAGCCTTTTGTTCTTACCTCTTACCTTACTCCTGTGGTGCTTATAGCTTCACCTCATCTTTTGGCGGTTGAGAGTCAGAACTGTATCATAGAGTGCTCATATTTCTTTCTCTTTAGCTCAACCGTCAATCCAGAGGTTTTGTAAAGTTTTTCAAAAGAAATTTATAAAGTTTCTCGGATGATCTCTCGGATCACTCAATGTGTATAATTCCTTACCAAGGCTTTCTATTGTGCCTTTATTCCTCAACCTATCTCTAATGGCTATTTTTGTGGAACTGTAGGTATAGAGGATTTGAAGGCATACCTGCTTCTCATATTTGGCTAAGTCAAAGGCCGGATCCAAAGGAGAAACAAGTCATAAACCTTGATCTAGATGTGCAAGTGTGTGGATATTTTTGGTGGATGGTGTATGAACTCCTTTGTATGCACCATTTCTCTCTTTTTCTTTCTTTTTTGGATAAGGGGCTATCTTTTCTTTCTTCTTTTATTTTTGACATGCCTAAGCATGTGGCATACCTTCTTTGGGTATGCATCTTTTATTTTCTTTCTCTTTTTTTTGACATGCCGAAGCATGTGGCATACCTTCTTTGGGTATGTATCTTTTTTTTTTTTTGCATAGCCCCATATCCTTGATGTATTTTTGAGAGAGAGAGATGTCATACATGGACATGGAGTTTTATTTTGTGGATGGATGGATATTTGCTTACTTCTAGTGTAGAAGCATAGCATATGGTGGAAATGTGTACGTGATCTTGATCATGAGAGTATGAAATGAATCTCACTAAGGGTCACAACAATTTGACAAAACTCAATGAGATAGCAAGTTGCATATTTGGAAGGTTTTGCAATGAAAAACAACATATGGCTTTGGATAGGAATTTCATATCATCGAGGAACTTTATTATATTTTTGTGTTTTCAAAATTAAATACTCTGGATGTCAAGTATCACATAGGAGAAGATCATAGCAACTCTACTTAACCATATCATAGTTCACAACAACTTAGATTTGGATCACGCTTTCCGCTACCCACAAGTTTCAAGTTTAAGGTATGAATCATTTAAGCCACCAAACTCAAAACTAGGTAGAGCATAAAATTGTAACTAAGTATATGAAGGAAATTAATAGAGCAACTATTCATCATCTCAACAAAGAAAACTTACACCATGCTTACTACACATATTAAAAGAAAATATTTTTGGTGTTTTCTAGATTTTGAAAATTTTTATGGATTTTCTTATTTTGCAAATTTTTATGGGTTTCATGCAAGGTTATGAAAGTAGTAAATGAGAAATAATACAAGTTACCTCTCGTGGGGGTCCTCCCCTAAGCTAGCTTCAGGCTCACTACGGCTGGTCGGGGTTGAAACCCGTCCAGTGGCAGTACGCCCTCCACTCCTCCTGTCGCTGCAACTGTGACTGCTCCATGTCGTGTAGTCTCTCGCCAGTGTGACGCTGCCATGCTTGGGTACTGTCGATGTGTTGGTTCAGCGTCTCTTGTATGTTGTCGCCCTGCACTCGCAGCTCACCTAGCTGCTGGGTGATGGCACCGAAACCTCGGGACGAAGATGTCCGTCTGATGAGGTTTGGGGCTCCACCGGAGCTGGAACTAGTGGACCGGCGGCTTGGTGCCTGCCGTGTCCATTCCTCAGTGCTGGCACTGTGCCATGATGAACCACCGGCCTCATGCTGATATGAGTGATGTGGCTGTTGAGGCGGTGGTGTCGGCTCTGCCTCCCTTCTGGTCCTGATTCTTGTCATCCTGCCAGGCAAGCCAGAAGATCTATGCCTACAACCCCCTTCTCGTGGAACGAGAGGGATGGTTAGCGAATGGCAATTATACAAATGGAACTTTGCATTGGGCAGCGAAATCTCATTTGTATAGCCCATGTAAAAGAAAATCAAAGAGTCATTCGGGCCTTTCTTAAGTGTGTGACCTTGGATCAAATAGTCCTCGTCGATATACGCACGGTCGCCCTCAATGAAAGGAATAAAATTCCCCTCTAAGGCACCGATACGTGTAGCGATACGAGTAATCAAAGAAGTGCACTCAATAGGACCCGTCATCTTGAAATTCGAAAGCCATTGCCTAACCAAAGCTTGAGCGGGGGAGATTTTGATCTTGTTGACCATGGCATAGAGAATGAGCAACTCATTGTTGCGCACGGGTCGGACATCATCTCTTGGGAAGAGAGTGATGGTCAACCACTTGTGCATCAACTGAAGAGTTGGATTATGAATATCGCTGCACCGAGGTGCAAACTTGCCATGGACAACTTGACCCGAAATCCGGCCCCAAAACTCATGACGATTAAAACCTCGGCAAGCTTGGTCCAAAGAAATAGGCCAGTATTTGTTGAAATCGAGGTGGCCGGCAAAAGTTTTCTAAGAAAGCAAATACTCTTTCCCGAAAAGTCGAAAATAAACCCCATTTTCCACCTCCCGAAGAGTGCAAAGAAATTGGATGGTGAGGAGTCGAGAACCATACTCCTCAACGGGAACGAAGTTATCCCATCTAATTGCATGCCAAACATTAGAGAAGTCTTCGTACATACCTGTTTTGAGGAGGAGGTCCAGATCGAATGCTCGGGTGTGGACGAAGCTTCTGTTCTTGAGGATGGCGTAGCCTTGTCGTTCACGATCATCTCGCAGGTCGAGGTACGGTGCATCTTCCACATCAATCTCTATGACCCCGGCTTGCTGTTCGGCTTGCATCTCTTCGTGTTGTTATTCTTCCTCGTAGTCCATCGTGTTTGGTGTAGGCGTAGGTTCGGGTGTGTACGAGCTTGAGCCACCCCGAGAACAGGATGAACTTCCACCTGTCATCGTCTTGAATGCGCCGGAAACTTTCCGCCCTATGCCTTTCAAGATGGAACAAAGACAAGTGCAACTCAAAACGGGTTACGTTAGTAAAAACCGAATTGAATATTCTTACCCGTGAGTTGCTCCTTCTTTCTTGCAACAAAGAAATGAGAGAGAGAGGTCTCTTGAATTCAAATTTTGAGCAAAAATCCAATGAAAACCCGAGAGCAAAGTTTGAGAGAATTTGAGAGAGAGTGAGTGAATGAGAGTTGAGTGTGAGAGCTCAACACCCACCCCTCGGCCTCTATTTAAAGGGAGAATGGCCGGGCACGGTTGGGAGAAACCAGGCACAATGGCTAGTGACTGTTGGAAAAGGCTGGGCCCATTAGCCGTTGGCAGGGGGCTGGCCGACCCTGGGGTTCGGCCGAACCCTAGGTGGGCCACCCTGCTGACAGCCAGGGCCTACTACCCTTCTAATGGTCAAAAACTTTTAAAACTTTGGTGCCGGCCAAACTTTGCTTCGAAAAGATGTTCAAATTTATTTTTCAAGGGATTTTCATGCTCGGAAATATTTTTGGATTTTTGTGGAAAATAGAAAAAGTTCTAGAAAAGTTTCTAGCATGCAAGGGTGTTTCGAAAATTCAAACATGCAGTGGGAAAAATCAAAAAAGTCAAGAAAATTAAAATGATGGAGGGTGAATATGAGATATGTACCGATTTACCTTCGGCAAGGGCTCGTCGTTTTGAGTCTGACGAGCGGGACTTTTCTCCTGCTGTGTTCACCATTGCTCGGTTTTGTCCTTGAGAATTGGACGAGGTCGAGCTTGCGACCTTACGCCACATCTTCTTTGCACGTCTTTTCTTTGATCGTGTGGTCGTAGGTCTTGGTAGTGGGGATTCTGGTGCATCCCAAATTGCCTGCCCTTCGTCATCCTGTCGGTTCAGGATGCGCTGCTCTTCCCTCTGTTTGAATTTGAAGAACATGTCCTCCTTCCCGACGCGGAAGTGGATTTCTCCTCTTCCTACGTCAATCCTTGCTCTGGCGGCCCTCAGGAATGGTCGCCCAAGAACGAGCTCGATTCTGAGGTCAGCCTCTATGTCCATGACCACGAAGTCTGCAAGGATGAAGGAATCTCGTACGCGGACTAGGACGTTCCTGGCTATCCCTTCGGGATACCGGATTGTATAGTCTGCGAGCTGCACACACATGTATGTTGGGGAGAGAGCAGGGTATAAGAGTTTTTCATATATCACCATGGGCATAATGTTGACACTGGCCCCCAGGTCGCAGAGTGCATGCTCATAGTGTTGATCGAAGATTGAGCAGCTGATCATGGGGACCCCTTGATCTTCTTGAATTACTGCTACTAGTCCATCCCAAGTGTCATTTCTTGAGGAATTGTGCCTGCCTACATGGTTAGTCCGAGAAGTCTGCCGGGGAAGGTTGCCTCACCCGGTAGACACCATATTTGCAGTTTCGACGGGAGATTCGGGTTGCCTCTGGATCTTCCCGTTCTCAGAGACAGGAGCAGCAGCAGCTAATTGAGCAAATTGTGTTTCTATCATTTTGTTGAAACTTAGTTGATTTTTATGAGCAGAAGAAAGAGTTTCAACTTTTGCATGTATGTTTTCCAAAATTTTATCATTGGCAGTAAGCTTTTTGTTTAAGGATTCATTAATTTTAGCTTGGCCAAAGACTAAGTCTCTCAAGGAGGGTTGGTTTGAATTGAAATTCGAATTTAAATTTGAGTTGAAATTGTTACCTCCTCCTTGGAATGGTGGGCGTGATTGACCCCACCCCTGGCCTCCTTGTGGACGGAACCCGGTGTTGTTGTTGTTGATGTAGGATGCGTCTTCTCAGGTCTCGGGGCAGTCATTCCCTGAGTGTCCACCATCACCACAAACCTCGCACGTAAAGTACGAGTTTGTAGCATGGACGGGAACAGGCATCTGTGGCCGGTTCCCTTCATCAATCTTCTTTAGTAGGAGGTCCAGCTTGGCGGCGAGCATGTCCGTCTCCTTGACGGTATGCATTCCGCCCTTGGTTCTAGGCTGGGTACGTTCCTCGTTCCAACCCTGATTGGAGACCATCTTCTCAATTAAGGCCGTAGCCTTGGCAATGGTGAGATCGAGATAGGCTCCTCCAGTAGCAGCATCAAGATGGGCTCTGGATGTAGTCGTTAGCCCATTGTAGAAGCTTTGGAGCACGACCACTCGTCCATCCCATGATGAGGACAGGCGAGTATGTACTCTTGCAACCTTTCCCAAGCTTCTGGGATGGATTCTATCCCTGTCTACTGGAAACTTGAGATTCTTCCACGTAGGGCATTGGTTTTGCCCAACGGGAAGAACTTAGCGAGGAACGCCGTGGAACACTTGTCCCACGTGTTGACGGCTTCCTTGTTCTGATAAAACTATTGTTTCGCCTTCCCCAGGAGGGAGAAAGGAAACAGGCGGAGCCTGATAGCGTCAACCGTAACGCCCGTATGGTTACTGTCTTGCAAAGCTCCAGAAAATTCTGGAGATGAGCGTTGGCGTCCTCATTCGACTTGCCACAGAATGGGCTAGCCTGCACCATGTTTATGAGGCTGGACTTCAGCTCAAAGTTCACGTCCCCAACATCAACGTTGGCTCCAGTTGCCATATTGGCAACTGAGGGGACGGAGAAGTCGCGGAGAGTCTTCTCAGCCATGAGTTCAGTTGATGGTGCTTGGGAAGCTGGTTCGCTTGTCGACTGCGAGATCGGAGGAGGAACGACGCGAGGTCGGACCCTTCTCACGAGCTTCTCGGGATTTTCAACAAAATTTGTCGGCAAGGAGAAACCAGACATACACTACCCTATTTTCATCCAATCAGGAGAAAACAAAAAGATAAACACATTACCCTATATAAGCAGTAGCTACCTCTTACTTATATTGCCATGTTTATGTACTTTAGTAAATATACTTTACACCTAGTGCCATCCCCGGCAACGGCGCCAGAAATATTTGTTGGCATTTCTTAGCATCATCACTAGGAGTGGTTAGTTTCTAGCAATGGCGCTTCGAAGATGCCGTGTGGTATGTCTTAACATTTACAGAAGGATCCGCAAGCGCACGGATATGCCGTTGTAGCATTTCACCCGGAAGTATTCAGGGTATCGTTATTTATATTTTCCCAAGGGATGGCTAGGTTGTGTAAAGTGTATTTACTTAGTTACATAACCATGACACGTATGAGCAAGATGAAGACCACTGACTATACAGGGGTAAGTGATAAATGATAAGGATAATTAGGGGTAATGTGACACACACAGAACAGCCAACTCTCATGAATAAAGAATAAACAAGCAATCCTAAGGTTAGTGGGAGCATAGGCAAAGATTTCTGTTATACTAATCATGTTAGTGGATAAGTTACGTTAGCTGTGTTGCTTAGAGTTGCAGGTGCCGGGAAATTAGGGACATTGGGGAGCATGACCCGCACTGGAGAACATCAAGTCCCGTTTCATCTTTGCATGAACTCCTACACCGTACCCAAACGTCGGGGAGTACACTAACCGAGAAGTAGCTTTCCGGCGGACCGACAGGGCTGTCACCACCTGCGGTCTACCCCAGTCACACCGAAGAGCACCGTCATATACGAAGGATCCCGCATACCCGGGCACCATGCCCGCATATGAGGTCACTACCCTAGCACCCCTGGGTCCCCCACCCTTCGGATGGACATGTAAGATGCTAAGGCAAGCCCGAAAGCACAACGAACCGATACCCTTACCCAGATCATCTGGTCTAAGCATGCAACTACTATAACTTGACAAAGCACAGCTCAAGGCTAAACAAGCTACGAACATAGCAAAATAACCAAGAACGAACTCTGAATGATTAGCATAAAGAAAGTCGGAATACAAAGCCATACCAGAGGTCGAGGATTGCTCGCTGACCCCGAGGACGACTGGATTCGCTAAGAGATGAAGTACTAGCCTAGCTCCACTACCCTAAGGAGTACAAGTCATAAGAGAGTGTAGAGAGAGAGGCTTCCAAGTGGTGTGTGTTGAGAGAGTGGTGGGAGGACCCTTTTATAGCTTGAGAGGTCGGTTCCCGCCATCTCTTCGTATGGAAACATGCCAAACCGCCATTGAGAGGATAGGATCAGTCTTCCCGCCAAAACTCAGCGGGAAAACCTTCCATAGGTGGTCGGCCGACCCCCCCCTTGGCGCCATTTCCCACCGACCTTTGCTGGTTCACTGCTCTGTGGGTCCTGATGTCAGATGTTCGATGCCGGGGCTTGGTTGGTCGGTTTGATCTGGTTTGTGGGCCTCCTTTGTTCATGTTACGCAGGACACGATCGTCTGTGACTTCTGTCTGCGTATTCGTTGTGTTTTCGTCTTATTCCGGACTTGTGCTCCTGAAATCATAAATTCTCAAAAACAAATGTTAAGCTAGGTTAGTGATACAAATATGCGAGTAAGAGGTATAGTTTTCCTTCTTAAATGAGTATAGTTGAAGGTCATATTTCGCACTTAACGACTGTCAACAATGGCCAGAAAAAACCCTGCCTGAAAGCTTTTGCTGCGAGGGGTCTAATGCCTATGTGGGATCCATAGATGCCGGAGTGGATCCCGTTAAGAAGTTCGATGCCCTGGGCGACTGGGATGCATTTGAGCCAAGCGGTTACTACCCCTAACTTGTATAGCTCGCCTTGCGAAATCACATAGCCTCTTGCTCTTTGAGAGAGACTTTTTTCTTCCGCTTCTTCGGAAAATTCGTAGTGTCCCCGAAGGTACGCCATTATTGGCACTCTCCAATCTTCACTGAAGATCACGTTGATTCTGCTTTCCTTCTTTGTTCTAGTCGAAGGTGTAGGGATTTCCTCTAAGAAAACATCTGGTGGGAGTTGCTGCTTTCTAGCAACTGCTTTTGCGAGCCTGTCGGCTTCGTCGTTCTGGGCGCAAGGGATATGGATGCTTGTGAAGCCTCTGAAATGTTTTTCCATTGCCCTTACAGCTTCCAAATATTGGATAAACTCTGGTTTCTTGGGTTCGGATTCTTTTTCTATGTGGTCTACTATGACCTTCGAGTCTGTCTTGATGACACAGTTTTGATGTCCGAGTGCTTTCATTTTGCGAAGCCCAAGCAAGAGAGCTTGCTATTCAGTTGTATTGTTTGTCGATGGTGCTGACTGGTCGAAGTTGAGACCGGCAGCGTATCTTATGTTTGCTTTCGAAGGTGATTCGAGGATTGCTGCGATGTCGACACCTTCATTCTGCCAAGCTCTGTCACAGTGAATTGTCCATGTTTCTATGGGCTCTTCTTCTTGAGCTTTGGGGGATGTCTAGTCTACTATGAAATCAGCCAGAACCTGGGATTTGATTGATGTTCGCTTTTCAAAGTCAACTACCAGTTCTGATAATTCTGAAGCCTATTTTGCTATTCTTGGCAAAGCTTCTCTATTGTGTAGCAGGTCATGTAGAGGTTGATCGGAGATGGCTATGATTTTGTGGGCTTTGAAATAGTGGCGAAGCTTGCGGGAGGCCATGATGACTGCATAGGCTATCTTTTCAAGTTCTGAATAATGCAACTTGGATCCTGCTAGAGCTTCGGATGCGAAGTAAACTTGGAATTGTTTGCGAGTGCCATTTGTCTCTCTTTCGACAACTAATGCAGCGCTAATAGCTTTTTGAGAGGTCGAAGTGTATAGCAAGAGTGTCTCCTTCGAGTCTGGAGAAGTTAGTTTGCTCATATTCTGGAGGTATTGCTTGAGGGAATTGAAGGTTTCTCTTTGTTGTTCGCCCCATTCAAATATCTGAGAGCTTCGGAGCACCTTAAAAAATGTCAAGCTTCGGTCTGCCGAGCGTGGGATGAATCTGTTCAGAGCGGCGAATCTGCTCGTGAGCTTTTGCATGTCCCTTATTGACACTGGCTCTTCCATGTTACAAAGAGCTGCGATTTTGTATGGGTTTGCTTTTATACCTTTGGTTGAGACCAAGCATCCTAGGATCTTTCCCTTGTGTACCCCAAAAACACATTTTTCGGGGTTGAGGCTCAGGTTCACTTTCTGGAGGTTGGCGAAGGATTCTACCAAAACTGAGATGTGATCTTGTCGTGCTGCGCTGATGACGACGATGTCGTCGACATAGGCTAGGATGTTTCTTTTTAGCTGTGGTTCTAGGACTTTGGAGGTCATTCTTGAAAATAACTGGTCGGCATTTTTCAGACCTTCGGGCATTCTTACGAAGCAGTATGTGCCGAAGGGGGTTATAAAACTTGTTTTCTCTTCGTCTTTCGTTCTCATCCAAATCTGGTGATACCCAGAGAAGCAGTCCATGAGTGACATCAGCTGACTGTTTGCAGCGTCATCCACGATTTTGTCAATTCGTGGGAGAGGGAAATCATCTTTCGGGCATGCTTTGTTTAAGTCTGTGAAGTCTATGCACATTCTTCATTTGCCATTCTTCTTCTTGACAGGCACTGTGTTGGTGAGCCCGCTGGGTACTTAACTTTGCGGATAACCTTCGCGTCCAGCAAGCGTTGTACCTCTGCTTTGACCGCGGCGGCTTTTTCATCAGACATCTTACGGGGCTTTTGCTTTTTGGGCTTGGCGCCAGGTCTAATGTCAAGACGGTGCTCAACTATGTCTCTGCTAACTCCCCGAAGGTCACTTGCTGACCATGCAAATACATCTTTGTTCTTGTTCAAGAAATCAAGCAGTTCTTTTTCTTCTTCACAAGAGAGTGTTGCGCTAATTGTTACAACCTTATCCGGGAGATGCTTATCCAGGGGTACTCTCTTGACTTCGCACCCTTCCTCGAAGGTTATTTTTTCTTTATTGACCTTTTCGGTGACTGTGCTCTTTTCAGCTTCGAGGGCGTGAACATTTCTTTGCCCCGGAGCTACTCCTCGCTCTATGTCTCTGGCAAGTTGTTGATTACCGCGTATAGTAATGATGCCCCTTGATGCCGGCATTTTCATGCATAAGTACAGTTGGTGCACGACTGCTTCAAATTTGTTGATGAGTCCCCGGCCGAAGATGGCGAGGTAAGGGTAATTCATTTCAACCACGTCGAAGGTGATATGTTCTGTTCTTGGGTTAGATGTGTCACCGAAGGAGACTGGCAGTGAGATTTTTTCAAGGGCCTGGACCCTTTTCCCTCCAAACCCAATTAAGGGGATTTTGGCTGGCTGGAGGAGGTTTCTACCAATGTTCATTCTGTCGAAGGTGCTTGAGAAAATGATGTCAGTGGAGCTGTCAGTATCGACTAGTATTTTCCCGATGGTCCAACCTTGAATGTTGACTTCGATGACCATTGCATCAGTGTGTGGGTAGCTGTTGAGGCTCATGTCCTCCTCTGAGAAGGTTATCGGCATGTGAGACCAAGGTGTTTTCTTTGCTGGGCCGTCAACTAGGATGCTATTGACTTGTCTGAAGTAATCTCTGCGCTGCCTCTTGTTTTGGAATTCGTGGGTGCAGCCTCCGGATATTGGCATCATCATGCCGAAGGACGCCAGTGTAGCTGTTTGGTGGGTTTGGGAGCTTGAGGCTCTTGCTTCGGGGGTGGGCATGGAGGAGGTGGAGGTAGTTCTTCCTGAGCCTGCTGTTGGCTCGAAGGTGGAGGTAAGGAGAGCCGTTTGGGTAAGCTGGTGGCTGAGGGGGGCAATTGTTTGGGTATGGGTTATAGGTGAAGGCGGACATGGGTTGGAAGGTTGGATTATATAATGTGGGTGCTGACGGGAACGGCGACGCCGAAGGTCCTGACCACGCAGTGTGGCTGACCAGTTTTGCCTTTTTCTCTTCTTCATTCGCTCTAGTGTTCTCTTTTTCTCGGGGCAGAAATTGTTGTATGATCTGACTCGTTGCCATAGAAATGACAGAAAAACTTTTTCGGTCCGTGACCTTTTCCACGACCGTGCCAGCGGCCTCGGCCCTTATGCCCTGAATGATTGCGGCCTTCTTTGTTGTGTTGACTTTCGAGGGACTTATTTGGGGGAGTCATGAATGGGTCATGATCTTGTTCAGGGCTGATGTGACACCTCTGGTGTCTGTGCACTAACATATAGATCAACTCACTCAAATAAATTGTAGAAAGGTTTGGAAACTAAATTGAGAAAGAAAAGGTCAAATAAAAGTCCAACTATATTTTTGGAAAATGGAATGTGAGAATAAAGGGGTTAAAAACCTACTCAAAAGTCCAACCATTTGAAGCTTTGTATGGTCGACAGTGTCGAACTCCTTTGAGTTGGTCCCAGACTGGAGAGCGAAAAATATTCGGACCCAAATTAGTGGTCGAGGCTGAGGAGAAAGTGAAAATCATACAAGCAAATCTCCGAGCAGCCCAATCTCAGCAAAAAGAGTTATTTTGACAAGCGGAGGAAAACTTTGACATTCAGAGTTGGTGATCATGTCTATTTACTAGTTTCACCAACTCGAGGCGTTCAATGCTTCGGAGTCAAAGGCAAGTTAACACCTCGCTATGTCGGGCCATATGAAATTATTGAAGAATGTGGACCCGTGGCTTACCGACTGCGACTTCCTTCATGTCTCGCAACCATCCATGATGTTTTCCACATACCTCAACTCAAGAAATGCATCCGAGTTCCTACCGAGATCATCGATCAACAGGAAATATTAGTGGAACCCGATCTCTCTTATACTGAATATCCACTTAGAATCTTGGATCGAAAAGAGAGAGGTACTCGTTGAAAGGTGGTAAAAATATATATAATTCAGTGGTCACATCACACTGAAGAAGAAGTCACCTGGGAGACGGAAGATTATCTCAATTGACATTATCCAGGTTTTCTTAGCTTCACCCCAGGTATCCTATTCTCTGTCCTAAATTCAATCATTCAAACTCGGGACGAGATTCTTTTTAAGAGGGGTAGGCTGTGACACCTCTGGTGTCTGTGCACTAAAATACAGATCAACTCACTCAAATAAATTGTAGAAAGGTTTGGAAACTAAATTGAGAAAGAAAAGGTCAAATAAAAGTCCAACTATATTTTTGGAAAATGGAATGTGAGAATAAAGCGGTTAAAAACCGACTCAAAATCCTATTAAAAAATGTGCATAAAAATAAGTTTGGGTTATAAATGACACCTTAAATGACATGTGCTCATTTCAACTTTCAGCAAAATCCCACCAAAAATCAGATAAAAATCAAAGCCCTTTAGTGTAAGTTTAAAATTTTAAAATAGTTCAAAATGTGGACTTCAAACAAACATTTGCCTAAAACAAAAGTTGTAGATCTTGAAAAATTACACAAGTTTGGTATTCAACACTTTTTCATTTGATTCCCGAAAAATAGAGAAAACTTTAGTTTACCGAGAGATCCCTGAGAATTCAGAAATTGCAAATAGGTCCCTACATCCATCTCCCTCTCTGTTCCGCCGCCGCTCGCCCGTACGCCGCCGGTGGACCTCGTCCACGGTGCGCCCGCGGCCATCTAGGCCCAGGAAGGCCGCTGAGGACACCTGGATGTGCGCTTGGCCTCTCCTCGCGCCTACACACGTCCCTGACCCCTTGGCAAGGCGCCACGCCGCCCGCCATGCGCCGCGCCGCCTCCTCCGGCCGCCACCTCGCTGCCGAGCGCGTCCCGGCCAAAACCAACCTTCCCCAGGCGCCATTAGCTTCGCCTCGACGCCCTCTTGCCTATAAATAGGACCCAAACCCCTGCCGTTGCGCGACCCCTTCATATTTCCCCTTCCTCCGCCACCCGCCATCGCCGGCGAGCTCAAGCCCCTCTGACCACACCAGTAGCCTCACCTAACCCCAGTGTAGCTCACGCGCGCTCCAAATCTCACTAGAACCCACCCAATCGGCGCTGCCCAATCGCGCCGCCGCCGGCGAGCTCAAGGCTCGCCGTGGACCGGCCGATTCCGGCAAAGACCGAGCACGACATCTACCCCAAAAGCTTCCTCATGCTCTCGCGGTGCTTGTGCGCTCGACATTCGCCTAGCCCGAGCCCTCCTTCACCCGCACCGTCGACGACCCGAGCGCCACCGCCACCATCGACGCCGACGAGTACGATTCTGGCGCCCCAACCCTGAACACCGGCATTGGTAGGTAGCTCTCAAACTCCTCTACCCAGCGTGCCTCCCCGTTGCAGCCCCGGTAAGCCCAACCTAGAAGAACACCACCGGCAAGATGCAATGGCGGAGAAGGCCGACGAAGGACCCGGTTGTAATTTTTCTTTTTCGTTCGAGGGTCTGGATGCAAGTTTGACAGAGTTTGGCAGTGAACTTCAAAAATGCATAACAAATTACAGAAAAAACGTAAAAATGCAAACTCAAATGATCTGGAATCCTGAGAATGAAATCTACAAGTTTTGTTACATACAAATCTGCAGAATCCACACACATTTTAATCTATGAAAAAGAAAAACAAAAATACCAAATGTTTGTTCTGGAAGGTTTGCTCATTGAGTGACCTGGATTTTTGGATATGTTGGTTCTGGTAGAATGTTAGGCTTATAGTACAAAGATGACACACAGTTGATTCTGTTAACTTGCTTAAACAACCAAGATTCTCAAATCATACACTTCATGATTTAATACTAGAAAACATAGACCTGATCTAGCTCTGCAATTTTTCCTGGATGCATATATAACTAAAATCTTGCTGATCTCTAAGTTTCAGAAATGTGAGAGTTAGATTGCTATATACCTTGTTTAATGCTTGTTTAATCAACTTAATTCATCATATATAGTTGTTATGCTCAGAAAAATCTAGATTTATTTCTGCAGTCCTATTTTGGTTCTGCAATCATGCCTGCAAAGTTTGAGCTATAGTTACTGAGTTTTTCTTCAGTTAAAAATCATGCTTAGTATATCATGGCTAGGTTTACTATTTTTGTTCAGAGTAAAGTAGACCATATTTGATCATGATTTTTGAACATGTTCTTAGTAAGAGCACATACTTTCTATGGTAAAAGCTTCACATGCAGTACTGATCATCTTGAACCTTGAATTAAGATGCTAGCTCATGTAAACTTAAATGCATAATTAATTTATCTTGTAGGGGTAATGCTTGATAATTAATTCTCATGATTAAATGCTTTATGGTTAGATGCTGAAATATATACAGTAGATGCTAGGTTACCTGAGTTATGCTACATTAAATTTTCATCACTAGATCATGAGTATATTTTCTATTATAAAATTGTGAAAACATGCTATGTTGTAATGCTAAAAATGAAAACCAACCCACACCTCATTCATGAAGAAATATAATGGTAATTACTACTCCATAAATGACTGCCCAATAAATGAACTCACAAAGATCATCATTAAGTTAATTTTGTTGAACTACAACTTTATCGTGAAGGAAAGAAGTCATTTATCCTATAGTAACCATGATAATCTTGCATTGCATATAGAAACGGTTAATCTTGCTGACGGAGATTACGAGCTGGTACCCGCAGACTCTCTTGCTTCTCAGGAGGTTAATCTGAATTGTACTAACTTAGCTCAAGACCTGGGCCAAGCCCCAGAAGACTCTCAGCCAGACAGTGCCCAGGAAGGCATGCCCCGGTGCATAATCCCATTATTTTCAGCAGTATTATTCATCTAACTATTCATAAGTGTTGTAATAATTTTATTTCTGCATTTACGTTTTCTAGGAGTTGATCGAAAACCTTAGATGCATGATCCCTAGGTACCTATGTTTGACATCCGGATCTTTTTATCGACTAGTTGCCCTGCTAATTAGGAACGGTAGAAGTCAAGTGGTTTCATGCCTCTCGCGAGCTTATAGGAATTGACTGACTTTAAATTCCTACTGAAATATAAGGACAATGGGCGGGGTTGTGTAGTTGTGATACCCCGCTGGTGTAGTTGAAAATGGTTAAGATCGCGGTGTGTGGCTCATTTCGTTAAGTGTTTGAAAGTACTAGCCATATACCGAGAAATATGGTAATCGGTAACTTTAAGTACCTGATTGGACCAGCGAGTGGAACGATGTGGCACCCTCTTGGTAGAAGTAGGTTTTATTTTTGTCCGGATGTACAGGTGCAGAGTGGTCGGACTCTGTAGTCGGGGAGGGTGTCCCGGATCCACGACCTGGAAAGAAAGGAGAACAGTAGTGTGGGCGGGAGCGAAGTCGATCCCCATGCGTGTGGTTTAGGTTCCCCTGGCCAGGTTGAAATTTGATTCAGAATCATCCGCCTCTCACGGCATGATATTGCTTAATGTTTTCGGCCACATAGAGTAACAAGTGGAACCAATGTTGATAATACTGCTATATGATTAAATGTTTGCTCTACCATGTTTGAGTAGAGATAGTTGCAAACTTAGAATGGTTAATCCAACTAGAAAGTGGCTAAATTAAAATCTGAAATAAGGATCAACTCTTAGTGGCATTTTTGGCAAAACAAACCCCACAAACCAAAAATCCTTGCATGTCTAGTTATCGGATTATATTATATCCGGTGACGGGTAAGTCTTGCTGAGTATTAGTATACTCAGCCTTGCTTGTGGCATTGTTTTTAGGTACTAACTTTGAGGATATGATTGTGAGTCTGACTTGGCCTTGTACTCTGCCTCCAGGCTGGTCTGTTGCGTGGGATGGTCCTTCAGCTGGTGCTGACCACCCTCCCGCTGAGTGACGTGTTTTGTATGGGCTTTATCGATGCGTCACATCTTTTCGCTAGTTATCTTTTACTGCTTCCGCTGAAACAATGAGACTTGAATAATTTGAGTAGTTGAACTCTGTAGTACTTTACTACTCTGAACTTGGTTTGTAATAAATTTGTCTTCCATTACAATCACTCTTCGATGTATGAGATGTTCTGTGTTGTAATCTCTGGGCTCACCTTCATGTGAGTGTTGTCTGCGCGATCCTGGAATAGCGTGGCTTTTATCGAGGCTTCACTCGAGGAACTACCGGTGCGTGCCTATTTGGGTCCGAGTTGCTCAGCAACGAAGATCAGTGCACCCGGGCCCAATCTTTTGGGTGGTTCCACCACAGCTGATTTCTTACGAAGGTTCCACGGGGAACACGAACTGCGGGTTTTTGTTCTGATAGTTCCAATTGTGTTTCTCAACTTGCTTCATTATCCTTCGTTGTTCGACTCTCCATCTGGGATCTGCATCTGACCTGGTGTATTTTTCTGCTTCTGCGTTTAGGTCGCTGAGTGTTCTGGGTGGCTCCCTAGACAGGTGAGAGGCTAGCTACCCGGGTAGCAAGCCGGCGATGCACTTGGCGATTGCATCTCTTTCTGGGAAGTTTGGAATCAAAGCCTTTTTCTAGATGAACCTTCAGAAGTAATCATAGAGGGGTTATTTGTCTCCTTGTAGACACTGAAAGTTTTCTATGGTGTTCGGGTCGAGTCGCCCAAAGCCTTGGAAGTCCTGCCTGAGCCTCGCCTTTAGCTGAGGCTAGTTTTGTAGGAATATGGGGTAGCAAAAACAAAATTTTTCTACCGCATAAACCAGGATTACTGCAGTTATAGATCACGGGATTACCACTAGACGCGCGGTTGCCGAACTTCTGTAGCGTGTCGGTGTAGTGCAGATGGAAGCCGGCAGTGCAGTTGCGTGAACCTCCTCACGAACGGCTCGTCCTTGTGCAGCAAGCGCAGCACCTCCAAGAGGTCCACACGTATGGGAAGAAGCTTCGTTCTCCGGATTGCTAGATCCGCAAGAACAAACTAGGGCTTGATGCGCGGGAGGAGGAGCAACAGAGAGAGGGAGGAGGGCGCCAACAAAGGGGCGGCTAGGGCTGCATAGATTGGGGTGCCCCCCTCCTCCCCACCTTTTATAGCCCTGGTGGGCATCCCTAGATGGGCCCTAGTGGGCCCCACCTTAGGCGCCCCCTTCAGGTGGGCTTCTCTAAGCCCCCACCGCAAGTCCAACCCCATGGGCCTCTCTAGGCCCATTAGTGCATCAAAGCCCAGTCTCGTTTGGATCTCATCCTCATTAGCCTTCTGACCCTTAAGTGTGTGACCCTATGGGCTCACGCGTGAGTACACATGGCCCAGTACTCCTACTGGCCAATAGTTGATAGCAGTCTCTAGCAAGACGTGTCAACTCCTAATCACGCGCAATTCATATCTGTCGAGCCGTCACAATCTTATACATGATGTTCCCTTTGCCTCACGATATTCGGTCTAGCTTGAAGCCGACCACTCTTTCTCGATCCTGTGATTCGAAATCCTTGGTTAACTCTTAACCCTAGCATGGCAATGTATTTCCTGATCCGAATCACTCGAGGGGCCCAGAGATATCTCTCTCTAGTAGAAAGGGGCAAATCCCATCTTGACCGGCTATGTCTCACAGCATGCTTCTTGACAGACCCGAAAGCCACCTTTATAACTACCCTATTATGGTGCAGCGTTTGATGGCTCCTAAGTAAGTCGGTTCACATCTTGAGTACATCCGACGATATCAGGTCTTAGGACACAGCGTACATATTGTGTAATGAGAAGTCATCATCTCGTGTTGGGTCAGTTCTGTCTCATGTCTCACATGAACCCACATTATTAGTTTGACATCCCCATGTCCATGACTCGTAAAACGTAGTCAATCAACTAATACATGTGCTAGTCTAATATTCATGTGTGTCCTCACATAAACTCCGACTAGGAATATTTTTAGAATATTCATACAAGTATAGAGTTTCACAAATACTTCACATAACCATTAATCAATACAAGTTGTCATCTATGAATATTCAAGGAGCACTTTATTAATCATGAATAAAAGGAAAAATGATTGCCTCTAGGGCATATTTCCAATAGTCTCCCACTTGCACTAGAGTCAATCTAGAATATATCTAATACCCATTGCTCTTGTGTGCCTCTCATGCTTGGGCTGTGGAAGGGGTTTTGTCAACGGATCTGAAATCTTCAGGTCCGTGTGTATTTTCATATCTTGATCTCTCCACGATCGATGAACTCTCGAATGAGATGAAATCACCGCATAACATGTTTGCTCTTCTGGTGATTCCTTGGCTCCTTGGCTTGTGTAATAGCTCCACTGTTGTCACAGTAGAGATCCAGCGGGCTAGAGGCATTAGGGAACACACCAAGCTAAATAAGGAATATCCTTATCCAAACACCTTCCTTCACAGCTTCCGAAGCTGCGATGTACTTGGTTTCTGTTGTAGAATCGGCCACTGTCTCCTGCTTGGAACTCTTCGAGCTAACCGCACCACTATTTACTTTGAACACAAAACCGGACTGAGACTTTGAATCGTCTTTGTCGGTTTGGAAGCTAGCATCAGTGTAACCAGTTACAACGAGCTCCTACTCACCTCCATAGACTAGAAACACATCCTTAGTTCTTCTCAAGTACTTGAGGATGTTTTTCACAGATATCCAGTGACTCTCACTTGGATCTGACTGGTACCAGCTCGTAATACTTAGAGCATAAGAAACATCTGGACATGTACTTATCATTGCATACATGATAGATCCAATTGCTGAGGCATATGGAACTTTGCTCATGCGCTCTCGCTCATCAGTCGTCATAGAACACTGAGTCTTGCTAAGATGTATGCCGTGTGACATAGGCAAGAACCATTTCTTTGCCTCTTCCATGTTGAACCGCTTCAACACTTTGTTAATGAAAGTATCTTGGCTTAATCCTATAAGCCTCTTTGATCTATCTCTATAGATCTTGATGCCCAGTATGTATGTTGCTTCTCCTAAATCCTTCATCGAAAAACTATTTTTCAGTGAAATCTTTACGAACTCAAGCATAGGAATATTATTTCCAATCAGCAGTATGTCATCTACATACAGGATTAGAAATGCAACAGAGCTCCCACTTTACTTCTTGTAAACACAAGCTTCTTCTTCATTTTTAATGAAGCCAAACCCTTTGACTACTTCATCAAAATGAATATTCCAACTCCGAGATGCTTGTTTTAATCCATAAATGGATTTTTGAAGCTTGCATATCTTTCCAGCATTGGTCGAGTCGACAAAACCCTCGGGCTCACCATATACACGTCCTCGGTCAAATTTCCATTAAGGGACGCTGTTTTGACATTCATCTGCCATATTTCATAATCGAAATATGTAGCAATAGTTAGAATAATCCGAAAAGATTTAAGCATCGCTACGGGCGAGAAAGTCTCGTCGTAGTCAACTCCTTGAACTTGTCGAAAACCTTTTGCGACAAGTCGAGCTTTATAGATGTGAACATTTCCATCCATATCTTTCTTCTTCTTATAGATCCATTTGCACTATATGGTTCTCACACCATCAGGCGGGTCTATCAAGTTCCAAACTTGATTTTCCTTCATAGATTCTATTATGTATTTCATGGCATCTTGCCATCTCTCGGAGTCAGGGTTTGCCATCGCCTCTGCATATGTCGCAGGCTCATCATTGTCGAACAATAATAATTCCCGCACTGTGCGGATCCTTGCTGACCCTCGTGGTTGCGGAGGTGCTTCTGTTGCCATAGGCATCTCAACTTGTTCAGCTACATTAGCATCACTTGTAGAGTCTTGTCCTATTGGCTCATCTCGAACTTCTTCGAGTTGCACCATTCTTCCACTTTTCTCTCCTTTGAGAAACTCTTTCTCTAGGAAAACTCCGTTCCGAGCAACAAACACTTTGCCCTCAGATCGATTGTAGAAGTAATACCCTAAGGTCTCCTTTGGGTATCCCACGAATATGCACTTATCCGATTTGGGTGCAAGCTTGTCAGACTAGAGTCGTTTAACAAATGCTTCACAACCCCAAATCTTTAGAAAAGACAAACTGGGAGTCTTGCAAGTCTATATCTCATATGGTGTCTTGTCTACGGATTTTGACAGCACCCTGTTCAGTGTGAAAGCTGTTGTTTCTAGAGCATAACCCTAAAATGACAATGGTAAGTCTGATTGGCTCATCATTGATCGAACCATGTACAACAGAGATTCGATTACATCGCTCGGAAACCCCGTTCCTTTGAGGCGTTCCAGGTGGCATAAGCTGTGGAACAATTCTGCAACTCTTCAAATGATCGCTAAATTCGTGACTCAGATATTCGCCCCCACGATCAGATCGCAAGGCTTTAATCTTCTTACCACGCTGATTTTCAACTTCATTCTGAAATTCCTTGAACTTTTCAAATGTTTCAGACTTATGCCTCATCAAGTAGACATAGCCATATCTACTTAAGTCATCAGTAAAATTAATGAAGTATTCGAATCCTCCTCTAGCAGTCAAGCTCATTGGTCCACACACATCTGTATGTATGAGTTCCAGCAAATCCGATGCTCTCTCTGGAAAACCTGTGAACGGCGTCTTGGTCATCTTGCCCAGCAAACAAGCTTCGCATGTCTCGTATGATTCAAAATCAAACGAACTTAGAAGTCCTTCCTCATGGAGCTTCTTCATGCGTTTCTCACTTATATGACCGAGACGACAATACCACATGTAGGTAGGATTCAAATCATTAAGCCGAGGCCTTTTAGCACTTATATTACGGATAGGAGAATCATCAAGATTTAAAATAAATAGCCCATTCTTAATGGACGCCAAAGCCACAAATATATTATTCTTGGAGATCACACAACCATTGTTTTCACTCGCAAAAGAATAGCCATCCTTCATTAAACATGAAGGAGACACAATGTTTCGACTTAAACTAGGAACAAAATAACAATTATTAAGCTCCAAGACAAATCCTGCCGGTAGGTGTAGTTGCATCGTCCCGACGGCCAAAGCAGCAACTCTTGCATTATTTTCGATGTGGAAGTCAACTTCTCCTCTTTCAACGCTTCTACTCTTTGTCATTCCCGGCATTGAATTGCATATATGAGCAACCAATCCAGTATCAAATACCCAAGAATTAACATAAGAGTAAGTGAGAAATATTTCTGTAATATGAACGACAAGCGTACCCGAGGTGGAAGAACGATTCTTCTATGTGGCTAGGTACAGCTTGCAGTTCCTCTTTCAGTGTCCTGGCTGGTGACAATGAAAGCACTCCTTGTCTACGGCTGGTCCAGGTTTCGCCTTGGGTGTAGGGTTTGGCTTGGGGTTCGCAACCTTAGCCTTACCCTTCTTCTTCTTTCAAGAAGAACCTTTCTTCTTGAAAACAGGCTTATTCTGGACAGCCATCACATGGACGCTTTTCAAATTGTCACTCTCTGCCGTTTTGAGCATGCCGCACAGCTCATTCAAGCCCTTCTCAGCCCCATGCATGTGGTAGTTCGAGATGAAGTTTCCATAGCTCGGAAGCAAAGAGGCAAGAATGAAGTCAATGGCCAACTCTTGGCCAAGTGGGAAGCCTAGCTTCTCCAACCTCTGTGTGTAACCAACCATCTTGATTACATGCGGCCCTACTGGTGCTCCTTCTGCTAGCTTACTTTCAGCAAAGGCCTTGGACACATTGAACCTTTCAGTCCTGGCCTGAGTCTGGAACATGTCCCGTAGTGCCATTATCATATCGTGAGCCACATGGTTATTCTCAAACTGCATCTGCAGCTCAGGTTCCATGCAAGCTAGCATGAGACAGCTCACTTCACGGTCTTTATCAACCTCTCTCCTGTAAACATTTCTCTCAGCAGTAGGGGCATCTGCAGCAGGCTCCTTTGGCAGTGGGTTATCAAGAACATCTTCCTTGTTAGCTGCCCTGAGAACAATTCTCAGGTTGCGGATCCAATCCGCATAGTTTGTCTCATTCAATTTGTTGCTCTCACGTACGAAATATAAAGCAAAAGGTTGGTTTTGAGCCATTGATCTATAATAAATAAATGCAAAATACTAAGACAAAAGTATTCATGATGGAGTAAACGACATTAAACAATTTAATAGAATTTACTCTCCACTAAAATCAATATCCCTCTGTTGATTCTTAGTGATTCAAGACCCACAACTAACACGTCCACTAGTGAGCTTTTGCATTACCGCTAGAAGACGAGGTAGATCGGTAAGCAACTCTTGCTAATCATATCTCATATGACTCTTGTTGTTGGTTGACATCTCCATATCTCGCTCCCAACCTTTATGCCCCAAGGTCCTTAACCGTTAAGATGACCTTGTCAAGCTAACCAACACTTTATGCGTGCATGTATCCGATACAGCCTGTCTAGTCAAGGAAAACCAGTGGTGCCCTAATTTCATAGACCCACCACCAATCGTACAAGACATGGGACAGTGCAAGGTTTAGTTGGTAGGGCATGATAGCTCGAAATTTGTGAGGGATCGTTCTACTTCTACTATGATGCACGTAGTAGTAAAACATCAAGAACGGCAAGCACATAATTGTGAATCAGTATATCCTTGTTCTCATGGTGATCTCCATCTCCATAGAACTTGTTCGCCATGTAGATCTCCATCTTCATGGAACTTGTTCACCATGTTGATCTCTATCTCCATGTACATGTGCACCATCCTTCATGTGATGAAAACTCTAAGAACTAGAACTTGCTATTACATCTAATAGCTAGTAAATAAAATTACATCAAATGCAATAATTCATATGGCTCCGGCTGAATTGTCATAATCACGATACGCAGGTCATGAAACAATTACACACATGCATCACATACACATAGGGGCCATACCGATCACAAAACCTGCAAAACAGAGTTATGCGATTCCGATGTCCGAACTTAAATCACCGAAAACTCTATCTTCTGGGCCAAATTTCGCAAATCTAAATTTCATGAAAATAGAAAAGCTGTTCTGAACCAAGTCTAACTTTTCATGCGCGGGAGGAGGAGCAACAGAGAGAGGGAGGAGGGTGCCAACAAAGGGGCGGCTAGGGCTGTAGAGAGGGGCAAATCCCATCTTGACCGACTATGTCTCACAGCATGCTTCTTGACAGACCCGAAAGCCACCTTTATAACTACCCTGCTACGGTGCAGCGTTTGATGGCTTCTAAGTAAGTCGGTTCATATCTTGAGTACATCCGACGATCTCAGGTCTTAGGACACAGCGTACATATTGTGTAATGAGATGTCATCATCTCGTGTTGGGTCAGTTCTATCTCATGTCTCACATGAACCCACATTATTAGTTTGACATCCCCATGTCCATGACTTGTGAAATATAGTCAATCAACTAATACATGTGCTAGTCTAATATTCATGTGTGTCCTCACATGAACTCCGACTAGGAACATTTTAGAGTATTCATACAAGTATAGAGTTTCACAAATACTTCACATAAGCATTAATCAATACAAGTTGTCATCTATGAATATTCAAGGAGCACTTTATTAATCATGAATACAAGGAAATATGATTGCCTCTAGGACATATTTCCAACAAGTTTGTGATGGAGCCCGAGGGTTGGTGAGAGTACCAGTTAGCTACTGGACCTTCGCAGGCCATGATGAAGGATTTTGCCATGATAGAGCCGCCGCCGCCAGCCGAAGCTATGGTGGCTTCATAGGCCATGATGAACTAAGTGGGGTCCTCAGAACCATTGTACTTGGGGGGCTGTGTTGGTTTGTAGCCTAGCGGCCATGGTGTGTGCTGCAAGGCTGCATAGAGTGGCGAGCTAGGGTCATATGTGCCAGCCGAAGGTGGGACGTAGTGGTCTTGGAGGGTATGAATGGTTCGGATATTATGGATCTCGATTTGATGGGGGGGGGGCCATCGGAGGTTGCTGATTGTAACACCTCATGTGTTAATTCCTAGTAATTAGGAGTAATCATGTGTTTAACATCGTCATTAACACTAACCGTGCATGCAAAAAAATGTTTTTAATTACATTTTGCTAGCTTGTTAACACATGAAATGATGACTATTTTTTCAAATCCAATAAAACATGTTTTAAAAATAACTTTTAAATTTTTGCTCAAATAAACCTTTGCCAAAAAACAAAGGTTTAGAGTTTTATACTGTGAACAACTTTCATATTGGTGGATTTTGAGGTTGCTATGCAAAAAGTGAAGAAAACTTTTAATTTTGCTTTGAATAGGACATTAATGCTTTGGTTTTAACATTTCAAATTTTAAACCATGATTTGATCTTCAAATGAAGTTTTGCCTAAAACAAAAGTTGGAGGAAATCAAATTTTGAAGAACTTTCATTCTTGGAATTTTTTGAGTTTCTATATGAAATTTTGAGTTTTGGACGGTCAAAATTGAGCTAAGTTTCGTTGAACCATTTTCTCCCTCTGTTCACAGCTCCCGACGCCCATGCCGCACGCCCATGCCAGCGACGACTCCACGCGTCGGCGATCCTCGGCCTCCGCTCGAGCGCATCCTTATCCTCTCCCCGAGGCCACGTTGCCCTTTCGCCTTTCCTCTTCTCCTTCCTCGAGCTCGAGACGAGCAGAGCCGAGCGGAGCGCCGTCGACGTCGCGCCGACCACCCCTCACTTTCCCGCCCCGTTTCCACTCCCCAGAGCCGATTCGCTTCTCCCCGGCCGAATCGGCCCGGCGCCGCGCCATGGCCGCTACGGCCATGAGCTGAGCACCAAGCCGCCGCTCCCCTGCTATGCCGCTGTCGCCATAGCCGGCCACCCCAAGCCCATGTGCCACGCCTCTGCGAGCCACTGCGCGCCGTGGACGCCCTTGGCCAGGCTGATCTCCGCGCCGCTCCGCTGCGCCGTCGACCGGCCTCGCCGCTGGCAAGAACGCCGCTCGCCATGGCCGCCGTTTGTCCTGCACGTCGAGCCCTTCCTCCGGTTCTCCTCCGCCCGAATCAAAGCCGTGGTGAGCTCCCTCTCGACGCCCTCATCCTCCCTGGCCCCTTCCCCAACCTACATCGGCTGCCCCCTCACCGGAATGACCTCGCCTCGCAGCTCGAGCTGCTGCTCCGCCGCTGCCCCCCTACAGACCACCTCCGACCCCGGCTCTTGCTTCAAATCGGCCCTAGGCGAGCCTCTTGTGCTTCCCCACCACCCCACTGCAGCCGCCTGTGGCAGTACCGCCCTAATTAATCCGGCTCAAGTGCGCTAACCATCATCTTAAAGAGAATCCCGGCTAATACGCACTTCAAACGGAGTAATTCGGCAGTGCTGTCGGGTAAAGTCCCGAAGAATCCACCTTAGCGTCGATCGAACCCAAAGCTTACATGCAACCCACACGAAGGTGAGTCCAGAGAGTACAACATTTCACAGATACATTACATTACAGGGTCTGAACTTAATTATTACAAACCAAGTTCGAAATCTCCGAAAGGTACTTGAAGTTCAAATTGAAAGTAGTTCAGAGTTCATTGCAGCGGAAATAAAACGAGTTCTAAACGACGATACATGATGTCATGATGAAGCCCGTACATGACATCACTCGGCATTGCCATCGTTGGCCGGAGTCGTATCCCACTCCACCGACCAACCAGGAGGTAAAACACACGGCCAAGTCAAACTAGCTATCTGATCTTCAAATGTATCACCTGAAACAAAATGGAGCCACAAGCAAGGCTGAGTATACTAATACTCCGCAAGGCTTACCCGACTAGGATATAACTAACCCTCTAACTAGACATGCAAGGCTTTTGGCTTGAGGAGTTTGTCTTTGCTGAAAAGCAGTAAGTCCTTATTTTCCGATTTTAGCTTTCAAGTTCTATTATGATTAACCATTCTACATTAGCATCTATCCTAAAGCATACATGGTGGAAAGCAATTATTTTTCATCATTCAACCATATTTCTCATCCTCATTGTTCCACTTCTTACTCTATGTGGCAAAAGGGTTAAGCAGTCTCAATATCCGTGAGAGACGGACGATTCGAATCGAATTTGTTAACCTGGCCAGGCAGACCTAAACACACGCATGGGGAATGCCATCACCCACGCGACTTTTCCCCTTTTTCCCCGGGCATGAAACAGGCCCACCATCCTAGGGTGCCCTGCACCCGTGCGTGACCATAGACCAGACAGTGGGGAGTATGTTCCACAGCCGGTTCCATCAGGTACTTAAGCTTACCGATTACCATATTCTCGGCATGTGGTTAGTACATTCAAATGCTTAACCACCACTACCACACACCGCGGCCTTATCCATTTTTACTAAATAGACGGGGTATCACAAGTACAACAACCCCGCCCGTAAACCTTATATTGCAGTGTGTAGTAAGTATTCAACTCCTATGAGCTCGCGAGTGACAGGAAATCACTCGACTTCTACCGAACCATTAGCATAGCCAACTAGCGACCTACACATACTAGTGTTCAAGCATAGGTACCTAGGATCATGCAACTAAGGTTCCAAACAATTCCTGCAACTTAAATGCACAATAAACAGGAATACAAATAGTTGCATAAATTAAAATAGGTAGGACATGCTCCGGGGCTTGCCTTCCTGAGCGGAGCTAGCTTTGGGCTCTTCTGAACTCTGGTTCAGGTCTTCAGTGGCTTCAGTTAGATTCACTTGAGCTTCACGTTGCTCACTCTCGGACTCCGGCACCAACTCGTACGTACCGTCAGGGAGAGTAGTCGAATCTATATGAAATGCATATGCGTGAGTTATATTAGTGATACGAATTAATCAATTCTTTACTATAGAGTTGTAATCCAACACAAACTCAAGATGATTTGCAAAGGATTATGTTACATCATTTTGGACAATCCTTTACAGAGTAATAATCATTATAACTGACTCCACAAAGTAACTAGGGTGGATTGTACCTTTTATCCTTATGCAGCAAAAGAAAGGATTTTTCTCATTTATTACTAGGTTACGCATGTCCTTATCACAAATAATGTTAAACAGAGATTCTGGGTTTGAAATTTTTATGCAAGATACACCTCTGAGTAAACTGCCTACTGTAAAATTTTCAGCCCATTTCATGCAGCCTATTAACCACAAAAAATAAAACAAACAGCTACTGCTGGAAACAAAAATGAATTTTACAGGTCAAACTTTGCAAGTACTGGTAATGAAATTTTAACTGAGGGTTGTATACCTAATTATGAATTTTCCATAAATTTTTCAGAATTAAACCAGCATTTTACAGGGCATGAAAAATAGCACAATGTATTGCTGCATGGATCAAAATTAAATTCCACAGACTTTTACAGCAAGTTCCAGAGCCTCATATTTTACCACCATGGTTATAAACTAAATTTTATCCCCTAGAAAAATTATCAGATTTTTCTATGCAAATAAACTATTTTTCTTGATTTAGTGTAAATATCTCTACTATTAATTAGTTGGACTGGTTTCACCCATCTAAAATTTCTCACAATTTTTGTACAGTAACTAAACATCAAGTTAAAGGCACTGTAAAAGTTTGACCTCAGTAACCCAAGTTAAACAGTATGTACAAACAAACTAATTTAAACTAGGCATAAACCAAGTTTTAAATAAACCGATAGCTAGGCATATCAAAAGTCTATGAAACTTTTACAAAAGGTTATACATCCAACATGTACCCTACTGGACAAAAATGGCTAACAACTCATGCTTGTAACTTGAAATATAATATAAAGTACATTTTCTTTGTATTTTAAATGAAGTAAAAACTATTGAGCAATGAAAAAGTGAATGTAACAAAAGTTGTAGATCTCTTTGCAAAGATTCCAGAACAGTTGAGTTTGCATTTTTCTGATTTTTCTACGATTTTTAAACTAATTTACCAGTTGGCTGTTTTTCAAAACAAAAAGAAAAAGGAAACGTAATCTTGCATCTAGGCCCTTGGAAAGAATTGGGGGCTTGCACATCAGCCCTTGGCCGGAGTTGGGACAGGGGAAGGCGGCGGCGGTCGGTTACCGGTGAGGAGGAGGCTCGCCGGCAGGCGGGGATGGCGCTCAGGGGTGAGAGCTCACCGAGCTCTACCTTTGGGCGGGTGAAGTCGTCGACGGGGATGGCTGGAGGCGGTTCGCCGGTGTAGCAGTAGGGGCGGCGGCGGGCGTCAACGGCGGCGGCAATGCTCCGGTGGCCCTGGGTGGTGGAAGTTGGGTCGCCGAGCACTGGTGGGAGGTGGGGGAGCTCGTGGGCGAGTCAATTTGGGTCGAGGAAGGGCGGAAGAGGGGGTTCCACGGCGAGCGGCGGTCGGCGGCGGCTCTGCCCGCGACGGCGGCGCCCAACGGCGGCGCCCGACGGCAATGGGGATGGCCGAGGCTTGGCCGTGGAGTTTCACCGCGTCGAGGAGGTCCCGTTCCGGGGTTTAATTTGGACCGAGGGGCACCGGGGGTAGGGGCTCCACGGTGAGCTCGAGTGGCGGCGGCAATGGCGGGGCGGCGGCGCGTTCTGGCACGGGGGCGGCTTGGCTCGGCTTGGGAAGGGAAAGGGAGCTGATTGTGAGGGTGGAACGCCCTGGGGCGAAGCAAAGGGGGAGGGAGAGCTCGGCAGGACGAGGAGGGCTTAGAAGAAGGGAAACGGCGGCGTGCGCACGGCCTGGCGGTGGCGTGCTCGCCAGGCGGCCTTGAAGGCGGCTCAGGGCGCAGCGAGCGGGTTGGTGCCGTCGGTAGCGCGCGGTAATGAAGTCCGGCCGCGGTCCGCGGCTCGGCAGGGCACGGCTGGCCTGTTTGGGCGCCACGGCGACGATGGCGGCGCGTCGCCGAGCGCTTGGCGCGGCGTGAGCGTCAACGGGCAGGGCGCGGCGAGGCTGGCGTGCGCGCTCAAGTGAGGGGGGGCGTCAGCGGCGCGGCACCGCGAGGCAGCAGGGCAGCGAGGGCACGGCAGCGAGCGCACGCGCACTCAAGTGCCTGCGCGCGCGCGCAGAGCAGAGAGGGGAGGGTCAGCGGGGGAGAGAGAGGGGAGGGAGAAAGAGAGTGGAGAGAGGAAAGAAAAGGTCAACGGTTTGACTCAGTCAAAACTCAAGATTTGCAATTGAAACTCGAAAAATTTTGAACACGAAAGTTGTTCGAAATTAAATTTCCTACAACTTTCTTTTCAGGCAAAACTTCATTTGAGCGATGATTTCGAAGTTTGAATTTTGAATTCAAGTTTAATGATCCCACTTGTTTTTCGGGGTTTTTCTCAAATTTTCATGTTAGAACTTGAAAAACCTTGAACACGAAAGTTGTTTATTTTGTCAAACTCTATAACTTTCATTTTGGGCAAAAGTTCATTTGAGCAAAAGTGTGAGGGTTGACTTTTTGGCGTGTTTAAACGGAATTTCGGGCTTTGAAGTAATTGAGAATTTGGGGGGGGGGGGGGTTTAACGTGTCATTACATGTCAATTGCTTGTTTTATACAGTGCTAAACACCGGAGGTGTTATAGCCTACCCCCCTTAAAAGAATCTCGTCCCGAGATTCAGAAAAGCTGAGTGCAGGAAAGAGGTGTACCTCCAGTTGAATTCAGAAAACCGGGGAAATGCTGATTTAGGTAGCTTTCAGTTTCCCAGGTAGCTTCCTCTTCGGTATGGTGACTCCATTGAATCTTGTACATTTGAACTGCTTTTCTTCGAGTGACCCTTTCCTTTTGATCAAGAACCTTGATAGGGTATTCGACATAAGATAGATCTGGTTCTACCAAGATTTCTGTTTGTTCAATGATCTCGGTGGGAACTCGAACACATTTCTTAAGTTGAGAAACATGGAAAACATCATGTACTGCTGCCAGTCGAGGAGGAAGTCGTAGTCTATAGGCTACTGGTCCACAAATCTCAGTGATTTCATAAGGGCCAACATATCGGGGAGCTAATTTGCCCTTCACGCCGAATCTCTGCACACCTTTGGTTGGCGAAACTCGAAGATAGACATGATTACCCACTTCAAATTGCAAAGGGTCTCTCTTTTATCAAAATAACTCTTTTGCCTAGACTGGGCGGCCTTTAAATTCTCTTGTATTACCCTCACCTTCTCTTCTGCCTCTGTTACGAGATCGGGCCCAAATACCACTCGTTCTCCGACCTGCGACCAGCTCAAAGGAGTACGACACCGTCGACCATATAAGGCCTCAAATGGTGCCATTTTCAAACTCTCTTGATAACTATTGTTGTATGAGAACTCCGCTAGAGCTAGACATTTGTCCCAACTCTTGTCATAATGAATGACGCAAGCTCTCAACATGTCTTCCAGGATTTGGTTCACCCTCTCAGTTTGTCCATCAGTTTGTGGGTGATAAGCTGAGCTTCGAATTAATTTTGTCCCAAGAGATGCTTGCTACTGTTCCCAAAAGCGTGCAACGAACTGTGTCCCACGATCAGAAATGATTGTCTTGGGTACCCCATGCAAGCAAACAATACGATCGAGATAGATTTCAGCATACTTCTTGGCAGTGTAAGTAGTATGTACCGGAATGAAATGTGCCGCCTTGGTGAGTCTATCCACGATAACCCAAATGGAATTATGCCTCTGGGATGTGTTGGGTAATCCCACAATGAAGTCCATACTTATGTCTTCCCATTTCCACGACGGGATAGGTAGAGGTTGAAGCAAACCGGCTACTCTCAAGTGGCTGGCTTTTACTCTCTGGCAGGTGTCACATTCCGAGACATATTTCGCAATTTCCCTTTTCATTCTAGTCCACCAGAAATTCTGCCTAAGATCTTGGTACATCTTGGTACTGCCCGGGTGAATAGAAAATTTGGAAAGATGTGCCTCGTCGAGAATTTGTTTCCGAAGATCATGATTTTTCGGAACAACCAAACGACTTTCAAACCATAGGACTCCATTATGGTCCTGACGAAAACACTTATACTTCCTTTCTCCTTGAGAGAGTTTTTGTTTGATGATCCCAACACCTTTATCATGTAATTGGGCCATAATGATTTGATCATGAAGAGTTGGTTCAACTGAGATGTGATTTAATGTACCTTGGGGAATCATTTCCAACTGGAGCTTCCTCATCTCATGACAGAGGGTTTCAGAATAGGATTCCACGGACAGGCAATGGTAATGAGCTTTGCGACTTAGTGCATCTGCTACAACATTAGCCTTGCCTGGGTGATAGTGCACCTCAAGATCATAATCCTTAATTAATTCTAGCCACCGTCTTTGTCTCATATTTAGGTCAGCTTGAGTGAAGATATATTTGAGACTTTTGTGATCGGTGTAGATATTGCAATGAGTACCCATAAGATAATGCCTCCATATCTTTAGAGCATGAATGACAGCTGCTAATTCAAGGTCATGAGTAGGATAATTCTGCTCATGGGGTCGAAGAGCTTGTGACGCATAAGCAATAACTCTATTGTCTTGCATGAGCACACAACCAAGACCAGTACCCGACGCGTCACAATACACGTCAAAGGACTTGGTATTATCAGGTTGAGCTAGGACAGGTGCTGTAGTCAACTGCTCCCTTAGGGTGTGGAAAGCCTTTTCACATTTTTCATCCCACACAAACTTTACTCCTTTCTTCAATAGTTCAGTCATTGGCTTAGCAATTCTGGAGAAATCTGGAATGAATCGGCGATAATATCCGGCTAAACCAAGAAAACTGCGAATCTGATGGACGGAGCTAGGAGGTTTCCAGTCCATCACCTCCTGTACTTTGCTAGGATCCACGGCTATGCCTTCGCTGGAAATAGTGTGGCCCAAGAATTTCACACTACCCAGCCAGAATTCACACTTGGAAAATTTAGCATAGAGCTGATGGTCCCGAAGACGTTGGAGAACAATGCGCAGGTGCTTAGCATGGTCTTCCTCATTCTTGGAATAAATAAGGATGTCATCAATGAAAACCACGACGAACTTGTCGCGCTCAGGCATGAATACCGAGTTCATGAGATACATGAAGTAGGCAGGTGCATTTGTGAGACCAAAAGACATGACTAAATACTCATAGAGTCCATACCGTGTGGAGAAGGCGGTTTTAGGAATATCACATGGACGAATTTTGATCTGATGATAGCCGGAGCGAAGATCAATCTTTGAGAAAATTCTAGCTCCAGCCAGTTGGTCGAAGAGAACATCAATGCGGGGAAGGGGATATTTGTTTTTGATTGTCACCGCATTGAGAGGTCGGTAGTCCACACATAACCTCAAACTATCATCCTTTTTCTTTACAAAGAGAGCTGGACAACCCCAAGGTGATGCACTGGGGCGAATGAAACATTTGTCCAGAAGCTCTTGAAGTTGGATTTTTAACTCGGCCAACTCCTTGGGTGGCATTCTATATGGCCTCTTTGAGATAGGGGCAGTGCCTGGCTGTAGTTCAATAATAAACTCAATCTCTCTATCTGGTGGCATTCCTGGCAATTTATCCGGGAATACATCGGTGTACTCGCATACCACAGGAATTTCTTCTAGGTTGGATGTGCTCATGGCAAATGCACAAGAATTGACACACTCTCGAAAGGGTAAATAGAGAGTAGTGGCTCCGTATTTTGGTGAATTTAGTTCAACAGCTCTGGCGGGAATATCTATTATAACCCCATGCTGAGTCATCCAGTTCATCCCCAATATGATATCTATACCCTCAAGTGGTAGGAGTATAAGGTCGGTGTTGATGATTAGGCTACCCAACTTGATTGGCACAAGCCGTATTATTTAATTCGAAGCAATTTTACCCCCTGGGGTTGATATCATGTATGACCCTTTCGTGTGAATAAAATCCAAACCCACTTTTGCACCAAATTTTGCACCAATAAACTATGCGATGCACCAGAATCAAATAATATAACTGCAGGCTTGTTGTGGATAGAAAATGTACCCGTCATCACTGGTGCGCCCTCAGGAAGTTCTGCAAGAGTAGTGAAATTGATACGCCCTTGCTTGACCTGAACAGTTTGCCGTCTGCCCTTGTTCTTGTTGTTCTGACTAAAGCTTTGGCCCTGGTTTTGTCGCTTGGGTTGCGGGCACTCACGGGCGAAATGAGTTGAGCTCCCACAATTGAAGCAACGATTTCCCTCACTTGGACGAGCTGGCGGTGGAGCAGTTGGCCTTGGGCCAGTTAACTGAGGAACAGGGAAACGTGCAACGCTCTGCTGCAGTGGAGGCCTGATAACCCAACGCCCTGGCTGAGGGGCTTTCTGAGGAATCTGGGGTGCAACATTCTGCACTACGCGATACCTCTGTGGCTGCGCACTAGAGGGTCCAGCTGACGCTTTCCTCTTTTTCTCAGCACGGTGAGCCATGATACAGTCTTCTTGAGTGAGTGCGAGATTAACCAGCTCGTTGTATGTGTCTACCCTAATGGGGTTTAGTCGTTCCATTGAGCTTGGTGTTTAAGCCTCTACGAAAACGATCACGCTTCTTAACATCTGTGTCAGCATGATAGCCCACGTACTGACAGAGATTGTTGAAAGCTTGGGCATATTGTAGAACTGTACGTGTCCCTTGAGTCAGAGCCAGGAACTCATTCAACTTCCTATCCATGAGTCCTTCTAGGAATATGGTGACCCTTGAATGCAGCCTTGAATTCATCCCAAGTGGCAACGTGATCAGCTGGGAGCATGCCAAGGTAGTTATCCCACCAAAGACGTGCTGAACTGCGAAGCTGTTGCGCGGCAAATCGAGCCTTGTTTTGCTCTGAGCATGGTGCCAGAAGTAGTGAAAACTTGGACTCAATTGTGCGAATCCAAGCATCCGCATCCAGTGGCTCTTCGGTCTTGTTGAACAGAGGGGGCTGAGTTGCCAAGAATTCCGGGTAACCAGCAGCTTGAGGTTGATGAACATTGGGTCCACCCCGTTGCTGTTGCTGTTGTTGCTGTCCCTGGATGAGTTGACGCAGTAACTCGGTTTGGGCGGCTAGATATTCCGCAAAGTTGGGTGGCGGTGGTGGCGGTCGCTGCGAACTGCTACCATTCGCGTCCCCGAAACCCTCAGGGTTGCCACGTGTCGCTCCCACCATCTGGAATGGCAAAATCCCGCATTAGTAGGGTGACATATGACTTCCCCAAGCACAGAAGGGTAAGCGCGGAAAAGCAGAACTGAAAGGAGCACGATAACAATAGGGACAGCAACGCTGTTTGTTACAAGAAAATTTATAACTTGCACTCTGTTCATCGAAATGCACCCAAATTTTTACAGCAGATAGACAATTTATCATACTACAACTTTGGTATTCAACTCCAAAGCTAAATCGACAGTTAAGGTGAGCGAAAAATGCAATTTCTGCCGCTCTGTCCAGTCTGCTTTTCAGCAGGCCGAGGGGCAATGTTCGGGCCATAACTTTTGGCACACAGGTCTAAAAATGCTGAAATTTGGTGAGCACATAGATCATGAAGTTCACATCAACTTTGGTATTCAACACACAGCCCAGAAATGTAAATAAGCATGGATAAAAATTCAGATAAGTTTCTGCAGTGATAAACTCCACTGCAATTACACCATTACAACCATCCATCAAGTTCTTAGTAAAAGCCTAAGCGATTAAGGTACTTCTACATATGAGTGGTACTCTTTGACAAAAGCGAGGTACTCAACTCTTAGTTAGCCTATTACATCACCATCCAAAGTTAGGCTACCCTATAGAGGAGTCTGCGCGAAAGACTACTTAAGACGTCATCTAAAAGTCGTCCAGGTTGTTGACTGAAGACTCGCTCCTCACTGGAGAGTGAGCTCCCGGAAGTGGTGGTAGGGGCACTCCAGACGTAGTGTCAAGTCCTGAGATACCCTGAACCTCCTGGGGTTCCTCCTCCATGGCCTCGGGCTGGGCCTGCTGAGCCACCAACATCTCAATGTGATCAAAGGCAGCATTTAGCTGAACCTGCTGGGCAGTGAACTGCTGCTCCAGAAGTGCAAAGTCAGCATCCCTGTTGTCCAAGAGAACATCACGCTCCTCAATTAGACCCTCCAGTTGGCCAACATGGGCATCAAGATCCCTGATCTGCTCATTCTTAGCAATCACTATCTCATGGCTGGTCTGTGCAGAAGCAATGATCTGGGTCATGGCCTTGGCCTGTAAAGTCTGCAAGTGGTAGAGTGCATTCATGCACTTCACTGACATAGAGATAGTCTCTGCAGCTCTGTTCTGCTGAAGGTACCCAGTGTGTCCGACCCGACTAAGCCAGTTAGGGTCATTGGGCTGCTCTGCTGGGAAGAGGCCAATAGGAGCTAGTGTGACAGCTGCATAATTCTTTTCACAAAACTTGTTGAGTGCTGTCATGGCTGCAACTTCCCAAGTGTCAACCAGACGGTGTCCAACTACCTCCAGCTCCAAGGAAGCCCAGTGTGGCAGAACCGCCTAAATTATCCCGGCTCAAGTGCGTAAACCATCACCATAAAGGCAACATTAGCTTAAACGCACTTCAAACGGAACAATTTTTGGTCTGTCGGGTAACGTCCCGATACAACCACCGATTCTCGGATCGAACAAGCATACCCCGCACGAAGGCGAGTTCAGAGATATTGCAACCACAATTTTACAACTCAGTCATAATAACGATTACATACCAGTTAAAAACATTATTACAAAGCCAACTTAAATAGAACAGTTATACAAGTTATGATTATAAGTTCAGAGTCTAAACAGCGGAAGATGAAACACGATGACTACAACACGTCGCAAAAGTATACCAAGCTAGCCCAAGCATGGTATCACTCGTCATAGTCATTGCCGGCCGAAGACGTATCCCATTCTACAGACCAGCCAGGAGGCAACGAGCAAGGATAGGTCAAGCTAGCGATCTGATCCTCAAAACTCAAACCTGAAAAAGAGTTTCAACAGCAAGGCTGAGTATTCTAATACTCAGCAAGACTTAACCGTCAACGGGTATAAGTAGCCCACTTTAACTAGACTATGCAAGGTTTTGTGAGGCTCTGGTTTTCCTTTTTGCTGAAAAGCAATAAAGAGTATGTCCTACTTTCAAGTTTTAGCTTCAAGATTCTAGTTGATTAACCATTCTATGTAAGCATCTACTATACAATCATGGTGGAACTTCTAAGCAAACATCAAGATTAATAAGAATATTGTTGCTCTTATTACTCTGTGTGGCAGATCAATCAAGCAGTCTCATTTCATCGTGAGAGGCGGACGATTCTGAATCGAAATTCAACCTTGCAAGGACAACCTAGCACACACGTCTGGAACACCGTCGGGTCATTCCCAAACAACCGTTGACCTTTCTTTCCGGCTTGTGGATAGTGCCACTCTCCCCGACTACAGGGCTCCAAGGCCGAACCTTGTCCCTAGAAGTCGTAGTGTTGCGCAACATAAAATAAAACCTACTCCTAAGAGAGAGTGGGAGGTATATCCACTCCCCGGTCCGATCGGCTACTAGGCTTGCCGCGTACCATATTTACGGCATGTGACTAGTACTTTCAAAAACTTAACCGGCACTACCACACACCGCGACCTTAGCAAGTTCATCAACATAGACGGGGTCTCACATAAGATCATGAAATCGAACACAACCCCGTCCGTCGTCCTTATATTGATGACAGAAAGTAAACAATCAATTCCTATAAAGCTCGCGAGTGACAGGCAATCACTCGACTTTTACCGGTCCTATAAGCTTAGCAAGTAGTCGAACTCAGGTCTAGTGTTCAGTACATAGGTTCCTAGGATCATGCATCTAGGGTTTCAATTCAAATCCTAAGAACTGTAAATGCACAAGTAAGTAATATAGTAAATGATATTAATTTGAAATATAGGTTATGTCCGGGGCTTGCCTTCTCGATAATTGCTAACTATTTCAGCTCTAGGCTCTTCCGAACTTTGGTCCGGGGCTTCAGTTAGTACGGCGGTGTTCACTTGAGCTTCGAGATCACCACCGTCAGACTCCGGAATCAGCTCGTACGTCCCGTCCGATAAGGCAGTCGTATCTAAATGTAATGCAAGAACAACATTAAAAACACACATGGGCAATCATTTATAGAGTAGTTAAATAACAAATTTAACTACACAAGGCATCATGATCAACAGCACAAAAGAAGTTAACTAACTTCATAAAATGAGTGGTGGTGATTTCCTATACGATTAAGTCATGGTTTGTAAATAAATCAACAACTCAGAATACAAATAGTAATAAAATCTACCAAAATTACACTAAACATAACATGAACAAAGCAATCTACCCTACAAAAATCATATCAAGACATGTAACCATTTAATCACAATAAATCATTTATGCAGGCAACACCTAGTACAAGCTTGAATTATACAGATAAAAATAGAGCAAAACAGAAGCTCAAATTTTAACAGGAGATCTACACAGGGATGATTTATCTACTGTGAATTTTTCATGATTTTAGCTACAAATAATTAATTCTGAGAAAATAAACAAAACAGACATCATTTTAGAAAGATTCAATTTTAGCTTCTGTTCTAGCCATGAACTAAGGCTTAAACTTCCTGGAAAAGTTAAGGTATTCCAGATGAACACTCAGGAATATTTTCAGGATTTAACAAGAAAAGAAACTATTTATCATAAATAAAGTGTACTAAACAAAGTTTAAATCAAAGAAAAAGCTACACAAGAGAACTGATCATGAAATTTTTATAGCAAAGCTAGTGTAACATGAGTAAACTACCACAAAAATTTCAGAGCAAGACCAGCTTTCAAGCATTAAATAAGAAAAAGACTAAACATCTAGTATTTATATACCTAGTAACACAAATCAAGGTCTACAGCAAAAACTTGTAACTAAAGCCTAACATATTATGGTTCTACTGCATAGAGCTCTTCAAGAGGATTCCAAAACATCAAGATTTTCTATTTTATGAATTTTCTACGAATTGATCTAGAATTTCAAAGATCACTGCTAGAAATAACAAAGAGGTCCTTGAAGCACTATTCAAATGTGTCTTGGGCCATGCAGATAACCCCCCCCCCCCCCCCGGGTTTTCTTGAATTTGAATCCGAGGTCCCTGGCCGGCAAACAAGAACAGAGCAGGGAGGGCGCGACGTTTCCCGGCGAGGTCCGGCTCCGGTGACATGGGGAAAGTTGGGGAAACACTAGAGGAGGTCGAACCGCACCCTATGGTGCTTGGAATCGAGGCTAGGGTGGTCGGATATGGCGGATCGACGGAGGAGGGCGGTCGGCGGTGGAGAGGACTCGACGGCGAGGGGGTTCCGGTGGTCGAGGGCGGAAGAGAAGGGGCTGGGAAGCTGCGCGGGGTCACGGTGGTGCTCGCTAGGGGGTCAGAGTGGGCGGAGGAGCTGCAGAGAGGCGGCTCGACGGCGGTGTCAAGCTCGCCGGTGTTCAAGGTGGAGCGGCGGCGGCGTTCTGAGCTCTGGGAGCGAGGAAATGGCAAAATAACGAGGGGATTAGCTTGCGGGGGTATATGTAGTGCTGTTGCGCGTGCTAGGGGAGGGCGGCGGCTTCGGCCGCGGGCTTGCCACCGCGGCGGCGAGGTGGCGGCCGCGCGGGCGGCTCTGCGCTCGGTGGGGGCGCGTGGCACGACAGGGGGAGGCACAGCACGATGGCAAGGGCGGCAGGGAGTTTCTGGCCGATGCATGGAAGCTACGAGGAGCAGGAGGTGGCGCGGGGAGGTGGCTCTCCACAGGCAGGGCGGGCGGCGCACGGCTCTGGCGGCGAGCAAGCAGGCAAGCAGGCAGGGGAAAAAGACAGGGACCCAAATGAAATTTCCAAAATTTCAGGGGCCTATCTGTAAAACATCGATAACTATTAATCTAGGGCTCAAATGAAAAAGTGCCCAACATGAAAGTTGTTCAACTTTTCAAGATCTACAACTTTGATTTTGTGCAAAAACTTATTTGATCAAAGATTTAAGAGCTAATTTTTAAAACATAAGAGGGATTTTGAATTCCAGGAATTTTGTCTTTTTCAATGCAATTTCACTTCAAATTTAGACTTAAAAGCAAAATTTGCTGCCATGCAATAAATGCTCTGAATTTTGCAAAAACACCCTCCACAAAAGCTATAACTACACAACCTATTCAACATAACTATAGAAAGGGCCTTGCATAAAATCATAATTACACATATAACCTTTATATTTACAAAAAGATCCTTTTTCAAGCAATTCAAGCACATGATGCATAATTTGATTCTAATTACCCTAAATTGGCTATTTAAAACTCTGGGCCGTTACACCCAGTGAGTGGGAAAAGGGTGGGGAGCATGAGTCATGCGCACACGACAGCACGCGACTCCCATCTCATGGAACTCCTCGCCCACATAGCGCGGGGGACTGGGATATCCGGCATCATGCATCACTTCCCAAAGAATGGAGGGAAAACCCTGCCAGTGTGTGCACTCGGAGTGTGCACGCTCATCCTCATCAAACACCAGGAGAGCAGGGGCAGCCATCTGTACAAATAGATATGCACAAGTGAGTGATGGCTGAAACAGATTTTGGATAGTGCACGAAAACGAGTATAACTGAAAGCACGGAGCTCTAAAAATTCTCAAAATTTACAGGAACATTCCTTAGGTTCTTAGGAACAACTTTTCTAGTCAACTCAAGAGCTAGATTAGAGCCTAAGAAGGTCTTATCCTTATGGTTTTGCTTTGCTGTCAGCCCAGAATTTTCAGTGACCAGAGAGCTAGTAAACTGAGTGCTGAGGACAAACTACTAAGCCTAAAATCACCAAATTTTTACAGAAGCTTGGTGAGTAAATTTTGCACAAGTTTTGTGTTGAACACATCTGCATAAAACAATTCTAGGAAGGCCAAAAAATTCGTGCAACACAGGTGTTCAAAGCTGTCAGAAAAACAGGGTGTCAATGTTTCTAGTGTTTACCCACTGTATACTAGTCGAAAATTTTTCAAATTTAAACAGCAGCAAGTAGACAAGGTTTGGAGCAAAATTTTCCACTGGAACTTCTACATCTAGGGCCATCTACCATGTCAAATAATTTCATCTTCCAGGGTATAGCAGAAATGACAGATTTCTAGATAGACCTTAATTGAGAGAAGATGAACCGTGCTCACGTGCAAACCTTAACCTTGCTGACTAATCCACATATACTTTCCGTGGCTTTCAATTACATGAGTATGATGCATGCACGACCTAATCGTCCTCCCAAGAAAAACAATTGCCAAATAGTTTTGGGCTTACGGGGTTAGCACCGGTGGCATGGCACAATTTACGTCTCTCCCTATATAGATTTCTAGCCGAGTTTTAACCGTGCTTAACTTACGTAATCGCGGTTAGTGTACCTGCAGAAAATTGACAGATATAAATTTCATTGAACCTTTCATGCCAGCACACATGAAAGCGTTCACACACATTACCGCTCACTATAGAAGCGGCATCCATGCGTCCAACACTGCATGGACAGCGCTCATACGCTACCGAGGTGACGTATTCACGGTTTCTTTTACTCCCAATATAATCGACTGATGGTCGGTATATTGGCAGCAGCTCAAGTAGGCCACTGCTTGAGCACAGCGTTCGGTTCGCATCACCGACGGGAAGGTCAATCTCTCTCAGTTGACTGAGTATACTTTACTCCCAATATAGTCAACTAATAGTTGGTATATTGGCAGCACCTCAAGTAAGCCACTGCTTGAGGGCAGCGTTCGGCTCGCATCACCGACGGGAAGGTCAAACTCTCTCAGTTGACTGAGGATTCTTACCGTCTTACCTTAGCGTAGGTGCGTCGTTACATAATGTAAAGTGCTGAATTTAAAGTACAGAAGAATGTGCTGGAAGTCAGTTATAAATAAACCATAAGTTAGATAGCCACCTAAAAACTCCCATAATATCCCTAGGGCTTTACGTACTATACTCAATCCTTAACGAACCAACGTATTTACCAAACGCGATTATGTGGATAAGTTTTAAGTAAAACTTTTAAAATCTAGTCGCACTCTCAGGTGTGCGCTTTGTTCGGCTCTGATACCAGCTGTGGCAGTACCGCCCTAATTAATCCGGCTCAAGTGCGCTAACCATCATCTTAAAGAGAATCCCGGCTAATACGCACTTCAAACGGAGTAATTCGGCAGTGCAGTCGGGTAAAGTCCCGAATAATCCACCTTAGCGTCGATCGAAGCCAAAGCTTACATGCAACCCACACGAAGGTGAGTCCAGAGAGTACAACATTTCACAGATACATTACATTACAGGGTCTGAACTTAATTATTACAAACCAAGTTCGAAATCTCCGAAAGGTACTTGAAGTTCAAATTGAAAGTAGTTCAGAGTTCATTGCAGTGGAAATAAAACGAGTTCTAAACTGACGATACATGATGCCATGATGAAGCCCGTACATGACATCACTCGGCATTGCCATCGTTGGCCGGAGTCGTATCCCACTCCACCGACCAACCAGGAGGTAAAACACACGGCCAAGTCAAACTAGCTATCTGATCTTCAAATGTATCACCTGAAACAAAATGGAGCCACAAGCAAGGCTGAGTATACTAATACTCCGCAAGGCTTACCCGACTAGGATATAACTAACCCTCTAACTAGACATGCAAGGCTTTTGGCTTGAGAGGGTTTGTCTTTGCCGAAAAGCAGTAAGTCCTTATTTTTCGATTTTAGCTTTCAAGTTCTATTATGATTAACCATTCTACATTAGCATCTATCCTAAAGCATACATGGTGGAAAGCAATTATTTTTCATCATTCAACCATATTTCTCATCCTCATTGTTCCACTTCTTACTCTATGTGGCAAAAGGGTTAAGCAGTCTCAATATCCGTGAGAGACGGACGATTCGAATCGAATTTGTTAACCTGGCCAGGCAGACCTAAACACACGCATGGGGAATGCCATCACCCACACGACTTTTCCCCTTTTTCCCCGGGCATGAAATAGGCCCACCGTCCTAGGGTGCCCTGCACCCATGCGTGACCATAGACCAGACAGTGGGGAGTATGTTCCACGGCCGGTTCCATCAGGTGCTTAAGCTTACCGATTACCATATTCTCGGCATGTGGTTAGTACGTTCAAATGCTTAACCACCACTACCACACACCGTGGCCTTATCCATTTTTACTAAACAGACGGGGTATCACAAGTACAACAACCCCGCCCGTAAACCTTATATTGCAGTGTGTAGTAAGTATTCAACTCCTATGAGCTCGCGAGTGACAGGAAATCACTCGACTTCTACTGAACCATTAGCATAGCCAACTAGCGACCTACACATACTAGTGTTCAAGCATAGGTACCTAGGATCATGTAACTAAGGTTCCAAACAATTCCTGCAACTTAAATGCACAATAAACAGGAATACAAATAGTTGCATAAATTAAAATAGGTAGGACATGCTCCGGGGCTTGCCTTCCTGAGCGGAGCTAGCTTTGGGCTCTTCTGAACTCTGGTTCAGGTCTTCAGTGGCTTCAGTTAGATTCACTTGAGCTTCACGTTGCTCACTCTCGGACTCCGGCACCAACTCGTACGTACCGTCAGGGAGAGTAGTCGAATCTATATGAAATGCATATGCGTGAGTTATATTAGTGATACGAATTAATCAATTCTTTACTATAGAGTTGTAATCCAACACAAACTCAAGATGATTTGCAAAGGATTATGTTACATCATTTTGGACAATCCTTTACAGAGTAATAATCATTATAACTGACTCCACAAAGTAACTAGGGTGGATTGTACCTTTTATCCTTATGCAGCAAAAGAAAGGATTTTTCTCATTTATTACTAGGTTACGCATGTCCTTATCACAAATAATGTTAAACAGAGATTCTGGGTTTGAAATTTTTATGCAAGATACACCTCTGAGTAAACTGCCTACTGTGAAATTTTCAGCCCATTTCATGCAGCCTATTAATCACGAAAAATAAAACAAACAGCTACTGCTGGAAAAAAAAATGAATTTTACAGGTCAAAATTTGCAATTACTGGTAATGAAATTTAAACTGAGGGTTGTATACCTAATTATGAATTTTCCATAAATTTTTCATAATTAAACAAGCATTTTACAGGGCATGAAAAATAGCACAATGTATTGCTGCATGGATAAAAATTAAATTCCACAGACTTTTGCAGCAAGTTCCAGAGCCTCATATTTTACCAGACAGGTTATAAACTAAATTTTATCTCCTAGAAAAATTATCAGATTTTTCTATGCAAAGAAACTATTTTTCTTGATTTAGTGTAAATATCTCTACTATTAATTAGTTGGACTGGTTTCACCGATCTAAAATTTCTCAAAATTTTTTTACAGTAACTAAACATCAAGTTAAAGGCACTGTAAAAGTTTGAGCTCAGTAACCCAAGTTAAACAGTATGTACAAACAAACTAATTTAAACTAGGCATAAACCAAGTTTTAAATAAACCGATAGCTAGGCATATCAAAAGTCTATGAAACTTTTACAAAAGGTTATACATCTAACATGTACCCTACTGGCCAAAAATGGCTAACAACTCATGCTTGTAACTTGAAATATAATATAAAGTACATTTTCTTTGTATTTTAAATGAAGTAAAAACTATTGAGCAATGAAAAAGTGAATGTAACAAAAGTTGTAGATCTCTTTGCAAAGATTCCAGAACAGTTGAGTTTGCATTTTTCTGATTTTTCTACGATTTTTAAACTAATTTACCAGTTGGCTGTTTTTCAAAACAAAAAGAAAAAGGAAACGTAATCTTGCATCTAGGCCCTTAGGAAAGAATTGGGGGCTTGCACATCAGCCCTTGGCCGGAGTTGGGACAGGGGAAGGCGGCGGCGGTCGGTTCCCGGTGAGGAGGAGGCTCGCCGGCGGCGGGGATGGCGCTCAGGGGTGAGAGCTCACCGAGCTCTACCTTTGGGCGGGTGAAGTCATCGACGGGGATGGCCGGAGGCGGTTCGCCGGCGTAGCAGTAGGGGCGGCGGCGGGCGTCAACGGCGGCGGCAATGCTCCGATGGCCCTGGGCGGTGGAAGTTGGGTCGCCGAGCACCGGTGGGAGGTGGGGGAGCTCAGTGGGCGAGTCAATTTGGGTCGAGGAAGGGCGGAAGACGGGGTTCCACGGCGAGCGGCGGTCGGCGGCGGCTCTGCCCACGACGGCGGCGCCCGGCGGCGATGGGGATGGCCGAGGCTTGGCCGTGGAGTTTCACCGTGTCGAGGAGGTCCCGTTCCGGGGTTTAATTTGGACCGAGGGGCACCGGGGGTAGGGGCTCCACGGTGAGCTCGAGTGGCGGCGGCAATGGCGGGGCGGCGGCGCGTTCTGGCATGGGGGCGGCTTGGCTCGGCTTGGGAAGGGAAAGGGAGCTGAGTGTGAGGGTGGAACGCCCTAGGGCAAAGCAAAGGGGGAGGGAGAGCTCGGCAGGACGAGGAGGGCTTAGAAGAATGGAAACGGCGGCGTGCGCGCGGCCTGGCGGTGGCGTGCTTGCCAGGCGGCCTTGAAGGCGGGTCAGGGCGCAGCGAGCGGGTTGGTGGCGTCGGTAGCGCGCGGTAATGAAGTCCGGCCACGGTCCGCGGCTCGGCAGGGCACGGCTGGCCTGTTTGGGCGCCACGGCGACGATGGCGGCGCGTCGCCGAGCGCTTGGCGCGGCGTGAGCAGTCAACGGGCAGGGCGCGGCGAGGCTGGCGTGCGCGCTCAAGTGAGGGGGGGGCGTCAGCGGCGCGGCACCGCGAGGCAGCAGGGCAGCGAGGCAGCGAGGGCGCGGCAGCGGCACAGCGCGGCAGCGAGCGCACGCGCGCTCAAGTGCCTGCGCGCGCGCAGAGCAGAGAGGGGAGGGTCAGAGGGGGAGAGAGAGAGGGGAGGGAGAAAGAGAGTGGAGAGAGGAAAGAAAAGGTCAACGGTTTGACTCAGTCAAAACTCAAGATTTGCAATTGAAACTCGAAAAATTTTGAACACAAAAGTTGTTCGAAATTAAATTTCCTAAAACTTTCCTTTCAGGCAAAACTTCATTTGAGCGATGATTTGGAAGTTTGAATTTTGAATTTAAGTTTAATAATCCCGCTTGTTTTTCGGGGGTTTTCTCAAATTTTCATGTTAGAACTTGAAAAACCTTGAACACGAAAGTTGTTTATTTTGTCAAACTCTATAACTTTCGTTTTGGGCAAAAGTTCATTTGAGCAAAAGTGTGAGGGTTGACTTTTTGGCGTGTTTAAACAGAATTTCGGGCTTTGAAGTAATTGAGAATTTGGGGGGGGGGGTTAACGTGTCATTACATGTCAATTGCTTGTTTTATACAGTGCTAAACACCGGAGGTGTTACACCGCCATGGCCTCCCCTTGCCAAACCGAGCTCGTGAGCACCTCCTCTGTTCCAACTTCACGTGGAGGGCCTCGTGCAGCAATTCAGACAAGTGCAGGGGGGTTTCTGCACTGTCATAGACTCATAGAAATAGTGTTTCAGGGACCAAACCGCTTGAAAATTTGAAAATGCATAGTAAATAGTAGAAAAAACTTAAAATAGAAAATTAAGATTTTTTGGAATCCTTGTGAGTAGATCTATGCAGTGGAATCATAAAATAATGGATGTTAGTTGAAACTATTTGCTGTAAAAATAGATTTGTGCTTGTTAAGGTTTTAATGCTAGTGTTGCTTGTCTTTTTCATAACTGCAGTTATAATGCTCTAAATGATATGAAATTTTTATGGTAGGCTATTCTTGTGATGTGTGTGCTGTGATAAAAATTTCAAGTTCATTGAGGGCAGTATGACTGAGTTTTAGATTTAACTTGTTGAATGCTAAGTAAATAGTTTATAAATAATAGAAATGTGTAAAAATGGAAAATGGGATTCCACTGCCCTTGTATGATGTTATGTTGGCCTAAGAAAATATAATATGGCCATGTGTTTACAGAAAATATAAAGTTTTACATTTAACTTGCTCTCACACGATTAAGTGCAATAAAGATTTGTGTTTTTTTTATAATCAATAAAATATAAAACCTGATCATGTGAAATTTGTACAGTAGACTATTAGGAGTATTGGTGATCTACTGTGATTTTGGTAGAATTTATTGTGCACTTTACATGTATGATCATATATATATATATGCCTATATGTCTTATTATCTAAATAAATTAAGAAAGGCTTTAAATAAATTAATTTGGGGTTGGATGTTATGTTTTCTGGTGATCATAAGTCATGTATGACATGTTAGTATGTTGCTCAATTGTGTTAGTTCTGTTTGAGCTTTCAAATGAGATGTGCATGCTCTCTTTTAACAAAAGAAGCAATGCACAGGATATCTGTTTAATGAATTTTTTACATAGGTTGCTTGAGTAATTAAAATGTGGCTTAGGTGGAGGCTTAGCTCCTATGGCATGTTTAATGTAAACCTTACTGCTGTGAGTAGTGTTTGAATGCGAGCACCTATCTTGGTTATAGCTCCCTTATATGTGTAGATGTTGCTCATGCAACTCTTGTTTAAGCTTGATATTGTTTGCATGTTTGCTAAAGCTAGCTCATGACCTTCATTCATATGGATGCTCAGTCGTGACCTTGTGTCTGTCTTGCTTGCTCTTTTTGATGCATTGTCTATTGTACCTCTGTGCATTCATATATCCTGCATTGTTGCATCTCATTTAGGTACGCTAGATGTCTGACGCGTGGAACTGAAGGGTGATGTTGGAGTCGATCCAGAAGATGGTGTATTGATGAACCGACCCAGAAGATGGAAGGACCGACTGGAGTGCATGCTTGGACTGGGATGATGTCAAGCCGGTGCAAGACTACAAGCTAACTAACTGACTTTGTGTCAAACACAGGCAAACCCCGGAGCATAACCCCTAATTTGAGTATTCAATGTTTATTTAATTATTTGTGCATTTACGTTTTTAGGAGTTGTATGGAACCCTATTATGCATGTTTCTCCCTAGGTACCTATGAGTCTATACTAGTATACAGGTGTCGTTAGTATTGCCATGCTTAACTAGGATCCGGTAGAAGTCGAGTGATTGCTGTCACTCGCGAGCTATAGGTTTTTGTTACTTGTGGAAAAGTGGCTTGAGAATGAATCTGTGAGGAAAGAAAAATGGAGACCGGGCGGAGAGGAATTGGATTACAGATATGCAATGTTTGTAAAGTGGACCTCCGCCTGTGTCGATTGAGGACCGTACCGTTGTTGGCCCTGATGACCAAGGATTGAACAGTACTAACCACATACCGGAAGTAGGAGGTAGTCGAAACCGGTAAACTGTGTACCACTTTACGACGATACTCTGAATTCCGTCCTGCTACCCTGGGCGTGGGATGATGGCGGGTGTTGGATTGGATGTCGCCTCCGGGTTCTCCGGGAGTTCGCCGTGAGGGGCCCTTCACCTGGGTTTTAGCAGGCGTGGTTCAGATGTCGTGGTAATGATGGAAACAGCTGACGCGTGTGGCCCGGCATGGGTTGCATGTGTCGTGTGAGTTAGGTCCACCTTGCAAGGTTAAATCGGATCGATTCCGTGACTCGCGGATATGAGAGCCTTGGTCACTGCGTCACATCGTAGTAAAGAAGTGGAATAAGAAGTGAAAGACGAGGGCGGAATATATGTTTATGATACTCTTGGAAAATATAATGTGATGTACCATGTTTGCTCTAGATGTTTATGCAAACCTAGTTGATATTTGTACATTAAACTTGAGCTAAAATAATGAAAGCAAGGATCCACCATTAGTCGCTTTCCAGCAAAAATAAACTCCAGAGCCAAAAGCTTGCATGTCTAGATAGTGGGCTAAGTATACCCATGTCGGGTAAGCCTTGCTGAGTATTAGTATACTCAGGGTTTGTTGTCACCCTGTTTTCAGGTAACTACTGATGGCTGGAGCTAACCAGGATTCACATCGGTGGGCTCGATGTGACGTCCTCACGTCATCGTAGTAATCGTTGTTTTTCTAAACTAAACTTCTATTTAATTTCCGCTGTATTTTGAACTCTGATATTTTACATAACTTGTTTGTAAAACTCCGCATTATAAATTAAATTTGAGAACTTTTATCTGCTTGTAATCATCTGTGCTCGTCTTCGTGCGAGACTTCCAGTGTTTTCGATCCTTAACCCAACAAGCTGCCGGATTACACCGTTTTAAGTGCGTGTTTACTTGATTAACGCTTAAGATGATAGTTAGCGCACTTAAGCTGGTTTAATTTGGACGGTGCTGCCACACTGATCATGGTTGGTCTGAGTGTGTTGGAGGTTCTGTAACTTCGGGTGTGGTATTAAGTGGTTGGTTGTCGTGTGCTGGAGGTTGCGTGGATAGGTGTTCCTGGGAGGTTCGGAAATCATTTTGGTTGTCCTTCGAAGGAGGGTCTGTGGGTTTCCTCTTGTGTGGTGCCATCAGGGGTTGGTTTACGAGCTAGGAACACGGTGGGCGCCCTTGTTGGGTTCTCGGCTTTCTTATCACCCAATCAAAATGCATACACGAAGGTTGAACAGGGTAAAGTGGTAGAGTTTCGCCCTCACATATGCACGTGTCCAGTACAGATTGGTTGGTGTATTTATACCCCTAACCTTTGTTATATAATGACTATAATGCCCCTACTTGCCGGAATATTCCGGGCCGTAGGTCATTTCATACAGGTTGGAGTGTATAAATTGTCTACCCTGTCCGATTCGTGATCGGGACGCTACCCCGAAGATGCCGCGGTAACCTTTGGATTGGCGGTTGACCTTCGTGCGCTTCCCTGAACCTTCGGTAATTTCTGGGAACCTTCGGGCGGCGAAGTCACCTTCGGGTTCCAGCAACCTTCGGTAGCTCATGGGGACCTTTGGCTTCTTCTGGGAACCTTCGAGCACATCTGCTAACCTTCGGTCGGCAAAACATCCTTCAGACTTTATCAACCTTCGGCTCCTCGGCTCCTGTCATGCGGTTTCGCGCAACCTCCGGCATCCGAGACGGTGACCCCCAACAATTGTTTGTTGGCTGATCTCAAGTAAGTAACCTATCTCAGGTCACTAGATCTTCAATCAATATCTATTCCAAATCACTCTTTTTCAAACACATATGCAAACCTTCAGGGGAGCCAGATTGTCCGGACTTTCACCCGGATAGTCCGGGCAACCCTGGACAGTCCGGACTATAATTTTCAGGGGTAAATATACTTCGTGGGGGTCGGGTCTTTATCGTTTCCTTTCTCTTTTTACTCTCACGCCACCTCATCTCGCCCAGTTTCATCCTAGGGGCGATTTCCACCTTCCCTCCATTTTTTTCTCACAAAATCTTGAGGGAAGGTTCTCCTCCACTCCGGAAACTCCGGAGAATCATTGGATTTGAAGTTCCTGCGCGTTCTTGAAGGTTTCAAGGCCATGGGTAGAGAGCGCCGGGTGAAGCAGCGCCATGATCTTAGCTCTCAGAGGGAGGAGGAAGAGTCTCCTCCTAGCCCTCCTCAGCGCAAGTTGCGCCCTCGCCATCGCCCCAGCAAGGAACCCGGAGGCAGCAGCTGCCAAGCACCTCCACCTCATGCTCCTCGTGAGCCTCGTCGTGCTCCTTATGTCTTGCAGAGCAGGCCTAATCCTCCTCCAGCCAGAGCTAGTCCACAGAGGCGAGGTATTGCTTATGACATCTGTCCTCGGACACCACCTCTTTTACAAGCAGAGTTCACTCCAGAGCAGAGAAGGTAAAACAGCTTTCCTAGACTTGCCCATCCATAGCTTGTAGAAGGTTTTGCCATTGAGTTGGGGAGAAACTACAGTGGATAGGAGGTAGCTCTTAGAGATGCAAGACAAGAGGATGTCTATATGCTTCAGAAGTCAGAGGGCCTTGAGAGGCGCTTTTGGTGTCAACTTCATCAAGACTTCTACTCTTCTATTGTGCTCAAGGGGTCAGAGGCACCGATTGTCCCTTGCAAGTATGTTGACTGGGCTTACTTTGAGAAGCTTAATGATCCACACTACAATGTATCCATGGAGATCTGCAAGGAATTTGGACTTTATGAGCTATGGGGTTTATGTATGATTGGAACACCAAAATCCTCACTCAGTTTCTCTCCTCTTTATACTATGATGCACACCGAGTCACTTTCTATTGACTATTGAGGGAGAAAAGTATGGCATTGACTACATGACTTTTTTGAGACTCCTTGGACTTGGATCAAAAGATAAGGAACGTGACCCAACTCATGTTGAGCAGGTGCTTTGAATTCATCAAGTGCCACAGCTGTTCTTCAATCCTATGCTGACAAATGAGGGAAATGCAAGCACTCTTCAGCCATGCTACTATGGCTTGAATCGGTTTTTCAGAAACACAGTTGATGCCAAGAAAGGAGATGGTATAGCTCTTTGCCACTATGCCGTAAATCTCTTGGCAAGGACTTTGCTTGGTGGTAGGCCTTTTGCATCATGGATAACATGTGGAACGAGCTTCGGAGGGTAATGATTGATCCAGACAACCATCTCCCATATGCACCATATATCATGTATATGATTGAGAGGGTGACCAAGATTACATTCCCAAAGGATCACAAGCATGAGCCCCTTCACCTCCTTCCTCGCTTAGGTGACGCACCACCACCTCCTCCTAGGCATGTTGGGGCCACCAGGATCTCTAGGCCAAACTCAGCACCGTCCTCTTCTACTGCACCTCACTACTCGGGCGCCTCTCGCCGTGACCATAGTGATTCTTTCATCAAGAGGGCCCTCCGTAGCATCTTTTGCATGTGCAAGACCATTGCCTCAGAAGTAAATGACAATCGTTGGGACATTCAAGCTATCAAGGCTCATATGGGCCTTCCCGTCGACGCTCATGATGAGCTTCCGACTTTCGACGATCCCTTCTCCGAGTGGGACGCCGCCAATGCCGCTCCCGAGCCGGCCTTTGTCCCACTACCTCGCCAGCATCGCCGCCAGACTAGCCGCACCGCTCATGCTCCCCGTCGTCCTCCTGCCAGTCAAGAGATATTCGATGAGGACGAGGAGACCGAAGAAGAAGAGCCCCAGGGCTACAAGGAGCACCATGACTCCGATGAGGACGAGGACACCTCCGATGATGTTCCCGACGTCGATGAGTGACGCTTCACTTGTTTTTCATTCCCTTTGTGGCGCTTGTTGACAAAGGGAGAGTGAAAAGATCTCATGTACTCATTTAGCGCTTCTCTCTTGTATCGGCTTGTATGACTCTATCTATATCTATCGTGTGTGGTGGTTTGTGGCACTACATTGAGAACTTGAGAACTTTATCTATCTATTCGTGTAAGTACCTTATGTGGCTTATGTATTTATGTATTGAGAACTTGAAAACTTATGTATTGTGTGCTACTCTGTGATTAGATCATCTATTTATCATGTTTGAAGGCAAACTTGTGTTAGTTTGTTTCTCTAGAAATGCAATGGTGAATGCCTTCTTTGTATTTTGTTGTGCCAGGTCCGGATAGTCCGGGTTACAGGGCCGGATAGTCCGGGACTCATGTCCGGAGTTACCGGGCCCTTACCCGGAGTGTCTGGGTTTTTGGATGCAAATACACCTTTTTGTGTGCATAATATGTCATATGCATTCACACTTGTATTTTAGCGCACACACACTCACCCCACTGTAATTTATATAAAGAGCGACTTGAAATTGTGTTGTTTTGCCATTATTTGATGTTTGAGAAGTCAAATTTGAAATTCAAATTCATGGCATACCTTTAGGGGGAGCTCCTTATATACTAGTGAGTTACATTCGTTTCGATTATCAAATGAAGTACATGGTGTTATCATCAATCACCAAAAAGGGGGAGATTGAAAGGAATCTAGGAAACTAAGTAGGTTTTGGTATTTGATGACAAAACCGAGTACGTTTGATGTGTTATCTAAGCATGTGTGCAGCAGCTACGTTTGGATAAGAGATCAAGAATGATGAAGTACGACCCCACGAAAAGGAAATGAAAAAGCGGTGTTGGATATAAATTCAAGAATTAGATTTTCGGTTTATGAATTGAGTTTAGTAATGCTGTACTATTAAGAGGGACGTCAATCTAAAGGTTGTGACTAGGTTCTAGTGCTCAAGGAACATAAACAAAACCAACGAGAGATCTTTGTCACACAAACTCCACAAAGAAACGATCTTGAGTGAGATGACCTGCTAAACCCAGATTGTCCGGGTTTCAGCCTGGAGAGTCCGGACACCCGGAGTATCCGGGTAACCTTTGCCCAACGGCTACTTTCCTGTGAGAGGAGTATAAATACCCCTCTTACCCCTTCAATTCTGGCTCTCTTGGTCATTTTCGAACCTGACCTATTCCAAACCCTAGAACAAGCTCTCTCACTCCCTCCCCTTTGATTCTTGTGAGATTTCTTGAGGGATTCAAGTGAGAGACTTGCAAGAGAAGAGATTTCAGCTAGTGAGCATCCATTCCAACCCTTGAGCACTAGTTCTTCGTCGAGCCCGCGTATTCAAGTCTATTACTCTTGGAGCTTTGAGCTCCTAAACGGCTAGGCGTTCTTGTGAGTGCTCAATCTGCATTGTGAGCTCCACAGGAAGGGTTTGAGGTCGATCTACTTGGTTACAAGGTTCTTGTCAAGCTTGTCTGGTAGAATAGTCTTAGACGCACCTCCTGGTAGCTTCAAGTTTATTTGATTCAAGTTTCATACCCCCTTTATCTGTTCTTTTCGCACGTTGCACTGTGACCCGGATAGTTTGGGTTTTCACCCGGATAGTTCGGACAGTCCGGAGTATCCGGACCTAACCCCGGACAGTCCGGGTCACCTGTTACTAATCCAATTTTTAAGTGTTTTAATTTTAGATATAGCCTATTCACCCCCCTAGGCATCTTCAAATCCTCTCAAGTGCATTCAAAACCGAGAATTGCGGCGATCCGGACCGATTTACATCCTGCAGGAGATACCTAATCACTAGTTATGTACAGTTTCGAGGCTGTACGTAACAACCTTTCAATCAGTCATACCCAAGAACCGGAAACAAAGTTATCCGAACCCAGAGGCGCACCCCCACATGGGACCCCACGTCTGGCATGATCTCTAATGTGATCTTCAGATAATTCCACAAACTCCACTTCAGGTGCTTCAGGTTCTACGATAGGATGCAGGTCCGTGTTAGAGTGCAAAACTTTTGATAAAAGAAGACTGTACAACTTATCTCCAAGATAAAGTTGCAAGTCGACACTATTCTACCCACAAAAGCTTAACCCACCATTTTCTTAATTACTACCCTATCCTAAACATTTTGTTTTATTAAACAACAGGGTTTCATAATTAATTTCTAACTCAAAACCTAATTCCTATGAATTATAAAGCATTTGTGATCAAATAAAGCATTATTCAAATTTTATAACTTTTATAATTATTAAGTACTTATTTAAATACCTTACATAAAAGGTATAGAAATAAATACTCAATACTATTATTATTTTTTCCTAGGGTTTAAAACTTTTAATGCATAAAAGAAAATAAAACAAATCTAAAGAAATTGGTTTGACTATATTTAGACATTTCTAGGAATTTTGGAAGAAACAGAATTGAAATCTAAATTCTAATAAATACTAAGTAGTTTTGCAAGAAAACCCCTCCAGCTTCTCATTCTCTCCACCTAAACCCTTGTTTCTTTCACTTAACCCCTCTCTTTTTCTGTTAAAAAACCTCTCTTTTCTTCTCTTCTTCCCTCAGCTCCTTTCCTCTCTCTCTCTCTCTCTCTCTCTCTCTCTCTCTCTCTCTGCAGACGTACAGCACAGGCAGGCAGCTCCTGGCTCGCCGGCGGCCGGGCCTGCCCTCTCCAAGCTTCCCCATCTTGATTTGTGCCCCGAGGACCCCCTAGCCCCTACTCTTTCCTTCCTTCTCACAGACGACGGCCAACGGCGGCGGCTCAAACTCCCGTGGAACACGGGCCACGGCGCTGCGTTGAACCACAACCACTAAGACTCTCCCAGCAAGCCTGGGAGCACCACGGCAACCCGGGGAGCACGCCAGGGCCCCCAGCAAGACCGCAGAACCAGCGGAGCACCGAGCTCCACAGTGATCCCCCACGGCCACGACATGGCCACGGCGCGCACGCACGTTCCGGCTGACTCCGACTGCAACCAAGGCAACCAGCGACATCTAGACGATCTACAACTCATAAGCCACACACCGAAACCCCAAAACTCCAAGGAAGACAACGGCAAGCAGGGGCTCCACGACGGCGACCTACCACAACCGAGAGAGAACCGGACTTGATGAAGACGGTGGCGCACTCGAGCTTGGGTGGACAGGGATGGACAGGGATTCGAGAGATGGGTTCGCGACTCCCCAACGCAGGTCCTAGCAAGCGAGTTTGGCTGATGGCGGCCGGACGGCGGTCGATTTCGCCGGCGACCGGAGGAACGATGAAAACGGGTGGCGGCAGTGAAACGGATGAGCGCGAGACGGGAGAGCGATATTCATTCAAATACTTACCGCCCTTTGCCGTGCCACCTCCTGCTGCTACGTCCGGCGGTGTCCTGGTGCTCGCACGGCACGAGGCACGGCGCTGCTGCCATCGTTCGACGGCGGCAAGCCGCTGCGTGGCAGCCGTCGCGCCTCTGTTCCTTCCTCTTCTTTTCTTTACTCCCAACTCCCAATCCGAGTTCAATCCAAACCTTTACCCAAACTCGTAAATGAATCATTCAATTCCACTTTATAGCTTTGCATCGTGGTAATTGGAGCACTAAAATTCGAGAATCGAGACCCCAAAACTACCCCTGACCCCCTTCTCTGTTCCTGCTGACTGAATGTTCTGAATCAGTTGTTGTTCAGTGAAAAACTCCGGAATTTGAGCCTCTATTCCTCTACATTCCACTACCAAACATTGAAATCGTCCAAAATAAAAGTTGTATCCCTAACATTTGTTTAAAAATTTCCTTTCAGGCACCTCCTAAAATTCAGCATCTAAGATAGTCAAAATTTGCTCTGAACATGGCTAGTTCAGACGAGTTTCGGAAATTCAGCAATTTCATTTCATTTACCAGTTTTTGAATTCAATTTTATACACCTTTCTGCACTTTTATATAAAAACCAATAGTACCACTGTGAATCCTGAGCAACCAAGTTTTCATTTTGGTACTTGTTACACAAAGTTGCTACATCAAATATCCTTTTATTCACTCCCAAACTCAGCCATTTATCACTGTCTTTCAGCAATTCAGACTTAACTAATTTCAGCTAGCTCTTGAATTCAGAAACAGCCCAACATTGCAACTTGGAGCTTTGATTAAAAATATGATTCTTAACACTAACTACTTGACTAAAATAATCCTTGGTACTCCAATTTTATTTTCAGTACTTCACATCTCAAAGTTTACATACAAATTTATTTAGCAAGTGGGTCCATACTTGGTTAATCACTGCTGTTTTCAGACAACAATTTTCAGACCTCAAACATCACACTCCAATTTCTCCTCTTTTGTCTTTTCTTTTGAGGCATTTACAATTTGGATTCAATTCCAAAGTTGCTTCCACCAAGTTTTAAATACTTCAAACTTTCCATCATTTATTTTTATCGAATTTCCAACTTTTGAAACCTTAAATGTTGACTTGGTCAACTTTGAAACAAAAATGACATTTAGCTCATAATGACTCGTTCATCTCCAAATGTCTTGCTTAACAACTTAATGACCATTAGGGAATCTTAAACACCTTGAGTGTTACACCACCTCCACTCCGAGTGGCCACGTCGTCCGCCGCACGCCGCTCCGCCCGCCACTACGCTCCGGCAGCAGCACAGCAAGGTGGAGCAAACTTCTTTTGTCCTCTTCCAAAACATAGTGGGTCTGTTGGTTGCTTGTGCTAGGCTAGCCAAGCTTCTGCTAGTGTTTGGATGTCTGCTGAAGATAGACCTATACTAGTTAGTGTTGGCACTCCTTAGCCTAACGAATTACTCCACAAGCGCACAGAGACCGACTGTAGCTTTCACTAGGGGAGTAAGCCTGGGATATCGAATCCAAGGAACAATAAGCTTCGACTAGTGGTATGGTGCGATTCAACCGGACCCGCCAAGGAGCAGAGGTACGAGGGTAGATGGCTTATCCTCAGATAGAATCCTAATTACTAAGATACTTGATAGACTACTAACTTGATCTACTTTGGCGGCCTAAGAGAAGGGCTCAGAAAGAGATGAGAAGGGAGCCCGACGTCCTTCGGCAACTACTGTTATGAAAGCACCCGAACATGGTGGACTACTAGGGATGGACAAGGCTGTCACCACTTGCCGCCTACCATTGCGGTATCATGGGGTGGAACACAACCCGAGGTAACTAACCAAGCCTAAGCACCACGCCTAAACTATCGAGTTACTGACTTCCGCCTCGCAGTAAGGCTAGAAGAAACCCCAAATGGATAGAACTTGCTACCCACGTAGAACAGGGATCCCGCAGATCAAAGAAAGTAACTAAGCAAGTAACTTAAGTAAAAAGTAAAACTAGCGAGAAACTAAAGATAAGCGAGGAACTTACTTGATTATAAGATTCCCCTGAGGTGGGTACAAAATTGGGGTAAGGTCGAGGGAACTCGACTCCGCCCCTTTAGCCCGGCTTCCGCCAAAGCTCTCACCTCACACTTCCCTATTCTACTAAGATAACAACTGAACTATGAGGCACTCAAGCTCCAAAGGTGTGTGTCACAAGTGAGGTGAGGGGGTCCTATTTATAGTGTGCCAAGGTCGGTTCTTGATGATTAATGCAGGTAGCGCCAGTTGTAAACAAGTGTAGAGGCGGTGCTTGATCTTCACGCGAAGGCTGGACACCAGAGGCTAGAAAGTGGGGCCGGGCGGCCTGGCATAGGCTAGCCAGCCTGGCCCTGCCTCCACGTGGTTCCGCCTTCCTGTGGGACGGTCCTGATCTTCTCTGGATGTCGGTCCTTTAGGCGGTTTGATCAAACGACCCTATCTTTGGCCGGGCGGCCTGCCTCTAGCGGCCTCTCAGTCCTCCATTGCACTGACATGCTCCTCTTTGGTCATGGATCAATACTGGATGGGGTGGACGTTGCGTGCTTGATCATGGCCCAGGTTATCTTCTCTTTTGGATATGGGTTCAAGCCTTCCGAGTACAAGTTGTATATTTTTGGGTCCAACCCATTGGAATGGCTTGAATTCTCCCTCTAGGTGACATTGGTAAAGTCTCATGCCAATATTCCACTGAAAGTATGCCGGCCGGCCAGATTCGGGCCTTCCGGTCCAAACAGCGTCCGTTTTGGGTCATCTTTGGATATATTGTTCCTGAAGTCAAATAAACACCAAAACTTGTGTAACTCATTAGTAATAATGGTTTTGGCATGGTTATGGCCTAGCTTTCATGAAATCAGGCAGAGCGTTGGCGGAGAAAATCATCGATATCGACCGCCAACAGTTAGCTTCTATTTGGTTGGTTGGCTACGAGTGATATGCCAACCCAGTACTACATAGAGGTGGAGTTACCCCTCTGGCTATTCCTGTCAATGCTCTGTGGGCGACCTCTGCCTAGCGGCAAGTGCAAGAGCCACAGGCGTGGCGTCCGTGGGTGAGCTCCGCCCAGCGGCTGTGGGCAAGAGCTGCATGCGCGAGTGGCTGCGGTCGAGGTCCGTAGAGCATCACTAGTAGGAGCGTCACGAAGAGCTCGCTGGGCGCCTTCTGCTTGTGATGGCTGGCAAGCTCTGCCAGGCGGATGGCGGCAGGCGAGCCCCGCCCAGAGCTCCCCTGGGTGGCACGGGCGACGTCGTGGGCTTGCAGGCGAGGGCAAGCACCGCGAGCCGCGCGAATGAGCACTGGTGGCCGCATGGGGATGCTGCCAGCTGCGCAGATGAGCTCCGGCGCCACACGGGGGATGCCGCTGGCTGCAGGGAGTGCATTTCCCATCGCGGCGAAGGTGGAGGAAGCGGGGCAGCCCGAGATCATGATTGGCAGCGGAGGCCTACAAGCAGGTGGACGCGGAGGCCGACTAGCCAGGCAGCCGGTTCGATCAGGTGAACCAGAAGAGAAACCAAGGGCATTTTGAACATCTTTGATATTTGGGCCCACATGTCAGGGCCGCCTAATGGTGAGAAGTTGACAGAACATGGACAGAATGGTGCACAGTGAAGCGCCCCGACCCAAAGATCAATGCTAAACCATGTATTAATTACCGAATAAAGTCTCCGGCATAATACATGTTACATCAAGTGGAGTCCAGAGTCATACAGAGCTTTATTCAACATGTACACGAGGGATAAAGCGACAACACAGAGCTACACAGATCAACCATAGGATAACGACTAGCATGACGGCATGGAGGACTAGCTCTTCATCCATCAGGGCTCCACTCAATCAGCTTGGGTGCAGACACGATCTACTCATAGTCTTCTGGCACAAAGTCAGGATCCTTTGGAGAAAAATCAACAAGGGTGAGTACAAAAGTACTCAGCAAGCTCCACCTCGCCCTACGAGAGGGGAATGACATGCATGATACACATGAAGCACAATCTAATAGCAATGCATCTAATGGTATGCAACTCTTCCCGACACAACCCACAGTAGGTAGCTCACTAGTTGTCAGGACCACACCGTAGCATGTCCATACCGTGGACACGGACCATTCGAATGGATTATACACTCTGCAGAGGTCGTACACTGTACCCACACGCTCGACTGCCCGAACGGACAACCGACATAGCCGACACCCAGCCGTGGTCACGCCCCAGCCCGGCCGCACAAACCCTCGGGCCCTGACCCCAAAGGTCTATACCCGTAAACCATCCCTGCGACCGTCAGGCTAACCAGTGGGATTAGGCTAAGTCCGGCCCATACCGGAACCTGTGGTCGTACTAAAGTAAGCTAGGTGAGAAGTCAAAACAACTCGGTCCTTATGGTTTGCCAGGGCAGCAACCTTCCATCAACATGTCAACTCGAACCTACCACCACGGTAGCACTCACCTGCCAGTCTACCACCACGGTAGCGCCGGCTCCAGCATACCCAGCTGCCCTAGCCTCAGCCAAAACCCTTCATATCCTAGTCTCAACTCTGGATATGCATAACTACTCATATGCATGCATGAGCACACTCAATCACTCAAGTACCGGTATATGTAATCGATCCTAAACCAGGGCTACAACTAGACGTCCTCACATGGATGCAACCGCTCACGTAGGGGTCGATGAAACTTGCCTTCGCTTACGTACGCGTCGGCGGCGGCGGCTTCCTGCTCGCGGTACGGGTCTTCTAGCTCCGGCTCGCGGTACTGGCCTTCATACTCCTTGGCAGGCTCCTCCTCGGTCACTCCGTGATCTACGGGCGAAAACGGCACAACCGGCAAACAAACACAAGCAAGCTATAAAATAAGCTCAAATGGAGATGAAAATGGGAGGAATAGATAGTATATGATTTGAGGAGAGTTTAGGAAAAAGAGTTACGTGAAAAGGAGTTGATATGAAGGAGATATTGAGTTTACAGTATTGGTCAGTATTTAATTCCGAAAATAGAATGATTTGGATTAAGTGATCACAGCCTGGTGGATGTTTTGGGCCTTTATTAGTGTTGTGGAGTTAATGGTCGGGGAGCTGCCTGTCATCTCACCTTGGTGCGGAATAGCTCGAGGAAGAGGGTCAATTGTTGGAGCTTCGTCTCGTGAGTGACCTGGGCTCGTGAGGAGTGGTTCAGCTAGCGGCGCGAAGCGGCTCGGCGTGCTTGGGCTGGTGACGGGGCTCGTCACGGCCTTGCTCCTTTTATAGGAAAGGAGAGCAGCAGCGGCATCGCGCAGGGACGGGCGACGGCGTGAGCTACGGCAGCTCGTCGTCAACGCGAACAGTGGCAGCGCTGAAGGCACGAGCGTCGAGGCGGCAAAGCCGGCGAGGACGCTGCAGCGGCGTGGGTGAGGTGGGGACGTGGAGGTGGGCGGCACGGCGTGGTGCCGACTGCAGTGCGCGGTCCCGTCGTGGGGCCGGCGTGTCGCGCGTGCGCGAGCGAGAGTGAGCGCTGGTGAGGACGGCAGGGAGGGAACGTCGGCTTCTTTTATAGACGAGGTGAGGCAGTTCACGCGGCGGAGAAAAAAATCTCGGCCGGCACTGTGCGCGACGACCCCGATTTATGGCGAGGTGGTTGCCGCCATATTTGCATGAAGGGTTATTTAATATTGTGAGCACTCTTGCCGGCTTCCAGGAAATGGAGTGAGTGCTGCCATGACGGGTCATTTCAAGGTCAATGGTGGGGGTACTCTGTGGCTTCCAGGGGATGATGAAGTTATGGCGAAGGAGGTAGGTGTTGTCATGATTGTCTGGGAATTATGGCGTGGTACGGTGACTCGAGAGGCTTCTATGGAAAGAGACGAGATGATTTTTGTCGTAGGTGCAAGCATGCGTATGCTGGTTACTGAAGGGAACAAATGTACTAACGCAAGGCAAGAGTATAAAATAGTTTGTCTTGTAGTTATGTAATACTTCATATGACATTAGTATTATTTTACGTTACTAGTTTAATTGCAACATAAGTTTTATTTTAGTGATTGTTGGAAATTGAGGTGGCCCTACTAAGTTGAGGATCTACACCAACTCACTTCAGAGTCGGTCAGCCTCTAGTTACTTAGTGTACTGGGTCCTTTTTGACGGCAGAGCCGCCTTTTGCTTCCGGGAGACAGAGCCTACCAACAGATGAAGCTGGCTTCCGGGTGGCAGAGCCAACCTTCGATGAAGCCCAGACCCTTTTGTGATCCCGGGTGAAAGAGCCAACCTTCGATGGATCACAACTTATACACTAAGTACTAAGCTTAACCGGGAGACTAACACTTATAAAGACACTTACCTTATTGGAGCAACAAAGTTACAAAGGAACACACACCTTGTGGTGGCTAACCTAGCACACTCTACCTATGCTCACTTCTGCCATGCCCTTGGATGTGTGTGGGATGGAGTGGAGTAGTATGGCATGGCAAGGGGTGGCACCCTCCTTATATAGGCACACATACCCTCTTGGATGAGTGACACATGTCACACTCTAGGAGGTTCCCTACAAATATCTATTTCTAGAAAATTCTAAATTTTACCATGACAAGAAAATATCCAAGCTTCATGTCTTCTTATGATTCTTGTGGAGCATTCTAGAACCTTGTCATGGTGAACAAAATTATGTCATGGTTTATCCTTATTTTTATAGAACCTTCTAGAAGTTTGCATTGTATATTTCAACACTCCCCCTCAATAGTGATGAAAACTGGAATGTTACACACAGTAAAAGAAAGTTCATGTAATGGCATATGGGTGCGACTGAACTTTTTAGTGGCATACAGGTGACCAACATCTTTTGTAATAGAATAGGCGTAAAAACTCTTGTTACAGAACGGTTGTCCCAATCGGTTGTGCTATAAACTTTCTCCCTCTTTAACGAATTCTGGGTGGCCCAACTTTCTGTCCTATGTATATCTAACTGCAAGCTTAAATTTTCTAAAAAAACTGAAAACTGAAATTGGTCCTCAAATATATGAGTATATTTTTTTTGGATGGCAGGTACCTTTGCAAAAAAAATCCATTTGACCCCCCTGAAAGTGGTGATCTTCCATCCAATTGATAATCAAATTAAAATTCCACCAATAGCGGTAGTCTTTCACAATATCATTAGAGGATATAACGGGGATGAAGGTGGTTGGATCACCAACCAAATAATATCAACCCAGAGGACTATGTTGACCTGCTAGATGGGGATGAAGACTACCCAAATGAACCAGAATCGAATTATGGAAACACCCTACGAGACCAAATTGCTCTTCAGATGTGGGCTCAGTACAATAATTAGTTGATGCTTATTTGTGGTTATTGTAATGTGATGTGCTCTATGTTTTACTCCATGGCATGTAATATATGCTCAATGTTTTACTCTATGGCATGTAATATATACTCTATGTAATGGGCTCTGTACAATAATGAGTTGGCTTAATTGCTCCATTTTGTATGGCTAATACATATAATGCTCCTAATGTTTTATATTTCTAACGCTAATACACCCTTTATTTCTAATAGTCATATCAGCATAAAGGTCAAGGGCTACGTGGAGCTACACTTATGAGAAAGGACTTGTTGAAACAATGCATGCGCTTGTCAACATCCCCATGTTGAAGGGACAGAATGGGTGGACAACAGAAAGTTGGAGGAACAATACCAAGCAACAAGTACAAGAAAAGGAGAAAGAACTATAGGGCAACTATAAGATAATATGACAAGCAAGAACTAAAAGTGGTGTTGGCTGGAATGACACTTTGGGTATGATTAATGCTGAAACAAAAATTTGGGCAAAGTTGATAGAAGTAAGTACTAATCAAAAATCGATTTGGTTTGGAATCTTGAGGTGTCTATTCTGATTCCTAAGTAATAATTATATATTTTGTTGTGTTCAAATAGGATAATCCTAAAGTCAGCAAGTTCCGCAAGAAGGCTTTTCCTTTATTTACCAGCTTGGAATCATTGTATGAAGGTAATACTTTTATCTAGCTAACAGTTGAGTAATTCACTTCTATCTATTCACTTGTTAATAACTCACTTGTACAATAGGAAGTATTGCCGCAGGGGATTCTAATTTTACATCAAGTCAATCTGCACCTCAAAGAACTGAGCAGCGAGTTGAACCTACACCTCAGAGAACTGAGCAGCGAGTTGAACCAACACCTCAAAGAATTGAGCAACGAGTTGAACCTACACCTCAGAGAACTGAGTAGCAAGTTGAACCTACACCTCAGAGAAGTATCTCAGAGCAAAGCACCCATAACACAACACCTAGTAGAAATCCATTCAATTCTGGTCTTGATGGCATCGAGAGCACTGAAGTTCAATCTGCTGCTACAAATCAAACTTCAAAGGATGTAGAAGGTTTCAATGGCAAGAAACGTAAGAAAAGTCAAATGGCAGCAAGACTTGGAGACTACATTGATTTCGGGAAAGACCAGATTGAAAAAACTATGAAGGAGCTCAATGAGAAGAAGAAACGTGAAATGACTATTCTGTTCAGAAGTGCATTCACATTGTGGACATCATAGAAGAACTAACTGATGAGCAGAAGGTAGATTGCAATGAGCTATTCCAATCTGAAATGAACAGGCAAATCTTTGTGGGTACAAAAATCTCTAACGTCAGGCTTATTTGGTTGAAGAGAAAAATTTCTCAGGTATATCTAACATGTTGATCACTATCACTGCTTATATATTTGGAAAATGTATTGTTATTTACTTTGACTAAAACTGAAGAATTATTATTTTTGTTTGTTCAGAGTAGCAGACCTAGCTTTGGCCATGGTGGCGGCAGTGCTTTTGGTGCTGGGGCATCTTCCATGGAGTGATAATTCAGTTAGCCAGCACATTGATTTGATGGTATGGTACTGCAGAATTAGCCCTTGCTTTGTTTGATTTAGTCTCTCTCTAGTTGAGTTCTCATAATTATCTTTCAATTGTATGGGGCGATTAGATGAAACCGTGCTTACAGAGTATATGCTGGTGCTGATATATGATGCCATTTTTAAGGTTTGATTGGATTCATGCAATTGTAATCTGCACAGTTTTGAAAATGTCATTACTATACCTGACCATGCCACTATAATTTGAGTTTTTTTTAAATATGCCATTACAATTTGAATTGTATTATGAATCATAACATTTATTTTGAAGGAGCATTGCCAATACATTTGCACTATGTTCACTTTTGTTGTTTCATCCGTTTACATCTGATATTCATTTGCGATCTTGTATTGCATGTTGAGTGTACCTATTTGACATAGGCATAATCAGTCGCTTACTCGTATCAAATTGCCAGTTTTTATTTTCTTGAGCCTCGTATGAATCATGTCTTTCAAATATGTGTCTGTTATTAGCCACTCCTGTGATGGGGAGGTTTGCTTAGTTGCATTAGATTTTGGATTTTGATTCCGCTGTTTTGGTGCACTGCAGAAAATTGAGGTAATGGCATTTCAGCTGAAGCACAATGGAAAACATGCAGTTTTTAGCAAGGGCAGATCATCGGAGTCATTGTTGGTTTGCTGTATTGGATACTTGGTTAATGGAGGACCGCCACTTCTCTGTATTTACTACTTCATTGGATAAAATAATTATCTAGTCGAACAGTTTCAGCTACTAAAACACATGAGCTTATGCTTGTGAGTTTCATGTTTGTATTTGTAAGACCGGTCTGTGAAGATTTTATTAGAAATAAATTTGTCAAAATAGATGTCATGTTGCAATTGCCACGCTAGATACTTGGTTGCAATTTTTTTTAAAAAAAATCCTTGCTGAATTTTCCATAATTTTTCCGATATATTTAGATTTTTTTTGATACGAGGGGTTTCCATCCCTCTGGTTCCCCAAACAGCAGCAGCGATTAGCTTACCCTAGTGGGAAATGCACCCTAGGAATCAAATTGACAGGGAAATCCCCGTGAGGGATTAATTTCCATGGGCAAAACTCCCCCTCCTCCCAAACTAGCCCTAATGGAGCCTCAAAGCTTCCCAACAATTTCCAGGCAGGGATGATGAAAAAGAAGAAGAAAAGGAGGAGGAAGAAGAAAAAGGAGCGAAAAATAGGGAGAAGTTCAATTTACACCCTCGAACTATAGTAAAAGTCTGATTTTCAACCTTCAACTACAAAACCGGACAATGTAGGTCATCCAATTGTCGAAACCGAGCAAATTTGACCCTTGGGGTGGTTTTGAAGGTGGTTTGCATTTTTCTAAAGAAAATAAAAATATCTAATGATGTCAAAAATCAAAACTAATTCATTTTAAATTTGAAAAATATGAAATTAGTACCAAAATTTTGCTAAAAATATAACCTATCTATTATTGCTCCATTTGAATCTTAGTTATTCAAAAATCATAGTTATAGCTACAAGCAAACAAATATTATGAATATAAAAAATTAGATTTGAATAATTGACAAGTGTTGTGCCAATAGATAGGTTATATTTTTAGAAAACTTTTAATACCCATTTCACAATTTTTTGATTTAAAATGAATTATTTATGATTTTTTTAATTTAAAATTGAATATCTCATAAAATAGAAAACCACCTAAGGGGCTAAATTTATCCGGTTTGAACAGTTGGATGGCCTCCATTATATGATTCCTTAGCTGAAGGTTGAGAATCGGACTTTTGTGATAATTCGAGGGTGAAAACCGGACTTTTTTCCGAAAAATAAGCTCTCCCCTCCACCTTAGATCCTCAGTGTTACAAACTGATGACTACCATGTAGATACAAACTATGTAAAGAGACCAAATCACAAAATGAAAATCAAAATTGACGATCAGACAAGCATTGATGTCTTGACCATAGATACGAGGATATACATTCCACCAGTACAGAAGGAAAAGTATCACAGGTGGAGGAACTTTACCAAAGCACCATTAATTTTTTTTAATTCGGGAACTTCTTGGAGGAACCATTTCATTAGGAAGAAGCAAGAGTATTTGCAATACTCAACCTCAAACCAAAACGCAAGGAGGAAAACCCTGCGACGAAAGATATAGAAGAAGCAACCTACCACCAACGACAAATAAAAACTTACCATTATTTGGGGAAACAAATAAGGTTGGATAAAAAACTCGCTAGCTCGCTCATTTCACTCGTTAATGGCTCGACTCGAACTCGACTCGTTTTATAATGAGCCAGCTTGAGCTAGCTCACCAGCTTCTCACAAGCCATAACGAGCCAAGTTAATTCTCAAGTCACCAACTGAAATTGGCTTGGCCCATAAGGCCATACATCCCTCGGCAGCTCAGCCCAGTCCATCGTGAAACCCTAACCATATACACCATACCACCAAGCAGTCGACACCACTTATTTTGCTTTGTTCTTGAATTCTATATGGATGAATGGGTGATGTAGTGGGGCAGAAATGCTGGATTATCTGGTGTATTCTGATTTTACTGTATTCCCCACATTTCACCCCGCCCCCAATGTTGTTTTGATCATAGATTATAGATCTAGTATTTTTGGATCAAGCGCTTTTGTGTATTCCAGTTTTGTTTTCTCTCAAGGATTAACTTGAATTTGAGCCACCCTGGATAGGGGAAGCACATCATCCCCCTGCAACAAAGGTGAGTCAAGGAGCCCCAGCACTGTTTTCAATCCCCAGTATTTTTTGGTCTTAACAGCTTATTATGGTTTTATGTACAACGTTTGCACCAAAAAACCCTAGGTCTATATATTGGGAAATGATTGTGAAGCAGTATGATACTAAACTTCGAGCTATGTTTCAGCTTGTCAGCATGCTTAACTTTGCTAGCATATTTTTTGTACGTTTGATTTTTTGTCACCTCATTAGAAATTGATGAAGCGTGTGTTTGTTTTACCAGATTGAGAACTGACAGAGGAAATATTTCAGCCCAAATTGACAATATGCATTAATTATGATTTTAAACAGCAAAAGGACATGTGACATGGATGGATTGGTAAAATGTTTATATAGAAATCAATCTGCATTATCTGGCTTGGCTATCTTTTTTTTCTCCTAAATTGTGAAGAAAATAAGTCAAATCATAGTATATTGATCACTACTACAAAACATAGATAAGGTAACACACACTTGTAACACATATGTGGATGTGTTACAAAGTTGTTTCGTAGAAACACAAAACTATGCGTTACAAATGAATGTTGTAACACATAGAGCTTGTTTCATAAAATTGTGTTACAAACAACAATTATAGTAACACAAAATTTATGTTACAACTAAAATGTTACAAAAAGTATGTTTTGTTGTAACACTTTACTAGAAGGTGTAAAAATATCATGAATAGACATCGTTTAGTAACTCAAAATATTGTATAGATAAAATATTGAAAAAATATTTTTGTCCCTCATTAATAGTTCTTCCACTGCAAGAAATATGACTTTCTGTGACGATTTGCTCATGACAACTAATCAAAATGTCACAATGTTTTCTTGATTTATGACGTTTTCTACGGGCTAGTATGGTTTAGTGACGAAAATAAGATGTTTGTCACTGAGACCACTCACAAATGGTCATAAATTGTTGCAATGGCATATTGGTGACGAATGCTATTATTTTTCCATGACATCTAGCAAGTGTCACAATCTATAATAGATTTACATAAATAAATTATGTTAAGTCTTAATTTGAATTTACATATAATTAAAACAAATAAGAACAAATAAGTTGTAAAACATGGCGAGCTAAGATGGGGAAAAGCATCGAGATTTGAACCAAGGCCACACGGCTTGCACTCAAATACCTTACCTCTAAATCAAGTATTCGTGACTACAAGACAACTTATATGTATAGTCTCTTATATATATAAAATAAGTTGATATATATAAAATAATTATTTTCTTGTGTTACTCCCTCCGTCCCAGAATATAAGCATTCCTAGCTATTTTCTTGTGTTGATATATATTAGTGGACAAGTATTAGTCCAGATACATAGAAGATGCTTTGAATCTGGTGAATAGCTAGGAATGCTTATATTCTGGGACGGAGGTAGTACTGCATAATAATTATGCCAAAAAATGAAAAAGAAAAAACCTTAAACAGCTGATTTCTGTCCCACGCCTCCGTCTCACAGCCGCCGGAGAGGAAAAAAATATTCCCTTGTCACCCACGCCTCCATCCTCTTCCTCTCGAGAGTGCATCCCGACTCCATCCCCTTCTTCCGAAGAGCAACTCCCTGCACCCCCCCCCCCCCCCGCATCCGCGTCTCCCTGGTGCCACCCCCTACCTTCCTATGGCCGGGCACCTCGGTCGTCGGCTCCCCTAGGCCGGGCGCCGCTGCAGCCAGTTCGTGGCTCCCCAGGGCGCAGCGTCGCCGTCGTTGTCTCGCGGCTCCCTTGGGGCGGGCGCCACCGCAGCCGGTTCACGGCTCCCCAGGGACGGGCGGCGCCACCACTGGCTCGTCTCTCCCCTGGGCGGGCGTCGCCGCCGCCGCCGTTGGTTCACGGCTCCCTGGGTCGGGCGCTGCTTCATCTCCACCATGGCGTCATCTTCGCTGCCGCTTCCCCCTGACAGTCACCCCCAAGCGACTGTGCCCCATCCTTGAGGTAAGCTCTAAGCCCTCCTCCCTCAACCCCTTCCCTAGATCCTCTCGTTTTGAAGCACGAAATCCAGAGGTACTTGCAAAGAAGCTCGATGTGTCAATTTCCTGATAGAAATTGAATGATTCTTGTTCTCCTTATATATGTTGGTGCTAGAGTTTTTCTGAGCACCAGGGAATCCACTCACCTCGTACCAGCTAACCCGTGAAGATGGATTGGTTTCTGCCTATTTTTTTCCTTTGATCTGTAATGTAATATGCTTGCAATGCTACATGTTTCTAATTTCTTCAGTAGGCAACTAGAACATTGCGCGGCGTTGCCGCGCAGAAATATGCCCTCCAGTTCAGGTTTATTTTAAGAAATTGAACTGTAAAAAGTCCGGGGGATTTTCATAAAATTGGTAGACTGCGGGGGTTATTTGGTAAATTTGGCGTCGACGGAGTACCGGTCGATTACTTAAAAGTTCAAGGGGGTTTTCATAAAATTGATGGACTTCAGAATCATTTTGACAAAGTCCAGGGTTTTTTTACAAAATTCATGGAGAGTACGGCACGATTACTAAAAGTTCAGGGGTTTTTTTTGTAAAATAAGACTCCACAAAGTACGAGGGGTTTTCCGTTAAATTGATGGACTCCGTGTTCATTTTAATAAAGCTCGGGTTTTTTTTACAAAATTTACGTCCCTATCTATTTCTAGCCGTCGGATCGCGATCCGACGGCCGATATTTTCGGAGCTGACGTGGCCCATCTCCCTGGCCGCGAACGCGACCAGGGTTCAGTATAGAAAGATGCCGCAATGCTAGAGGGAAACATTGGGTGGTAGATACACTAATTTTTAGTCATACCATGTGAAGCTCTTACTGCTCACATGTAACTTTTTTATGTCTTGTAGGTTTCTTTGGACTTTGTCAAAAGTCTGTATGCAAAGTTCATAGATTGGGATGAGGATATGTATGACCTGGAAAATGACACACCTGCCCATGCAGCAAAGTAAGTAACCATGCATATTTCTATTGATAAGCATATGGACAATTGCCCTTTTTCTATTGACACTCCTGGTTGTGAAAGGCTGAGTAAATAACCACCCCACTCTACTAGATGTGTCCAATTCTGAGTAAAATTACTGATCTGTGTTCCACACTTCCACTGCTACTTGGCTCTGATTTTTTTCCACCCCGGGCTATACCCATGATTTCATTACCGCATATCAACGAAATTACAAGAGTTCAAAAGGAATACTTGGCTCTGATTGAGTGGTGAATTTTTCTTTTTAGCTCGAACTGAAATTGCCAGTACACCTCGGTGAGATCATGTATCAAGTATGATGTAGTTTTCTACTCTAATCCTTTTCTATTGCCAAGGGATGAAATGAAACAGCTCATTTTTTCTTCAGTTGACAGGATGTTCGATTTCCCAAATTAAGTACTCAGTAAACAATAGTACAACACTATGTGAGAATTTCTGATTGACCTACTAATGGCTTCATGTTCTGTTGATATATGAATAAAGATTGGATCTATAATATTCTGCAGTGGTTAACATTCAAATGCATTAATAGGTTACATTTAACATCAACACAACTTTCTCCATAAAAACATCCTGCATTTTTGCAGTCCATTAAGGAACTTCCTGGCTAGATCAGTGTTCCATCCACGCCTGATTTTGGCACAGCTCCTCCCTTGTCATTGTAAAATCTAGTCCCATTCAGGTCCTATAGTCTTTTTAGACTTGATATTGGAAATATTAAAGCAATGTGATTTTAATCACCAGAATGAAGAATAATTCGTTATGTGGTTCCAAAGAGTATTTCTCATTATTTTGTCCATGTGTTTCTATGATTACATGATTAGGAACAACACTTGATGCTGGATAGCCAAAGCACAAGTTATATATCATGAATTACAGATAAGAAAATGTGATGTACTCCATCACCATCTCCGTATGATTTTGATTTAGCAGTAAAAACTTAGAAATAGTTCCTAGACTTAAGTGGCCATACAGTGATATAATTTGTTTCTTGATCCATATGTAGTATTATTTTAGTCCTTGTTGATATACTTCCTAGAAATATATATGTAAGTTGAAATGATCAATGTTACAACTTGCTTTCTCTATGCAGGTTGAAATGATCAGTGCTTGAATTCATATATTTTTATGGGCCAACAATGGATCATGAATGGATTACAAAATTACTAAATCGCATACAGAGCCCCTTTGGCCGGTCTCCAAAAGGCCCTGAGCCTCCGCCGGCTCCTTGTGGTTTTGTGAGGGGGGCGGGAGTGTAGAGAGAGAGAGAGAGGACTCCAGTGAACAGCTAGCTGTGCTACAGTAGCATTGTTAGGTGGAGCCGAAGCCCATTGGAGCCATGCCAAAGGCACCCATAGCATGTCTAATAGTTCAGACATCCTTTTCAAAAATATAGTACAGAGACAGCATGTACCCTCCATTGCTATATATGTACATTTTCTCTCTAGAATCGTGTCATTATGTACACATCATGTGATGAGTAATATTATTGTTTCCTCCCACAATCAATACAACTTCCAATGATTATTCAAATTTGTGGTTTGAGTGATTTTAAAATGTATCATATTCTCAAAAAATTGTATCAACATTATATACCATATGTAGGTGTATAATAATATTTTTTTTGAAAAACTTGAATGTGTTACAATAGATAAAATATGTGTTATGAACCATGTGTACTTATTATTCTGAACTGTGATCTCATGAAGTGTTACTGACACAATATAAAGTTTTACTAGAGTTAAAAAAAAATGTTACACAATGAAATCATTGTAATACTATTTTAGATATAAAAGAACATATGTGTTGTGTTCCAATAGGTGATACCATAGTAACATCAAGAATAGGAACACTAATAAGATGTGTTACAAGGAGACCTAGTAACATATTTATTAACCTATAGTAACACAAGTTGATGTTACTACATACATGTCCTGTAGTAGTGGATGCAAATGACATTGTTTAAAGTTGAGTTTCTGCTGGGAAACTATCATACATAGGTTGTACACACTCCGTAATTATTTCAGCTGCTCAACAAACTTATTAGCAAATGATATTGAGTTTCTTTATCTTGTTTTCCCCCTTACATTGTTTATTTGGAATCTTTTAGTATCAGCAATAAGCTAGTGTAGTTGAGTTAAGCATATCCATAGTTTTTTTCAGGGGATATTGCTGATTTTGGTAAGTCGAGTTTTCTCGCTTGAAATTGTGAAAGAAATATGAGATAATAGACATTATTAGGATTGAGATCACGATCACATATTAGAGCACATCACTCCTTGCTGATTGGTTGTGTTCAAATATATCATTTTCTACAAGTTAAGTTGAAGCCAAGCTGTTTATTGATTATTCAATACCAATTTTAATAATCTGGTGTAGGCAGTAATATTGTATTTATTAGGCAATAACATAGTTTATTGATTAACTATTTTGGTTTACCAGAATTCAATTGGTAGGTTGCCTATGCTAAATCAGAAACCAAATTGTGAATTTTAGTCTAGCATTGTGTCATATGGAAATGGTAGTGATGAAAGGATATTTTCTAGCTGATGGTAGTTTTACTTATTTGTGTATTCATTGATATCACGATCCCTGGTGCATGAAATAGTAGTGATGAAGGATATTTTCTAGCTTATGATAGTTTTACCGATTTCTGTATTTATTGATAGCATGATCTCTGTTGCATGAAATGGTAGTGATGAAGGACAATTTTCTAGCTGATGGTAGTTTTACCAATTATGCATTACTGATAGCATGATCCCTACTGCATGAAATGGTAGTTTGCTGATGAAGGATACTTTTTTAGCCGATGGTAGTTTTGCTTATTTTGTTCTGTATATACTGATAGCATGATTCTGTTTTTATTATCTTTTCATTATGCAAAATCAGGCAAAAATAAGTTAAGAACAAAGACAACACAGTGCATTTGTCTAGGCAATTTCTTTATCTGATTTCACATGCACAACTCCATGCATTTAATCTAGGCAATAATGTGTTAAGAACAAGGCAAATCAGTGCATATATCTGGATATTCCTTCTGATTTTGATATGTGCAACTTAATATATATATATAGGCAATAATGTGTTAAAAATAAGGAAACAATGTGTTATTAACTATGTAGAATAATTCAAGTCCTTAGGCAATTTTATTTATCATGCCTCACTACATGCTAGATGTCTGCAACCCACAAACTTTTCTACTAGCATTATCAGAAGCATTTTAACGAATTTTAGTAGCTATTTAAATACTATTTAGATAGCATTTCAAATGTTCAGTTCAACCACTTTCATAAGTCTCATGTGATAGACTCTCCTTTTATCTGGAACCAAGTCGTTTACATCATTACAAACATAGACCAAATAGATTAGGTTTCAATAGATGAACAAACACAAGCCTTTTTTCTGAATCAAAAGTCTCTGGCTCATTTATCTGAGCAGTGTGACTTGGTTGACTTGCAAATCCTACACTTTTTTTCTCTTTGCTTGTGCATTCATCCCCTTAGCTGTAGCTTATTCTCTTTTTCATACCGTTCAACTTTTGATCTTGATGGGTTATTTATGCGCGGCGATGTAGTTGCACGACCAGCGGTAGCTAGACTAGTTTGGGCAGCAGGGTTTATAGTTGAGATGCCACCAACATGACGGCATGTTTGGATGGAGACCTGGAATCTTTGCCTAGATCTCTCACCTGCCTGGAAGCTGCCTGCTATTGCTTGGAAGATTGCCTGACCAGGCATGTCGTAAAATCCAGCAAATGTTTGGTTGTAGCCCTAAAACTCTACTTGATTGGATACAACATCCAGGCTGTGTTTGGCTCATCAAGTTGCCTGTGGTTTTGAAGTACAAGAATGTGGGTTGCAGAGTAATTAAATAGCAGGCAGCTCAGTCATGAGCCCAGGCGACCAATTTCGTCGGCCTGGCACCCAAGCAACAAACGCAGGCAAATTGGATCAGGCAAAAGTCTCAGGATTCGAACCAAACAAGGTACAGGCAGGTTGCAGGCAAGGGTCCTTTCCAGGCAATTCTACCCAGGACTCCAACCAAACATGCCTGACATGCCTGCATGTGCATTTGATTAGTTACCAAACATCATTAGGCAATTAGAAAATAATAATAGCTATGAGAATAGACAAATAAATATACTATAATCAAGCATTATTGTGGCAAAGTCAAGGCAAATCATTGGGCAATTTTTACATTCTTTCTTCTCAAACTCCTCTTTATTTTTTCTATTCTTACATTGCAGGTTCAAAAATTATCCAGCAGGAGAGATTATGTACAAAGCATGAAGCAGATATGATGTGCAGTATGATCCAGCTCAAGTAAATAATTACATATGTACTGAGAGCAAGTACATTTAAGACATTTTTGTCTAGATGTGTTCTTCATTAGATAATAATGTTGTTCTAGATTAGGAATATTATGCATTTGTTTTAGGCAATAATATGTTTTTTGAATTAGGAATAATATGATCATGAATTAGGTCATATAGAACTAGTAGTGTTTGTTACCATAGGTGTTCAACCTTGCTGACGTTTACTCCTAATACTAACTGCATTAGTTATTCTTTCACTAATTGTTTCCTTTCCTCTCTTCAACCACACAAAACAGTGTGTAGGACTTCAAACTTGATGTGCCTTTTTCTACCTGCAAGTTTCCTTGGTGAATTTGCACTATAACATGCTCTTCGGTTGGAAGGTTCTTACCATTGTATCTTTTGGTTCTGAGTTCAGAGTTCTGGGTTCTCAATTTGGATCATAAAGACAACTTTCCTTTTTTTTCTCAAAGCATTGTGTTTAGTGGCTTGGAAGTTCATCAGATTGTCCTAAACAACAGATTAATTGCAGCTCAATCTCAATTTTGATTCATGAGCAGCTTGGTAGTAGTTATAGTAGCTCTATTTTTTTTGTTTGGTTGGTATGTACAACAGTGGAGGTAATCAGGCAATCACATGTATGCTTGTAGTTTTGAAACATTGTTAATGTTTAAAAATTGGACGGGTGAAAATGCATTTATATATATGTTCTAATTGCTTACTGTTTTTCAAAGCTTTGCTTATGGGACTCGAAAAGTTTGTTTTTTTATTGTACTTGTTGAAGCATCCAGAAGCAAGCAAATTAGGAGGGGCGGTAGTGCGGGGCTACTTTCTCGGTAAAATTTTAGTTTTGATTGGTGCTACCTTTTTCTCCAGGTCTACCTATTTTTTTTGCTAAAATAGAAAAGAATAGCCCTGTATATTTTATTTTTATATAGAGTAGCAGTACGGCCGGCTGTACGTCAGCCGCATTCGAAAAAATAGTAATGCTAGATACAAGATGTTCGGACGCTTCTGTGCTGTGGGCCATGACAAATCTGCTGACCACTTGTCTTCAAGCGTCCAGAAGTAGGGATGGATCTAAACATCCGAATTCTTAGAACAAATTTGATATTTTAAAATAGATATGCTTAAAATTTTATGCTAATCTTTTTTTTATATTATCAAGCATATTATTACACATAAGAATAAAATTTTGTATAAATTTTTTTATGTATTATTTGCTCCCTACAATTAAAAAGGTGAAAAAAGATTCGTATCCGTATCCGATCCGTATTCGAATTTTTATATCTATTATTTGAGAATATATATAATAAATTTGAGGTTTAGTTTTTATGAATCTTTACAAGATCAATGTTAAATACAAGGCTATGAATTTACATAGTAAATTCTATATCTTATTTGTCCATAATCGAAGAAAAATGACCAAAAATCTGAGATTCGAATAGACATCCGAATCCATCCTTATCCAGAAGCTTCATTCCCCATTCGCCTGCCATGTCCCCAGTGCCGTCACGACACGCACAGTCGCACTACAGTTGGCTAGCTGCTATCCCTCCCCTCTTCTGCGTCTGCTCCTTCTCTGCCGCCCGCGCTCACTGCTCCGTGCACCCGCCGCGCCGCTGCCCCGACCCGTGGTCCCGCTGCAGCGCCCACCCGCCCGACAACGCCAACAGGCTCTAGGGCGCGGTGCCGAAGCACGAGCTCACTCGGCCTGCAGCACAGCCCGCGCCGGAGCTCGTGCTCGCCCTGCTAGCCGGAGCTCGAGCTCGCATTGCTAGCGGCCCTACAACAAAGCTCTGGGGAGGTGGCACGCGAGGGCGACCGCAGGAGCTCTGGGGCGGCGACCCACGAAGCCGCGCGAGCTCCCCAGTGGTGAGCTCCCCCAACGACGCGAGGCATACAAAGTTGTATGCCACTGATATGGTATGGTACCGATAAATTCACTAGTATGTTTCACGTGTTTCAAATGTGCTAAAAAAATATTGTAAGTATTTTTTACGAATGTTGCAAAAGTAGATCTAGATGTTGCGATGTTACACGTGTTTCAGACACATGTTATAATTGTTTTATCTAGATGTTGCATTTTAATCGTGAGATTTAGAATGTTCACCGCAACATGAAAATGATGTTGCATCGTTTTTTTCTCACCATTGATGGATGGATAATGAAAATTTTCAACTTGCTTTAATGTTGCAAACATTAATTTTCGATGGTGCATATGTTGAGCTTCTATATTGTAGACACTATCAAAATTGAAAGGCCGTGAAGTCCTATATGGCTAAGGCCTACTTGGGCCGCGTAGTATTCCTCACATGCGGTCCGTGCTAGCGATTTTTTTATTTTTTTATTTTTGTTTTTTACAAAAATATATTTTTGTTTCCGAAATTTAGAGGAATATAGGCCGGCCGCTCCGCTGCCGGGCGGCCGGGACCTGGTCGCTCCGCTGCGGGCGGCAGGGGTTTTTCTGCAAAAATTTTGTGAAAATTTTTGCAAAAAAGCACCTGGAGGACCGGTCGCTCGGCAGCGGGGCGGCCGGCCCACCAGGCCGCCCAGCAGCGGGGCGGCGGGCCCCGGCTGCCCGGCAGCAGGGCGACTGGCTCCCCCGCCCTTATATAATGGTTGGCTGGTCCCCCACTCCTCATTTGTATCACTAAAATTCCAGAAACCAAGAAAAGAGAGGGAGGGAGGGAGAGAGGCGAAGCCCTGCCGGATTTTCGAGCCGGCGACTGCAGGTAACCAAAATTTTTCTACACTTTACAAATAGATTATGTTGTAATTATTTTTGTTGACACAGTAGATTAGCAATCAGTTTAATATCATTATTGTGTGGCCAGATATGTCGAGCAAGTTTCGTTTTCAAGTTCATTATGGTGACTACTATATTTCTCATGATACATATGGAGTAAATCTATCAGCTTTTGAATGCAGAGAGTGCGGAATAGATAAACTCTTAGAGAGGAGTTTTGGTTCCATACGCAAATGCCTTCACGAGATATTCAATGTGAATCCAAAGACTCATTTCCTAACCGTTCAGACTGTGACGAATTGGGCAACTGAAGAGGATTTCTGGGAGTTGATGCTTATAACAAATACCGAAGAATGGTGGACTTACATGCAAAAAGCTCTTGACCGCGGTTGGCCTCTTGCAATGCTAATTCAGATTCACCAGAAGACAACTCATTTCCGTGAAGGGTCATCAAGTACATCATCTCATATGAACCAAGTAGTGGAACAAGAAAATGAAGATCAGAACATGCATGTCATAGAACCTGAGCCGCAAGGTATAGCTAATCAGGTAGGAGAAAAAGAAGATCAGAACGTACATGTCATTCAACCTGAGCCGCAAGGTTTAGCTGATGAGGGGGAGCGGATACCTGGAATAATAGAAGCTGTAGAGAATGAAGACCAGGAGGCTCGAATGATGGAAGAATGTGGGGACTCATCAGACGATGAGGACTACCCGTTGCTAGGTGAATGGCGAGATAAGGGTTTTGGAAATCCAGTGATACAGGATATTAGGAGTAATGAGTACGAATACAGAGAGAATGAGGTTGTGCAGGGGCCAAAGTATCCTAGCATTGAAGCTGTAAAGGATGCTGTGAAGTTTTTGGCTATATCGTTGAGGATGGAATTCAGAGTTGTGAAGTCTAGCAGCAAACAATATGAGGTGAAGTGTGTCAATGGCGATTGTACATGGTGAGTACATGCCTACAAGGACAAGTACAAGACACACTGTGAGTGTTCAATTGTTACACCATATACATGTAGATTAACTTCTGTTGCGCAAAATCACCGTAACATCACATCCACTTTCGTGGCCAAGAAGATGTATGGGGTGATTCTCGACAAAATTGATTATGAGCCAAAATTGATAATTATGGATATAGACGACTGTTTTCAATACAAAATCAGCTATGCAAAGGCTTGGCGGGCAAAACAAAATGTGTTTGAGATGAGGTTCGGCACATATGAAGCATCATATGATAATCTGCCTCACATGCTGTCAGCAATTGTGCAGAGAAATCCTGGAAGCGCGACTGATAGCTACATTGTACCGAGTTTGTATGGGGGACCTGGATTTCTGCTCCGTGCTTTCTTCTGCCTTGGTGCATGTGTGAGGGCATTTATGTATTGTCTTCCTGTTCTGTGTATCGACGGCACATTCTTGACAGGGAGATATAAGGGGACAATACTGACAGCGATTGGAGTTGATTGCAACAAGCAGATGGTTCCCATCGCCTTTGCTTTTGTTGAGAATGAGAACACAGAGAGCTGGTACTAGTTCCTTGAACATGTGAAGATTCACGTTGTTGCTGCAAGGCCTGATGTTTGCCTCATCAGTGACAGGCATGCAGGTCTTCTAGCAGCAATAAGGCAACTACATGAAGGAAGTCGGGGACAACCTCCTCTATGGCCAGATATTGTGAGTAGGTGGTGCATAAGACATATGGGTGCAAACTTTTATGAGCGCTTCAAGAATAAGGAACTTATGAATTTGTTCAAGAGGTTGTGCACTCAAAATCAGCAGCGGAAGTTCGATGCTTTATGGCAGGTGCTAGATAATATGTGCGCCGAGCTACTAAAGGAACATGCCTCAACCTTCAGCCGTAGACGTTCAGGTGGCGGACCTTTCACACAGTGGATCAAGGATGCACCTAAGGAGAAGTAGTCAATTATGTATGGCACTGGTGGGCGTTGATATGGGATCGAGACAATCAACCACGCAGAGTGTTACAACATGGTAATGCGTCATGTTCGTGGATTTCCTCTTGTTGGCATAGTTGAGTTCATCATGTACGGATGCACAAGATACTTCAGAGAGCGGTACCAGGCAGCTGCTGTCTTACTTAATGATCCACGAGTGGTTTTTTGTAATATGGTCACTAAATACATGAAGGAAAAGATTGAAAAGGCTCACTATCACAGAGTGGTCTCCATGGGCACAAAGGATCAAAGGTTTGAAGTTTTATGCAAGGACAGGACAGGTCAGGGTGTCCGCAGACAAAGGGTGGTTCAGGATTGCTTGATAATGCCGGAAGGCAAGGTGTTTTGCATATGTAAGAAGCCACAACTTCTTCACTTACCATGCTCCCATGTTATTGCGGCATGTTCAGAATTTGAATTGGAAGCTGGGGTTTTTGTTTCTGAATATTACAGAAAAGAAACCGCTGTGCACACTTGGGGCCATGAGATATATGGCATCGGCAGTCTGGGATCATTCACTACACCAAATATCCCTCCAATGTACATTCCCAATCCAGATGCTAGGAGAGGGGTAGGTCGACGGCAGACACTTCGTATCCGTAACGGAATGGATGAGTCTAAGGCAAGAAAGAAGAAAAAACGATGCAACCTGTGTGGAGCAGACGGTCCCACTTACAAGAAGTGCCCTAAAATGTATGAAGATAATGCTGGTGCCGAGGTTGGATCTTCTGGGAATCCCACCGATGGATTGCCTCCGGATTTTGGAGTCCGTCGCGTTTAAATTTCGTTATGTATGGATATGTATTTGAACCAGATGTATGAATATGTATTCCCACTTGTATGTGACAATTACATTTCGTTACGTATGGATATGTATTTGAACCAGATTAGTAGCATGTAACAATACGAAAGTATCTATGTAGTAAGGTTTCTTGGTTGCAATTCTAAATGTGTAGGTTGCTTGAATTAGATTGTTAACTGAATGTAGTGTACTGAAAATATAAGGATAATGTAGGTTACGAACCATAAATTTCCGGCTCGCAATACAATTTTGTAAACAATGCTACGATTACAAAGCAGAGGTCTAAGGCGTTCGTACTATTACGGTAAATAACGCTGAGACCTTTGCTGTAAACTAGGTACTTTAACAATGAAAAACAGTGGCATATACAACACGGTAACCTCGTGTTGTGACTAAAGCTGACATGCCTTAGGAAATGTAAAATGCCGGAATTACATGATGGTGCTATACTGAGTGCACCGGGGATATTTTCCCTTCCTAATAGTTTCAGGCCCTGCTTCCTTAGCGCGACGGGCCCTCTCTCGCTTCCTCTCCCTGTCAGCTTCACGTTCCTCTGCCTTCTGGCGTTCCACTTCTGCAATCCTCTTCTGAATCTCTTCCTGATCTTTCTTGCGCTTCTCCTCCATCTGTTCTTCATGCAGCATTCGTTGCCACCTTTGTGCAGCCCACCTTGCTTGACGCTCAACATGGTCCTTATCCTGCTGAGATTGATCGGTATCTAACCACTGCACGAAATCACATAGAAGCGGTGGAGTCTTTCCCCAAATCATGTTAGAAGTCATTACCAGATCCGAAAGTGGCAAACTCTAATAGTGTTTTATAGTACCTTTACTCAATCCTTGCCGTAATGCTTGGGCGGATCATACTCGTAATTCTCGCACATGAAGAATCTCATGCCAAAATCGTCCCCCAAAACTCTGGATTTCATTAACTTGCACAAGGATCCGCAAAAGCACATAGGCACTTGGACTCCTTGGGGGACTGTTTCCCTCACCTTACTCCATGGAATGTAGGTGGATCCTGAGGAGGCCATGGTGTTGAGCTCTGGCAATCACAAGTGCGCAATCAGATTGCTAATGTATTGTATCACAAACTGATTACTAATCTATTGTGTCAACAAAAATAATTACAACATAATCTATTTGTAAAGTATAGAAGAATTTTGGTTACCTGCAGTCGCCGGCTCGAAAATCCGGTAGGGCTTCGCCTCTCTCCCTCCCTCCCTCTCTTTTCTTGGTTTCTGAAATTTTAGTGATGCAAATGAGGAGTGGGGACCCAGCCAACCCTTATATAAGGGCGGGGGAGCCGGTCGCCCTGCTGCCGGGCGGCCTGGGGCCTGCCGCCCCGCTGCTGGGCGGCCTGGGGGACCGACCGCCCCGCTGCTGGGCGACCGGTCCTCCAGGAGTTTCTCTACAAAAATTTTCGCAAAATTTAAAAAAAAAGCCCCTGGTCCCGGCCGCCCGGCAGAGAGGCGTCCGGGATATATTCCTTTAAATTTCGAAAATAAAAATATATTTTTGTTAAAAAACGAAAATAAAAAATAAAAAAATAAAAAAGCCGCGTCCGTGCTAGTTCTTTCCACTAGCAGCACGGGCCACCACCCACCAGTGCCAAGCAGTTGGACTGAGCCGTAGCTCAGTTGGCAAGGGAAGCCGGTGTGCTCTCTGCCCGCCCGCGTTCGAAGCCGTGCTTCGACGCCTGGTGTCCATCAGGGGATTTATTCCCTGTTTTCTGCGGTTGTATCCTCAGGCGCCTATGCAGCACAATAGGAGGCGATGTTCTCGTCGCTAAACGAAGCCTGGTCTTCGTGAATATATTGTAGGTGTGTCCCTGTGTATAAGTTTAGGTCTAGCGTGCGCCTTAGAGGCGTGTGTGAGGTGAGTGGGTTGTGTGTGGTGTGTATTGGGCGTGCGTTCAGTTACTACAACTTGTACTACAGTTCTGAGGAATAAAAAAATTTGTATTTTTTACTACATGATGAATGACACGTAGCCATGCTCGTCAATATCAATAATAATGCGATGGATTTTATTGGGCTATCCTGATTTTGCCTGTTGCCACGGCCCATCATGTACATAAAACTTTGGCCCACGGCCAAAATCATACATACAAACAGATATGATGCATATCCAATCTTCAATTTAAAATGTATATATATAATTCAGAGGAACTAAATATTTTTTTTGCCTGTAGGTGCGATCCAATGATTAGTGCGCAGCCTGTCGGTGGTAGCTAGCTCTCACATGATCTGCATGCGATGTTCTTATCCTGTCGGACCAGATTCCAGGTTAGGTTTAAATTTTATCCAAAATAATGGTTAGGCTTGATTTGATCCGGGCCATCAATCATTTGTACAGAGGGTTAAAAAAATGCCTCCACCAAGGTTGTCAAACGACTGGGTTTTCCTGAAGTTAAATAAACTGCACAGTCCATTTTTGTTAAAAAAAACTGCACAGTCCATTTAAAACCGGTTTATGAAAAAAAACTTCAGAGATCTTATTACTGAAATTTGTAATGATGACATATATTGTGATGATCACCCCCTCAGCATCATGAGTCGCTGCAATTATAATAATGTCGATACGGTTTGTTACTAATTAATCAATGTACAAAATAGTGCGCTATAGCAGCGGTATATCGTTTTTCAACAACTGCAGCTATAACACCGTTGTACTAAATAGCGCTATAGCGGCTGAGAAGAGCTATCCGCTAATTATCATAGCCCGCTATTTTATACACGGTAATTAATTGATCATTTGATAAGTAGGTCGCGTGAGAGACATCACCGTTCCGTTTGGATTTTGAACATTCGTGCTTCGATTTGAAGGGGACAGTTGTTTGTCTGAGAAGGAAGCTATGGACCCTGCTGGTTGACCTCTCTTCCATGTTTTGATTAATTTAATCACCCCATACATGCATGTGATGGCTTGGTCGGTCCCATGCACATGCATGCACGCTAGCTACTGTGCCTTGCATATATATAGTGTATTGTTATTATTATTGGAAATATGCATTACTAAACATGAGTACTAGTTGATCCCACATGTGGCAGATTATTCTCTCTCTCTCTCTCTGCATAGACTATATATATATATATATATATATATATATATACACACGTTTTTCTAGCTTATATGATCTACTTGTATATATATTGTAAAATCCCACGCAAAAGAGGAGTGAACTTGATGTACATATATGAGGCCAGAGATAGTATATATACATGTTCGCGCACAAATAGGTAGCATCAAGGATGATCTCCAACTAAGTTTCTGATTGATCACAAGGCACACCACAAGAACACGAAGAAACAAATTAGAACTGAGATCCGAGTTAAAATGGCGAAAAAGGGGAGAAAAAAAGAAGTCTCCGATAAACTACTGCCTACTAGCTAATAACCTAATTAAGCTAGCCCCTACAAGCAAATTAAGTGAAGCAGAAGCAACAAGCTGCCGCTACATTAATAAGCTCGCTAGCTGGCCGTGTGCTCGCTCCTAGCTACGACGTGCACATGCAAAGTTGACTTGCAAGTTTGTGTGCCTACGTCCACAGGGACTCCCGCTTGAGGGGCTCCCCCATGCCGCCCGCCGACGCGGCGCCGTAGCCCATCAGCTGCGGCGGGACCATGGCGCCGGCGCCGGCGCCGGCGTTCTGCATCAGGAATGCGTCCACGTCGTCGGGGGCCACCATCGCCGCCTGGTGCTGCTGGATCGCCGCCGCCATCGCGTGGTGGTGGTGGTGGTCGCCGGCGCCTCCGCCGCCCGCGGCCGCGACCACCGCGTCGACGTCGTCGGGGCCGTCGTGGTGCTGTCCTCCGCCGCAGTCGCGGCGCTGCTGCATCTGGATGCAGAGGATCTCGGCCTGCGCGACGGCGAGCTGCATCTGCAGCTGAGACACCTGGTTCTGCAGGAAGGAGATGGCCCCCACGCAACCGTAGACGGGATCCCGCATCCGCGCGTTGGCCTCGTACACCAGGCTGCTCACCGCGTCGCCGCGCTGCTGCACGGGGAGCTCCTGATCGATCAAACACATGGATTCGATCCATGGCGGTCCTCGTCAGCAACTTCTAAGCAGTGTTCACTTTACCCGAGAAAGCTAGCAGTAATGCACATGCGTGTAGCTAGCTTGCTAGGTACCTGGAGCATCTTGGCGACGTTGCTGGCGCCGAAGACCTTGTGGACGATGGCGAACTTGTGGGGGTCGTCGGCCGGGAAGAAGGGCGCGAAGATGCAGTCCTTGGTGCACCGCCGCCGCAGCAGCTTGCACGACGCGCACGGCGACCCGCCGCCCATGTAGATATCGATATCCCTGCTAGCTATACCTATGCCTTGCCGGCGATGGCAGCGGCGACGACGACGACCGGATTAGGAAAGAAGGCAAGACTAGAGTAGCTATATATATAGATCTCTTTGAGCTAGCTAGGCAGTAGAGCTCCTTGCTAGGAGTGTAGCAGTGGTGAGGACTGAATGACTGATGCAATGGCGACCGGCGAGGGTGTGAAACGAAGGAGCGATATTTATAAGCAGCGGCATGGACACACACACGCACCTGCGCAGCTGGTAAAAAATAACAAGAGTAGGTATAGGAAGATTATAGTCGACGACGACGAATGTGTCGTGGCAGCTAATACAGTAGCACTGTTCAGACAGACAACGGTAATTACTCGGTGTATGTTTAGCTAGCCGGCCTCTCAAGAGATGCCCTGCTCCTGGCCATGCATTGCATGTATGCTGGAGCTTAAATAACTAACACATAGATCAAATCCTAGAAAATATACTAGCTAATATTAGGGTAATCTATATATCCTATATAGATGACACCCACTAAAATTATTAACTCTATTTTTCTTAACATGCAAGATATATATCCACATCATATAGGAACCTATTATACGACACGCCACATCACCATCCAGTAGGACCATCTATTTATATCTTCCGCCAATTTTCTATGACTAATAGCATCCGTGCTGAAATTAATTAGCCTTTGCCAGTATCACACTACAAAATTCCTATAGTAGAAATACATGGAGGATCAATCATTGAGCCGTTCAATTCTCTCTCAACAAAATGAACATATTTTCATATATAATGTTGCTCGCAAAAAAATGTTGCCATACAATCACCTTAGTATTTCTAATTTTAAGTTTCATCTTACAATTTTATATTTTAGAAATTCCACAGCAACATACACTACTACATAAATCTTTTTAGGGGCAGGCATTTTTGATTTTCAGAGGCGGTTATAGCAAACGCCTCAAAGCAATGGTCACAGAAAATACTACATTTTCAGAGGCGGTTTTGATGCCTGTCTCTGTTAATCAAATAAAAAATTAAAAAAAATAGTCAAGCCCGCCGAGCCACTGGCCGTCACTGGCCGCTGCCGCACCGCCGCACTGGCCGCTGCCGCACCGCCGCTGGCCGTTGCCGCACCGCCGCTAGATTTTGCGAGGCACTTAAAAAAGGTCTCTGAGGCGGGCACAAAAAATAAACACATCTGTTAATGCCCAGCATTAACAGATGCAGTCATTTTTTATTAACAAAGGCGGTTACAATAACCGTCTCAGAAAATCGATTAACAGAGGCGGTCACATATAACGTGACCGCCTCTGTTAATCATCATATTTTCACCGCACGCATTATAGTAACCGCCTCAGTAAATAGTGCCAAATCCTAAATATCTCCTTCCCGCAGTCATCTTTCCTCCACTCCTCCACACACTCTCTCTCTCCCTCTCCCTCTCCCTCCCGCACCTCTCTCTCTCCTCTTTCCTCTTTGCTCTCTCTCCCTCTCTCTTCAACACGGAGGGGCGGCCGCGCGGGGGGCGGCCGGATCCGGCGGCGTCGGGCCCTGATCCGGCTGTGCGGTGGCGGGCGGCTGCTGCTCAGCGGCGGGGGCCAGATCCGACGGGGCCGCACCCGGATCCTTTTGCGCGGTGGCGGGCAGCTGCGCGGCGGCAGGCAGCGGCGACTCGTCCCGAGCGCAGTGCGGCAGGAGCGGCCCCGGCGGCAGACGGCAAGGGCGACGACCCCGGCGGCATCGGATCCGACCCAGGAGGCAGCGGCAGTGGCGGATCCGCCCCAGGAGGCTGCGGCGGCGGCGGATCCGCCACGGGAGGCGGCGGCGGCGGACGCTGCAGGCGAAGGCGGTTGCCGCGCGCGGGCCGCGGGCGGCCAGCGGCGGCGGCAGAGCACTGCGAGCGGAGGCGCGGCAGGCGGCGGCCAAGCGTTGTATGCATACTCACATGAAATGCGGTCTGAGTTGTACCGTGTAATCTCAAAAAAAAAAAACAGAGGCGGTCACGTTAAAGATGACCGTATGTGTTAATCGATTTTGCGAGGTGGTTTCTGTAACCGCCTCAGTTAATATGAAATGACCACCTCCATCTCAGAGCTCAAAAAAGGTAGTTTTTGTAGTAGTCGTACAGGTATCACCTAAACCCCGGAAGCGTAGCTACATAGATGCATGCATGTTTTGCCAGGCGTGTATGTATGTACTGACCGCTGGACGACAAGGGCTTAATTAAGGCGGCGTCACAGGTGACAGGCTTCCATTGGGCAGAGAAGCATCTAATCAAAAGTCACCGTGTTACTCTACTCAGGCAGGCACAGGTGCAGGAATCTCACTTGCTGCAAGCTCAAACACCCAATTAATTTCCTGTCAGATTGGTGTGTTGCGTACAGGCAGGCATGTGATTCATGGCTGGAGGTATCGACCGCTCGTACGTGTGCGGTGCTACGTGGTGTGCGGCACACGATCGAAGAATACACATATACGTACGTGCACGGCAGAGCACGACACACAGCTGCGCAGCAGCTCAAAAATGAATAATAATTGGAACAAAAAGTGTCTGCAAGAATTATTCAACAAAAAAAGTCTGCAAGCTAAGTACACGGGCTGATTGGTCTGTAGATTAAATTAATTAAATAGACTAAGTAACCCGGCCGTGTACTTATTATTAGCTTGCAGACATTTTTTTCTGTGCGCGATCGTGGACCTGAAGCAAAGAATCAATCGAGCAGTGTGGATCGGAGAGTCTACTCCTCCTTCCCCGTCGCCGTCGCGTTAACCCATGCAAGAGCTAGGGGTCCCGCGTATCGCTGGAAGTAGAGATGCCTCCTCATTGCGTGCTGTGGCAAGAATCATTCACAATTCCCTTCCCCCGAGGCCATGTTTTTCCTGATCTTCTGTGCGCCTCAAATCTATGTATCTATTCCCTGCCCTCTCGTGAAAGAGATCCATTTCTTGTTCTCCTTTGGCTGCGCTTTGTACATCCCGCAAGAAAAATTAGACCATTCTCAGCGGATAAACGTCTAAGACCAGTTTCAATGCACAGTCTTGTTGTACTATTACCAATAATGACATATTAGACTTTACAATGGAATGAAACAGCAGCCTCTTATTGCATTATTTCATTGCACTATTTCACAGATAAGTTGCAGCATTTAATTCTTATATGATATTGTGATCAAATGGATCATGCAACGAAACGATAACATCCTTAGTGCACATTTCTTTATGTTTTATGGGGCTTGGGTTTCACAGGGATACACTGCCGCAGAAAAGATTTGTAGGGGCAGACAAAACAACATTTTTAGGGATACACTACCGCATAAAAATCTTCCCTTTTCTCTCATGAGCTTGTCAAATAGCAAAATTTGTGAAATCCTATTGATACTGGCCTAATCGGGCAGCTGGGTTTGGATGCCCACAAAAGCTGGTCAGCTTAACACATGGTGTATTTCAAAAATTTCCAACCGTGAGATTTGTCAATAACTGCTCTCTACCGTAGCATTCCTAGCTAACGTAATTGGTAATATATACATATATATATATATCAGGTTTTTTACTTTGAACTTTTTTTTAGCCATTGATCTATGAAAAATATTTATAAAAATTAAATTAAATTAAATTTGTATTTGGTCTCACTTTTTGTTACTTAGTCCCATATTTTGGAAGTACCAGGTACTTTATCCTAGGTACTTTCTACCTTCACCACCGTAGAATTTTATCAGATGGACGACTCCTATTTTTTTCAACCATTCACTACTGGAAACTGTCTTTTCCCTGTGTGTGTCCAATTTCCTTGAGGGCTTTTTCAACTACACACAGGGAAATTGATATTTCCTTGTCAGTTTTGAAAAAAACACAAAGGGAAATAATCTAACCCACAGGAAAATTCATATTTTCTTGTCGGTTATAAAAGAACACACATGGAAATAACCTAACTCACTAGAAAATTCTCCTTTTCTTTGTCGGTTGCAAAAAAAACTCATAGGGAAATTCTTGTACACACAGGAAAATTTAGATTTCCTTGTCGGTTGTGGAAATACTCCCAGGGAAATTCATGAACTCACAGTAACACATGTATAGTCCGTCTTTCTTCTTTTAATCTTGGATTAAAATTTGTATGTTGTATTTCTCCCTCATATGAACTCCAATTTTGATGGTTCTTTTTTCCTATTTTTTCTAAAATCACGTTCTTTCATTTAATGTTATTTATTTGTATAATTATTGCTGTTATTTTGTTTTCTACATATGGCTTATTTTCTTCCACCCTAATAGGAAATAGAAAATATATTTTTGTATAATAATTAGTGATGTAACTTCATATTTTTCTAATATAATAGTAAATGTAAGGTTGTGTCCAAATTTGGGAGTCATATGAGTTCGAAAAATATTGTAGGGCATTCAAATCTCAAATTTTGACTTGAGTTATATGAAACTAAGTGAGTGATGTACTCATGTATGAACAAAGTATAGTCCAACTTTGTTATAATTCTTTGAAACTTAAATGTCAAGCTTATACATCGATGAAATGAGTCTATGTCAATTTACATAATTTTCAAAGATGTTTTAGGTATTATTATCATTATTGTATAATGAGGATGTAAATAGAAGTTTTAATTGTCCTTAACAAACATTTGCACTTTTTATCCATTGTAGGATATGAGCTATAACAGAATAGGCATCCTTAAAAATCTATTTTTGTATAATTGTTTAAATACTATTTGAGATATATGTAGTTCAAATTGTAATTATTTTCAATAAACACACATAATTTTATTTAAATTGCATAAAATAGTAAATAAGTTCCAAAATTAATGAAACTTCAAAAAGACAACTAATATACAGTCTATTACATGTAAAAAAGTATTGATATAGATAAGATAATTGTTTTTGTATGTTATTTCACAATAGTGCAATAAAATGAAAAAAGAAAAATATTAAGCAAATCAATCCCATTTCAGCCCAAAGAGCCCAACTATTTTTGGCCGTTCATCTCTGATCCGATGGCTCCAATCACACTTTCGTAATATAAAAGCAGCAGAAACCCTAACCCTTTCCTCTCCACAGACTCAGATCCCCTCCCCTCCTCTCCCTTGGCCTCCACCCGCCGCCTCACCTCGCAACCCCAGCTCGCACTCCCGTGGCTTTCGCCCGCCGCCTCACTCGCGAATCGGAAGCAAGGGCGCGGTCCCCGGCGGCCAGCAGGGGTGCAGGCACGGCGGTCGGCGCGCGGTCCCTGGCGGCCGGTGCGGGCAGCATGAGCGCAGGGACGGCGGCCGGTGCGCGGTCCCCGGCGGCCGGCAAGAGCCGCACGGGTGCAAAGACGGCGACCGGCGCACGCAGCAGGAGTGCAGGGATGGCGGCCGGCGCGCGGGTCCCCGTCGGCTTGTGCGGGAAGCAGGGGCGCAGGGCGGCAGCCGCCGCGCGGTCCCTGGCGGCCAGCGCCACCACCCCCTGCCGCCTCCTGTCTGACGGTGGCTCCTGTGCGGACGCTCGACGCCGCCTCCACCCCCGATGGTCGACGATGACAGTCCTGGCCCCCGACTCGGTGACTCTTCTCCACCTCTCCCCGGCGTGGCCCGCCGTCCGCAGCTGCCGCCTGGTCCGCGTGGTGCCGTCTACGGCTGCCGCCCAGGGTATGTTTGTTGTGTCTGATGTCTCCTTTTTTGAAAAAAAAGATTTGAGTAATTTGTGACCATGAGTGCATTATTGCTCCCATAGGACTATCTAGATTCTCTCAGAATCTAGATCTGCTAGTGCCATTCTTCGACAGCCCTTCGCTTGAGCTCGAAAACATTGAACATCAACAAAAAAGTATGGAGATAAAGCACATGATGTTTTTAAGCCCTTGTATACACTAGCTTACCTAAGCAATATTGTGTCCTCCAATAATTGCCTTGAAATCACATGTTATATGCCCCAGAATCTCACCTTAGGGGAGGATGAGAATTTTCTTTTGATCCAATTAATTCATCTCTAGCATTCTGTCTCCTTTTTATTTAATTTTCAGCACGAGAGGACACAGGGCACAGCTAGAGAAAGAGACTAGGTCATTATGCGAATAGAGCATGAAGGAATTGAGAAAATCAACCATGCTTTGGGGATCCTGAAGCTGATTAAAAAATTCTATGTTTGGTTCATTTTGAAGCTCTATGTGCTGGACATTGGTTCTTTTTTTTATTTTATCTCTGATTCTTAACTATCTTATTTCTGCAGAACAAATGTACTGTTTGGGAGGTGGCTAATTGCGTGGATGCAACTGGTTCCTTTTGTTCTATTGGTGTCTCTGCACGGGTAATATTGCTAATATCCTATTGCGCATTCTAATGTTGGTGCTGATTCAGTTTTGTTTGTGATGAACCAATCCTGCTGTGTGACTAATGCTGAGAACTTTATGTAGCTAGGGTAGTATGCTTAATTTTGCTAGTAAACCAAGCTTGCCGTGTGATTAAGTCTGTGCACTTTATACATTGTGGTCTGCACTTATTTTTGCTAGTAAACCAAGCTTGCTGTGGGATTAAATCTATGTACTCTATATAGTGTAAACCAAACTTGCTGGGTGATTAAATCTGTTCACTTTATGAAACTCCAGTGTCAGATTAGATATGATTCATCGATGGTAGCTGCCTTGTTATTTTCTTTAAAGCCTGCAACTAGATTACTTCTGTTATTTTCTTTGCAGCTTTGTTTCTGCAATTAAACCACTTGTTGAGATTCAGAAATACTAATTTTCAGTTTGTTGCATAATGTTTAATGTATCTTTGATTGAAGTGTTTCTTTCTTGAATTTCAAGGGTAATCGAGGAATTGGTGAAGCAGCTTTAGTATTGAAGTGTTCCTTTTCCATAAACATCCATATTGTAACACCAATTGAATTATTGCTGCCGAGCAATTTGACATCGAATTTGTACATACTATATTTGATGAGCTCTGGTTTACATCTGGGTTTCAATTGTCGATGTGTTTGATTGAAATTTATGTGATTGTGAACCCGTCAAATTAAATTTGAGCATATTATTCTGAAAATGTATTCCCAATCAATGAAACATTAGAAGAAAAAACAATAATGTTTCAGTTTTAGCTGGTATGAAATATATTTTTTTATTGGTTGCTTGGAATTTTCCTGTGGGTTTTTGTCGACAGGGAAAGAATGGTTAGGTCTGGTTGTTTGGAATTTCCCTGTGGGTTTTTGTCCACGGGAAAATAATGGTCAGGTTTGGATGCTTGGAATTTCTCTGAGGGAAGCTCACCAACGGGGAAATTTAACAAACCCTCAGGGATAAAAAAATCGACGGGCAAATTGTAATTTCCCGGTCGTTTTATCACTGGTGGTTATTCTGTGTCGGTGCACACACAAGGACATTATTTTTCAATTTCCCTGTCGGTTTCTTGTATTTCCCTGTGGGTATATACACCCTCAGGGAAATTCCGGTTTCCAGTAGTGATTGTAAAATCTCATAAATCATTGCTTATAGTTTAATAGCAGGTAGCTGACAAATGTACTAGAAATTGCTGGCCATTTGCAAAGGAACTGTTGGAAAAATAAACTTAATTAGTAGCTAGTCTTTATAGTGTATACCCCTGGAAGCTAGTAAAACTCAATAAATTATATTCGTTGAGTTTTGATAGAATAGATTTCAATTTCTACGCAAAGTTTATTTGAGCTTTATGATTATTGAAGTTAGCTTCATAAAAATAGGTAAAAGTAAATAATAGCACTCGGTCGCCAGGAAGCAAAATGGTTTTCAGTTATAGTACAAGTCATGCAACTACTCAAGACGAAAGTGCACGTACTAGTTCAGTTTGCTAACGAAGAGAATCAATCAGTACAACGTGCACGTACTAGTTCAGTTTGCTAACGAAGAGAATCAATCAGTACAACTCATCTCAGAACTGCATTAATGGTTCAAATAATTTTGCAGAGATTGCAAGTTGAAGCAATACCTGCAACTAGATTCGTTTGCTCAACTAGTTTACAGAGCCCATCATGTGCACTGCACGAGATGAAGCATCGATGCATAGAAAATCAGATCGACTTGGGACCTAACCAGAGCACAAATATATGTTGTCGACACATTACCATGTAGTATATATAGTATATATAAATACACTGCACTTGCTTTGTCTCTGGCGCCATTAATTACAATTTGGAAGGGTCTAACGCGCCAAGGTCAGATCAGTTTGTTGGGTTGAGTTGATTAAGACTAAGCTCAGGGGGTAGAGCCGTAGAGCAGACACATATATAGACCATGTCCATTTCTTGTCTTGGCCGTAATGAGCCAAATAGTGTGTTTATTGATACACATACCAGCCAGTATATATGGTTTCAGAACTTGATGATGAGTTTTATTGTGAGCCAAACATATATAAGCTTTCTGAACAAATACAAACACACAAAAAAGTTGCACATATATGCATAGCTCAAAAAAACAAAGTTGGTCATGAACATGTGGATCGAGTTTTTAGCTGGTGTGCCAAAGCAGGTTTAACCTTTGAACTATAATTCCATGCCTTAAGGTACAAACTTTTAAAACGAGCCCTCGCATGGGAGCAGTAGAAATAAACATAGATGTGCTTGTCATGGTGTGCTGCTCACGTTGCCAGCATGCATATGCAGTTTGACCAAAGGCCTGACACGATTCCTTCGACCCATTTCTTTACGGAAACTTCGAGCAGATAGTGAGAGGAAGAGTCCAAGCACAATAATTACCGAGCTTGCAAGCACGAGAGGATCGGAGCTAGGGTGGCGGCATGTGTATGTGTGTTCTTGTTGGAAAACCCTACCAACAGCAAACCTAACCCTAGAAATCGAACAGGGCGATCGAGATATATACAGATCGAGGAAGGCTCGACGTGAATGTTTGTTTGGGAGACATTCACGTGGGCACTACGTCTCCTCATCTCTTCCCCCGATTAATATTTTGCATTTTAATCCGTGGTAAAGTCCCGATTAACATATATATAGCTAGCCATAGGACATGTAGGTCCACCTTGAGAGCGGGTTACATATATGCGTGCAAGTGCAAGATATATTTAAATTCTTGTAGCAGTCGTCCAACAGTAGAAATGTTTGTAGTTGTAGCAAGTTCTCCAACATTATGATTTATCAGTGAAGGTACATATACGTTTAATATTTATTTCAAATTATATACGATATCCTTAGTTTTGAATTTTCTTTTGTTTTTCTTGTTTGCGTGTGAGAAGGCCGGATATCATGCAGATTTCTACAATATATACATTATTTATTTCTCAAGTATTTTAAATCTTGGCACGTTTGTTTATCGTGTATCCATGCATATATTAGGAGAAATTTATTAGACAAAAACAAAAGGAGATTGTGAGTCAGAGATCAATATAATATAATATGCAATGTTTGCAACAAAGCATAGACACAAAGCTACCTAATACCGACTAATACCGAATTTTGATTTGTGTTTCTTTCATTCAGGGCCGAAAACACCATAATACATGAAACTCTGGTAAATAATTTTGATACCATGCATGACTGTTGATTTCCTTTTACATTTAGGTTTGCTGTTCGCTGCACCACTAGTACACTAAGTTGACGAAACTGAACTATTTTAATTGTGACATGACATCTCCATTGACAAACGTAAATGTCGAAGTACGTATACTATATATTTCCTAGATTGTGGAAGTTGCATGACCCGTATTGAACTATTGATACACATGGTCTTGGTTTATTTAGTTTCTTTGTCATTACTTTGAATATTTCCACAGCGGTAACAATGTAATGCATGCTGGAAAATCTTTTTGGTCTTGATGAATATTATTGGAAACAGGGGATGATATAAAACCTGTCTAACCATGTTAAAACACCATATCTTATAATTGTGCTTAAGCTTGAATACGGTTGTTTAACACTAAGCCTTTAGCCTTTAAATTGTATATATTGTGGCAAAACACAGATGCCTTTATGTGCGACCTAACGAGTATTACTTGAGTACACCAATAAGCATTTAAACCATTTAGTACATTTGTGGGGTTTCATAATCAAGTGATTTCAACCGTTAATTGGATCTTGAATTATATTGTGCTGAAGCTATATTCATGGGCTGTACATGTAACAATCTTTCTCTCCCTATCAATTCTATTTTTTTTACTCGTATCAAAAAACAAAGCCTTCTTTCTCACTTGTTCAAAGATTATTCAGTTTTGGGTTGTTGATTGGCTAGGACCAGTGGTACTGATCCCATCTAGTATGCTCAACCAAAAAGCAAAATATATTGGCAGCATATGTAGGAGTAAACTACTGTTTGGACAGAATGCAAAGCTAGCTAAGCTGTCTGACATAGGGTTCGATGAACAACTCAGCCATCGAAGAAGAACAGACAGAATCAAATGGTCGGAGCCTCTTAATTGCACTCTGACACCGGACCCCAAAGCGCTGTCATGGATTCCCGTAGAAAACAAAAAACATGTTTTTCTATGCGTACACATGTAGCCAGCTAGCTAGAGGTACACATGTGTAGAGTCCCTAGCACGAACTCGCCTCGCTGTTGTGTGCTGCGCGGGATTGCAAGGGCTACTCAGAGCCGCCCGATACGCTCTCGATTTCATCATCCATCGTTTATATATTTTGATAGTGTCTTACTTTGAATAAAGCTTGCGAATGGAACAGACATCTTTCACTCGTTGACTGCATTCTCCAATGCTGAGTTCAATGAGATGCTGAAACCTTGGATTCCCTCTCTATACCCAAGCAGGGATGAAAACCAACCGTATACCGTTTCGGCAAAAAAAAACAAGAACAGGAAAAAAAAACAGGAAAAAACCGGCAGGAAAAGGAACAGAGACAGGAGAAGTATTTTCTTGACCGTTTTCACGGTAACTGGATTTTATACGGGAATTCCCGTCAGGATCTACCCGTTTTGAGGCCCAGTCCAGAGTCCCCTTAGAGGCCCAGGCTTCTCACTGGCGGCCTGGCCCATCTGACTCCAACAAAACTGCTGCCCACTCTCTAAAACCTAGCTCTCACTGGCCACTCCCATCACATTCCCACCCGGCCACCCAGCTGTAGCAGCACCGCCTAAATTAGACCGGCTTAAATGCACTAACTATCATCTTAATACTTAATCAAGTTACTATGCACTTAAAACGGTGTAATCTGACAGGCTGTCAAGTAAATCCCGATTAACTACTATACTCCAGGATCACAATTGCACTAGTAGACCCGTACGAAGACGAGCATTGGTGATACAAGCATACAGAAAACCTCAAATTAATTTACAACACGAGTTTTACATAAAAGGTTTAAATAGAAACGACAGAGTTCAAAAACACAGCGAAAGTTTAAAACCGAGTTCGAAATACAATACGATAACCACGACGACGATTCAAAGGTGACCTCCACATCTTGCCCACCGATGTAATGCCAACCTGCCCGATCTTCCCGGAGAAGACAGCTGGGCCCACTCGACGGTCCACCCAGGAGGAAGCGGTTGTCCAATCCAGGACGCACAGACCTCCTCGAAATCAGCTGGGACACAACCTGCTCAGGAGGGTTACAACAACAACCCTGAGTATACTAATACTCAGCAAGGCTTACCCGACTTTGGGTATATTTAGCCCATTACCTAGACATGCAAAGCTTTTTGGCTCTGAAGTTCTTTTGCTGAAAGGCTGCTAGCAGTGAATCCTTACTTTCAATATTTTAGCTCCATTTAGTACAGCGAGTATTAACTAAATTCGCCTAAACATCTAGAGCACACATGGTGGATCAGATTATTCTTCAGTAACTCCCAAACCAGCCTTTTCCATTCCGTTCTCATTCCACTTTCTTACTATGATGTGACACAGTGACCAAGACTCTCATATCCGCGAGTCACGGCGAATCGATCCGATTTAACCTTGCAAGGTGGACCTAACCAACACGACACATGTAAGCCCCATCGGGCCCCACACGTCAACTGTTCCCATCATCACCCCGACGTCTGAATCACGCCTGCCAAAACCCGGGTGAAGGGTCCCTCACAGCGAACTTCCGGAGAACCAGGAGGCGACATACTATCCAACACCCGCCATCATTCCACTCCCAGAGTAGCGGGTCGCGATTCAAAGTATCGGTGCAAGTCAGGTAATTACCTTACCGGTTTTGACTACCTCCTACTTCCGGCATATGGTTAGTACTGTTCAATCCTCGATCATCAATGCCAGCAACGGTACGGTCCTCAATCGATACAGGCGGAGGCTAAATTCCATCCATTTTATATCCAGAACCCATTTCATCTCCGCCCGGTCTTCATTTCTTTTTCCTCATTGATTCATTCTCAAACCACATTGCCACAAGTAACAAGATCTTAATTCTCGCGAGCGACAGGAATCACTCGACTTCTACCGAGATCCTACTTAGCAGAGCATTTCTATCGACATCGGCATACTAGTATTGACCCTCGGTTATCTAGGGAGAACATGCATACTAGATTTCCATACAACTCCTAGAACGTAAATGCACAATTACTTAATTAAACATTGAATACTTAAATTAGGGTTATGCTTCGGGGCTTGCCTTGTAGGTCAGCGGGGTTAACGAGGTCTTCTGGATCTGGCTCGGCGGCTGCTTCGGCTTGCGGTTCCCCTGCTTGCGGCTCCGGGATCGGCTCAGCAATCAGCTCGTAGACGGCATCGTTCGTGGCGTCTACATGTATGAAAAAGAATGTCATGCACTAACTTAAACGATGCCTGGCGGCCAGGATGCAATGCAATGCGATTAAAGGATGACATGACTGGCAATCCTTTAACGAACAACAAAGAAACCAAGCAATAAAGGAAACGGCTTGGCGCTGCTAGGCAAGTTTAATTTCCAACCTAGTTTAGCCTGAAGTGTTTCCTTTCAAGCAAGGCTATTAAACTTACATAGGATGACTAATCGCACACCTCGAGCACAAGGAAAAATATAAACTACAGACTGAAAATTTAACTAACCACGAGAATCGGGGATAAAAACTGAAGCTAGAAACTAATTAAAGATCAAAACTTAACACGCCACAAGGATCTAGTAGCAAACCTTTCTATCATGACAAACTACTGATAAGGAGTGCATAAATAAAATTACCAACATTTATTGATATAGAAAAGTATTTACTTTAACCCTAGCAAAGAAAATCAAACAACAATAGATCCACAAACATGCACATAGGCCATGCACCTGAAAACTTTTCAGTGGACTACACATACAAAGAAAAATCTACTGAATAAATTTCATAATTTTTAGAGCAACAGAACAACCGGTAATAATTAAACTAGCTTAAACACAACCCGAATTTTTAGCATGGGCAAAAGTGACATTTCCCATGAACAAGTATTTTTCTTATGAAGATCTCGATTTTAGAAACCTAACAAAATTTATTTTGCATTTATCTCATTTTTTGATATTTTCCTACAAATTCTTAAAGTTTTCAGAAAAAAGACAATAAATAAAACATTAAAAGGGGGGAAACTGACAGACGGGCCCCACATGTCAGTAGGCGCCGGCCCAGCTCCCAGCTCCCCCTCCCCTACTCTGCCCGCGCCGTGGCCATGGCCGTGGCCACAGGTATGCACGGCGGCGGCGGCGCTCCCGCCGGCGGATCTCGGCCGGTGGCGCGGTGCGGCAAGGCCGCGGCCAAGGCGGGCTGGCGGAGCAGGCCGCGAGCATGGGGCAGCGCAGGGCGGCCCGCGGCGGGGCCGTGGCAGGGCGACGGCGGCGCGCGATGTCCTCGCCGGCGCGGCGAAGGACGGCGGGGAGGCAGGGCGGGTTCGCGCGCCTTGGGGCGCGCGGTGGGGCGTGCGGGCATGCACAGGAGGGGCCCCGCGGCATGCGCCGGCGGTGGCGCGCGGAAGCCATGGCGGCGCAGCGGCGTTCCGACACCGGCGGCCGCGGATTCGAGGGGGGAAAGAGCCGGAGAGCAGGAGGGAATTGCGGGGAAGCTCACCACGGGCTCGAATCGGGCGGAGGACGGCCGGAGAGGGGGCTCGACAGAGAGGGGCGGAGCTCGGCGAGGTTGGCAATGGCGGCCAACTGTCTGGAAGCCGATTTGGCCAGGGAGCGGCTCGAACGGGCATGAGATGGGTCGGCATAGCTGCGGGGTGAGGTGAGGGAGGTTCTAGCGCGAAAGATTCAAGCGGGGCGGCGAGGAGATGGCCGACGCAAGGCTCGGCGGCGGCTTGCTCGAGCTCTGCACGACGCGAGCTCGAGAAAGGGAAGGGAAGGGAAGGGAAGGGACTGGATGGAACGGGAAGCTTCCAGGGCGTGCACGAGGATAAGAGCGGCGCACGGAGGGCGAGGATCGCCGGCGGTCGTGATGCGTGGAGTCGCCGGCGCATCGCCGGTCACGGGATGGGCTCGCGTACGAGCACAGTAACGCACAGGAGAAGAACAGTGCCAACGTTTGAAAAGTTTTGACCCGATTTGACCACCCAAAACTCATAATTTCACATAACAACTTGAAATTTGGCCAAAATAAAAGTTGTAGAGGAAAAGATGATCTACAACTTTCGTTTTGGGCGAAAGTTGATTTGAGGCTCGGATCAAGGAGAAAAACGTAGACGAACACGGCTAAAACAAAGTTTAACGCGCGGACTCGGTTAACACTAATGACGCACTTAAGCCATGATTAGCGATTAAACACGTGATTAGCGAGCACAATTAACACAGGGGTGTTACACCAGCCGCTGCTCGCCACCCAGGCAGGCACAGCCGTGCAGGCCGCGCAGCCCGGCGGCCGTGCGCCAGCGCCAGCGCAGGCTCGGAGGCTCCCCGTCCGGCCATCCCCGCCTCCCCGCCCACTCACCCTAACCCAACCCTACCGGCCGCCGCACCCCTCTCTTCCGGTCCTCCCACCACCGGCCGCCGCCGGCCGCCGCACTCCTTTCTTCCCGTCGCAGGCCGCTGCAACCCTCTGTTCCTCTCCTCCCAACGTCGGCCGCCGCACTTGCCTCATCCATCTCGCCGTCCGGCCATCCCCACTCGGCCACTCCCTAGGTTAGCGGTCCCTGCGCGACCGCGCCTAGTCGCCAAGGCCCCTCTGCCGCTAGCGCGCCACCCCACCACCACCAGGCGGGCACCGCTCCGTATCGTGTTCGTGGACTCATTCGAGGAGAAGTCTGAGCTTGAGCCGGACAACGAGGAGACCGGCAACGACCTGGAGCTCGACGAGGAGTCCTGGAACTGCGGCAGGTTGGACGGTGGCGACTGGCGGCACGGGCACAATCCGCCCATCCTCCGCGACGACGGCGGTGGCCAGTTCTCGGCGCGGTCGTTCGACGACGCCTTCGGGCGGGCGGGCGGGCCGAGCGATGGCACATTGTTGTTGTCGGGCTTCAAGGCGCGCGCGATGGCCACTGTAGATCTGAAGATGCTTCTTCGGCCTCAAAGCATCGCCTGAACTGCCTCTCTGTTACCTTGATTATGTGTGATGCATATATATTTGTAACTATTACGTAGGGATGGCAGCGGATCGGGTTCGGTGCGGGTATCCGCGGGTTTTGGTTTTTCGGATTTCGGGTTTGGTGTTGGTTTTTCGCCCACGGTTTTCAAGTTCGGGTTTGGGTTTGGTTTCGGGTTCGGTTTCGGGTTTTGGTTTCCACCCATGGATATCCAATGGATATCCGAAATAAATCATTTGGAATTAAAACTAATGTTTTATAATATGTTAATTATAACTTGTTTACATGGACTATTAATTTTTTGAAAGTTGACTCATGAAAATATTTATTACTTGTTGCCTCTTGTTTATACATGTGAATATGTGTATATTTATCCGTGGGTTTCGGGTATCCACGGGTTTGGTTTTGGTGATGGATTTCCACCCGAATCGGTTCCGGGTTTGGGTTCGGGTTTCGATTTCGGGTTTCGGTTTTGGGTGCACGGAGACTCCACCCGATCCGAACCCGACCCATTGCCATCCTTACTATTACGTCGAGCTAACTGTATGAAGTGGTTACTTGTATCGTGTTCCCGATCGTAATTGATATTTCCCGGTCGTAATTGACATGTTCCCGATCGATATATTCCGTTCCCGATATTCTGTAATATCGAATTCGTTTTCTTGTCCGTAATTCCCGTTCCCGCTCCCGTTCACGGCAAAACAAAATAGGAACAATAACAGTTAGGAGGTTTTCCCGACCATTCCCGACCGTTTTCATCCCTATACCCAAGCCATAACAACCAGAGATTTTCAATGCCTCGACTTCTATGTGAACAGGATGCGCGCATTTGCATTTTGCAAGGAATTTTAACTCATTAACTTGTGGCAAAATTACCCCCCATCTGTTTTTAATATGCGCATTAGTATTTTACAAAGTCTCTAGTAGTATATTGTGACCATCAGTTCTCTTAGAATGTGTTGACAGCCAAATTTGGCATCTGCTGAGGCCGACCGGTCTGACCGGTCGAGCCGGCCGGTCGGGTCTGTGCAGTCCGAGTAGAATTAGGTTTTTTGTAAAGAGTCCTCATGTAATCCTACTCGTGAAGGGGTACGTCTTCCCCGGCCTATAAATATAAAGGCTAAGGCCGATTGAGGTTATTCCCAATCGAATCAATAGAAAAAATCGCATTACTTTTACCTCTCAAACCCTAGTCTTTTCCAACCCTAGATTGCTTTCTTCCTTCGTCCCGGCGGCGTTTGAAGACGTTCTGAGTGGCCTACTGACCTCAGAGCAACCCTACGTTCACGAGCTCCAACGGGGTCCCTCCCGAGCTCGCTGTTCTAGGTTTCCAGCGAGCCCCTGCCTGCACCGGTCAGACCGGTCGGCGAAACCGGTCAGACCGGTCCGCCCAGGGTTTCGCGGGTGTTGATCATTTTGACGATCGTTCGTGCGTTCTAGTGCATTTGAGTGTGTTGGCGCGATTCTGTGTCAACACACTTTTTAGGCTACTCCGCTGGGGAACAGATTAATCTGGTTTCAAAAACCGATCTAGTCTAGATTCTCCAAGAAGATGGGTACTCATGGTGAGATCCACAACGACAACATCATCAAGGCGACCATGGAGGAGCTCGCTGAAGAGGAGCGCAAGGCCTACCTCGTCGCTGAAGAGCACCTGAAGGAGCAGTTTCTTCAGGGATTCAAGAAGGAGCGAGGAGGCCTAGTCAAGAGGGTCGGGGAGTTCGTGATGCCATCATTCAAGTTAAACCAAGACAAGGTCGAGGTACTTCCTAATGATCCCTCTGAACTAGTTAGGCAATTCTCTCTCATGGTAGATTCGAAAATATCTGCTGCGCAAGTAGCTTCGGGAGAGACTCTTGCTGGGCTTAATGATGAAATTGCAGCACTCAAAAAAGGTAAAACTGTCGAGGGTGGCGCTCAATTCACGGAATCAGATTCGGCTGGCACATCTTTTACCCAAGATCAATTCTATGGGATGCCGCCAAACTTGTTTCCAGGGCAATCTCCGTTGCCGTCCACTGTTCATGCGCCACCGGTCCCACCGGTCACCTCGACCGGTCAGACCGGTGCAGGCGGTCAGACCGGTTACTCGACCGGTCCCACCGGTCACCTCGACCGGTCAGACCGGTATGACCGGACAGCAACCAGTGCCCTCTGTACCGTATACGTCTAACCCTAGTTCGGCCGTCCCTAGCCGAACTAATGAGATGGTGATGTATACAGGGCCTCATGCTACGTCACAAGAGGGATATGGACCTCATCGAGGGCCGATTTCTAACACTAACATGGCTTACTCCGGTCCTACCATGTAACGTGTTTCATCTTCTCCGAATACTTCGGCCAGTGGAGCTTATCAGGCCGATTTTAGTAGATTTAAAGAAGATTTAGCCGGGGTGCTTAAATCTAAACTTGGGATTGATATGGGTGGGTCGCGTTTATATCAAAAGCCATATCCTCCTGAGTTTGATTTTATTTCATATCCTGTTGGTTGGCGTATTCCCGAGTTTGTCAAATTCAATGGTGAAGATTCTCGTACGACTTGGGAACATGTTAGCCAATATGTCTTGCAATTGGGAGAAGCGGGTCTTAATGATGCCTTGCGGGTTCGTTTGTTTTCTTTGTCTTTGACTGGAACTGCTTTCTCTTGGTTTTCCTCACTTGCGCCGGGATCTATTTTAAATTGGAATCAATTAGAGCGCAAATTTCATGATCACTTCTATAGTGGGAAAGCCGAAGTTCGATTGCTAGACTTGACATCGATTAAACAAACTCGAGATGAAACAGTTTTGGATTACTTTCAGAGATTTAAAGCTTTGAAAAAACGGTGTTTTAATTCATCTCTTTCAGAAAAGGATTTGGCTGATTTAGCGACTAATGGCTTGCGTTCTTACTTGAAGGAAAAACTTGAAGGTTTTGATTACATTACGGTTAATCATTTGCAAATGCGAGCTATTGGCACCGAATTTAAGTATAAAAATCTTAAAGATACTTTCAAGCCTCATCGGTCCAACACACATGTTTTTGATCCTGATTCAGATGGTTCGGACGATTATAGTAAGGAAGTATATGCCGCTGAATTTGTTTGGCCATCAAAGGCCAAACCCGGTTCGGTTCCGTCTCTCAAGCCGATTCAAAAGAATCAGCAAGAGGAGCCAAAATTTACTTTTGATGTTTCTAAGTGTGATCGGATTTTTGATGAATTCCTTAAGAATGGTAACATCCGATTGTCACATGCTATTCCATCTCCCGACGAACTTAGACGACATGCATATTGTAAGTGGCATAACTCTACATCTCATGCTACTAATGATTGTAATGTTTTTCGTCGACAGGTACAATCGGCCATTAATGAAGGACGATTGGTACTTTCTGAGATGCAAATTGACAAAGCTCCTTTCCCTGTTCATACGCTGGAATTGAACAATCCAAAGGTGCTCATTCGGCCGGAACAAGCCGAAGGAGCTAAGGGGAAGCATGTTGTCATCGGTGATCCAAGACCGATGGATACAAGTGATAAAATCCTTCCTCGTGAAGTTGTCAAAGAAAAAACTGATGATGGCAAGGATACTTTAAAGATCATTGTCAGAAATCCCAGACTCGGGGGGCAAGGAAGCTCTCCACCAAAAAATCGGTCTGCTGATCAGGCACGACCGGTCAGACCGGTGTCTGCGACCGGTCAGACCGGTCCGACCGTTCAGGCCGGTTCTTCCAACCGGTCAGACCGCCCTGGTGACCGTCCCCGGGCCTTCAAGCCAAAACATCCAGAAGTGGGTACTTGGAAGACCAACGAAGTGAAGGTGCAGGGAAGAACTGTTAATAAGAAGCCCACCTTCAACCAGTTGTTGAACAAGTACACAAAGGCCGTTCAAAATGATCGGCCGTTAAAAAAGAGACCGCATTCACCACCGCGTCAAGATCGGCCAGCGTCCCCAAGGAGGGAATCCAGCAGGCGCAGAGGTGATGTTGTCACGTTATATACTCCTCAGAAGATGTATGCTACCATGTCGTGGATGCCACCGGCTTCAAATGCAACAAATCCGGCATGGGAGCATGGGGGGATATGGATGCAGTGTTTCCCGATGCCTTATCCTCCACATTATCAAGGGGAAAGCTCTAGGATGCCGGTGCATGACCGATTGGGACCACGTCAATCCGCTCCAGTGCAGCAGGTTACACCGGTCAGACCGGTACACACCTACCGGCCAGACCGGTCTCATCAGAGGCCGGGTCAAGCTCCTATTCCAAGGTTTGAGTATCGCGTCAAAGAAAAGAGGGGGGAGCAGAAGACCGTGGTTGATTCAGAAAAGCCCAAAGCCGATGTTGTTCAAATCGGTGAAATCGAAGTGCCCATAAGAGATACGGGCAAGAGACCGATGGATGTAGATACATCGGTCGATGTTCCTTCACAAAAGCCGGTCATGGCTAATGATCATGAGGCCGGTGGCAGCAAAAGCGCGGCAGACAAGTACCATCAACCTAGGTGGTGCCCTTCAGGTTTAACTCATACTCAAAAAAGGAAATTGCAGCGCCTTCGCAACAAAGAAAAGAAGGAACAGGAGGAGGAGAAGATGAGGGATGAGGAATTCAACAGATACAGGCCTATGTTCCCTCAAAGCAAGGTGTGGAAAGCTAAGACAGCTGACCAGCCAGACAGACCGGTCGGACCGCCACAGCCGACCGGTCAGACCGGTCAGGAGGACCGGTCAGACCGCTCTGACCAACCGGTCAGACCGGTCGAACCCAGTGCAGAGGCAACAGCCGAATCGGTGCCGCCCGTTTCGGTTCCTTCTGTTGATGAAGCCCCAGCAGTTCCTCCGATAGCTGAAGATGAGGAATTGGTAGACTACGAAGCGTCTCCAGAGCGCACCAATATGGAGGTCAATGTGGTGCACTTATCTTCGGATTACTTCGTGGTTCCGGAAGAGGATTTGGCTCATCTTCAGTTCGGGCCTCGTGAAGCTGTGTTCCAGAAGCCGAACGAGAAGGACAATCACCTCAAGGCTCTTTACATGAGGGGACACATCAATGGGAAGCCGGTGACTCGCATGCTAGTAGATGGTGGGGCCATTGTGAATCTTATGCCCTACTCGCTGTACAAGAAGCTCGGTGGCCAAGACGAAGACTTGATCAAGACGAACATGACCGTCAGTGGTGTAGGAGGGAGCGAGACCCTTAGCGCCAAAGGAGTTGCTTCCATGGAGCTCACCATTGGAGTAAGACGCTTGCTACAGCTTTCTTCGTCGCAGAAGTGCAAGGTAACTACAATTTGATTCTTGGGAGGGATTGGATTCATGCAAATCAGTGTGTTCCTTCTACCTTGCATCAGTTTCTTGTTCAGTGGATCGGCGATGAGGTTGAGATTATCCATGGGGACACTTGATCCTTTGTTGCTTTAGCCGATTCGGGTTCCATTAGTGCACACGACAACGTCAAGTGTTTGTCGGGCATGGACCTGTCCGATTATGATTTGATCAGTTGCACTAAGGATGGTTTTGTTTCTGCTATGCTAAAGCCGATGGATAATCGGCTAAATCATTTAATGTAAATCAGATGAGTACAACAGACACTCCAGAGGAGACCGGTCAGACCGCCAGTGCCGACCGGTCAGACCGCTCCTGTCCCGTTCGGCACACAGGGCCGATCGGTCAGACCGGACACCCCGACCGGTCCAATGCAGAATGGCTGCAGCAGAGACTAGATCAATATCGGGCGCGTACGAACGATATGTGTGAAGCCATTGAAGATTCTGGTGATCTAGATAAGTTGGGCCAAGGGTTTACATCGGCTGATCCTTTAGAGAAAGTAGATATTGGTGATAAACTATTCCTAGGCCGACTTTTGTAAACAAAAATTTATCGGCTGAATATAAAGCCGATTTGGTTAATTTATTGAAGGAATATGTTGATTGCTTTGCTTGGGAGTATCATGAAATGCCTGGTTTGAGTCGTGATCTTGTTGAGCATCGTTTACCAATTAAAGCCGGTTTTAGACCTTATAAACAACCGGTTAGGCGTTTCAATCCCATTATTTATGACCGAATTAAAACTGAAATTAACCGTTTGCTTGATGCTGGATTTATTCGGTCTTGTCGTTATGCTGATTGGATCTCTAATATTGTGCCCGTTGAGAAAAAAGATTCGGGGAAAATTAGAGTATGCATTGATTTTAGAGATCTTAATAAAGCTATTCCCAAGGATGAATATCCTATGCTTATAGCCGATATGTTGATCAACGAAGCTTCCGGACATCATGTTATTAGTTTTCTTGATGGTAACGCCGGTTACAATCAAATATTTATGGCCGAAGAAGATATATCTAAAATGACCTTTAGATGTCCAGGATTTGTCGGTTTGTTTGAGTGGGTGGTTATGATTTTTGGTTTGAAAAATGCGGGTGCTACTTATCAAAGAGCTATGAATTTAATCTTCCATGATTTGATTGGTGTTATCTTGGAAGTATATATTGATGATATTGTCATTAAATCGGCCGGTTTAGATAATCATTTAGTCGATTTAAGAATTGCTCTTGAGAGGATGCGCCGGTATGGTTTAAAGATGAATCCACTCAAATGTGCTTTTGGTGTATCGGCTGGAAAGTTTCTTGACTTCATTATTCATGAGAAGGGAATAGAGATTGATCCTAAGAGAGTTGAAGCCATGAAGAAGGTTGAAGCCCCTACATGCAAGAAAGATTTACAGAAGTTCTTGGGCAAGGTAAATTTCTTGAGAAGATTTATATCTAACTTGTCCGGGAAGATCGATGCTTTTACTCCTATTCTTCGGTTAAAAGATGAAACCGAATTTACTTGGGGGGCAAAACAGCAAGAAACATTTGAGAAGATCAAGATTTATTTGTCTTCACCACCTGTACTCAAAGCACCTAGGAGAGGAGTACCTTTCAGACTTTATGTGGCTGCTGAAGACAAGGTTATTGGGGCTGTTTTGACTCAAGAGACCGAAGGGAAGGAATATATTATTACATATTTAAGCCGACGACTTATTGATGCGGAGACGAGGTATACATTTATTGAGAAGTTATGTTTGTCTCTTTATTATGCTTGTACCAAATTGTGACATTATCTATTATCTAGTACTTGCATAGTAGTATGTCAAACCGATGTGATCAAACATATGTTACAGAAACCGATTTTGAGTGGGAGAATCGGTAAGTGGGCTTATGCTTTGGTTGAGTATGATTTGGCTTGTGAACCTTTAAAATCTATGAGAGGCCAAATTGTAGCGGATTTTATTGTTGAGCATCGGATTAATGACAAGCATGATTTAGAAATCGGTTATATTACTTGCACACCATGGAAGTTGTACTTTGATGGATCGGTTTGTGATGATGGTCAAGGGATTGGTGCTGTTCTTATTTCTCCGAATGGTGCTGTTTTTGAATTTTCAAACCGATTGGAAGAAGAGTGCACAAATAACCAAGTTGAATATGAGGCTCTTTTATTTGGCTTGGAATTCTTGCAATCCATGGGCGTGAAGCATGTTGAAGTCTTTGGAGATTCTCTTCTGGTGGTGCAGCAAGTATCTAAGGTATGCCAATGCTATAACGGTTCTCTAAATGCATATCTTCATAAATGCCTTGATATTATTTCCTCCTTCGATGAATTTATTATTAAACATATTCCGAGGGAAGAAAATGAAAAGGCAAATACTCTGGCTCAGCAGGCATCTGGTTATAACGTTACGAAAAAATATTTCAACATTCGCAAGCCGATGCAAACGAAAGCCTAGTTTCTGGTTCTGGACACACCGGTCCGACCGGTCGGCGATACCGGTCTGACCGCCCAGACCGGTCTGACCGGTCCAGAGACCGGTCTGACCGGTGATGCAGCTGCTGATTCTGAATCAGCCAGAAAAGTTGATTCAATTGTTTCGGCCGAAGCTCAGGATTGGAGGGTCCCTTTTATATCATATTTGAGAGATCCTGGTTGTGGTGCAGAGAGAAATATTCGGCGTTTGGCTTTCAAGTATATTTTAATTGACGACGAACTTTATCGTCGAACTGCCGAAGATTTGCTCCTCAAATGTTTAGACTCGGTTCAGGCCCGGATTGCTATGGGTGAGGTTCATGAAGGTATTTGTGGTACTCATCAATCGGCTCCTAAGATGAAGTGGTTGCTTAGAAGAGCTGGTTTTTATTGGCCCACTATGCTATCCGATTGTTTCAAGTACTATAAAGGATGTGAAGAATGTCAGCGTTATGGTGATTTGCAATTGGTGCTTGCTGCGTTGATGCATCCTATTATTAAACCATGGCCGTTCCGAAGTTGGGGGTTGGATTTCATTGGACAAATTAATCCTCCATCTTCAAAGGGGCATCGCTTCGTGTTGGTTGCTACGGATTATTTCACTAAATGGACCGAAGCGGTTCCTTTGAAGAATATGACGCATAAAGAGGTAATTGAGTTTATTATTGAGCATATTATTCATAGATTCGGCATTCCACAAACTTTAACAACGGATCAAGGTACTTCATTTATATCAAAAGAGGTGCGTGCCTTTGCCGAATCTTACAAGATTAAATTGCTCAATTCATCTCCATACTATGCTCAGGCCAATGGGCAGGCCGAGTCTAGTAATAAGATTTTGATCAAAATTGTCAAGAAGAAGATAGAAGAAAATCCTAGGAGCTGACATGAAGTGTTATCCGAAGCGTTATGGGCTCATCGTATATCTAGACATGGTGCTACTAAGGTTACTCCTTTTGAGCTTGTGTATGGTCAAGAGGCCGTTTTACCTGTTGAGGTAAATCTGGACGCATATAGATTAGCAAAACAAAATGACCTCTCCGCTGTTGATTATCATGATATAATGATGGATAATATTGATGAGATAACCGATAAGCGTTTGAAGGCTTTGAAGGAAATTGAGAAGGACAAGCTTCGGGTGGCTAGAGCCTACAATAAGAAGGTAAAACTTAAGTCTTTTCAGATTGGAGATTTAGTTTGGAAGACAATTTTGCCTCTTGGGATGAAAAGCAACAAGTTTGGCAAATGGTCGCCAAGTTGGGAGGGTCCCTACAAGATTATCAAGGTTATCTCCGGTAATTCATATATGATGGAGACGTTGCAAGGTGAGCGTCTACCTAGAGCTATCAACGGGAGATACTTGAAGAAATTTTATCCTAGCATATGGCAAAGTGCATGAAGACAAAGACGGCCGGTATTGTATATCGCCCTTAGTTTTGTTTTTAGACTTGTATGCTCTGTGTAAAACATGTACATCAGGATAGTTCTTGCTTTTTGGCTTGTGAAACTCACCATAAAGCAGGGGGGCATATGTTGACAGCCAAATTTGTCATCTGCTGAGGCCGACCGGTCTGACCGGTCGAGCCGGCCAGTCAGACCGGTCGGGTCTGTGCAGTCCGAGTAGAATTAGGTTTTTTGTAAAGAGTCCTCATGTAATCCTACTCGTGAAGGGGTACGTCTTCCCCGGCCTATAAATATAAAGGCTAAGGCCGATTGAGGTTATTCCCAATCGAATCAATACAAAAAATCGCATTACTTTTACCTCTCAAACCCTAGTCTTTTCCAACCCTAGATTGCTTTCTTCCTTCGTCCCGGTGGCGTTTGAAGACGTTCTGAGTGGCCTGCCGACCTCAGAGCAACCCTACGATCACGAGCTCCGACGGGGTCCCTCCCGAGCTCGCTGTTCTAGGTTTCCAGCGAGCCCCTGCCTGCACCGGTCAGACCGGTCGGCGAAACCGGTCAGACCGGTCCGCCCAGGGTTTCGCGGGTGTTGATTGTTTTGACATCGTTCGCGCGTTCTAGCGCATTCGAGTGTGTTGGCGCGATTCTGTGTCAACAGAATGTATTATCAACTGCTACGAATTCGATGTAATAATATTAACAAACCTTTGAAATATTAATATATTCACATGATTTTAGACGAAGTGTGCATGTTTTTTGACTATCTGTTGGTCAAAATTTATGAGATCTGACTCTCTGAAATTTTAATAATTTTACTAAAAACGAGGGAGTAACTAAGAACATAATATAGCATTTACCAAAAAATAAGATAAGAAAAAAAATGAGCGCAATTCTAAGATTAGCACGGCGTACCACGTGACATGCATGGACCAATGGAGCAATAACACTGAAGTTACCATGAGAACTGTAGCTCTAAAATTGGAAGTAATTTTCCACCAAGGGAGGGATCCGAACTTTTTTTTAAGGAATTACAAAACTCCCGGAATGGAGCAGCCCACAACAATTGCCCAGATAGCTAGGCCGATTTCCTTTTTCGTTTTGGAAGACCCAACACCACCTGGCCAGTACCTCTCTAGGAAACTTGGCCCAACTTCATTCAGGCCTAGCTATCGTTGACGCTGTTGAAGTAGAAAGCTATTATTCCCCCTCAAAAAAAAAGGTAGAAAGCTATTATTGCAGTATATATAAAACAGAAAACCGGGAAAAATAGAATATAAATCGCCCACTGTGGGGCTCGGACCCACGACCACAAAGGTTAAGAGCCTTGCGCTCTACCGACTGAGCTAGACGGGTTGTGCATACCAAATAACCCATTAGACATTAATTATTTAGTACGTGTACCATAAAATGCTCTTCCCTCTATTCCATTAAAGCAACAGGTAGATTTCAGTTACAGGCCCCAATTAGATGAAATCAGGATGTACTTTTTGTTTCTTTCTCCAACGAAAGTTACTAAAAAGTTCCAAAAGGAACAACATATATAGCTGGCCCTTGCAACATACCATTGTGGCTGTTTAGCCACCTAAAAGGGTGAAAGTGCGTAGACAAAGATATAATGGTGTTTCATCTTATTTGCACCACACCGAACACGCACGCGACATCATGTTCTTTCCACGCTTTGTCTCGTGGCTCAAGGCCATTCCATCGTACTTTTATTTGACATATCATCACTTCATTCTGGTGTGCATGCTGAAGCTAAATTCAACAAATCTGTAAATTAACGTACTTCACTTGTACCTAATTAAAATTTTCAGGCTTTTCCCTCCTTTTTGTGTAGCTTGGAGACAATAATTTTCCTGGGCAAAAAGGAGTGTAGTACAATCGACTATTATCTCAGAACATCTGTGCCGTCCGATTTCTTCCTGCTGTACCAGTCTTGTCTGAAGTTAAAATTTCAATTCATACAGCAAGAAGCCTACTCTACTCTCTACGGTGTAGAAACCTAGCTCAGAACAAAATATATACAACAGGCATATCTGAACTCTTCTACGGTGCGGTCATGTTGAGTTCATAACGACTTTGGGTGCTAATGGCCTCAGGTATTCTGTTGAGAATAGAATGGAGCAATTGCCTGGACATCCTCCATCACCCTCCTACAGCAGACCAGATGTGCCATCGTTGTCGTGGGGTCATATCTGGGAGAAGCTTTCCTGCCGTCACCAAATTATCCTATCCCAGGTGCCCCATTCGTTCGTTGTCTTGTACCATGACGGACGGCACCTGCATAAAGGAGAGCTGCCTGCACATTCCGTGTGGTTTCTAGCTTCTACGCGCGTGAACCATTTCGTTTACACCAAGCTGACTTGTCCCCAGCGCCACGCCATCTCAAATATTCGGTATGTACAATAAATCTACCATACCCAACCAATCGTCCAATATATATTTTTGTAATTATTATTGTAGACTGGCGTGTGAACTTCTCTGTATACACACATGACACACCTAAAGAGTTATCTTTAAATAATTTGGTGCATCGTACACAAACCGTGCATGACTTCTATCGTTCTTTGATTTCGAGTACATTACTCATTTCTTTCCAAAACACATTATAAACATGGATATGATACTTATATATGTAAATGCACGCACACGCACTCTTACAAGAACTTTTAGCAGAAACTGACATATATTTTGAGATTGATGAAGTTATCATAGCCTAGCGGACATTATATTACTGAAAAAAAATAATAGTCATAAATGCGAACTCATGCTCGGTTGGAGATTCAAACTCGAGTGGATATGATAGATTGCACCACAAGAAACATAACTGACTTATTAGCTACCATCAATTACCTCTACAATTAATTTTTATATATTTCCCCAAAAATAGTATTTCATACTTGTGTTTCCTACTTTAAAGTCCAAAGCAACGAATGGATGGATTTATTCTAGTTCAATAAATAAGATATTACATGTGATCTGAGATCCGGGTGGATCTGTTAACTTTGGCAATGGTGTTTAAAGTGACAATTATCTAAGTTAAGCTAAACAAAGTGGTGGACGTGTCATTTTCTACCAGATTACCACGCTATCTAGAAAAATCTACAAACCACTCTTCAGATTCTTTAGCTTTATAAATGCTTCGTCAGTTGACGTTTAATCCATACTAAGGCGTCGTCATGTTGACGTTTAATCCACACGTTGTCTGCTCGAGTTACAAAATCAGGTGGACTCTCGATCATATTCTAGGTTTTAAAAGTTCCAAAACTGATCCAGATTGCCATTTACAATCCCACAAAGCTGTCTCTCCTTAATTTTTACCAAGCTTGTACACTGTACCTTAAAAATCTTTTGATCTAAAGAGGTTATATTTTAACCAATCACAAACTTCAAGCCGGCTTTCTACAATCTAAGTGGATCCAAATTGGGCTTGAAGACCTCGCAAAAAAAAAGGACATGAGGGGAGTGATTGACCGCAGAGGCGGAGCTCCCCATACGGCAGGGTGGGGCAGCTGCCCCACCTACCGAGGAGTCCCTTCGCCCACCCTCCCATGGAGTTCTAGCCGGCTGGAGCGATGAACTGAGGTTGTAGCCACGATTCCTGCGTCCGTCAGGCATCAGGAGGAAGAAGAAGGCCACCTTGGGCTGGAGGCCAAGTCGTACTGTATAGCCCATGAAGTTTTTTGGCCTACACAACAATTCAGCCCGTGAGTGACTAGCTAATCTGGCTGGTCCGCGTGTGCCTTCTGTCCGTGCGGCCGGACTCAATGCGCGGATGCACCGACGCCGGCACGACACGGCCAGCCCTAGCAGCTAGCGCCGCCACTGCCACCGCCGCCTGCTGTGCCGTTGGGGTGCTATCATGCCAGTCTAGGCCTTGCCACCTTGATGCATTTCGCATTTGCCTTTGATTTGTCCGAGTTCGTGGATGGATTGGAAGAGGGGGCAGCCGCGGGAGAGCAAAGGAACCAGAGCGACAGCAGCTAGGCGCGGCCGCGGACGTGAAGCGTCGCTGGCAGTGGCTAATGCCGAAGATGAGGAGCAGCAGCCGTACGCCACGCCAACTCGCTAACTGGCCGGCAGCAAGATCCCTCCCTCTGTAGGTATGTTTCGATCTTGCATCCTTCCTCCACTTGTGACTGGAAATGGGCCAAGTCAACTTCGCCTACGGTGTTACATATATTTGATCTTATGTGCCATTGGCTAGGTGCAATTTGTTTCTTATGTTGATTGGCATGCAATTTGGTTGAATTTAATTCTTTGTCTATCATACACGCAAGGTGTTCGAGGTTTCGTCTAGTATAAAAATTTATCAATGTTCACTTGATATATACCTTCTAACACCCGTCCACACCAAGTTTTCAGTATTATTTTTGTGTGAAAGAGCAAGAGTAGTTTTGTTTATAATGCAATGTGGTTATGTATGGTCGTAATTGGCTTTGTCAACCGTAATTACGAGCATATTGTCGTGTGCCGGCGGCCCAACGCCACCAGAGAGGAAACGTCTGCCCCACCTAAAAGTTTAGGCGAGCTCCGCCACTGATTGACCGGGATGATGCATACTTAATTAGGAATTACATGAGTAAACTTAGAGATAGTCATCGTCAAGATAAAAATCATCATCATAGTACTTAACTAAATGTGTATTATTCTGCGTGTGTATGAGCATATGTGTTTATATCATGTTTAAAAATAAGACAGATTTACAACTTAAAAGAGAGTTGTTTTTTCCTGTTGGGGAGCGGAAGCTCAAGGAGGGGGCTTCCTATCCATGTACCGGAGGATAGAAAGGCACCAACCCATCTCGGCCCACCTGTCTAATAATGCAGACAATGCACATCCCATCGCAAGGAACAGGGAGAGGAAGCGCACAGTAAACGAAGCACATGAGCATCACCAAACAGGCCGGCGGACGGTGTACACTGTATGAATGAATCGATTTCTCTTTTTCTACTGCCAAATTATTATAGTGCTAGATACAACAATTTTATCAAATCAATTCAACACGGTAAAAAAACTAATTCAAAATTTTTTTAGAACATGTTGAAAGAGTATACTACAAATGTTGACATGATATATTGTAAATGTTGAGCTAGTATATTAAAATGTTGAAAGGTTGAAATGAAAAATGAAATATGGCACATTGGATCTTACTTTTTGCATTAATTCCAATGAATACTATGGTACAAACGGATTTTAAATTGGGTGTACGGTTGAAGAGAAAAGATAGATTAAAGTTTAGAATTCGTTTAGCCTCCCACCCCTTCCTCCATTTGTACAGCAACAGTGGACACTACAAACCAATCCACACTGCTAGAGATTTGATCATTAGTACAGGCAGGAACCCGGTTACTATCGGCTCCCTGCCCAATATCGCCTACTGAAGGCATGTACAACGGCGAGCCAGGCTCGTCGATTTGCATCGGGAGAAGAAAAATACGTCGATGGAAAGAGCATTCTACGAAGAGAGGGAATAGCCGGCGTCTCACCCGTCAACGGCACGAGCTCGTGCTCCTATGTCAAGATGGCAATGGGTACCCGAAACCCGAGTACCCGACGGGTTTTACCCGATAAGAAGACGGGTATGGAATGAGTTTTCTACCCGTGGGTATATTATTGGGTAAAATCTTGTACCCGTCGGGTATGGCGGGTACGGGTGCGGATGTATACTACCCATACCCGCCTACCCACGGGTATGAAATACCCGCAAAAAAATAAGCCATCTTAAGTGTCTAACTCATTTTAGCCCATATGGCCAATGAATTTGGCCCAAATCCAATTAATCCCTCCTAGTATATATATATATTGTCGAACTCTCCTTCAAATCCTACTCCACACTCACTCCAATTTTAGTTTGAAATGAATTATTTTTCATATGATTATGTGATATTTATATGTAATTCTCGGGTATGCTTTTCGGGTATGGGTTACCCGTCGGGTATAAATTACCCGCCGGGTACGGGTATGGAAACATTTTCCTACCCGTGTACGGGTACGGGTAACCCGACGGGTAAAACTTAGTTCTAGCGGGTACGGGTATGGGTGGCCAATACCCGACGGGTATGTACCCGTTGCCATCTCTACTCCTATGCGAGAAGACGACTACTCCCGGCATTGTACAAGCCGATGCGAACCGGCGCCGGCAGCGCGGATCCGCTGCGCGCGGGGGGATTTCGTTTGGCGGCAAACTTTCCACCCTGCTCAAGAACTCGGCGTTGCCATAGAGATCGGCAGTGCCCGCCCGTGCTCAGGATCTCCCCGGCCTTAAGCTCCTCGGCCCAAATCCCGCCGCCCTCGTTCCTTTGGTCCCGTTTAGTTTGGAGCGTGCTAGTAAATAGTGACAGTTCGACTGTTAATTACGATATCAAATAAAGACAGTTTACAAAACCAACTTTAGAATCCCCGCGGTAGTAACCCTGAAGAATCTAATGAGTCATTTGACCGCGCGATTAGATGATGAGTACTGTAGCATAACTGTAGCAAATCAGCGATTAATTAACATCATTAGATTCGTCAAAAAAAATTACACCTATTATTAAAAAAATTTTACAAATAAACTCCATTCAGTCCTTGATGCGGGAAAGATTATCTTCTAATGCTAAGATTGTAGCGCCATACCAAACAAGGCCTCCTCTGCCGGAATTCCTCCGCCCTCGAGCTCCTATGCCTGGGTCTTGCCGTCCTGCTGCCCTGAGATCTGGTGAGGTATGTCTCAAGCTCCTCCGCCCGGGATCTCGCTGCCGCCCGCAACCTCCAAATTCGCCACCATCGAGCTCCCCCTTGGTGCCGATAAGCTGCTGCCCCAAATCGACTGCATCTATAAATCAATCTCACCTCAGATGAATGCAGCGCCATGCTCGTGGGAGCTGCTTGTCAGGACAAAAAGGCGATGATGCAGTCCGGCGGAGGGGAGCCGCAGCCCTGCAGACGAGGAGTGCTGTCGACGAGGAAGTTCTTCGTGCCTTCCAGGGGCAGCGATGGAGGAGAAGAGTGCAGAGAGATTTTCGGCTAAAAAGACAAATCAGCCAAACAGGTAGTCGGAGCTTTTTTAGCAAGCTGTTGTTGCGTTGACTTAAGCTTTCAGTAGGTATGTTTCATTCCTCTTTGTAATCATTGATTGATGGAGAATTTCAGTATGACAACTCGATAGCTTGGAGCTTATTTCATCTGTATAATTCTGAAATGATTCTGTCAAAGGATCATATTTGTTGATGTCTAGCGTGAAATATAATGTCACTTTTATTCAGTCAATTGTGAACTGTCAAGTGTTTTTTCTTTATAAACAATAGTCATGTGAATTATTTGAATGTATTGTGCATTCTCTTATGTATGCAACAAAATGACTATAAAGATCAAGTATACACTAGATCATCATGATTTTGTGTGTCAAATAATAAATTAAACACCTTACAGACAGCCTATTGTACAAACTATCTATTTAAGTTGTCTGTTTGTGCTAAATAGACAGCAGCTGTCTACACTGTTGTACATGCCCTAAGTACACGTTCAGTACCGATCCAGCTGCCTGGTATGAAATGACGAGTTTAGTATAGTTGATAACACTACTAAATTGCTTGCAGTAGTTTAGTTTTCTCTTTTGTTTGCCTATGTTTATTTCCTTTTCCTTTTTAGTTTTACTTAATTCATATTCATATTTGTAGCGGTTCGTGTATTCATATTCGTATATATATTATATTTATATACACTCTAAATATTACAATTACTTCTAATAATAATTCACTTGGGATAAAGTTATTTTCTGACAAGTACTTCAAATAATACTAGTATTCATCGTCGGCCTTGCCTGAATCGAGTTGACACGCGCTTATCCGGATCTGCATGAAATTCTTCGTCGGGATTTATGACCTATCCAGCGGGATCTACATATTGCTTCTTGGATTGCCTTGATCCTTATCGTTCAATGAGATCCTCTTTCATTTGCCAAATCTACCATGTGCAAACATCAATATTTTTAATCAATATATGTATGGAACTAAATGCTAGGAATTGTTATTAATTCTATACGTACATCGAATTCTTGTTGCGTCATCCTTTTGGTACTAAACGGGTGGATGACTCACATACATAGTACCCACATATGTTGGCTCCTTTCGCCTGTGTCAAACACTATATATATAGATAGGTTATGAAATACTCATGGCGTTTAAAGAAATGATAGTAGATGAGTGATATGTATTTATACTGAAAAGTCAAGTTTAAAATGAAGATCTCACAGCTTGTCTATGACTCCTATGTGTTTTCTGCGGAAACGAGCCCATACCTTTTGGAGGATGTGTATAAGATTTTGATAATCTGTTGTTGGTTTCCTCAAAGAGTCTAACACCATAACTCGACCATGATCGATCAAAGCAAGATCCATTGAAACCTGTTGATACACTTATATAGATGAAATGTTGGATGTACTTATTATCAAATTGAAGGGATGAAAATAGAGTCCAAGGACTCACTTGAAGTTATACGGCAATAGAATGAACATACATGCATGCTGAATATCCAAGGCACTGAATATGATTATCCAAGGCACTGAATATATTGTTCTCGGTTCGATTTCGGCCATTTGATTACATGTGCTCGTTTATAATATCCGGGTCCATGAAAGCCGATGTTATAAATCCTCTTTCTTCGGTATTCTTTCACCTTCATCATGCATGATGCAAAACAAAAGAGGGGATGAGAAGGCACTGACGTAGTAGAGGTAGAGTATAGAATGAGAGAAAACACTTACACAAATAATAAATGCACTGATGAAAGACTTGTCTAGGGTGTCTTGATGGTATAGAAATCAAAGACTAACAAATTGGATCCATACGTCTCTCTATCCCCCGATATAAGTAGCCACTTTGAATTCGAGATGCGAACATTACCATTTGATCTGCAAATTTCTTCATGTACCAATCATGCAACTCACACATTCTCGTTGGTAGCATCTTCAGAAACTCTGGCCACATAAGAGGTTCCCCCAATTTAAATTCTTTTCTGCCAACCCCTGGTTGGATCAGGATATGTTCATCCCTTCGGAGTTGAGCTTTTGAGAGGCCGGTTTCCACCACAAAGTCAGCAGTAGCTTCATCCTCTTTTGAAAGCACCTTGAGAGGAGGTACTGTCAGTGTTTTTTTAGCACCGGCTAGTGATTCTCGTGGATGCGCATTTAGTGGCGGATGGTAATGCAGGAAGACACAAGGATTTATACTGGTTCATGCCGCTGGGAGGCGTAATACCCTATGTCCAGTTCATGCTCCTCGTGTATCCTGCACTGGTTTGTAGTAGGGGATTACAAACGGTCGAGAGAGGGACAGGCATCCCAAGTCTCTAAGATCGGTGGAAGGGAAGAGTGTTCATGGCTCTCGTACGGTTAGGGCGGGTGCCGGCGAGAACTGCCCGGAGTTCTTCCTACCTCTTTCCCAGCGGAGAGAGCATGCTCGTGTGCTTCGGAGAGGGACCAACTGTGTGCCTGATCTCCCAGAGCTCTCTCCTGGGTTCGGATTCGGTTCCCCAGGCACAAAATCCTGTTCTCTTCCCTTTATACGATAGGGAGGAGAACAATGTACAATTGTAGAGCTAGAGAGAGAGATAGTATGTGTGGCGCCTTCTCCGTTGTGCTGGTCGTCGTGTATCCTCCTGACCCTGCCGTCATCGTCCTCCGCCTCCGCGGCGGGGTTCATCTGACCCCGTGGTCTACGGAGCGGGATACGCGGCGACGTCTTGGTCTTGATGCAGCACGCCCGGCCCCTACCCTACGCCCTACAACGCCGTAGGACGTGACAGAAAGGGGCACTCCATTGTGCATCGTGTTAGTGCAGGCCATGCCAGAGCATGCCCGGTCTCCTATCCGCCTATTCTACTGTCAGTCTTGCACAGTGCGGGTCGTGATGGGTCCCTTCTACAGGTAGGATGCAACCCCTCGTCCGTCCAGCCACCTGACGAGGCGGGGCCCATTCGATAGATCGGGCGAGGTCTTTTCCTCCCTTAGGTCGGGCGGAAGAAGTCCTCCTCCTTAGGTCGGACGAGGCGAAGCCCCTCCACGTAGGTCGGTGCTGGTTGATGTCGCCATCAAGTTGCCTGACGGAGTGACTTAGCCTTCCTCTAATCCTCTGCCTTTAGGTATTCATTACATTTATACCCGACAGGTACCAATTGGTTGGGTTGTTCTCTGAGCTGGGAATTTGGTTGTACCCACGGTTACTCTTCTTTTCATAGGACTTTGTGATTGAGCCGTCATAGTCCGACAGAGTTTCTTTCTCCCTTGGTTGGCACATGATTCCTAGAAAGAACTTCTTCCTGGCTAGATCCACTGGTTGCTTCGGCTTAGGCTTTCTTGGCTCAAAGTGATCTATAATCTACTTTCTCACACTTGCTTGCAATTGCTCGTCAGTCATCTCATGTGCTAACTTCTTAGGTGGAATCTTCTCTTTGTTCTTAAGTGGGTTCTTCTTCAACCTAGGAGGTGGCGGTGGTGGGACCCAAGTTGTTGCTTTTTTCCTCACCTTAGGAGGTGACAGACTAATGCTAGGGTCCCTTGGTGCATCCGGTGACGGCAGTTCCATGCTAGGGTCCCTTTGTGCGGCGGTGACTGTGGACACATGCTAGGGTCCCTTTGTGCGGCCGGTGACTACGGACCCATGCTGGGGTTCCTTTGTGCTGCCGGTGACATCGGGAGCCGGTACTAAATTTCCGCTAGCCGTTGCCCGTTGGAGTAGGTGGCGCGCTTTAGTGCCGGCTGGAGGCTATAGACAATACTAAAATGGCTCTGAGGGGCATTGTGCGCACCACCCGGTACTAAGGGTGCCTTTGGTTGGGCTTTTGACTGTGGCTTTTGCCTCCAAATGCCAAAGTTCAACCAAAGGCTCAAAAGCTAGAGGTGGTTTTGCCCAAAAGCAACTTTCATCTACAAATCAAAAGTACCCCCCCCCCCACTTTCACTGGCTTTTGGGTCAAAAAATTACCCATCTGCCACATGTTATGAGATACCGGCTCGCATTCTATTTTTCTCGTCGCTCTTCTCCCTCTCGCCTAGCCACGCCGCGATCTCTCTCTGTCGCCATCGCCGGCCGCTAGGAGGTCGCCCTGCCGCCAGGAGCTCGTGTTGCCGCCGTGACCCGCCCCTAGGAGCTCGCCCCGCTGCCGTCGCCCAGCCAGGAGGTCGCCCCGTCGGAGCTCGCCCCGCCGCCGTCGCCCATCGCGATCTCGCCCCGCCGCTGTTGCCTCGCCGCGAGGTTGCCCCGCCGCCATTGCCTCGCCATGAGGTTGCCCTGTCGCCGGGAGCTCGCCTTGCCGCCGTTGCCCGCCGCCAGGAGAGCTCCGATTCCGTCGCCCCAGCAGGAGGTCGCCCTGCCGAAGCTCGCCCCGCCGTCGTCGCCTCGCAGTGAGGTCCCCCCACCGCCGTTGCCTCACCATGAGGTTTGCCCCGCCATCGCTTCTTCCTCGAGCGGCGCGAGCTCAGGCAGCCCCCACGGTGAGGTCCAGATCCGGCGGACGCCTTGGGCGAGCAGGCGCCGCTGCGGGTGAGGTCCGGTGCCAGCGTAAGCCTCCACGGTCGAGTGAAGTGGTTCGTGCAGGAAGAACCAGCTGACTAGTGGGGTCCACTGGTCAGTGAGAGAGGGGGAGAGAGTTGAGTAGGAGTGTTGTGTATGACATGTGGGGTCCGCAAAGCAGATTTTCAAACCCACAACCAATTCAACCAAACAGTCTTCTGCTGTTCCTACAACTGTTTTTTTCCACAGGTCACAGCTCACAGCAGTTTTTTCAAAAGCCACAGCTCAACCAAACACACTCTAAATTGAGGCGTTAGTACCGAACCAAAATGCGAACAGTACTAACCTCCGCAGACTTAAATTGAGGCATTAGTACCGAACCAAAATGCGACCGGTATTAACCGCATACAAATGCTCCATTTTCAGGTAGTGCCACTGCCCACGTGATGTGCCATTTAGATGTAATACTTACTGTTCATACAGTGTTGCACGGATTTTAAACAATGGAAGATATATAGGACTGATTCTTTGTGGGGCCCCGATGTCAAGCAGGCCTTTTGGGCCGAGTCCGTAGGTAGCAGACCAGCGGGTGACGCCTTTTTTTTCAAAAATATATGCCGAATAGGAAAATTTTCAAAAATGGGTCCCTATCGCCCTCTAATGGGCGACAGGTGGCTGTCGCCCAACCAGTTGGCGACAGGACCTAAATGTAAAAAATATTTTACATTTAGATCCTGGTGCCCAGAACGCATTAAACAGTGAACTTATAAAATTGATATAAAATCGTAAAAAAATCGGAAAAATACAATCTTAACATTTTAACTGTTCTGGATTCTATGAAATAAGATCTACAACTTTTGTTACATAAAGTTTTTCATTTGATCATTGTATCTAAATCAAGAAAAATAGTTCTTGTACCTAGAAAAATCTGAAATAATTCATTTGGTTAGTTGTGCTTATCTAAAATTTACCAAACTTTTTTATAGCTCTTAGGAAATAAAATAATGGTATTGTAAAAATGATGGCTTCTAATACTCAGTATAGCATTATGGATAAATAACCCATTTAATCTAGACATATTGCAAGATCTAATTTAAAAACTTATTCTAGAAATGTTTTCTGGGCCTACCAATTTTGTACAAGCCTATACTCACCATATGCAACACTCTAGCCAAAGATGACATGCATCTAAAGGATGGATCTTGAGATTTAAATAAAAGTGCATTAAACTGGTATTTAAAATAGAGTAAGATACATTGATCAAATGAAAAACTTTATGTAACAAAAGTTGTATATCTTTTTCATAGAATCCAAAACAGTTGATTTTGTATTTTTCTGATTTTTCTCCGATTTTATATCAATTTTACAAGTTCACTATTTAATACGCCCTGAGCGCCAGGACCTAATATTTTTTTTTTACATTTAGATACTGTCGCCAACTGGATGGGCGACAGCCACCCATTTTATTTGCGTCTGCAGTTTTCATCTATCAATGGCACGTTTAGCTGACTTGTACACATCTACTAGGGGCATCCCCAGCTCACAAAAAGAAAATGAGCGGAAGCACCCCGGCCTAGTGCTCTCGTATCAAGTAAGTTTGCGGCTTCCCAAAAGCGCTTAAGTGAGAAGATGTCGGCAGGGCACACACGTGCAGCGAAAGAAGGATACTGTACCTTATAGCTGCCTGCCCTCAAAAGAGGAAAAAGCAAGATACTGTAGATGGAAATGTGAATGTGGATATCCAAAATATCATACATTTGTATCCGCTTAAATATCGATATGGATATATGTATTTGTATTCAAATTTTATTGATTTTCTCTATCCGAATTCACATCCGTATTCAATAATATCCAATACTATCGTATTTTGTTTGTTCCAAAACTATTAAAAAAGTTATATTCATTTCCCATAACCCATACTATTAATTTTTATAACAAAGATATAAGAAGATTAAATATACTTTAAATATTCTTATTTTATCTTAAAATTACTTTTATACTTTTTTATTTATATTAATAAACATATTTATATATTTATTGAAATTATTTCACTTCTAATTATATTTTTATGTATTTATTTATTAAATATTTATAGATAAATAAACTATGTTTAACTAGCTATCTTTGTTATATTGTTATGCTTATAACAATTTTGGATTTAAAATACCAATAAAGAAAATAGCTAAACGTTATCTTATATGTCTAAGGTATCCGTCGTGTCCGACATATCCGAATTTGTATCGTTATCTGATTTAAAATATGGTAAAAGATGCTATCAGAATCCGATTCCATGCGAATACAATCCACTTCCATCTTTATAGGATACAATACGTGTTTCATTGCTGCGCGGATTTGATGATCTGCGATGTATATATCCAACTAGTCTAGGGGCGAAGCTAATTAAGATAAAATTCATCGTAGTACACTTTCCATTGCATAGAAGCGAACTAGTATAATTTACTTGATATAAAATTAAGTTTACTATTATTGGGAACCTTTTTTTCTCCACGGCGCATGTGCACCATTAGGAAAGTGAATATGACGTCACCCGTGGGCATGTCTCCTGCGTGTTGCTATGGCTACGTCGTACTTCCTTTGTTCCACAAAGAATGAAATTCTAGGTTTTACAATTTTTTCTCACAAAAAATGGAATTCTAGTATTTACGGTTACATGTAAAAAAGGATTATCAATAGTTAAAGTTTTACAAGTTTGACTATATAATACTCCCTCCATATTTTTTTAGATGTTGTTAGGACATAAAATTTTAGTTTATTTTAGTACACTTATTTGGTTTGAAACGACATCTAAAAAGATACAGAGGTAGCGAAAGAAAGGAGCCGAGGGGCGCCGACGCCGCCGCCACTGTTTGCGGCCCCCGTTCCCTCGCCTCCGGCCTCGCTGCCGGTGGTGACGAGGAGCGGGGGTCCGTCTCTTCAACAGATCGCCTGTCTTCGTAGGGTCTTAGTCGAGTCCATCTAGGTCTAGGGTTTGCTCGCCGTCGATGTTCAGCGGTGGAGTTAGGTTTTGCCGGAGGAGTATGGCTCCTCTGCGGCTTGCTTTTCCTGGCGACGCCGGCGATGCGGAAACGACGGCGGCACAACGGTATAATTTCTCCCAGCCTCTTCCGTTCTCCGATGGCGATCTACTCTGACGTCAACGGAGAGGCTGGGGAGACCTGTCCAGGAGTTGAGGGCCGGCGCATCGTCGTCTTCTTCAGGTGATGATATTGTTGACCCTGTTAATCTCGAGGAAGATGATCTTTGGTGAAAATCTGAGCTTTACTCGGGTTGCCGGCGGTGGAATCGAAGGATGCGTCGTGGGTACGGGAGTTGGCCGATGCATTTGGGAGGCAGTGTACTCGGCTGATTCGCCTAGAAGTAAGCCCTCCTCTGCGGCCTCCACCTTGTGGAGATTGGCTCTGGTGCCCGACGATGATTGGGAAGCGGCTTCGGCAGCGGTGATGAACGGATCTCTGAAGTCTTCGAGGAAGATGAACAGGAGCTTTGGACTTCTTTGTAATTTTTACTTTTCTTTGGGGTCCTGTTTGTGAAAGAGCCAGTGTAATGCGCTAAGATCAATATATTTTCCTTCTAAAAAAATACGGAGGTAGTATTATCCAATTGTGAAATATGTACTGTAACCAAAACAAGTACACTAGCGAAACCTGCAGCCTTTAATTGGTGTGAGATAGAGGCGGATACATAATGTAAGCATTGTTGTCCTATGTCATTGTTTCGAAAAGTGCTAGGTGCTCGACCAGCAAGGCTCCGCCTAGCGCCTAGTGAAGACGCCTAGGCATTTGTAGTTTTTGCAAGTGGCTAAAGTGACACCGTGTTAAATAGAGAAAATATGGCATATTAAGATAAATAATTTGATATTGTCAAGTATACAACAATAGTTCACCTTTTTTCTCACCCTAATATATTTTTTCATGCTATTGTAAATAAGGTCCTAAATTAAACTTCTTTACGCCTAAGGTGCTAGGCAACGCGGGGTTGGTCTCCCTAGGGCATTTTGAAACAGGCCTGCAACACCAATAACCTAAAGCAGTGTAACACCCAGGAAACTTCGGACGGTCCGCGCTAGAGCAGCGGACGGTCCGCCCAGGTAACAACCAGATATTTTACCTCTTTGTGGGACCCATCTATCATATCCTCCTTTCTCCTCCTCACGTCGACCAGAGACGAGCGGAGCTCGTCCGCTCGCTCCACCGTCACCCCTTCCTTCGATCTCCCTCCTCCGGCCACCATACCTCGATTTCTTGCGTGAGCATCTTCCCTAGCGCCTCCTCCACCTTCCCCAATCCCTAGCCCGGCTTCTCCCCGGCCGGAATCGCCCCAATCGCCGCCGGTCACCATTGGAGCCGCTTGAAGCTTTGCTCCACCGTCGATCCGCCTCTCCGGTCATCTTCCGCCCGAACCGACCGCGAGAATGGAGTCGTGGTTAGTTACTTGTGCTTCCCGGCCTTTTTCCCCTTCTGTTGTGCGCCGCCGGCGCCGGTGAATGGCTGCCGCCGCCGTGTCTGTTGCCGCTTGTCGTGCGATGTTGAAAAGGCAAACCACGGACGGTCCGTCCAGGAGGGCCGGACAGTCCGCAAGTCAGGTTAGAATTTGTCCAGAGGCGTTGTGTTTCTGGTGGTCTCATGTAAATGAACCGCGGACGGTCCGCCAAGGAGGGCCGGACGGTCCGCCGGTAAGATTAGAAATTTGTCCAGAGACGTCGTTGTCTCTGGTGGATTGATAGAGTGGACTGCGGACGGTCCACTAATGGAGAGCGGACAGTCCGCCGTAGAGCTTGAATTTTATCCAGAGACGTTGTTGATTCTGGTGAGTTTGCAAAGGTGTACTGCGGACAGTCCGTTACCGGATCGCGGATAGTCCGCAGTATAGTTTTAAGTTTACCCAGAAATGTTGGTAGTTCTGGTAGGTCGACAAGATTGAGCTACGGATAGTCCGCTGCCGCATAGCGGATAGTCCGCCAGCTAGTTCATTTTGAGTGTGGTTCTTTTGTAAGTAGGGAAGTTTAGCTGCACTAATTTGTATCATATGCACGTGCATTAACTGGCATTTCATATATATTCATGCATATGTATTATTGCACCTCATTTAGGTACGCTACATGTACACATGTGGACGCGAAGCACACGATGTTGGAGCCGAACCACAAGACGGTGTTCGATGGACATCTCTAGAAGCTGGAAGGACCCGCTGAAGAAACCGAAGACCCGGCCCAAGGTCGGAAGGGCCCAAGGACGAAAATAATATTAACACTAACTTAATGTTACCCTCAGGCAAGCCCCGGTGCATGTCCTATTATTTTTAAATTTATGACACTTACATATATTTCTAATACTTGTGCATTAGGTTCAGGAATTGTTTGGAACCCTAGTTGCATGATCCTTAGGTTTCCCTAAGTTATACTAGTATGTATTGGACGATAGCAGTGCTATGCTTAATGGTTCCCGATAGAAGACGAGTGATATTTTGTCACTCGCGAGATATAGGATGTTTAGAAGTCGAGTAATTTCTGGTTACTCGCGAGATATAAGGTATATTAATATTTCAGTACTTGAGTTGTGAATTTCCTATGGAATGAATGGAGATTTAAGACCGGACGGGAAATGATGATGATGCATAGGTATGGCAGCAGGACAGGGTTCATGGGTGTCTTAGTCCCGTCTGTGTCGATTAAGGACCGGTCGTTGTCGGCAGTGCTGATCGGGAATTGAATTATACTAGCCGCATGCCGGGAGTAGTAGGTAGTCGAAACCGGTAAGCCGAGTACTGCCTTGTTTCGAAAGTACAGAACTTCTACCCACCCCGTAGGGCGAGTCGAGTGGCCGCGGAGAATCGGGATGCATATGTTTACTTTTGGTGGTCTCTCGTAGGACTCGGCTGACTATATGCAGGTGGGGCGGTTCTGTAGTTCGAGGCAGGGAGGTGAAAGGTTGGTGCGTGGGGTCCGACAGGGCTTTTGTGTGCCGTATTGGTTAGGTCCACATTGCAAGGTTAAATCGAATCGATTCGCCGTGTCTCGCGGTTATGAGAGCCTTGATCTCTTTGCTGCATCGTAGCAAAATGTTAGAATGTGAGTTATATATATATATATATATATATATATATATATATATATATATATATATATATAATGTTGAACACATTGAATTATTTTGATTGCACCATCATGTTTGCTATAGTTGGTTCCTGCAAATATTAGATGACAGTTAATTCATATAGAATCTGGGGCTAAAATAATGAAAGTAAGGAATTACTTGAGTCACTTTTTTTGCAAAATAACCACTAGCCAAATGACTTGCATGTCTAGGTATGTGGGCTAAGTATACCCACTGGTCGGGTAAGTCTTGCTGAGTATTAGTTGCTCAGGGTTTGTTGTTTACCCTATTTCAGGTATAGGAGCTAACTAGGCTTCACATCGGTGGGCTCGATGTGGCGCCTTGTCTTCACGTCTAAGTAGTTCTTGACTTATTTAATTTGTTTTATTTATTCTCTAGTAAAAATGCTCTGTAAGTTAGATTCTCTTCCACTGCTATCTTTTCTTTTGTAAGTTTTAAATTTAAAGCTGTTTTGTAAAAGTCTTAATATTATTTACTATTTTTGTAATATTTTATCATGCTGGTACCTTCTGCGCTTGCCTTCGTGCGAGACTTCTGGTGTGTTTCGATTGGCCTGTGGGTTGGAAACAACCTGTCAAGTTATACTTAATTAAGCTAATGCGTCTGATGCATTAAAATGATGGCGGTTACGTTTAATTAAGCGTTTTAACTCGGTGGGTCTGTCACAAGCAGTTACCTTTACAACACTACAGTAGTTGTTTAATTGATAACTCTACCGCTTTAGCAAACTAGTAATTACTTGATGGCACCAAATGACATCAATGTTGTAGATCCGATCGGCCAGGGATATAGCGCAAGTAGTGAAAAAAGATTGACAAAAAACTAAGGGAGGAAAAGAGTGGAGCTTTATTCCATCTAGAAAAGCATATATAAGCTTAGATGGTATCATATATTTTCTTTTTCCACATTTATAAAAGCATATTCTGGTGAAATGAAAACAAATCTTAAAGATGTAAACTCTGGTACTTAGATTTTTTTACAATGAATCTCAGCTACAAAACCATATATATCAAAGGCTATTCAAAATATTGTAGTTAAGAAATTATTTGTTGAAACTTACTTCCTCCAATTTAAAATACTTTGTTATTTTAGAGTTATGTACAGATATTAATAAACTGAATCAAGTGTCCCTGTTACCTTTCACTTATGATGCGTTTGTTTGCAAGAGTGACGGTATTCGTTTGACAACGGCAAAGAAGGGGGAAAAAAGGCAAAAGAAAATACCGGATGGTTTTGGATGTCATATATATTGAAATAAGTTGGTTGGGGGGGGGGGGGGGCGGGGGTGACGGGGGCGTTGACGTATATACTCAAGGTTCAAAAAGGATTGGAGGGTTGGGAACGTGTACTCATTTCCTTAGCGAGTCGGATGGTTCCTCTTTGCAGTAACTCTACCCACAATGCGCGCCTTGAGATTAATATTCACTGGAAATGAGGAGTCTCACAAAAAAAGGAACTGCATAGATTAAGAGAAGATTGTTAACGTAATTAATGGATTGATAGGCATTTATAGTTGGTGCCCTTAGTCACTATGCTACCTGGAAATATAGCTATCATAACTGAATAACTGAATGGAGGGAGTATATATATGTTTACCATTATATTTCCTTGAAATCTCGTAATGCAAACCTACTAGTGTCTGTCGTCAGTGCTCTCCATCATCTACAATCCAAGGGTAGTAGCTGGAGTTGAGGATCCACCGGAGCTCGCCTCGCGCTGACGATGTGGGGCCGCCAAGGGGCTGCGGTGTGACGTCAGTTCGAAAGCAAGACACAAGAGCAGAGTGGGAGGTGGGTAAAGGAATAAAAGAGAGCCGCAACGCGGGTCCGACCGACAAAACACCCAGAACAAAAGACGTACCACAATAGGAGAGAGGGAGAGAGGAGACCATGGATTCGATCCTTGAAGGGAGTATAGTACTGTAGTACTCCTATAACACTAGCTCTCCATCTCCCTCTCTCTCTCTCATCGATGAGCAAGCAAACACAATGAATCATCACGTGTACGGACAACTATTTCCTCGGAGAACTGGAGCACGCAGCAGTACTGCCGCAGGGATGACTCTGATTCTGTGGGTGTCTTTTGAGATGTCAACAGTACTGTTCCTCCCTGACTCGCCCTGCATGCAGTACAAGGAGCATTTACAAATTTTCAAACTGTGCTGCTCGTCGCTCAAGGAGCATGTACTCGTACTAGATTTCATTCTGACTGACTGTCGGCAAATATCCCATCTCCGATCCCCCACCGAAAGAGAAAAAAAGTTACTGATCGAGATAACTTTGCAGTACTGTGACTGAGAATATAATGTGATCTCTAGCTCCCTTGCAAGTGGACCGGATGCTCGGTAAATAATAAACGGGTGTATATAGTTTTGTTCAAACATGTTCTTTCAGTCTCTAAAGCCGTTTTTTTCACTTTAACACTCAAGTTAATTGAACTTATTAATAACTATCTTGGTAACTTTAGCGGAACAGGGTTGACGCATGGATTACAAACCTATAGGTGACTGAAGTGACTGAAGGAGTGTGTGTTTGTGTGTGTGTGTGTGTGTGTGTGTACAAACCTATCGCGGAAGGAGTGTGGTTAGCTAGACATATATCTCTAGAGAATGAGGTCAACAAATAAATAAAGAAAAATAATGGTTTGTACATCTGTGAGATGCATTCATGATTAAGAACTTCCAAGAGCTAGCATTGTTTCATTAGTTAACAAAACTTATATATGCTGTGTAGATCATCTTGGAGAGGACGACTACCATATTCTCACAGAACGAACAAATAGAATAAATAAGCACTGCACACTTTTGATGTGCATTACTGATCGAAATGCATGCATCCACAGCTTAGTATGCATGGAAGCATATCGATGTTGGAGAAATTTTGAAGAATACCAATATTTTAGGGAAAAAGTAACACGTCCAGTTACAAAATAGTGTCTGATTTAGTCCAGAAGGCACAATCCGTACTACAAATTTCTAATGTAGTTTAATTGTGAAGGATAAAAAAAATGATGAATGAGTATCTCTCACGATGAACCTACTCATACCATTGTACTGCCATGACTGCTAGAAAAATTTATAAATGGAATTGTTTCTCAGCTCATTATGGTTGCAAAAGATACAATCTGCATGATCACACATGTATATGCATTAATGACCAAAATATACTTTTGATTGCAAGAAGTGGATATTATATATTTTTTTTGTAAAAGGGAATTTTATTAATTTCAAAGTGATACATCAAGGTGAAGGAATGGATATTATGTAAACAGCTATCTCATTTAGGTAGCTACATTCAATTCTTCACAAAGACAATTGCATTTCTTTACGTACGACAGACATTCATAGAAAATCAGCCTCACCATGTACTAGGAAAAATCTCAAAGTAAAGCCTCTTTATTACAAAAAACAAAACTCTTATGACAAGGTACTGTTGTTTTTTGCGGGTACACAGTACCGTTGGCGAGTCATTATGATGAAAACTCCAAATACTGGTAGATAATTGATGAAGACAACATGACATATCATCGTGCTGGCAACCAGAACAAAAAAGATGACGATGAGATGACCAGAAAACAAAAATGGAACGAAACCGAAAGAGAAAGCGAAGAGAGAGACAACATTGCACTTGGAAAAGAAGTAAGATGACAGGAGAAGCAATTATATGGATTCGAGAAGCTTATGTTATGTATGCAGATTTAATTCAGATATATCGTATCGATACCGACATGTGATGTGCAACTTTTGGTGTATGCTTACATCTTTTTTTTTCTTTTTACATATATGTGCACAAAGCCATGGCGAAATTGTTAAAGAAATAAATTAAAAATGTATGCTAGTTAAAGGGCGCTGATCATTCTCTGTGAAGTCAACACGAAAACCCCTTCAATCTTTTCCTTTTGCAAGCGGGACATCGCAACTAATGTTGTATAAAATTATCTCTATAATACCGTAGGTTCAACAACTACTTTTCAAATATTATGTGTGTGTGTGTGTGGTGTGGACCCTTTGTTCTCCGCTCCAACGATAGTGCCATCTGAGACGACTGAAATGTGAATCTGAATGGGACCTAGAAAATGGAGGGAAAACTAAGGGAATAAAATAATGGATAAGAGTCACCACAGGCTGCACTAACGACACAATCATGATTGTTAGTTGTTAATATAAGCAGGAACACACATTATACTAGCTAGAAATCCAAATCAATGTGACCCCATGCCACTCAAATTAAATGAGCAAACAGTAAAAGCTTGAGCATGCATCCTGAATATATATATATATATATATATATATATATATATATATATATATATATATATGATGAAATAAAGACATCATATCTGGGATATAAAGTAGAGAGAAGGTTATGTTTCTCTACGTCCGATCCTGCAAATTAAATTTTCTTCACTGATATGGATGTTTTCTTATATATTTACTAGCTCCTAACATGATCCTACAAATTCCCTTAGACCTCTCTTATACCAACAACCAATAACATAATAACAGTAATAAGCAACTAAAAATTTTAAGATGGAGGTGGGATATATTGATTAGAATTGGGATCGAGGTGATGGATTGGAATCAAAAGGGCCGGGTATGTAGATGATCTACACTTATCACGAACTCGGCGCGGATCCTTGTGCCTCCTTTCTTGTCGCCGTCGTCGCAGCAGCGCCGGTACTAGTTGCACTAGCACTGGAAGCACTTGTAGGAGGAGGCGGCGCCGAGGATGGCGGTGTCGTCTGTTGTGGTTCACCGGGCGGCGACGGTTCGTCCTCCTCCTCCTCCTCCTCCTCGCCGGCGGCTCCTGACGACCCTGCGCCCTCTGCGGTCACAACAAGGGGCGGCGCGACGGGAGGGGCGGCGGCGGCGCTCCCGCGCTTGCGCTTCTTCTTCTCGTAGGGGATGCCGCGCGCCTTGGCCTGCGCCTCCCGCACCTCGCGGAGGTAGATGCGCACGGCGCGGGCGGCGAAGGGGTTGGACTCGGGGCGGCCGCCGGACTCCTCGTACGCGGCGCGGAGGCGGCCGATGAGCGCGTCGAGGCTGCCCCAGGCCTGGCGCAGCGGGCACGCGCAGGGCGCCGGCGGGTTGGGCTGGCCGAAGTAGGCGCAGCCCTCGGCGTGGACCTTGGTCTTGCCGAACTGGTCCAGGTAGCGGAGGAACTCGATGACGTGCGCGCCGCTGCAGCGCGCCAGCGTCAGCGGCGGCTTGTGGTTGCGCAGGTACTGCAGGAACGTGTTCCAGTCGCGCCGCTTCTGCGACTCGTACCGGCTGAGACCCGCGGGCGGCGGCGGCGGCGGCTGCTGCGCCAGTGGCTGCGGCTGGGGCGGCGCTTCCTGCGGAGCCACTGCCCCTCCTCCTGCCGGCTGTTGCCTCTGCGCTCCCTCTTTCTGTGGCGCTTCCTGCTCTGCCTGCCGGCTCGACGACGCGGCCTTGGAGGCGGCAGAGGACGACGTCGACGACGGCCCGGCCTCCGCCGGCGCGCTCGTTGTTCCCCCGCCGCTTGGCGCGTCGGGGCCAGGCTCCATGGCTAGCTCGACTGCTCCGCGTCTCTCTCTCCTCTCTCTCTCTCTCTCTGCCTGCCCTCTGGTTTGTTTAGGTAGGAGCCGGGGGGGGAGAAAGAGGCTTGCTAGGCAGAGAGAGAATCGAGGATGGGAGGGAGGGAGGTAGAAGAAAGGGAGAAAGAAGCGGCTGGTTGGGAGTGTGGCATCCTTTGCGGCTTTTGTCGCTGGTTGGGTTAATAGCGTCTCCACTACACGCTGTCGACTGCTTAATTGTAATCATTTCTGTTTCTTTTCATTGACGGCTTTTCTTGTATTTACTGCTGTAGTACGTACTAATATACCAAGTGCTACTTCCTTCGGTTTTATTTACATGTCGTGTTCGATTTATCTTAGGTCAATTTTAGCTAATTTTGACAAAATTTTAGAGAAAAATATAGCAGTAACTATACAATCCAACATATGCACTATCAATATATACTTTATGGTGGATTCAATGAAATAAATTTGGTATTATAAATATTACTATTTCTTTCTATAAGTTTGGTACAAATTAGTAAAATTTGACTTAAAACAAACGTAATATGATATGTAAATAAAAACAAAGGGGTACCAACCACTGCGTATGTTTCAGGCAAAGTTTTAAATCGCCGGTTATAGCTTCCGCTATAGATGGCTATAGCTGTTAGGAAGGGCTGCCGCTAAACATCTTAGCCGGCGATTTAAAACATCGGTTTTAGGTCTTGCCTGTGATGTACTTTTTCAATATATATATATATAAATTCTTTCTATACACACTTGTAGTTACTCCCATGTGTGTATCTTATGATATAGTACGTCTCTGATCCAACGAAGAGTATGTACGTGGAGTATGTGTTCGTACTAGAATATCTATGATGGTATATACATTGGGTATGTGACCATACATAGAGTATATAGACATATTTATTTTTATATACTAATACCAAAGTATAATCATAATATATTTAAAAAGTAGGGATACTTTTGAAATTTTCCATATATATATATATATTTGAAGTATCTTAGAATTAGTATATGAACATACTAAAAGTGATAAATTAGTACGTGGACATACATACGATGTTATACTGATGATGGGGAGTAGCTACACGCGAGTATAGAAGAAACTCGTGTGTAGGTACTCTCATCATCAATATGCCATCATGGGTATGTCCACATATTTATTTATCACTTTGGGTATCTTCATATACTAATTCTAAGATACTTCTAATAGATATATACAAAAAATTTCAAAAGCAACCCTATTTTTTAAATATATTATGATTATACATTACTAGTATATATTAAAAATAAGGGAAAAGTCTAATTTTTACCCTCAAACTATCGCAAAAGTCTGGTTTTCAACCTTCAACTACGAAACCGGACAACATAGGCCATTCAACTGTCAAAACCAGGCAAATTTGGCCTTTGGGATGGTTTTGAAGGTGGTTTTGCATTTTCTAAAAAAATTAAATAAATCTAATTAGATTTAAAAAAATAAAAACTAATTTACTTTAAATCAGAAAAATATGAAACTAGTACCAAATTTTTTCTAAAAATGTAACCAATCTATTATTGCTCCATTTGAATCTTAGTTATTAAAAATAATAGGCATAAATGCAAGTAGACAAATATTATAAACATAAAAAAATTAGATCTCAATAGCTCACAAGTCATGTGACAATAGATAGGTTACATTTTTAGAAATTTTTTTATACCCATTTCATAATTTTTTGACTTAAAATAAATTACTTATAAATTTTTTAGTGTAAAATTGAATATTTTTAATTCTCACAAAATGGAAAACCACCTCAGGGGCCAAATTTGTCCGGTTTTGACAGTTGGATGGCCTATATTGTCCGGTTTCGTAGTTGAAGGTTGAAAATTAGACTTTTGCGATAGTTGGAGGGTGCAAACCAGACTTTTCCCTTTCCTCCCTTTTGCATTTTGGGTAGAAAGAAAAGAGAACTTGGTCTCCTAATTCTACCAACCAGTTAGCTAGCAGGAAACCACTCATACAGTAAAGGAATGTCCTTGGCTCTACACAAAGTAAATAATTTAGCTCATTATTCTACATCGTTTAAAGTAATGATGTCAAAGATCAGATATATTTACAAAAAGAAAAATTCTTTGGTCTTTCTACTAGCTATGAGCAAATATGAAAATATATGGACACTGCAGCGACATATATCTGATCATATTCATATTACTTTCTACTTAGGAGACAAATGTTCCTTCATTCCACATCTTGCTTATATTGATGATGCACACATGGAATTTTCCCTCATAGAAGTAATGCATCATATATCTTTTCTTACTTGCATGTTTTTGTAATGCAATTTATGTCTACAGACAACAACTTGCTACATAACCTTTATCCTTTTCAAGAGAATATGCTAAAAACGTTTTTTTGCCAAGAATATGTTTGTCAGATCAGATGTATAATAATCTGCAAAGCCCTACGAAAAAACTAGGCGATTCAATTATATCTTGCAATGTGCCTCTAAAAGAAAGTAAACATTTGCAGGGACCCCAATAATGGAAACAGTAAGAAGGGCTCAATATTTTGGCATCAATTTGCATTCTGTTTAAGTTCGAGAACAGATCATGTTTGGGCCTATACCGGTTTATGCATGCTCGTATCACAATAACCTACGAATAATGTCGCAATATCACGTCTAAACATTAAGAATTTGGGTATTTTGCGTATGTATGTATGAAACATTATTGATGTCATAAATCAAATCAGCTAACTGTTGGCAAGCATACTATTTTGAGAAGCTGACATGATATTCCACGATGTCCTACCTGACCTGACCCAGCCCTGCCACATCACTCTTCCACAGCCCCAGTGATGAGTCCAAAATCATGTTCCAAGTTTCAAAACTCTACATCGAAAACAACAAAGAAAAACAAGCAAAGTGCATACAGATGGAGCAGAATGAAATCACTCTTCGACAGCACGAGCGATGGATCCAAATTCTTATACGCACTAAAGTGACAAAAAGAAATTGAAGAAATTTACTGTCAAAAAAGACATATATATATATATATATATATATATATAAAATCATTTCTACACTCGCCTGTAGCTACTCCCACATGTATATCTCATGATGTATGACGTATCTGACCCAACAAAGAGTATGTATGTGCAGTATGTGATCATACTAGACAATATATGATGGTATGTATATACATTAGGTATGTGACCATACATAGAGTATATGGACATATTTATTTTTAGGGAAAAGTCCGGTTTACACCCTCCAACTATCGCAAAAATCTGATTTGCCTGGTTTTGACAGTTAAATGGCCTATGTTGTCCGGTTTCGTAGTTGAAGGTTGAAAACTAGACTTTTGTTATAGTTTGAGGGTGAAAATTAGACTTTTTCCGGGAGAAAAAGATTTGTGTGAAGAAGACTTCCGATGGAACACTCTTCTGCTAGACGACGACACGTTACACGATATAGACCCCTCTAGCATAGTGCAATATATTTTTTCCGTGTTTATCTAGTTAAGCTTACTGATTTACATATCCAAGAAGACACTATCAAGATACTTTAAGAAATTACTACATGTAACCCATTATACGATGGCTACTTCGCCAATTAACCTCTTTCCAAATTATTGCTGGCATTGTTATAGACATGTAATAAATGGAACGATAGATGTTTTCTGACATTCAAAAAGACATTATCAAATATGATTAGAAGACACGCACTTAACCTGTTAAACGACGCCTATCTTAATATCTTTTGTATTATATATTAATTGATAAAGGTGTAGGAAAACATAATTATGATAGATATAATATTATTTCATAAAAACACATTATCAAGTTATTCTTTCTTTTACTAACTTCTCCCAAGTTACACTATTTAGACCATTTAAATCCTACTAGGGTCAATGAAACCCTCAACACCAGTCTAGGTTCCGAGGCTGGTACAACCTTATTAAAGAAAATATCAGAGGATGTCTCTCTCCCTGGTCGTCGAGTCTTTTTTATGTAATTCTTTTTAACATGGTGTTATCAAAATATTTTTATTACAACCTGAAATTAGCTAGTGTAGAATATTTCCAATCTAAATTTGCCATCGGTGTATTATTGACATGTGGACCCTCCTCAGTCATTCACCGTAACAAATATCAGATTAAAATATTTGCAGTGACATGAGGGGAACTTACTCATTCATATATGTAGATAAATTCAATTCTATTATGCCTGCAATTTTTTTTAGAAGTATCGTTAGTAAACACAGCAGTACGTTATGCTGGTCGATCAATTGTAAACTTATTTCCCTCCCACTGTAGGATTCCGTGCACTAGTTGTATATGTCAACGCTAACCACGATCGTATCATCTTTCTTTATAAAAACTAGGAACATTTCGTTTTTCAAAACTAGAGGAATCACACACTACATATTGCCATTGTTCTTTTTCCGCTCTCCTGTTTGATCCAGCTAACATTATTGGTCATGGACAACAGGAAAAAATAACTCAACTTAGATTATCCACACTCTACATGTATTGTACCCAAGCTATTGTAAGCTACTTGTAAAGCTTTCACCACACGACACATATTCGTATTAAAAAATCACTAGTGGTTGAGGGCCAAAGAATAAAAAACAAAGTCAGTTATAGTTTGGTGCATGCACTGTACGCACACTTATGGAGCCACAGAGGGGACAAACCCTAATCATGATCACACACACTAAGCATTTATTAGAATTCAAAGGGCACAAACGATTAATTGAAAATGTAGTGCTTGACAATCAGGGGCACTACTCACTCTTTTCTTTTGTTTTGTTTTTGCATGTAGGGCACTATACGCAGATCGACTGGACATGCATCCATCGATCTTACTGTAGACACGAGAATTGAGGGACCGAAACTGGCGACCAGAGGGGGGTTAATGGGAGCCGATCAAAATTTCTTTCGAAATTGATCCGTCGGCCTATATTCCAAAAATCACCACAAACCCTCAAATCCTATATGAGGTGTGGAGTAGCTATAGAAGAGCTAAACCAACACAAATCACCCCTAGGAACGAGCGAGAGAAAACACGGAAGCTATCGAGAAAAACTGCAGACCTCACAGTCAGGGACCGGTCAGACCGCTCGCTCTGGGCGGTGAGACCGATCGGGTTGGATTTGAAATTCCAGACCGGTCAGACCGGTTGCTCTAACCGGTCAGACCGGTTTCTGCGACCGGTCAGACCGCTTCTGCCCAGAACAGTATTCCAGCCCGCAAACTCGAGGTGATTTCAAGATTACTCGTTCAAATCATCACCAAATGGTCTCAAAATTTACAGGGAGGTTCCTGGGATGGAGACGAACCTCTCCACAAAAAGAATTAACCCAAAACGCAAAGGATCACTAGAATTTTGAGGGGGAAAGATGCAAAAGAGGGTTTTCTAAAAAACTCCAAAAACCTCAATCCGAGGGACTCGTGATTCTCGGGGGTTTAGCTCTAGGCTAGATGGTCAAGAAGCAAATCACGGAGTCCCTAAACCCACCAGGAGAAAGCTTTGATCCCAAAAACCACCAAAAGAGAGGAAATCAATCCATGAACAAAAGATGAACGGGAACACAAGAGAGCTGCTCAAAAGGGTCCTCGATTTCATTCAAATTCATCGTGATTTACAGAGGAATTCATCTATACAAGAGCTAGACCTCCACCCATTCATCCACCCTCTCAAATTTGTGGACCTAGCTATAATCTAGACCACGTTTTCCATGGAGACCTCGGCCTAACCCTAGAACAGAGAGAGGAGCAAGGAAAAATAGAAAAAGGACTCGTGGCTTGGAGGCTCACCTATCTAAGGAGGCAGGTGAGATGTATTTATATGACCTCGGGGGCGACCGGTCAGACCGGCCCCTACCCAGAAATGACCTCCACCCTTACTCGTACACTAAAACGCTCATAGGGGCAAAACCAGAAAGGGTACAAGATCTCATCCGACGGCGGAGTTTCTTTCTTCGACTCGAAGCCTTCTCCGCGATGCCGCCACGTCGATGCAGATCTGATCCGCGGTTTTGAGGGGTCTGTGAAACCCGGTGAGGTGTCCGGTTTTGTGAAAACCGCCAAAACTCCATGCGCGGGAAGATTCCCGCCTCCACGCCGTGGCCCTAGACGCCGTTCCCGCCTTGGCCTTCTGATGGCCCTAGACGCCGCCCGACGCACGTCACCTCCTCGCCCGCAGTGAGGCCCTAGACGCCGTCGACGCCCATCACCTCCGCCAGTCCCGAGACCGACGCCCGTGCCTCCACGACTTGGCGTCTTCAACCGCCGTCCGCCAGCTTGGTTTTGTGGCGCAAACCAAGAAACCCGCCATCCACCGGTGCTTGCGCCCTCTGATGAGCCCATGGCTCCTCATGCTTCAGCTATTATATTTAGGAAGAATTCCAATGTGTCAAATATTTCTATTCCATTTGAATTACTAAAAAATAATTTGGAAGATCATTCTTATATGAAGCTTGGTGATTTTTATATTGACCTGAATCGTGTCAAGGAGGTCAAGAACAGCAAAGTCGGACTGACCTTTATGGGAAATAATCTACTCAAGAAACTAGAAGATAAGATGAAGTGGAAACCAAGTATTATTCAGTTTGGTTCCATGCCGGCTACTGAGCTCACGTGAAGATGCATCATTTATTCTATTCCACATATATAGTAGCCGCAATATTTTATTACTTAATTATTTTATAGCACGTCATTTGAGTCCTAGGTAATTGGTCACGTACGTAATGGTTTTGGGATAGCTAGTTGGTCACGTACGTGGTGGTTTCGGTCGAGTCCAACCAGGTGGTGTGTGTGCGTTGAGTCCAAGTCAGAGTTGAGGCCTGCGTGCCTATATTAGAAGTCATCTTCTGTAATAGGAGATTAGATTGGAATATTTTTGTGTCTCTTGTCTAGGGTTTCTCCTACGAACGAGAGAACATCTGATCTCATCTACCCTTCCGATCCCTCTCGGATTTGTGTGGAGCGCGTGATCGAGTTGCTACATCTCGGGCGCGTTAGCTTGGATTTCTTGGTGAGATCCCTCCTCTTCTGATCATGAGTTGCTACTCACGAGTGGAAGGACCTGCTCGGGATTTGGATTGCAGTTGTTGTAAGCCAGATCCATTATTTATCTATTTATCTTGGTGCAAGCTTTGATATTGGGAAGATTTTTGTTCTCTCTCTTGCTTGGAATCAAATCTGTTTGCGATAGAATAATCTAAGCAAAACCCAAGTAACATAATGGTGGCTGCTGTGTATATAGAAGAGAGAGGCTAGGGGGGCGGCCAAGGGGGTGACCGGGCAACCCTAGGGAGTACAAGGCCTTCGGGCCCAAAAATTTGCGTCGCTGCATCTAGGCACATTCTGGTCGTCATGTTGTTTCGACAATTCCCATCGACTCCGAGCGTATTTTGATATGGGATCAGTTGGTTTGGAAAGCTTATCTCCTTATCTTTCCAACGATATATAGAACGCCCAAAACGGAGCCCGTATGTGGCCTGGGCGTCCGTTTTCGTGAGGCCTGCTCCTGCAGTCCGAACCGGACTCGCGAATAAATCGGACTTCAATGTGGATTGGGCTTTGAACTCTATCTTCGCTTGGGCCTTGGTCATATGCGTATTGGTCATGTCCTCATCACCCTCAATTCAGGAGTGGACGCCACAGCTGCCGCCCGGCCCGAGCTCCGGTACCGGCTGCCCTTCACCGCGGTCCACCGCACGGTCCATCGGCCACAACACCTCCACGGCAGCTCACCGTCGACACTCGACACCCGTGTACCTGCAACCAAAGACCAAGCACACGATCACACCGCACGGTTGATAATTCACTCATCACAGCCAGGAGTGAGTACTGCTCATTCCTCAATCTCCCCCTTGATGAGTGCATTGTCAACACACCACATGTAACCAGAGAAGTGAAAAGTAAAAAATGGCACGAAGAAAGTGAAGAACTCAAGCAAGTGACAAAAAACTCAGAAATGCAAGAACAGTCACTTACTCAAGCAAAGATCGATTCCCTAAGATAAGGGCAATGGCTAGATGCAATCGATCAAAAGCTGAAACATGACTCCTCAACGACAGAGGTAATGCTCGACGCAGTCATGCAAGAAGCAAAGGGAAGGCGAGGAAAGATCAGGAGCCAAAACAAAGTAGACACTCTCCATGCAAAGCCTTTCCCTCTCACAAGTGCAACTCTCCCAAAATGATGCACTCTTAAAGCCTTGTGCGCAACAAGTTTTTCAAAAATCAAACAAGTCTCCCCCTTGTTCGATCACTTCTCTCCCAAAAATTCTCCCCCTTGTTGGCACATGCACACATCAAGCCTAAATAATGCCTAAACCTCTCCTTGAAATCATGCTATGCAATGAATGTCATGCAGAGGGTGTAAGTGAAACATTCAGGCATACAAAGATATGATCATCTAGTGACAGGCATGTGTGCTTCATAAACAGGAACTGAATCTAGCTCAACAGGGTATATCAATCAAGTCCAGAGCTAGCAAGTTCAGTTCAGCAAAATTAAAAGCATCACCCATGATCTAGCAACAGGAAGTAGGAGAAAGAAAGCAGTGCTAGCCAAACTCATACATGGTGATCCAAAGCAGCCAACATATTTGATCATGAATCAATTCTGCAACTCAACACTTGCATTTGAATGAAAATTTTACAGTATATATCAAGCAAGTGTTTCTGACAGGGGTTGAAAGCTTGTCATGCTTTACTTAGCAGCGAGGCCAAGCCTATGCCAAGGGCAGTCAGAAGCTTAAGGCACTCGCTTCAGTCATGCACAGCATTGTTCGGGTTCTCACTAGTGCTATGTGAGCCGTTCCGAAAGCTCGATCAGTGCGACAAGCAATCCCACCTGGATCTTTTCGATCCATTTCAGACATATATTAAACAATTTTAACAATTTTAGCTCATGTCCAAGATTAAAGGCCACACTAGCATGAATAAGATAGCAAAGCATATCAATACAACCTAACATGCCAGTAGCCAAGACAGGGTGATCATGTTTTCAGATTTTCAAATCAAAATAGCTTAACTCAGATGATATGACATATACTGAAGAGCAAGCTATACATGATCAAGTCTAAGAAACTACACTAGAAGCAATAGAGGATCATAACAGTGTATACAAGAATGCCAGTGTAGTAATGCAAAATGCAAACATGTACAACACAAATGCATCTATCAGAACCTAGAAAGCGAAGAGAAACAAAAACAAAGACCTACAAAAAGATAACCAAAGAGAAGTCAGCGATCAAAAGGGGTAACAAACCCCAAGCTCCCCTCGCAAGCAAGCAAAGGTGTCCTGCTCAAGTGGTTTGGTGGGGATATCTGCAGTTTTCCTCTCTGAAGGGACATGGTTCAAGTCTATGTGGCCTCTCTCATGGTTATCTCGCAGGAAGTGGAACCGGATATCGATGTATTTGGTTCTGGAGTGTAGGACAGGGTTCTTTGCAATGCTAATGGCGGACATGTTGTCTACAAAGATGGGAACCCTACCAAAACTCAATCCATAATCCTGCAAGGTCTGTTTCATCCAAAGGATCTAGGAGCAACAGCTAGCAGCGGCAACATACTCAGTTTCTGTGGAAAAAAGCGCTATGCTAGCCTGCTTGCGAGAGGACCAAGATACCAAAGATGTACCGAGAAATTGACAAGTGCGGGATGTCGACTTGCGATCCAACCGATACCCACCGAAATCGGCATTAGAAAAGCCAACCAAAACCAAAGAAGAATCCACAGAGTACCAGAGACCAAACTCAGGGGTGAATTTCAGATACCTAAAGATGTGTTTAACCACCTGCCTTTGGGAGGTGCACGGCGAAGCCTGATACCGCGCACAGAGGCCGACACCGAATTGAATGTACGGCCGGGTCACCGTCAGGTACAGGAGAGAGCCGACCATGCTCCTGTACTCCTTCTGATCCACCGCCTCACCGTCCAAGTCCTCATCAAGCGCCGTCGATATGCTGATCGGAGTCGGCTGAGGAGACAAGTCACTCATGTCGAACTTCCGCAGCAAGTCCCTCGTGTACTTGGCTTGATGGATGAACGTGCCCTAGAAAGTTTGCTTGATCTGCAGCCCGAGGAAGAACTGCAGCTCACCCATCATGCTCATCTCGAACTCCCTGGACATCTGCTCAGAAAACTTGGAAATAAGAGCGTGAGAAGAGCCACCAAAGATGATATCATCCACGTATATCTGAACCAACAAAAAGTCAGAGCCAGAGAGCATGAGGAACAAAGTTTTATCAACACATCCCATTTTAAAACCTTGAGCAAGCAAGAAGTTTTTAAGCCTATCGTACCAAGCTCTAGGCGCCTGTTTCAAACCGTAAAGAGCTTTCTAGAGTTTGTAAACTCGGTTTGGAAACTTGGGATTATCAAAACTAGGGGGTTGTTTCACATAAACTTCCTCTTCAATAAAACCATTCAAGAAGGCAGATTATACATCCATTTGGAAAACTTTAAAACCCTTGGAAGCAACAAATGCAAGAAAGATTCGAATCGCCTCTAATCGTGCTACCGGGGCAAAAGTTTCCTCATAATCAATACCCTCTTTTTGGCAAAACCCCTAGGGTACAAGTCGAGCCTTGTTCCGCACTACCAACCCATCTTCACCTTACTTGTTCTTGAAAACCCATTTGGTTCCAATGGGATTACAAGCAGGCGGAGGCTCAACCAAAACCCAAACCTGATTCCTTTCAAAATTTTCAAGTTCCTCATGCATGGCATTGACCCAATTGGAGTCAGAAAGAGCGTGTCCAACATCTTTAGGCTCAAAAGAGGCAACAAATGCTGAATGAGCAAAGCCAGCGATACTTGTTACCTTAGACCGTGTGACTCGCTCGTTGAGGTCACCAAGCATCTGTTGAGGTGGGTGACGACGCTGAATGTGTCACGGTGCTTCCCTTGTTGAAGTCGCCTCCTCCTCAACCAAAGCTGGTGTCTCCTCATGTGTAGCTGGGGAAGGCTGAGTCACCTACTCGATCGGATCGGGGCCGTCATCATCGTCCGAGCTCATGGCGGAGGCGGCTGGGTCCACAGCACGCATGGTAGCCTCAGCATCACCCACCGCAGCTTCTTCCTCCTCATCTTCAAAGATGGGGGTGTCGAGCTCATCATCTCCTGCAACCTCAAAGACAGAAGAATTGCACGGTGCAGTCTCATCGAAAGTGACTTCACAAGTCTCTCTGACGATGTTAGTATCAATAATCAGCACACGGTAAGCTCTAGAGTGAGAAACATAACCGATAAAAATACCGTCAGATGATCGAAACTCAAACTTATCAAGATTTCCTTCCTTCAGCACAAAGCACCGGCAACCGAAAACTCTGAGATGGTCAACACGGGGCTGGCATCCAAATCGCAACTCATAAGAAGTCTTGTGCATGAAAACACGCAAGAAAATACGGTTGGACACATAACAAGCTGTGTTAACCGCCTCGGCCTAGTACTTTCTAGGAGTCCTATGCTCATCGAGCATCATCCTAGCCATCTCCACCAGCGTCCAATTCTTCCGCTCTACAACCCCATTCTGCTGTGGAGTGTAGGGAGAAAAATACTGGTGTTCAAGACCTTGATCACTGCAAAAGGTGTCAAAATGAGCATTTTTGAATTCTGTGCCATTGTCACTGCGAATCGCTCTCATGGCCTGGGGTAGCTCGTTTTTCAACCTCAAGATCAAGTCTCGAACAAACTCGAAAGCCTCATCCTTGGTTCTCATGAAAAAGACCCAACAATAGCGAGAAATGTCTTCCACGATCACAAGAACGTACCACTTCCCACCAACCGACATCACCCGAGAAGGACCGACTGTGTCCATGTGTAGCAACTCTCCAGGGTGAGTGGTCATCACTTGATTAACAGACGGATGGGAGGTGGCAACCATCTTTTCGTGGAGACATGGGTGGCAAACAAGGTCCTTTTCAAACTTCAATTTGGGCAATCCTCAGATCAGGCCAAGTGAGCTAAGTCTCAACAACAAGTCAAAGCTCAAATGTCCAAGTCTCCTATGCCACTTCCACAAATCAGAAGAAGGACCAGCCAACAAGCAACAAGAAAGGCCAAAAGGAGTTCCAGAGATATCGACCAAGAAAACTCGGTCACGAGGAACGATTCGGCAAACCAGGCCTCCTCTGGAATCCAAAACTCGAGAACAACCCTCCTTGAAGCGAACTTCAAACCCCTCATCAAGAAGTTGTGAAACAGAGAGCAAATTAAACCCAAGGTTTGAAACCAAAGCAACTTCTCTCAGGGTAAAGCGATCAGAAACTCTAACAGCGCCAACACCACGTACCTTGCCCTTACCATTATCCCCAAATATGATGTATTCTTTGTGGCGCGTTGGGGTGAGGCTGTAGAACCATTTGTCATTCCCGGTCATATGGCGCGAACAACCGGACTCCATGATCCACCTGTTCTCCAAGCCTCCAACCTGCACATCAGTAGTGAGATAAAGGGGGAGCAAATGTCTCAACACTGGGATTAGCAAAGTGTGAAGCAAACCAGTGTCGAGCCATTTGCTCTACAGAAGGGTTAGCAAAATCAGTAAAAGCGTATCCCCTGTCCCGTCTACCGCGAGGCTGACGACCACCATCGTAACCTCCTCCAAAGCCTCGGTCCCGTGGTCCACAGCCGTACTGAGGACGACCAGGAGCATGACCGGCAAAGCGACCACCAGCTGGAGCACGGTAACCACCACCGTCTCCCTGTCCTCCACCTACACGGCGCGCCCTAGCATCTTGCCTACCACCACGCTGAGGAGGACCATGCACCCGAGCAGAGTACATGTCCGAATTGCGTCTCTCCTGCTCACGCCTCACAGCCCGCTTCCTCCTGATGTAAAACTCCTCCAAATGACCATCTCTGTCACAAAACTCATAGTGGTACCTCACCTCTCTCTTTGGAGGTGGAGGCCCCACCTTTGGACGGGGAGGAGCAGCCCCCTTCTTCTGGGCAACCTGGGCTGCGGCAGCAGGGAGCGTATTGAGGGGATTCCTCAGCTCATTGGGATTTGGAACCCAAACCTACTTTTGTGGAGGTGCTTTTGATGGTTCTTTCAGCACACCATCCACGGGGTCAACAAGTGAAGGCTGCGTGCTCGTACTAGCATTGTTTAGAGCACTAGGAACTCCAGCAGCCTTACCAATCTTACCATACAGCTTGTCAAAGTCTGACTTCGTGTAGGTGTAACCAACCCCAAATCCATCACCACGCTTAAACTACTTGATCATCATGCCCAACTGCGGCTCACTACTAGAAACCCAGCTAAGAATCGCTCTAAGGTATGTGTTCTCATTCTCCAAGTTGGCTTTCTCTACCGCAAGATTATCCAGATCAGAAATCAGACCAGGGCAAACATGACAATTAATAGGTGGGCTAGACTCCACGACCTTAGTCTTCCCCAAAGACTTAATCAAGGCGTTCTTCTCATCTAGCTCTGACCTAAGCGTGGGAGAAAGCTTACAAGCACCAAGCAGAACAGGCCTAGATCTAAGCTCCTCTAGCTCACACACAACAGTAGCAAACTTAGACTGCAAAGAAGCTAGATCAGACTTAAAGATGGAGCACTCATCACATTCAAGCACATCACTAACAATAGGAGCGTCCTTGGCTAGTTCAAGTTCATGCTTGGCCCTAGCAAGCTCGTGAGACACGTCAGCAAGCGAAGTCTTGGCAACATCCAAGTTCACAATGTTCTCATCATGCTTGGCACGGAGAGCAATAAGATCATTCATGTGAGATATGCAGCCAGCGCACTCATCCTCACCAGATTTCTCTCTAGCACAAGCCAGCTCAGCCCTAAGCTTCTTACGCTCTCTAGCTGCTTCCTTAAGCAGCCTTTCCTGATTGTCGAGAGCGGCATATAACTCCCTAACCTCAGTATCAAGCAGGTCGATAGTGGAGTTTACCTCTGAATCGCTCTCGGATCCAGGAGAAGAGTCGTCGTGCGTCGGTGTAGCATGTCTACCTGGAGACGCACGAGCACCATTGGCCTCACCCGCCATGGTGCAGAAGCTCTTGCGCCGACCGGCTGCCAAGCAAAGGCCGATGAAGCCGGTGGCTTCCTTGTCCCTCTTCTTCTTCTTCTTCTTGTCATCGTCGTCGGAGGTCGGTGAAGAAGAGTGGTCGGTTTCGGAGCTCTTGTCGAGGTCGCTGAGCTGCACCAGGAAAGCCTTCTCCCGCTTCTTAGCCTTGTACTGGAAGCGCTTCTTGAGCGACTCCTTGTCGAAGCGCCCTCCCTGGTCACGACTGCGATGCTTGTGGTGCCGACGCTCCTTGTTGGAGCCTCCCTCGTCGCGGTCGCGGTGGCGGTAGTAGTCGAGGTTGTTGTTCTGGCTACCACCGGACTTCTTGGGGCAGTCGGCGACGAAGTGGTTCGGATCACCGCAGTGGTAGCACCCGGGGTTCTTCCTCCTCTGCCTGTTGTGGTAGACACGCTGGAACTTGTTGATGAGGAGGCACAAGTCGTCGTCGCCCGGCGTCTCTAGCTGCTCATCTGTAACAGAAGGCAAAGAGGCAAGAGAAAAGCCAAGAGCAGAGTTAGCATTAGAGCTCGAGCCACCTGGGCCAGTCACAAGAGCAATGCTCTTGGAAGGAGGGGCACCATTGAGCTTGGCTCGTGTCTGGTTATCCACCTCGGTGCCCTTGAGCTTGCTGAAGAGCTCATTCACGGTCAGAGTCTCATAGCCTACAGACTCAATGATCGTGTTCACCTTGAGATCCCACACAGAGCGGTCAAGTGCGTAGAGCAACTTGAGAGCCTTCTCATGCTCTGTGTAGTCAAGGGCATCAGCAGATCTGTTCGCACTGACTTTGTTCACAATCAATTGAAACCGACTAAATATGTCGCCAATGCTCTCACCCGGTCCTTGTGTGAAGTTCTCATATTCACGCCGGTGAGTCTCGAAAAGCCTAGCCTTAACCTGAGGTGTGCCCTCGTGGTAGTTCTCAAGGCACGTCCAAACCTTGTGGGCTTCCTGAAAACCCTGGACGCGTGAGAACTCCGCTCGAGAAACGCCAGCGAACAAGGCATTGACAGCCTTGGCGTTAGCCTCATGCTCGGTCACTTGCAGAGGAGTGGTCCGAATGGCAAGCACGTCGTAAGCCTGATTCTTGGTTATATCCCAAACCTCGGCTCCTAAGCTCTGCAAGAAGGCACGCATGCGAACCTTCCAGTAGGCATAGTCCTCGCCGGTAAACACAGAGATCTTACCAAGACTCGCCATGGTTGCCAAATGGTTTTCGAACCGGTTAGGGTAATGAAAACCTTAACCAGGCTCTGATACCAATTGAGGGACCAAAACTGGCGACCAGAGGGGGGTGAATGGGAGCCGATCAAAATTTTTTTGAAATTGATCCGTCGGCCTATATCCCGAAAATCACCACAAACCCTCAAATCCTAGATGAGGTGTGGAGTAGCTATAGAAGAGCTAAACCAACACAAATCACCCCTAGGAACGAGCGAGAGAAAACACGGAAGCTATCGAGAAAAACTGCAGACCTCACAGTCGGGGACCGGTCAGATCGCTCGCTCTGGGCGGTCAGACCGGTCGGGCTGGATTTGAAATTCCAGACCGGTCAGACCGGTTGCTCCGACCGGTCAGACCAGTTTCTGCGACCGGTCAGACTGCTTCTACCCAGAACAGTATTTCAGCCTGCGAACTCGAGGTGATTTCAAGATTACTCGTTCAAATCATCACCAAATGGTCTCAAAATTTGCAGGGAGGTTCCTGGGATGGAGACGAACCTCTCCACAAAAAGAATTAACCCAAAACGCAAAGGATCACTAGAATTTTGAGGGGGAAAGAGGCAAAAGAGGGTTTTCCAAAAACTCCAAAAACCTCAATCTGAGGGACTCGTGATTCTCGGGGGTTTAGCTCTAGGCTAGATGGTCGAGAAGCAAATCACGGAGTCCCTAAACCCACCAAGAGAAAGCTTTGATCCCAAAAACCACCAAAAGAGAGGAAATCAATCCATGAACAAAAGATGAACGGGAACACAAGAGAACTGCTCAAAAGGGTCCTCGATTTCATTCAAATTCATCGTGATTTACAGAGGAATTCACCTATACAAGAGCTAGACCTCCACCCATTCATCCACCCTCTCAAATTTGTGGACCTAGCTATAATCTAGACCACGTTTTCCATGGAGACCTCGGCCTAACCCAAGAACAGAGAGAGGAGCAAGGAAAAACAGAAAAGGACTCGTGGCTTGGAGGCTCACCTATCCAAGATGGCAGGTGAGATGTATTTATACGACCTCGGGGGCGACCGGTCAGACCGGTCTCACAGACCGGTCACTTCCCAGAAATAACCTCCACCCTGACTCGTACACTAAAACGCCCGTAGGGGCAAAACCGAAAAGGGTACAAGATCTCATCCGATGGCGGAGTTTCTTTCTTCGACTCGAAGCCTTCTCCGCGATGCCTCCACGTCGATGCAGATCTGATCCGCGGTTTTGAGGGGTTTGCGAAACCCAGTGAGGTGGCCGGTTTTGTGAAAACCGCAAAAACTCCACGCGCGGGAAGATTCCCGCCTCCATGCCGTGGCCCTAGACGTCGTTCCCGCCTCAGCCTTCTGACGGCCCTAGATGCCGCCCGACGCCCGTCACCTCCGCCAGTCCCGAGACCGATGCCCGTGCCTCCATGACTTGGCATCTTCAACCGCCATCTGCCAGCTTGGTTTTGTGGTGCAAACCAAGAAACCCACCATCCACCAGTGCTTGCACCCTCGATCCAGGAGTGGACGCCACAGCTGCCGCCCGGCCCGAGCTCCGGTACCGGCTGCCCTTCACTGCCGTCCACCGCACGGTCCATCGGCCACAACACCTCCACGGCAGCTCACCGTCGACACTCGACGCCCGTGTACCTGCAACGAAAGACCAAGCACACGATCACACTGCACGGTTGACAATTCACTCATCACAACCAGGAGTGAGTACTGCTCATTCCTCAGCAATATACGTTCAAAAAGATAATGCGCGTTTAATTTGTTATGGTCTCTTGGAGGGGCCAGCATGAATGATTAAGCCACCACTAATTGAAGATTTGCTTGCTTAAAGGTGGCCTAATGATAATTGATAGCTACGTCGTACGGATTCATGCATTACTTCATTTACATTTTGAGTGCATGCAGTCAAACAAATAAAATGCACCCACACAAGGGTAATATTTGGAGCAAAGATGATCTAGATTACGAGAGAGATCAACATTTAGGGTCATTGCTTACTTCAAAACCAATTAGTAGGAGCGTCCTTTTTTTAGAGAGGGTCCAAAAGATAACCCGCTCTTTTTGAAGAGTGGGGTTACTGCAGCATTCGAACTGTTCCTGCAATTATATTTTTAGGGGTGGGTGATGGCGCCTCCTGCCTCAGAAGATGACCACTATTTTCAGGGGCGGATGACACCATCATCCGCCCCTGGAAATATATTTTCACCGTTGCCCTTAAAATTTTTTAATTTGTTTTTGCTATATTCAATAATATAGAAAAACATTTTCAGAGGTGGGTGGTGACATCACTCACCTCTGTAAATAGATTTTTAATGGTAGATGATGGCTTCATCGGCTCCTACAAATCGATTTTAGAGTTAATACAAAAGAATAACATACCTCATAGAGCCATAAGTGATTGTGTAGTATGGTGGAGAGGAGGGTACCTACGAGGCTTGAGGGTAAGGGGTTGAATCCTAGTTAATGCAAGTGTGTATATTTCATCAATTTTATAAAAAAATTTACCTCTATAGTAGAGGGGCCTGTGGTGGTGGCTGGTTAGCTAGGATATTTTTTTGTTTTGTTGTTTTCATTTTTTTCTAATTTTTTTTTCTGGAAATCTATTTGTAGAAGCGGGTTAGAGCATGATGCTTATATGTAAGTTGTAAGTAGGTTTTTTCCATTATATGTTCATTATAGTTAGGAGTCTATGGAGTACACATATTTATATATTATTTCTAAAATAACTTAACTATTATATTTTCTCATAACTTATTGGAACAGTTGCTAGACAAAAAGATGAATTTGATGAGTAATAAGACTTGGAAAACTCACTCGCAATGCATAGTTTTTTTATATAACAGAATTCTTTAAGAAAAATAAAGCAACATTATACCATGCCTTTGCTTAAGGACAAATTATTGAAGACTAAAAATTTTAAGAAGAAGGATTTTGTACTGTGGACTGAGAAAATTGTTTGTTTGATATGTCAAGTGACGGAAAATTAAAATCGGCTCGACTGTTCTTTCCCCTAAGGGCGGAGCTCGAGCTATTTTACCCCAACGGATTCCAGTAAATTCAGTGGAAAGTGATTGTTCTAAGCCTCTCCGACCCCATCCTCCAGTGAAGGTGACCCCGGTGGCCTGCTTGCCTAGCTCCGCCCCTTCCTTGTAACTTTAGTTGATAGTCACTACTGCAGAAAACGTTTATAGGAGCGGGTAGATTGGCATCTTCAGGGGCGGGCGCGCCACCCGTCCCTGTTTCACGCAGCTAGAAATCAAGTTTTACAGGAACGGGTACAGGGCCCGCCCCTGAAAATCAATTTCCAGGGGCGTGCCATGGCACCAACCGCTTACGTGATTGATATAGACAACACAACACTTGGACTAATATGATTGTTAAGATGTCCATTCTCAAGCTTTTAGGTTCAAGTGATGACAAAGAGAAGATAGGCGTAGCTAGTCCCGAAGAGCCGCCCCTACGGTGGTTCCGAGGACAATTTGCTATCACCGGTTAAACCGATGATGAGCAAATTGCACTCATCGGTGCAATGAACTTGGCACCGGATTAACCGACGTAGGGTGTTTTACACTCACCGGTGTAATTGACTTAGAGGCCGAAGAGACAGCAGGAGTTTTACAAGCACCGGTTAAACCGGCGATCAAGGCAAAGTGAGCGTCGGTGCAGTTGTCCAGAGACTCCATTTTTCGGGAGGTTTCTGAGCTTGCACTCACCGGTTAAACCGACGATGATTTCAAGAGCATCGGTGCAATTGATCAAGTAGCCGTTGGAGCAGTAACGGCTAAGTTGCTGGGAAAATACACTCACCGGTTAAACCAGTGATGACAAAAACTGAGCGTCGGATCAACCGGCATTAAGGTATTTCGTCAGCCTTTTCCCAACGGCTAGTTTGAAGGGTTGGGCTATATATATGCCACCCCACGTCTCATTTGTGTGTGCTAGAGTTGCTGAAGCCTACTACACTTGAAGAACACCTCCAACCACCATAGAGCATCATTGTACATCATATAGGCTTAAGCACACTTGTGAGAGTGCTTAGTGCTTGTAATAGGGATTAGTTCTTGCGAGAGCTCCCATGAGAGAAGCCTTGCTGCGGCAAGCAATCATTGTACTCGTCGTGTGACCCTCCGACTTGGTGTGGAGTGGCAACGACACTTTGTGCGGGGAAGGAGACCCCTCTTGGTGAGAAGCTCCGATAGTGAAGACGGTGCCGTGGGTGACGCTTCGAGAGAGACGATGGCGGTGGCCTTGTCTTAGTGACTTGGGGTCACTTAGCCTTTGCTTGCCGGGAGCCTTGGTGGCGAACACAAGACGGTGATCAAGCGGAGAGACTCGGCATCACACTTGTTTCGTGTTGGACAAGTGGCTGTGGACGTAGGGAGGGACTTGGTGTCCTAACCGAACCACGTTAAATCGTGTGTCTTGGTGTCTTCACGGGAGTTTGCATATTCTCTCCCTTACCTCTTTACTTACCGTATTACGTTTCCGCTTTTACTCTATCTTGCGTGCCTTTACTTTCTTAGTTAGTTTGATTAGGATTGGCTATAGGTTGCAAGTCTTTTAGGGGTAAGTAGAGAGTAGCATAGATAAACCTTAGTCATAACTAGCATACGTAGGACGTGTTAGGTTTATCTCATACAAATAGATTGAGCCCTAGGATAGAAAGCCATTAGCGACCCTATTCACCCCCTCCCCCTCTAGGGTCGGACACCCCAGTGATCCTTACACTTTTATCTATAGGGTGAAGATCCTCCCTTATTTTCATGGCTACTAGGTCTTGACGTGACTTTAAGGTATCCTTTGTCTTTGCTGATGTTTCTAGAAGGAGCCCAATCATGTTACCAAACACATTCTTCTTCAGGTGCATACCATCGATTGCATGGCGGACTTCAAGATCACCCCAATATGGCAAGTACTTGTAGAAGATGGACTGTTTCTTGAATGGTACACCTTCGATTGGTGCCTTATCTCTATTTTTCTTCTTTTCATCTTTTGTCACCTTCCCATAGCTAACCTGGATGGTCCTCACCATTCTGAAAATATAGTGCCCGTCTCTTTTTACTGGAGTAGAATGTAATTCAGCATTGCCATTAAAAAAGGAGTAGAACTTACTTCGGTATTGATGTCCTTCCACCAAGAAGCATCTGTGGCCAAGGTAAACTAACTTTCTAGAACCTTCCAGGAAAGATGATACAGTCTCATCCACGTAGACCGAGCATCCCGTCCTACCTTTGACCTGTCCCGAAAGAACAAACAGAGCCTGGTAATCATGAATGGTGGTGAAGATAATAGCTCTTAGATTAAAGGTCTGTCGTGTGAAGCCGTCAAACATATCGATACCCTCCTTCCAAAGAGTTTCCATCTCTTGCATCAGAGGCTCAAGGAAAACATCAATATCGATGCCAGGATGCTTGGGTCCTTGTATAAGGATGGACAACAGAAGATATTTCCTCTTCTGGCACAACCATGTAGGCAGGTTGTACATCATCAAGATCACCGGCCAAGTACTGTGAGTGCTAGTTCTGTCACCAAACGGATTCATTCCATCCGTACTCAACGCAAACCTAACGTTCCTTGGGTCCTTTCCAAATTCTAGATAACACTGCTCATCGAATTTCTTCCACTGCCGAGCATCAGCTGAATGTCAAAGCTTTCCATCGCCCTTCTTGCGCTTATTTGAATCCCACCAGCGCATCAGCTCAGCATCTTTTGGGTTGGAGAAGAAACGTCTTAGGCGGTCGGCAACTGGGAGGTACCACATAACCATCGCCGGAATTCGACTTTGCTTCTGAGAGATGCCTAAAGTAGTATCTGGTGCCTCTACAACACTATTCGCTGCACCCTTCCTCTTCCTTTTGTTCCTGTCTCCTGGACCTTGATTATCGCCGCCACAATAACCAGCATTGTTTTTGTACCTATTTGCAGAACATACATGGCATTTGTCCAAGTCTTTAAAAGCATCCCGACGATACAAAATACAATGATTTGGATATGCATGAATTCTTTCCACACCCATTGTGAATGGGCTGGCAAGCTTCTTTGCTCGATATGTGTTCGCAGACACTTTATTTGGCTTCGGAAGCAACCAGACCAACATACCCAGGAGATCATTGAAAAACTACTGTCTGACCAGCAGCTCAAGTACAAAACGAACAATCGTCTAGTGTTTCGGACATCCTTTAGACCGCTCATATATATTTTCTTCTGTTGATTTCTTCACTATCTCGAAGTTTTCTAACCCCTTAGCACTACCAACCAACACTCCACTTTAGTGTGACGCAACAACTGGCTCAGAAAATCACCATCATCAAGTTCATTGCTATCATTATCACTGCCAAGATCGATGGGACTCCCGTCGACACCATCAAAATGACCACCACCAACACCTTCATCCGCACAGCTAGCATCATCAAAGGCATCAAACAATATACGAAACTCGGGCTCTTGCATTATTTCATCGATTGAATTCTCTCTTTGAGGTTGTTCTTCTTCACCATGCTTATTCCAGATCATGTAGTTGTCTATAAAATCACTAATCAACACATGCGATCTAATTATAGTTGTGTTGCTGAATACTCTCAGATTTTGCAGGTTCCGCATGGGCAATGTATCATCTGTGTCTTCTCAATTCTTGCATTGTTTTCCTCAGCTTGAATGAATTTATCAACTTCTCCACGGAAATATGCATCCGTCCTTCGTGCTTTGTACATCCAAGTTCTATCCATCTCTAAACACCAACAATAGAAAAATAATACATGATTTAAACAAATTAAAATGAGCTCTTAAATAGTTTCAGAAATATATGCCAAGTAAATCTACACATAAGCGTAAATATTGGATAAAATCAATTTACTATGTCATCCGATATAATAATAAATCTTTAAACAAGGGTTAATCCTAGGGTTAAAATCTTGCATTTTCTGAAAGTATTTTTTTATTCTTTCGGATTTCACATAATTTCAAACAAGAGAAATAATAATTCGTGTGAAAACACAGGATGGAAAAAATATCTTTCATGTGTATAAATATATGAGGGAGATCATATCATTTTCTCTCTTCTCTATAATTTTTGGAAATATGTTCACATCTAAATGAGGCTAAAACTTAAAGATTGGGCCCAAATAATTACCTATTCATGTGCTCCAACTAAAATAGCATAGATTTATCCAAAAAGTTAAAGCAATTCATGGCTTAAATGTTAAATCCACCTAATTTAGATCTACATCTAGCTAGAGGAATGAGAGCACAATTTGACCATTAAAATTAACCCAAAAGTTTAGAAAAAAATATAGAATTAGGTGCTACTTACCTCCTAGAGCCTCCAACTTCAAGGAAATCGAGTTCAAAACCTTCCCTCCCCTATTTATGATCCATGGAATTTACGGACAGCACCTCCCCCGAGAGAGCACTGTTCTACCGGGAGGAGGAAGATGGTGCGCGGCCAGATATTTATTGCCCTTTTCAGGGGCGGGTGGGATTACCAGCCGCCTCTAGAAATGGTTTTCCAGGGGCGGCTGGCACCAGCCGCCCCTAAAAATAGGGCGCATTTCTAGGGGTGGCTGATGGCACCGGCCACCCCTGGAAATCGGATATTTTGGGGCGGGTGACGACACCACCCGCCTCTGAAAATGAGCCCTATTTTTAGAGGCGGGTGGTGCCGTCACCCACCCCTGAAGATGCATTTTTAGGGGCGGGTGAAATGCTACAGTACCCAGCTCCTGTTGTAGGAGCGGGGTACATTTGCACCCGCCCCTGGGAAAAAACAGGGCGTTCCTGGAAATCATTTCTGTAATAGGGAGTATTATTGGCACGTCTTGCAATATGCTGATATGCAGTGGCATTTTCCCCTGGGTGGGTCTGACACTTGAAAGATATCATCACAGATAGGTATATTTTTCAGATAAATAATACTGTAGTGGTGTGGTGAGCAAACTAGCTAGCGGTGTCATCGCTTTCGTCTCATTTTTAGTGCAGTACCCTCTCGATGAACTAATGGAAGTAGTATATGGATGAATTTTCTTGAGCTGCCGTTAGAGCAAAGCAAGCGGTCAAACCCCTTCTCCAAGATTGGCCGGAGTAGTTTCCCTTGACGTTCTGTACATTTGTACATAATTGTTTCAACAGACAGTATATTCTTAGGTACAATTAACTTAATGCTCACTTCAACATTCTTTTAATCTTTGTTTTAGTTAGATCCATTGCTTTGTGTGGTCATTATTTTGCTTCTAATTAATATATATCAATCATAAGGTATGTGGAATAATGAGTATAAAAATTAATATATGAAAAAAAGAATGTATATGTTTGTTTTTATATTTTTTTTGAAAAGAAGTATGCTTGTTTTTATATTGATTCGTAACCTGCTAATGTTTCTTTGCACAATTTAGTTGTCTACTAGCACTACCGGAAAACGGCAATTTGCCGTGTGCCCGTAATATGGCACACGGCAAACATGGCCTATGCCGTGTCTGTGGCTGACGTCGGGTTTTCGCCGTCGGCCACGCTCGGCGACGTTTTCGCCGTGTGCTAGGCTTATTTTGCTGTGTGCTTTTGACACACGACGAATGCTCGAAATCCGATAGTGTAGCTAGGCTTTGTTATGCACCGCTTTTCAAAAAGACTAAAATATTTTGGGATTGGTTTTAGATCCCTTGTATGTGTGAAAGAGTTTGTAGTCTAGTGGTTACAAGAGTCTTTGTAGCACATTAGATCATAGGTTCGACTCTCCGTAGGAGCGAATATTCCAGGATTTAACGGCGTTATGCTTTAAGTGGTAGGAGACGTTCCTGTTGGTATAGTGAGACGTCTGTGGTGACTTCGTCAATTTAATTGGGATTCCAACCACCTTTCCAACAATGAGTTTGATATATCCTCTTTTTTTTGTGAGATGACATGGTTAGTTATTCTTTCTTTCCTTTGAACTTTCAAAGGTGTCGAAATGGCACGTATCCTTTTTATTCCAGGCAAGGCATATTTCCGAGGGTCAGTGACCTTGGAAAAGGGCCTGATTAAAAATATAAATAGACGCACATTTCTCTATGCTAAATAGTAAATTATTAACACTACATTTCTCACTCAAAACAATATTATTGGTTAGTACCTAGAATAAAACTTTCGAGATATGGTGAGTGGTGCATCACAATCTACCCCCGGTTAATTAAACTGCATGCTGCCCCGGTATATATAGCAGCCTCTAAAGTATAACAGTGACATGTATATGCCACTCCAAGAAAACATTTTTTGACTCCTTTTTACCAAGACTTTTGAATTTCTTTCTTGCATGATTTTCCAAGTGTGACCGTCCCTACCATGCACCAATCAATCGATTCCTTTCAATCATTCAGGGACAGGAAAAGGTACTGATTGTTGACACTCAAAATTGTCATGACCTGAAGTAGGCAAGATAAAGGCCAAAATAGGCAATTCAATATTAATTCTTATTATTTTACAAGTTTGGCATATATAACCATTGTGCAGGATATGGAGATCATTTTGGGATATTCTAGATATGATTTCATCAATGAGACAAAGATGGGCACAAAAAGGCATCAAGATGAGGTCAAATCATGGGTTTTAATGCACCTAGACGAAGCCCTAGTCAAGACGATCGAAACGGACATATGGATCGCCTAATTCGGAGTCCGGGTATAGGAGTTATGGAGCCAAGAAGTTCGCCTATCTGGGCAAAACCGGTCTGACCGGATTTGGGGACCAGTCTGACCGGTTTTGACTGTTGTGCAGCACGAGGAGTCCGGTCTGACCGGATTTGGTGACCGGTCTGACCGGTTTTTAGCAGATTAGTCCGAATTAGAGTTATAATTTGATTCTAGGTCGGTTTGTAACATATTTTTGACCTCCCACGGGTACAGACCTTCCCACCCTATAAATATAAAGGGCTATGGCCGGTTGAGACACACCCAATCGAACAAAACATTATGCATCTACTTTTTACCTCTAAACCCTAGTCTTTTCCAATCTCTCTTACTGTCCATCGTGATCTCCACGGCCATTGATGGCGTCCTAAGCTCGCTGGTCGACCTAGGGCACGTCCGGCATTGTTCACGCCCTGACGGGGTCCCTCCCGACGGGGTCCCTCCCGGGCGAGGGCTTCGACGGCCTTTGCTAATTTGCTCGTAAACTAGTCGTTCTTCATTACGTAAGCGCGTTGGTTATCCTTTGCTGGTTTTCTCGTAAATCTTGCTGCTCTTCACCACGTAAGTGTGATACTTATCCCTCGAGACGACCGATTCCAGCGAAACCCTAGAAACCGGTCTGACCGGTTTGCTCAACCGGTCTAACCGGTCCGTGTGGCCTTGCTGCTCTTCAGTCCGTTTGCGACTCGCACGTTCGAGTGCTCTCGTGTGTTGACCGAGATTTGCATCAACACTGATGCAGGTAGAGAAAAGAAAGGGAATTCCGCCATTATGTTAGGTCATTCCAAGGGGTGCACCCTCCCCAAATTTTATATTATCAACTTGGTACTATTAGAAGCGTCAACAGGTCCAACGCTAGGGTACTAAAAGGATTTTTAGTTGTTTATGCACAGTGGCAGATGACGACGTGGCAACTAATTTACTGTAAAGTAATGCATAATCGCACAATTACGCTGACGCAGCGAATCTAGTTGAGTGATTCACTAATCTAAATAACTCGCCGGCTTCTAGCTTGGGTGTTTGAGATCTGACTCCCAGTTCCAATTGGAATAATTTGGTGGCTCTAGCTTGTCTATTTTTCTGTTCTGTGCCTCTAGCTAAAGTCTTACGTGTAGCAATACTAGCTGATGATGTTGCGACACGTGGATATCTGAAAAGTGATAGGGGAAATTAGATTTGTGTGTATGCCTCACCAAGATATAATTGTAGATTAATAATATTAGGATAATAAACAGAACAGGAAACATATATAACAATGCATGTGAAATATATAACTCTATCAATCAACGCAATTTTCCCACTTTTTAATATAATGTACTCCGGAATTTTGAGATGTCCTAATCAAATTAAGTAGCGAAATTGACCTGAGGCAAACAAGCACTGTCTGACTCCTTTGCTGTTTTCTGATTCATATAGTCTATTTATGGTGTACTATTTTTACTGTTGGTTGTTGATAACAAAGTAAGGATTTTTTTTAAGCCATTAACAGAAATCATATCTCTATTTGTTCTCTCCCAACATCTACACTGAAAAAAAGCAAGAGAATCCCTTTATAGCATCTATGATTTGTTGATTTCCAAGCAACTATCATGTATACTTACAATCTAGTCAGATGATACTTCGCTGTCAACCTAATATTATCATATAATTTAAATGTACGAGATTGGATTAAACTTTGCATAGAATAATATAGCTAGTGGTTGGAACTACATTCCGGTGCCACCCACCTGTATATAGCCTTAAACTGGAAATCCTGATACAACAGCCTAAGGCAAATTAAACTTGGTTATGTCTTACATCAGTGTACCCAATCGTGATCAAGTATTGGCTTGGTATTAAAAGCCACAACTTCACCATATATAGTCGACGAAAATTTACAAAATACTAGCTAGTAAGGCTACTTTGAATTTTAAGTACTGCATGGATAGTATATATTATTGATAGTAATAATTAAAAATTAATCATCTTTGACTTAGCATTGTATGTGTTTAAATTTTTTGTTAAACACTAAACAAAGGGAGAGATAAATTCATCACCATGTAGAATGCGAGAATCCAATGTGAGTATGTGATTGAAAGGGTGAGTTGAAACTTGATATGATAGGCCAAGCATATGCATACACGGTAGCTTATTGTCACGCAGCAGCCCAACAGCAGGTAATCGATCGGTAGCTCACTGTTCAAATGACTTCAACGTAATTTATCCAATTAGACAACATCGAGTATTACTTTCCAGCAAATAAGACACTAATTAAAAAAATATGTGCAGCTGGATAATTGTACCTGCTGGCCATTTGCAAAGATATCGTACGTCCCTCCTGTAGGTCCTACATGCACAGTATAGGCTGCCATCACCTCTTGGGGATAGGGCCGGAGAGATTACTAGTAGCCCAGACCCAGACGCAATGCGAACCTGAATAGTGCTACCAATTAGGCCTAAAACAATAGTAGGAGTGCACTTGTGTACCATCTTGACGTTGCGACGCCGATCAGGCCTCCCCAATCATTCTCACGGGCGACGCAGCCGGCGACCTGCATCTCATCTGCCAAGCTTGCCCCCGTGGGAACACATGAATCTCAACACAAGACTGCCAAAAAAGAAATATAATTTCTTGTATACTACCGAAATGTCCATATCATTCAAACGGTAATAAATAATAAGACAATTGTTGACAGCCAAATTTGGCAATGTCGGTGGCCGACTGGTCAGACCGGTTAGACCAACTGGTCAGACCAGTCGTCTTTGCCTATATATATGAAGGCTAAGGTCGGTTAAGGGTAATCCCAATTGATTCAATATACTTTATATTACCTTTTGTCCTCTCAAACCCTAGCACTTTTCCAAACCATAATTGTTGTTCTTCCTGCTATCCGGCGGTGTTTGAAGGCGTTCTAAGTGGCCTGACCGATCTCAGAGCAACCCTAGCTCCGTGAGCTCCGACGGGATCCCTCCCGGGCTCGTTGGTCTAGGTTTCACGCGAAGTTCTGCATAACCCATCTGATCGGTTCGCCCCACCGGTCTGACCGGTCGGCACAGGATTTCACCGGAGTTGATCGTATTGACGATCTTTCACACGTTCTAGTGCATCTAAGTGTGTTTGGCCGAAAATTGTGTCAACACACTTTTTGGCAACTCTGCTGGGACAGATTAATTTGGTTAGAAAAACCAATCTAATGTAGTTTTCAAGAAGATGAGTTCTTTCGAGGTGACCAAGGACAGCATCATCACAGCGACGATCGAAGAGCTCAGAGACGAGGAACGCCAGGCATACCTGGTCCTTGAGGAGCACGTCAAGGTGCAATTCTTGAAAGGCTTCAAAAAGGATCGTGATGACCCTGTTAAGAGCGTCAAGTAGTTCGTCATGCCATCCTTCATGCTAAACAACAACAAGGTCAAACCGGTTGTACTGGTCCAGCGACTGGTTAGACCGGTCTGACTGGTCAGACCGTCTATGCACCTGGTCAGATCGGTGACATGGTGATGACACCACCATCACCTACACCACTTGAGATGATTCTTGGTTCGGCTTCCCCTGGCCAAACTAATGAGGTGTCGGCATACACACCCCCTCGTACAGCTACTATAGCAGGTACATCGCAGGGATCCGAACCTTATCAAGGACTGATTCCAAATTCTACACAGACGATAACACATTCTAATACTAATGCCCATCTCGTCTTTCATCTATTTTTTATACCAGCGCACATTATCAGGCCGATCTCATTAAATTTAAGGAGGATCTGACCAATGCAATTAAAAATAAAATTGGGGTGGATATATGTGAGGCTCACTTTTGTATCAAAAACCTTATCCTCCTGAGTTTGATTTTGTTTCTTATCCCGCTGGTTGGCGTGTTCCCGAGTTCATTAAATTTAGTGGTGATCATACTCGTACAACTTGGGAGCATGTAAGTCAATATATTTTGCAGTTAGCAGAAGCCGGTTTTAATGATGTTTTGTATGCGCGTTTATTTTCTTTATCTTTAACTAGAACAACTTTCACTTGGTTTTCTTCGCTTGATCCAAATTCTATTCAGGATTGGAATCAATTGGAGCGTAAATTTTATGAACACTTCTTTAGCGGAGAAAATGAGGCAAAATTGTCAGATTTTACATCGGCTAGGCGAGGCCAAGATGAGGCTTCTTCTGATTATTTTTAAAGATTCAAAGAAATAAAGAACCAATGCTCCAATTTGACAATTTCTAAAAAAATATTTAGCGGATTTGGCTTTCAATGGCTTGCGTTCTTATTTGAAAGTGAAACTCAAAGGCTTCGAGTATCATATTGTTAATTATTTGCAAATGAAAGTTTTGGGTTCAGAGTTTAAACTTAAGAATGCAAAAGACACTAATAAGACTCATCGGTCCAGCACACACGTAGTTGATCATGTTTCCGACAATTCGAACGATGAGAGTAAAGAGGTGTATGCCGCCGAGTTCATTTGGCCATCAAAGGCCAAACCTTGTTCTTGCCCATCTCTCAAGCCAACTCAAAAGAATCGACAAGATGAGGTGAAATTTACTTTTGATGTCTCTAAGTGTGATCAGATTTTTTATGAACTTCTCAAAAACAGGGACATCCGATTGTCACATGTTCTATACCGTCACTTGAGGAGTTTAAATGACATGCATACTGTAAGTGGCATAACTCTATATCTCATGCAACTAATGATTGCAATGTTTTCCGTTGATAGGTACAATCGGCCATTAATGAAGGGCGATTGGTATTTTCTGAGATGTAGATTGACAAGGCTCCTTTACCAGTGCACACCCTGAGATTTAAACAATGCAAAGGTGCTCATTCAGCTAGAGCAAGCCGAAGGAGCTAAGGAAAATAATGTCATTATTGGTGATCCAAGGCCTATGAATGTCGATGAAAAGATTCTGGTTTGAGAAGTTGTTATGGAGAAGACTCCTCATGGCAAAGAGTCTCTAAAGATTATTGTTAAAGCTCCAAGACTCGGGGGGGGGGGGGGGTTGGGAGGCTCCATATCAGGAAGTCAGCCTGCTGTTTAGGTGCGACCGGTCAGATCGATATCACCAACCGGTTAGACCAGTCCGACTAGTCAGACTGAACAACCCGACCAGTCAGACCGGTCCAATGACTGTCCCCAGACTTTCAAGCCCAAGCGTCTAGAAGTGGGTGCTTGGAAGACAAACGAAGCAATGGTGCGGGGAAGAGTTGCAAATCAAAAACCCACCTTTGATCAGTTGTTGAACAAGTACACAAAGATCGTTCAAAGAAATCGGCCTCTTAAAAACAGACCACGCTCACCACCATGCCAAGGAAGACCTTCATCCCCAGAAGGTGTATGCTACCATACCATGGACGCCACCGGCATCAAATTCTGTATATCCTATATGGGATCATGAGGGGATTTGGATGTAGTGCTTCCCCATGCAGTATCCTCCACATCATCAGGGGAGAGGCTAGAAGACCCGTGAATGACCGATTGGGACCACGCAAATCAGGTCTCATAAGAGGTCGCGCAAAGCCCCTGACCCAAGGAAGGAGTACCATATCAAGGAGAAGAATCAAGAAGTGAACTCCACTGTTGAAGTAGATAAGCCTAAAGCTGATGCTATTGTACAGATCAGCGATGTCAAAGCTGATGCTATTGAGACTGATGGTTTTTGAGAACTCGGTCAACACTCCTATATAGAGGCCGATCATGGCTCATGATCATGAGGCCAGCAACGGCAGTGCACTAGACAAATACCATCAACCTAGGTGGTGTCCTTTGGGGTTGACGCATACTCAAAAGAGGAAGTTGCAGCACCTTCTCAATAAAGAGAAGAAGGAACGGGAGGCAGAAAAGCTGAGGGACGAGCACTTCAATAATTACAGGCCCATGGTTCCTCAAGGCAAGATCTAGCAGGTCAAGTCAGCTGACCAGGCAGAAGGACCGGTCGGATTGCCCCAGCCGACCGGTCTGACCGCCTTGAGCAACCGGTCAGACTGGTTGAACCCAGTGAAGAGCAGACAGCCGAGTCAGCAGTGCCTGTTTCGGTTACTTGTGTTGATGAAGCCCCAGCAGTTCCTCTGGTTAGAGAAGATGAGGAATTGGTGGATTATGAGGCGTTTCCAGAGCACAGCAACATGGAAATCAATGTTGTGCATTTATCTTCGGATTATTTCGTGGTTCTGGAGAAAGACGTAGCTCATCTTCAGTTTGGGCCTTCTAGAAGCCCAATGAATCAGAAAGCTATTTGAAGGCCCTTTATATGAGGGGGCACAACAATGGCAAGCTGGTTACTCGCATGCTCGTGGATGGTGGGGCCATTGTAAATATTATGCCATACTCACTATTCAAGAAGCTTGGTGGCAAGGATGAAGAGCTGGTCAAGACAAATATGACGGTCAACGGCATTAGTGGAGATGATCCCATTGGTGCCAAGGGAGCTACTTCTATGGAGTTGACCATCGGGAGCAAGACGCTTGCCACAACTTTTTTCATCTCGGAGGTGCAAGGTAACTTCAATCTAATTCTGGGAAGGGATTGGATTCATACAAATAGTGTGTTCCTTCTACCTTGCATCAGTTCCTAATCCAGTGGATCGGCGACGAGGTTGAAGTAGTCCATGGTGATACTTCATCTTTCATTGCTACGGCCGATTCTAATTCCATTGGTGCATGTGACAACTTCAGGTCTTTATTGGGCTTGGATCTGTCCTATTATGAGCTGATCAGTTGCACCAAGGATGTCTTTGTTTTTGCTGTGCTAAAGCCGATGAAAATTGGCTAAATCATTTAACGTGACTCAATGAGTTCAACAGAGGCTCCAGACATGATCTGTCAGACCGCCTGTACCAACTGGTTAGATCGCTCTACTTCAGATCGGGGCGAAGAGGCCACCGGTCAAACCGGATACCCAACCGGTCAGACCGGTCCAGTTCAGAGTGGCTCCAGAAGAGGATATATCACTGTCGAGCGTGTACGAACGATATGTGTGAAGCCATTGGAGATTTTGATGATCTATATAAGCTAGGCCAAGGTTTTACGTTGGCTGATCCTTTAGAAAAGGTACATATTGGTGATGGAACTATTCATAGGTCGACCTTTGTAAACAAGAATTTATCGGCTGAGTATAAAGCTGATTTGATTAAATTATTGGAAGAGTATGTTGATTGTTTTGCTTGAGAGTATCATGAAATGCCTGGTTTAAGTCATGATCTTGTTCAGCATCATTTACCAATCAAAGCCAATTTTTGGCCTTATAAGCAACTAGCTAGGCATTTCAATCCTGTTATGTATGGCCGAATTAAAGCTAAGATTAATCGTTTATTAGATGCTGGTTTTATTCGATCGTGTCATTATGCTAATTGGATATCTAATATTGTGCCTATTGAGAAAAAGGATTTGGGGAATATTCGAGTGTGCATTGATTTTAGAGATCTTAATAAAGCTAATCTCAATAATGAATATCCTATGCCTATAGCCAATATGTTGATTAATGTAGCTTTTGGACATCGTGTTATTAGCTTTCTTTATGGTAACACTGGTTACAATCAAATATTTATGACCGAAGAAAATACGTCTAAAACAGCATTCAGATGTCCTAGATTTATCTTTTTATTTGAATGGGTTGTCATGACTTTTGGTTTAAAAAATGTTGGCTCAACTTATCAAAGTGAAATGAATTTGATTTTTCCATGATTTACTTGGCGTCATCTTGGAGGTGTACATTGATGATATTGTCATTGAATCGGCTGGTTTGTGTGATCATTTCGCCAATTTGAAGCTTGCTCAGGATGCGATAGTATGGTTTGAAGATGAGTCCACTTAGTGTGCTTTTGGTGTATCGGCTGGGAATTTTCTTGGTTTCATTATTCATGAGAATGGCCTAGAGATTGATCATAAGAGAATTGAAGACATGAAGAAGGTTGAGGCTCCTACCTGTAAGAAAGACTTGTAACTTGTCTGAGAAGATCGATGCTTTTACTCCTATCATTCGATTAAAAAATGAAGCCACATCCACTTGGGGGCAGAATAGCAAGAAGCATTCAAGGAAATCAAGGATTATTTGTCTTCACCACCTTTTCTCAAAGCGCCTAGGAGGGGGTACCTTTCAGGCTTTATGTGGCTACTGAAGGCAAGGTTATTGGGGCTATTTTGACTCAAGAAACCGAAGGCAAGGAGTATATCATCACTTATATAAGCTGACGACTTATTGATGTGGAGACAAGGTATACTTTTATTAAAAAGTTGGGTTTGTCTCTTTATTATGCTTGTACCAAATTGAGGTATTATCTACTATCTAGTACTTGCAAAGTAGTATGTCAAACTGATGTGATCAAGCATATATTACAAAAGCCGAATCTGAGTGGTAGAATCGGCATGGGCTTATGCTTTAGTTGAATATGGTTTGGCTTGTGAACCTTTGAAATCTATGAGAGGCCATGTTGAACATTGGATTATGACGAGCATGATCTAGAAGTTGGCTATATTGCTTGCACACCTTGGAAGTTGTACTTTGATAGATTGTTTGTGATGATGAGAGGGGGATTGGTGTTGTCCTTATTTCCCCAAGGGTGCTGTTTTTGAATTTTCAAACCGATTGGAAGTATATTGCACAAATAATCAAGTCAAGTACGAAACACTTCTATTTGGGTAGAATTTTTGCAATCCATGGGCGTGAAGTATGTTGAAGCCTTTAGGGATTCTATTCTGGTGGTACAGCAAGTATCCAAGGTATGCTAATGCTATAATGGTTCTTTAAATGCATATATTGATAATGCTATAATGGTTCTTTAAATGCATATATTGATAGATACCTTAATATTATTGATTCCTTTGATGAATTTGTTATAAAACATATCCCAAGGGAAGAGAATGGAAAGGGTAACACTCTGACTTAGCAAGCATTTGGTTATAATGTTGTGAAGAAATATTTTAGCATTCGAAAGCCGATATGAGCAAAAGCCGAGTTTTAGGTTCTGGACAAACTGGTCCGACCGGTGGAATCAACTGGTCTGATCGCCCAGACCGGCCCAACCGGTCGAGAGACCAGTTTGACCAATGAGTTTGCTGATAAAAGAACGACTATATTGAGGAGTTTCTGAAACGAGAATTCTCATAGATGATGCGAAAAACAATGTACTGAAAGTAGGAAAGTAGCAGTTCTGGGAAAGTGAGAAAGCAAAGGGAGGCACGTTTGTTAACAAAGCGGAACCAAAGACTTCTGCCTACAGCCAAACAAAACTTTAAACTATATTAAATAATGCCAGAAATGCTCGTAAACCAAACCAAGCCGCCCCATATGGGATCTATCATTGAACCGCCGAAGATTTACTTCTCAAATGTTTAGACTTGGATCGGGCCAGAGTCACCATGGGCGAGGTTCATGAAGGCATTTGTATTACTCATCAATCGGCTCCCAAGATGAAGTGGCTGCTTATTAAGAGCCAACGTTTACTGGCCTACCATGATGTCTGATTATTTCAAATATTTTAAAGGGTGTGGAGAATGTCAGCGGTTTAGTGATTTACAGGTGGTGCCCGCTACATTGATGCATCCTATCATTAAACCATGGGGCTTGGATTTCATTGGATAGATTAATCCTCCATAATCGCTTCGTGTTGGTTGCTGCAGATTATTTCACTAAATGGACTGAAATGATTTCTTTGAAGAATATGACATATAGATAGATGTTGAGTTCATCATGGAACACATTATTCATAGATTCAGCATTCTACAAACTTTGACAATGGATCAAGGTTTTTCATTTATTTCAAAGGAGGCGCATGCCTTTGCTGAATCTTACAAGATTAAGTTGCTCAACTCATCTCCATACTACGCTCAGGCCAATGGACAGGTCGAGTCAAGTAACAAGATTTTGATCAAACTTATCAAAAAGAAGATAGAAGAAAGTTCTAAGAGGTGGCATGAAGTATTATCGGAAGCGTTATGGGCTCATCACATATCTCGACATGGTGCTACTAAAGTTCCTCCTTTTAAGCTTGTGTATGGTCAAGAGGCCATTTTACCTATTGAGGTAAATTTGGACGCTTATCGATTGGCTAAGAAAAATGACCCCTCTGTTGTTGATTACCATAATTTGATGATGGACAATATTAATGAGGTGTCCGATAAGCGATTGAAGGTTTTAAACGAGACTGAGAAAGACAAGTTTCGGGTGGCCAGAACCTACAACAAAATGGTAAAAAGTAAATCTTTTCAGGTTGGAGATCTAGTTTGGATGACGATTTTGCCTCTTGGGATGAAAAGTAATAAGTCTGGCAAATTGTCGCCAAGTTGGGAGGGTTCGTACAAGATTACCAAGTTCATCTCTAGGAATTTGTACATGATGGAGACACTGCAAGGAGAATGCTTATCCAGAACTATCAATGGAAGGTACTTGAAAAAATACTACCCAGCGTGCGGCAAAGTGCATGAAGATGAAGATGGCCGGTACATGATATCGCCCTTAGCATGATCTTTTAGGACAATATATAATGTGTAAATCAGACTAGATTCTGGTATTTGCTTTTTGGCTTGCAAAACTCACCAAAAAGTAGGGGGCATATGTTGACAGCCAAATTTGGCAATGTCGGTGGACGACCTGTCTGACCGATCAGGCCGACCGGTCAGACCGGTCTGCCCAGTTGCAATTAGAGGAGATCTTATTTTAACTTAGAAAACCTCATGTAAATCGACTTGGAAGGGGTACGTATTCCCCGGACTATATATATGAATGCTAAGACCGATTGAGTGTAATCTCAATTGATTCAATACAATTTGCATTAGTTTTTGTCACCTCAAACCCTAGCACTTTCAAACCCTAATTGTTGTTCTTCCTGCGTCCCGCCGGTGTTTGAAGGCGTTTTGAGTGGCTGACCAATCTCAGAGCAATTCTAGCTCCACGAGCTCCGACGGGTCCCACCCGAGATCGGTTGTTCCATGATTCAAGCGAAGTTCTGCATAACTGGTCTGACCGGTTGGCACAGGATTTCGCTGGAGTTGATCTTTTTTGCTATCTTTCGCACTATCTAATGCATCTAGATGTGTTTGGGCGCAATTGGTGGCAACAACAATTTATTTCCACAGAATTAAAATATAGCTACTGAATAAAAGTAATTTCTTACCATCCACGTACAAAATTACTGTTACTGCATAAAGGTCATGAAATTTCTTAATGATTCGGTCACAACTAATTGAAGCCTGGCCCTCTTCACTTCCGAATCCGCCAGCAGCCGACCTCGTTCTCCATCGCGCTAGAGCTCTCCACCGCAGGCAGTGTTAGCACTTAGCAGATCACACCACGACATTGCGGGAATGGGTGGCAAGTGCGACAAGATCACGATTTCCTTTTCGCCATAGCTTTTCCCTTTGTTTCTCCCTTGTGGACGCGGTCGCTTTTTGTTCTCTTGTGTTCATGAACACACATAGCGGACGGCTAGCCCAGGGGCAGGACGGGGAAGAAATAAACGAAGAAATGATACGGAGCAGGAGGATGCTTGCACGCAACAGCACAACGCAGGCACAATGCTAAAGCGCTTGCCATTATTGGGCGCTAAACCGAATCCGGCTGTGGCTGTGAATGGGACCCCACCACTAATTAAAGGTTGGTTTAATCGGCTAGGGCTAGGGCTAGGCCGTAATCACGACGCGACGGCCGAATATGCGCCCTGCTAGCTGCTTTTTTAATTTTCCGCCCCGGCACGACCATCGTGCCCACCCTCATCATGTCTGGCGCGCGATTATCAGCAAGCTGCCGCTGCGGCGGCGGCCCCCCATGATGGTGATTCGTTATCTTGTTCATGTTCGTTCATTCCTTGGAGAGGAAAAGGATTTGTGTCGTGCTACTTTTGTACTGTGCAAAAAGGAATTTCCCGTGTGTCGGAAAACTGCTCCATTTAATTGGTGTGAAACCATACCGTAGCAGTACTCAGTAGCCGAGTTTTCAAAAAAGGAGAGTAATTTTATTATTGACCCCGCCGCGCGAGCATTGGTCTACACAGGTATCGGTCGCACTTTATTGTTTATACTAGCCATATATTCGTGTGCGTTGCTACAGTCAAATATTATTTAAACATATTGTATTGGTATAGTGGCAGATGCGAGTAAGTAAAATTGTGATCTGAACAATCACCACCGCCTCTTTACTCCACTGTTCTGTCATAACTTGTTGCTCTCTGCACAACTATGTCATAGCTCCTTTGAAAGTGTAACATCCCAGTTTTCATCACGATTAAGGGGGAGTGTTGAAATTTATAATGCAAACTTCTAGAAGGTTCTATAAAAATAAGGATAAACCATGGCATAATTTTGTTCACCATGACAAGGTTCTAGAATGTTCCACAAGAATCATAAGAAGACAAGAAGCTTGGATATTTTCTTGTCATGGTAAAATTTAGAATTTTCTAGAATTAGATATTTATAGGGAACTTAGATATTTGTAGGGAACCTCCTAGAGTGTGACAAGTGTCACTCATCCAAGAGGGTATGAGTGCCTATATAAGGATGGTGTCACCCCTTGCCATGCCATACTACTCCACTCCATCCCACACACATCCAAGGGCATGGTAGAAGTGAGCATAGATAGAGTGTGCTAGGTGTGTGTTCCTTTGTTGCTTCAATAAGGTAAGCGTCTTTATAAGTGTTAGTCTCCCGGTTAAATTTAAGTACTTAGTGTATAAGTTGTGATCCATCGAAGGTTGGCTCTGCCACCCGGGATCACAAAAGGGTCTGGGCTTCATCGAAGGTTGGCTCTGCCACCCGGAAGCCAGCTTCATCTGTTGGTAGGCTCTGCTTTCCGGAAGCAAAAGGCGGCTCTGCCGTCAAAAGGGCCCGGTACACTAAGTAACTAGATGCTGACCGACTCTGAAGTGAGTTGGTGTAGATCCTCAACTTAGTAGGGCTGCCTCAATTTCCAACAATCACTAAAATAAAACTTATGTTGCAATTAAACTAATAACATAAAATAATACTAACGTCATACGCGGTATTACATAACTACTAGGTAAACTATTTTATACTCTTGCCTTGCGTTAGTTCATTCATTCCCTCCAGTAACCAGCATACACATGCATGCACCTACGACAAAAATCATCTCGTCTCTTTCCATAAAAGCCTCTCAAGTCACAGTACCATAATTCCCAGACAATCATGACAGCGCCTACCTCCTTTGCCATAACTTCATTATTCCATGGAAGCCACAGAGTACCCACACCATTGACCTTGAAAAGACCCGTCATGGCAGCACCCACCTCGCTAAAAATCAGGATCGCCACGCACAGTGCCGGCCGAGATTTTTTTCCGCTGAACCACCTCACCCGCTCGCTCTCACTCGCGCACGCGCGACACGCCGGCCCCACGATGGGACCGCGCACTGCCGCCGGCATCACGCCGTGCCGCCCACTCCCGCGTCCCCACCTCGCCCACGCCGCTGTAGCGCCCCCGCCGGCTTTGCCGCCTCGACGCCCGCGCCTTCAGCGCTGCCACTATTCGCGTTGACGACGAGCTGCCACAGCCCACGCCGTCGCCGTCCTTGCGCAACACCGCTCCTGCCCTCCTCGTCTATAAAAGGAGCAAGGCCGTGACGAGCCCCGTCACCAGCCCAAGCACACCGAGCCACTTCGCTCCGCTAGCTGAACCACTCCTCCTGAGCCCAGCTCACTCACGAAACGAAGCTCCAACAATTGATCCTCTTCCTCGAGCTGTTCCGCGCCAAGGTGAGATGGCAGGCAGCTTCCCCGACCATTAACTCCGCAACAAAGGCCCAAAACACCCACCAGGCCGTGAGCACTTAATCCAAAACATTCTACCAATCAATACTGTAAACTCAAAATCTCCTTCATATCAACTCCTTTTCACGTAACTCTTTTTCCTCCTATTTTCATCTCCATTTGAGCTTATTGCTTGCTTGTGTTTGTTTGCCGGTTGTGCCGTTCTCGCCCGTAGATCACGGAGTGACCGAGGAGGAGCCCGCCAAGGAGCCAGAAGACCCGTACCACGAGCAGGAAGCCGCCGCCGCCGACGCGTACGCAAGTGAAGGCAAGTTCCATCGACCCCTACGTGAGCGGTTGCATCCATGTGAGGACGGTTAGCTGTAGCCTGGGTCTAGGATCGATTACATATACCAGTACTAGAGTGATTGAGTGTGCTCATGCATACATCTGAGTAGTCATGCATATCCAGAGCTGAGAATAGGATACGAAGGGATCTGGCTGAGACCAGGGCAGCTGGGTATGCTGGAGCCGGCGCTACCGTGGTGGTAGACTGGCAGGTGAGTGCTACCGTGGTGGTAGGCTCGAGTTGATATGTTGAGGGATGGTTGCTGTCCTGGTGAACCATAAGGACCGAGTTGTTTTGACATCTCACCTAGCTTACTTTAGTACGACCACAGGTTCCGGTATGGGCCGGACTTAGCCTAATCCCACTGGTTAGCCTGGCGGTCGCAGGGATGGTTTACGGGTATAGACCATTGGGGTCAGGGCCCGAGGGTTTGTGCGGCCGGGCTGGGGCGTGACCACGGCTGGGTGTCGGCTATGTCGGTTGTCCATTCGGACAGCCGAGCGTGTGGGTACAGTGTACGACCTCTGCAGAGTGTATAATCCATTCGAATGGTCCGTGTCCACGGTATGGACAGGCTACGGTGTGGTCCTGACAACTAGTGAGCTACCTATTGTGAGTTATGTCGGGAAGAGTTGCATACCATTAGTTGCATTGTTAGTAGAATGTGCTTATTATGTGTCGTGCATGTCAGTCCCCTCCCGTAGGGTGAGGTGGAGCTTGCTGAGTACTTTTGTACTCACCCCTGTTGATTTTTCTCCAGAGGATCCTGACTTTGTGCCAGAAGACTACGAGTAGATCGTGTCCGCACCCAAGCTGATCGAGTGGAGCCGTGATGGATGAAGAGCTAGTCCTGCATGTCGCTATGCTAGTTGTTATCCTATGGTTGTTCTGTGTAGCTTTGTGTTGTCACTTTACTCCTCATGTACGTGTTAAATAAAGCTCTGTATGACTCTGGACTCCACTTGATGTAACATGTATTATGCCGGAGACCTTATTCGGTAATTAATACATGGTTTAGCCTTGATCTTCGGGTCGGGGCGCTTCAGAAAGACCACCCAATATTATTTATAAGTTCTGAGTTAATATTTGATAAGGATCGGAGTACTATATAAACTTTAGTTTCGTATGGCATGAGCCGGAGCTGACCATATATGGGATATACACGTGTGGTGTCACATCCTGAAATTGTTGGATTTCAGAAAGTGATTAGAAAGAAAAGTAAAATAATGATTTTTTTCATAATTATAAATTTTCCAACATTTATTATATTTACAGGAAATCTAGTGTAGGAAAATAATTGGTTGTGTTTATAAATTATATGAGGTTAATCTGTTTGTCTTGCATTCATGTTGAGTGCATAATGTTCTGCATGAAAAATAAATTAAAAATACGATTAGGTTACCTCTTAAACTCTTTTCTTTCTTTTCCCTATCGCTTTTGGCCTAGCCCAACAACCTCTCTCGTCTCTTTCTCTCTCTCCCTAACCGGCCCTTGCAGGCCAGCCCATCACCCTCACACGGAACAACACCTTCCTGCCTTCTCCAACTCTTGGTTGCTAATTTTTCCGCAAGCGCCGAGCCTGCATAATCGTCCACAATAGAATCATCATCGTGAAGTGTTTCTGGCCGCTGCTAGTCTAACCTAACCATCGACATCAACCACCATGTACAGGTTAGAAGCATCCCTACATCTTGTTTCAGTAAGAACCAAGCTGCTATCACCCATTCGCCACTTCCTTTCTGTGCCCACGTGGCCACGTATAGCTGTAATACGTCATGGACCATGCACTCTCCCATTAATCTTGTACATGCTAGTACTAGATTACCAACTCTAAAGTGACATGTTTGCCGGATTCTTTTCAGTTTGTAGTACTTTAATTTTCAGGATGCACGTATACCTTTCTAAATAATTCTTTCATCTAAATCAGTGATATGTCCAACGTGTTGACGCCTTTTACGGGCCAACACACGATCGTGCTAAATCGCGCGGCGCGAGGAGGGGCTCCTTGCAGCACCTCCTGCGTGGAGCGGTCAGACCGGTCAGAGGGACCGGTCAGACCGGTCGCAGTGCAAAACGATGACGATCCGACGAACGCTCACCCGGAAGGGACAATGTCGGGGCAAGCACGTAAGGTTACCCTAGGCTCGGCAGGCCAGCTAGGGCGTCCTCAAACGCCATGGAGACGAGAGAAGAACAACATGTCGAGGTTGAAAAAGCTAGGGTAAAAAGAAAAAGGTAAAGACGATATAAGATAAATGTATTTGATTGGTTTGATTGGGTTGTGTGTCCTCAATCGGCCCTGACCATTTATATTTATAGGGTGGGGAAGACTTACCCCGCAAGAAATCATGTTTACATATCTAAATCTATTAAGAACTCTAATTACAGTCGGATTCCTCCTAAGCCGGTCAGACCGTTCAGACCGGTCGGTCCCCTGACGGGTAGGCTACAGTACCCCAACCGGTCAGACCGCTCGGTGAGACTGGTCAGACCGCTCGGTGAGACCGGTCAGACCGGTTGATGCTAATTTTGGCTGTCAACATATGCCCCTCTATTTTTTGGTAAAGCTTTCTTGCCAAAAAATATTCTTCGGAGCCAAAATTGTCTAAGGGCAATGATTATCATTACATCGGCCAATAGTTGTGCTAAAGACGATAAAATTTTATTGGCCATGACTTGTTTTTCTTCAAGTTAATGATGAAACAATTTGCTTCGGCTTCCAAACTTCCTTCATGATTACTGATTTTGTTGGCTTGACCTCCACTTGTTGCTCCATCGACTCTTGCTTGCGCATACGTTGCAGCCTTCTCTTTTGGGTGTGAGATAAGCCCGAGGGACACCACCTCGGCTGTAAATATTTTGAATATGGTTTCGTGCTCTTCTCACCCTCCTTGCAGCAATAAAGATTTTTTTTGACCAGATTGTTGCTAGTAACAATCGGTCTAGGCGATACACAACTTGGATACAGAGAAGGATACTGAATGTAATAAGATTGCATATGCATCCCATTATAATCCAAAGGTGTGTAATAACAGGAATGTGGCCAAAACCATGGGGCAACCGGCTCTGAATGTGGCATAACAACACAATTACCTTGATGTGAGCGAGGATCTGATTGCTCACTAGATGTTGACGTTGATTTTATATCCTTGTCTTCGTCTAGCCATCCCTTCTGCTTCTGTACAGCTCTCTCTTTCTCATATTTGGCCAAGAGCTCTTTGAATCTCGGTCTTGCTTTATTTTCGCCCTTGGAGGAATTTCCAGACTTACTGGGCGCGTCGGTCCGACCAGTCTGAGTACCAGTCATACCGGTCAGTGTACCGGTCAGACCGGTCTGGGAACCGGTCAGACCAGTTGGCTTGTCGCCGGTCTTTTCTTTTCTTGTCATGCCCCCCAGCCGAACTTAATTGTTGATCAGCAATATTTAGAACATGTCCAACATTAGGGAAATTTGATCAATAAAACTAGTCGATGTTTCTTGAATGGTCGGCTTTTCTTTATCTTGTATCAAATCTGAATTTTTATTCAATCGTCCATCTTTTTTGACACGATAGACTTGTTTGATCATCTTGTGTTTCTTTTTCTGTATATACCGATCCTTTTGGTCAAAACGGTCATTATTGGTAAGTGATGGCTTACTAATTACCGACTCTCTATAAGTAATATAATCTTCACAAAAATATCTAGTAGGAGACGGTGAACATAAATAAGGCATGCTAAAATAATGTCCATATGGCATATGCATAGGGGATCCATATGACGAAACAACATTGACATAGGAACATAATTCTATTGCCGATTCGGATCATAGAAATTCTGTTTTGGAACAGATTCTGGTTGCTTGGAATTTTTAGCCCAACTAGCATGTTTGATATCCTTTTGTTTTGAGGATTTAGCCGGAAACTTCTTATTTGGCTTCGAGTTTTTTTTCATGCTTATGACGGGTTTTGGATTCAACAGTTTTCTAAACACCAATCTCAGGTTTCTCGGGTTTAACCATCTTTAGCTTTGACTTATTTTGCAAAACCCTTGGAGAGGCTGTTAGACCGGTTGGGGAACTAGTCAGACCGGTTCCAGTGCAACCTACACTATTGCCATTGTTTTGTTGCCCCCCAGCATAGAGGTACTAGAATTAGTTTCTGTGTACTTGCCAGGGGATTTTTGATCAACAAATTCAGCTTGACCACCAACATTAGGCAAACTTTTGCAAGAATTATTAGCCGACTTTTCAGTAACCGACTTTTGAACAACAAGAGCTTGAATTGAACTATCTGTTTGATCAATCAAATCTTTGACAACACTAGATAGAATATTAGATAAAGTACTTGAGGATCGCATCTCCATTAATATTTCAATTGTGGATGGAATCTGACACTCATTTATCTTCTTGACTCCTTGCTCTGTTGTATGGTAGCGGGACAAGAATAATCTTTTAGCTGCTCCATCGTATTCTCGCTTATACTCCTCAAGTAGATTATCATGTGCCACCATATGGCTAGAGTTTGAAAAATCGGTCATGATAACCTGATTCTCTTCCCCATCAGAGTCGCCAATTTGTGTTGACGCCTTTTACGGGCCAACACACGATCATGCTAGATCACGCGGTGCGAGGAGGGGCTCCTTGCAGCACCTCCTACGTGGAGCGATCAGACCGGTCAGAGGGACCGGTCAGACCGGTCGCAGTGCAGAACGACGACGATCCGACGAACGCTTACCCGGGAGGGACCCCGTCGGGGCAAGCGCGCGTAGGGTTGCCCTAGGCTCGGCAGGCCAGCTAGGGCGTCCTCAAACGCCATAGAAACGAGAGAAGAACAACATGTCGAGGTTGAAAAAGCTAGGGTAAAGAGAAAAGGTAAAGACAATAAAAGATAAATGTATTTGATTGGTTCGATTGGGTTGTGTGTCCTCAATCGGGCGTGACCCTTTATATTTATAGGGTGGCGAAGACTTACCCCGCAAGAAATTCTGTTTACATACCTAAATCTATTAAGAACTATAATTACATTCGGATTCCTCCTAGACCGGTCAGACCGGTCGGACCCACCGGTCAAACCAGTCGGTCCCCTGCCAGGCAGGTTACAGTACCCCGACCGGTCAGACCGCTCGGTGAGACCGGTCAGACTGGTTGATGCCAATTTTGACTGTCAACACAACCATGTTTCTTTAGAGAAATCCTTGTATGTATTTCTAGTTTTCAATCCATCTCTGGCTAAATATCCCTTCAACCCAATTTTCCTTTCTTTCTATTTCTGTTGACCTTCATTGATCCACTCACCCATGCCACATGGACCCATGTCCTTCACACGACAATAAGCCAAAACCAAACCTGTTTCCTATCTCTCCATTAAATCTCGTTTGTGGTTAACCAAGAACTGACCACTTTACCACTACCTTTAAGCTCTGCACGTTGCTGTCAAAATAAATTGGTTTCTACTAACCGTTGACGCGAAATTGGTCAACACACAAGCATTAGAACACGTAGATCGCAAACGATCTGATCATCAGCGAAGAACCCCGACGACCTGCTAGACCAGTTGCGCCAACCGGTCAGACCGGTTGGATGCAGAAAGCTTTGCGAAGACCTAAAACCACGAACTCGGGAGGGACACATCGGAGGTCGCAGATTTAGGGTTGTCTTGGAGTCAGCAGGTGACCCAAGACGCACTTGAACGCCGTAGCGATGAGCAAAGAACAATACGAAGTTGGAAAGCTAGGATTTGAAGAAAATAGTAGATTGAATGTTTCGATTAGGTAGAAGGACCTCAATCAGCCGTGGCCTTTATATTTATAGGCGGGGGAGGACGTACCCCTTCCCAATCAGATTACAAAAGGACTCTAAATTACAGATCTAACTCAACTCTGATTACTCAGGCCCAGACCAGTCTGACTGGTCGGCCTCGACACTTTGCCAAATTTGGTTGCCTACTTATGTCCCTCTGCCTTTTTGGTGAGCTTGCAAGCCAAAAAGCAAGTACCAGAATCTAGCCTAAATACATGATTTACACAGAAAAATACAAGGCTAAAAAAAATGCTAAGGGCGATATTCTTATACCGGCCGTCTTCGTCTTCAAGCATCTTGCCACACCCTGGGGTAAAATTTCTTCAAGTATCTTCCATTAAAGCCCTTAAAAGACGTTCTCCTAGTAATGTCTCCACCATATAAGAATTATCGAATATAACATTGACAATTTTGTACGGTCCTTCCCAACTTGGCGACCGCTTGCTGGACTTGTTGCTCTTCATCCCAAGAGACAATATTGTGTTCCAAACCAGCTCACCAACCTGAAAAGATTTTGCCCTCACCTTTTTGTTGTAAGCCCTAGCCACCCGAAGCTTGTCCTTCTCAATTTCCTTCAAAGCTTGCAACCGCTTGTCGCTCACCTCATCAATATTATCTATCATCAAATTATGAGAATCAACAGCGGAGAGATTATTCTCAATCCATAGGTGTCCAGATTCACCTCAACAAGCAAAACGGCCTCTTGACCATATACAAGCTCAAAAGGAGTAACTTTAGTAGCACCATGTCTAGATATGCAATGAACCCACAATGCTTCGGATAAAACCTCATGCCATATCCTAAGATTTTCTTCTATCTTCTTCTTGATAAGCTTTATCAAGATTTTGTTACTAGACTCGGCCTGACCATTGGCCTGAGCATAATATGAAGACGAGTTGAGTATCCTAATTTTGTAAGATTCGACAAAATCATGCACCTCCTTTGAAATGAATGATGAATCTTGATCCGTCGTCAAAATCTATGGAATGTCGAATCTATGAATAATATGCTCTGTAATAAACTCAATCACCTCTCTATATGTCATATTCTTCAAAGGAACCCCTTCGGTCCATTTAGTGAACTAATCTGTAGCAACCAACACGAAGTGATGCCCCATTGAAGAAGGAGGATTAATCTGTCCAATAAAGTCCAACCCCCATCCTCTGAAAGGCATGGCTTGATAATAGGATGTAATAACGCAGCGGACACCAATTGTATATCACCAAACCGCTGATATTCTTCACACCCTTTTATAATATCTAAAACAATCTGCCATCATGCTTGGCCAATAGAAATCGGCTCTTCTAAGTAACCACTTCATTTTAGAAGCCGATTGATGCGTACCACAGATGCCTTCATGGACTTCTCCCATAGCAACATGAGGCTGATCCGCATCCAAACACTTGTGAAGCAAATCTTCAGCAGTCCGACGATAAAGCTCATCGTCAATCAAAATATATTTAAATGCCTATCACCGAATATTCCTATTTGTACCATGACCAGGGTCTCTCAAATATGTTATGATAGGCACCCTCCAATTAACAACTTTGCCCTTTTCCTCTGGCTCAGAATTAATGATCGAATTGCTATTTTCTATTGTCTGAATGGTCAGACCGGTCTCAGGACCAGTCAGATCGATCGGCGCGACCGGTCGGACCGGTTGGTCCAGAACCAGCAGCTCGGCTCTTGCTCGCATTGGCTTTCTCATGTTAAAATATTTTTTGGTAACATTCTATCTAGATGCTTGCTGAGCCAGAGCATTTGTCTTTCTATTATCTTCTCTTGGAATATATCGAATTATAAATTCATCAAAGCAAAGAGATAATATCAAAGATATGCATTTAAAGACCCATTATAACATTGGCATTCCTTGGACACTTGCTGCACCACCAAAAGTGAATCCCCATAAGCTTCCACATGTTTGATGCCCATAGATTCCAAGAATTCCAAGTCAAATAGAAGTGCCTCATATTCAACTTGATTATTCGTGTGTTCTTCTTCCAATTGATTTGAGAATTCAAAAATAGTGCCACTTGGAGAAATAAGAACAACACCAATCTCTTGACCATTATCACAAGCCGAGCTATCAAAGAACAACTTCTATGGTGTGCAAGTAATATAGCCGACTCCAAAATCATGCTCATCATTAATCCGATGCTCGATAATAAAATCCGTTACAATTTGACCCTTAACAACTCTCAAGAATTCATAGCTCAAATCATATTCAACAAGTGCATAAGCCCACATTTCGATTCTGCCACTCAAAATCGGTTGTTGAAGCATATGTTTAATAACATCGGCTTGACAAGTAACTATAACAGATAATGCCTCAACTTGGTACAAGCATAATACAAAGATAAGCACAGTTTCTCAATAAAAGTGTACCTTGTTTCTGCATTAATAAGCCATCGGCCCACATATGTAATAATATACTCCTTTCCTTCGGTCTCTTGAGTCAAAACAACAACAATAACTTTATCTTCTGCAGCCACATACAGCCTAAAAGGAATACCTCTAATAGGTGCCTTCAAAACTGGTGGTGAAGATAAACAATTCTTGATCTTAAGCCTCTTGTTGTTCTGCCACCAAGTAAATTCAGCTTCATCTTTTAATCGAAGAATAGGAGTAAAAGCCTCTTGCTGTTCTGCCCATAAACTTCTGCAAATCTTTCATACAGGTTGGAGCCCCCACTTTTTTCATGGCTTCAATTCGCTTTGGATCAATCTCTATGCCTTTCTCATGAATAATGAAGCCTAAGAATTTCCCAGCCAATACACCAAAAGCATACTTGAGCGGATTCATCTTCAAAACATAAATCAAGATTTAATTAAACCTAAAGCTAGGAATGTCTTCTGACCATCAGACTTTTACACAGGACTACCCTGCTAGTTTATAAATCACTGACCAAAAATGGTAGCCATGCAGTGTATAGAATTTGAAATCTAATTAAGAGTCTAATAAACTTGTATTTGATATAGAGCAAATATCAGTAAGCAAATGAAAAAATGCATGTAACAAAAGTTTAGATCTAGTTACCAGGAATATAAAACCTTTGAGTTTGCATTTTTCTATTTTTCTATGATTTTTAAATGAATTTACAAGTTTGCTGAAAAAGATAGAAAATCTAGGCTAAAGTTTACAACGGGACCCCTAGATTTTGCGCTAAGGACCCTGTAATCTTGTAAACCTTTCAAAACAGCCCCTGGCCAGAGTTGGAGGGAGGGGCGGACATGGCCAGCTGGACTCCGGCGATTTGGGTCACCGGCGGCGAGGGAGGAGGGGGATGAGCATCAGGAGGTCCGTAGCTACCTGTTGGTGGCCTCAGACGGGGTTGGGGGCGGACGGAAAGGGGTCGCTGGTGGTGAGGCGGGTGGGGTGGCGGTGGCACTCCAACGTGTGAGAGAGGGCGAGGCCGAGCCGGTGAGCTTCCCTAGGAGGTGAGGAAGCTATCTAGGGGCTTGGTTGCAGCAAACAACTGAAGCAGGGAGCTCCGCGGTGGGTAGGGGGTGGCAGCGCTAATGGCGACAGCGAGAGCTCCCTGGCACAGGGAAAAGCTCGACTCTAGGAAAAGGGAAGGAGTGGAGCGAGCAGTGAAGAGGCTTCACAGCCAAGGAAATGAGGGGGAGGGGACTTGGCAGGGGAGAGGCACGGGAAGGCGCGGCGCTCGGTCGTTGCTGGTGGCGGTGGGCAGGGCTCGGCGTCCGCGTGGCGCACGTGCAGAGGGCAGGGAGGGGCGGACGGGCGGTGGTGTGCTTTGCCAGCGGCCGGAATTTAGTTGTAATGCACATCCTGTCATGTGTTATTCTTGGTTGAACTGAGCTATGATTATGTATAGGCACAAAAATAGTCGCAGGATTAATTTAACTGCCCCTCATCATGCATTAATTTGACTATTTAGTGGTCACATGCATATGATTATTTGGATCATATCTTAATTCAGTTATGTTATGTTTACTCACATTATCAATGGTGGCATCTTCGCTAGCATAGCTAAAGATCTTTACTGTAAATAAATTGGCATTTATCCCGTGATGAAAAGTAGAGTATCAGATTTGTTCTAGGTTGGTGCACCAAGTGTGCTACAGCTGTTGTTGATACTTGATAGGATATTAAGTTTACTCTTTAGTGTAAAAACATTGGCTTAGTCAAAGCCAATTTTGATTTGCTAGTTTATCTGATGAATCAAAACTAATTTTTTTACTACTATGTTCTAGCTGTTTGTCTTATACCAAATTAGTGAGTTTTCAGCCTATGTTTTCCATATACAGGTTCACATCCAGAGTTCCATTTTCTGCTGCTACAAAAAATCTGTTGATCCATGACGATTAAATTTCGTCACAGATCACTAAAAAATCGTCATAAAACAGTATCTATGACGATCTCAAATTGCGTCATATATTGAGCGTCACAGATTACACCTCGTGACGTTTCTTAAAATTTCATCACAGATTGCTTGATCAATGAAGTTTTGAAAGCGTCATAAAATATCCCCAGGCCCCCGAAGCCCAACCCAAGCTCGTTTTCTATAACGATAATAAACGTCACAAACAGTATAATTTTCGTCATGAATTTAATTGCCATGTCACATATCAATGACATGGAGGATGACATGACTGTTAACATGGAGATGACATGGATGACAATAATGACATGTAATTTGACATGGTCGATGACATAGCTGATGAGACACCTTAAGCCGATGGTCAAGCTCTCAGGTTCGAGTTCCGACCCTTGCTATTTTTACTGTTTTGTCACTTTTTTTATTTCTTTTATATAATATTTTAATTTGTAGACAATCACAAAGGCATGCATGATGCAGTGGTAAGGCTCTTGTGCCTGTGGCTCACAATTCGTTGCCCATGTAAGGTTAGTTTTTTATTTTATTTTTCAGTTTTTTGTAAGACCTTCGTGGATCACAATTCTCGGCTCACCTTTTTTTCAATTTACAAACTGTTTATATAATATATTTCGAAATATATGTCGGTTATTATTACAGTTCGGTGTCAAAGCAATAAGAATCGGAACTTGTAGGGTAGCCTAGTGGTGAGGCTAGCTCTTCGTTTGGCGAGGTTCTTGGTTCGATTCTCAGCTGTGGCTCTGTTTTTTTCGGAATTAATACAAAGGACAGTTAAGTAAGGAAATATCAAATGGTCCGATCTCCGATGGTAGCTCGGCCGGAGCTCGACTTTGAGGAGGCAGGTTCGATTCCCATTCCGTCTAGTTACGTTGTTTTTTTTCTCGATTTAAAACAACCTTCTGATAGGTGGATCCGTGATACACGTGGAGCTCGTGTGAGCTGCAAATGTTAATAAGCAAATAAAATGCCGTCTATGGTCAAACGCATTTGCAGTCTATGGTTCGAATCGCCAATTGCGCCTAATAAAATGCCGTCCATGGTCAAACGCATTTGCAGTCTATGGTTCGAATCCCCAATTGCACCTCCTTTATTGTTCGAATTAAAACATGAGATACATATGTATTAAAGACTTAATACCTGACATATAGATGCAAACATTGTTGTACCGTAATTGAAAGGTGGGTGCCACTTATCCTGATGACCAGGGTTTGAACCCCTCCACCCCTTATGCTACTTTTTTTTCCTTTTTAAGCCATACTAACTAAAAAAATAACGCCTAGCATCCCATGAATGAGAGCATAGCTCATTTATTTTTTTAAGCCATACTGATAATTTAACTCTTTTTAAGCAATACTAACTAAAAAAATAACACCTAGCATCCCATGAATGAGAGCATAGCTCATTTTTTAAGCTATACTGATAATTTAACTAAAAATATAACGCCTAGCATACCATGAATAAGCATCAAATAAGAGAAGCAAAAAAATTGAAAAAACTGGTGAATGTCAAAATATATAGTCAAAATAACTATGACAATTTCTATGACATTAATATTAAAACGTCATGTTTTGTGGGCTCAATTATGACGAATTCAATAAAACGTCACTAAGTTTTGGGCTTAGGACCCATACCTTCAAATTCATGACGAAAATCTGAAAATTGTCATGGATTATGTGCAATTGTGACGCTGTTTAAAAATATCATAAAACTTTCGTCATATATCACCACATTTCTTGTAGTGTGCAGTCACAATATCTCGGCTCTATTATGAAGTTTGCACTTTATTCAGAATAGCAGGTCTGTGTATCTCATGAATGCTAGTATTTCCAGTACTACTTGCTACTTGTTCTGTTCCTTGGGACCTTGTTACTTATGGTAACTAGCTGAATTTCAAATTAGCTATCTTTAGTCAGGAATTTTGTAGCTTTGTATTTGCAAGGTCTGTCTTTATTCTATAGCTATTTAACTTAAGATCATGTATCTTTCATGCTTCTAGTAGCTTATTACATATTTGAATGTTGTTTTCATGTTACAGTGATCATTGGCTAAGTAATTGTTGTTTGCCAATATTTATTATTTCCCCGATGGTTAGTTATTTCAGTTATCTGTGATTCACTGATCAAGTTGAAACTTTACGTTTACATAGTATGCCTCGAATCTCACTTGAAGAGTGCTCCTTCTATGCAGATATTACTTCAATAGGATTTTATTTAAGATGAGATTGTCATTGTGGGGTCCATTGCTGGTCTGCAATTAATAAGCTGAGAAGGATTCAAAACTTGAGCTTGTGCTTTAAGCTACTTTTTTTTGCAGTATTGTTAGATCTTGTGCTAGATTAACTAGAGTTAAACTAATTTCAAGCTGATGAGATGCTCGAAAAACTTTAGTGTTGTATGTATGTGATAAACATGCTGGATTAGAATTTATCCATAAAATGAGATGTTTTATTTGCTGTTTTTACATGAGCTAGTTTTTATCTATATTTGGGCTGAAATGACAATGAATTTATTAGAAAAATGGGCCATATTATAATGGGCCGGATGTAGATGGGCTTGGATGCTTACGTCAGTAGCCACATCATCTTTGTAAGCGTCCATGTCATCGTCCATGTTAGTATGAATAGCCATGTCAGCATCAGAGTCAGCATATCTGAGTCATCATCCATGTCACCCACAACAGCCATGTCAGGGTCCACATCGGCAGCCATGTGTCTCGTAATAACATGGTCATTCAATATGTGACGATGTTTGTGATGGTTGTTTTCATCACTACTATTGGGCTTGGGCTGGGTTTAAGTAAGTTTAAGGCTAATCTGTGACGTCTTAGATCTGTCACATATTGAGTCAATCCGTGACAGTTTAATAAATCCGTCACACCGATCAATCTGTGATGCTCAATCCATGATAGATTCTGAAACCGTTACAAATGATTTTTTTTGTAAAGGTAAGACTTTTGTGACGGAAGTCGGCTATCATCATTAATTAAAACATTTCTTCTAGTGCTATAGCAATTGGAAGCCCCGGCCAACCCAACTTGCTTTCTGGCCAACCCAACCAGCAAGCCTCCAATCCCCACATCTGCCAATTGACGCATGCATGCAAACCCATCTTTTCCTTTTAGTTTTTTCACCATAACTCTTCACTCGAATATCCAAATCACAAACGATTTCCACCATAAGATATGTGATATTTTTATGCACAATTTGAGATTCATTGTGAATATATTTGCTGAATATTTTTAATTCAAAATTTACGCGAGCATAGAAACATACGGACATGAGCATAGAAAATGTTCCAAGCATAGAAATATAAGGACACAAGTATAGAAATATAGGAACACGAGCATATAATATATTCGAGCATAGAAATATAAGGAAACGAGTATAAAAAACATATGGGCACGAGCAAAAAACATACTGATAGTAGTAATTTAGCAGGATGATTAGAGAGGTGCACTATAGAATAACATTTTTTGTTAGACGGTAGAAGCTTAACAGTTCTAGAGTTAAGGGTTCAATTGTACAAACAAGACAAACAACTGGTCTAGAGGAGCCAAAAATAGACTTATTCCTTTAATCTCTCTATTCATGGGCATTGATTGGCTACACCTGAAAACACACAATTAATCCGATTCAACAATGTCAAATTCCACACATTTCAGATTTATTTGACGCACCGATCTTCAGGGTTTGAATCCAATGCAGCACAGTTGATCTAGGAATCCGTCAGTAGCTCAGCATTTTCTCTTCATCTCTCTCCAATCGACGCCAAGATAGGAACACGTAAATGCCCGTCAGCTGCTGGAGGAGCAGGCGGCGCACCGGACGAGCCCATTCTCGTTGCACGACGCGCAGACGCGGAAGCCGCCAGTCTTCTCGCTGAACCGGCGGTGGCTGCCGCAGCAGGCGCCGCACGGGACAAACCGAGATCCGCCGCACGACGCGCACGGCGTGGGCGCGGCCTGTGCCGCGCCGGCCAGAACTCGCCGGAGCTCCCCGCTCTCGTGAAGGAGGCGCACCTCCTCGGCGTCCCCGACGAGCCTGCCACCGACGAAGAGCTGCGGCAGGGGCGGGCGGTCCCGCCGCATCAGCGCACGGAGCTCGGCGAGGTATGCAGCGTCCATGGACACGTCCCGCTCGTCGACGGCGACGCGGAGGCCCCGGAGGATGGTGCGCACGGTGCGGCAGTCCTCGAAGGTGCCGCGCACGGCGCGGAGGGAGGTGAAGTAGAGCACAACGCGGCGCTCCCCGGCTACGGCTGCCGCCGCCGCCTCCGCGGCCGCCGCGAACGACTTGCACGTGCGCAGCCTGGACGCCGACCGAGCGCGGTGCAGGACGATCTTGCCGGGTGAGCCGGTGCCAGAGTCGGGCGCCGCGTCGTCGAGGATGGCGCTGATACCCTGGTAGTCCTTGCCGGTCGGCGACGGCGCCGTGGGTGCGGAGAAGGACGGAGACTGCGTGAGCCGCCCGGAGGCCTTGCTCCGGCGGACCCACGGCGACCACATCGCCGGCGGCTGCTTCTTGGCTCCGATGCGCGCGCCTTCAGGAGAGGAGGCCACGGGCGTGGTGAGCTCGTGCATGCATGCGCGCGCGTGATGGCCTTGGTGGCTAGTTGTCTGGCTGCCCCCGGCTTCGGCATGCTAATTTTAACCAGGTTTAACTGTCCCCAAATCTTGTGGTACCTCCCTTCATTTGGTGCGTCTTTATTCTCTTTGATCCGTTTCTTACTCTTTTCTTCGGGATGTTCTTACTAAATTTTGAGGACAAGATGTCGTGCACGGAGTACGACAGGTGAGACGGCTCCTTGTGCAGAATTCTTACCTACTTTTAAGCGCTCATGCATTTTTCAAGAATTGAATTTTTTATAGTATCAAAGTATATTGTTTAAGTCTTGCTTTTCAGAATTGCTACAAGTTTAATAAGGGGCCGTTTAGTTCCCAAAAATTTTCACCCAAAAATTTTCACCTCCCATTTAAATACATGTATGAAGCACTAGATGTAACTAAATAACAAAACTAATTACACAGTTTGGATGTACACGACGAGACGAATCTTTTAAGCCTAATTAGTGCATGATTAGACATAAGTGCTACAGTAACCCACATTTGCTAATGATGCGTCAAAGGCCTCAAAAGATTCGTCTCGCGGTTTCCAAGTGAGTTCTGAAATTAATTTTTTAATTAGTGTCCGAAAAGCCCTCCCGATATCTGGTCAAACTATTGACGTGACACTTGGTCCAAAAATTTTCACCAACTAAACACCCCTTAACTATGCAATTCTGTAGCTGAAGCCAACGACGTAAGCCAAAAGCACATAGCTCTCACAGACCGTCTTCATGCGTAAATTAGATCAGAAATTAAGAGAGTTTGTTCTTACACGTATACTTATCCAAAATAATACTAAAATAGTCCAAAACCGAAATGTGCTTTGGAAAAAATTTGCAATGCTAGAAAATGAGCCGAAATACAGACTACAAGCACCTCGTGATCAAAGACGAAATATGTTAACCAATCAGAGCGTGTCATTTAGGGTTACACGGATCAGATGGCCCACAAATAGATGAAACCAATTTAGGACAACACCTGCGCAAACTACAACTGACATAAGAGCCCACTGGTCAACCACTCAGAGATTGGTTGGGGCCAGGGCCAGGTCAGCCGAACCCATGGTCAGCTCCACCGCCTTATTTCTTCCACGTGGTGCTTGTCCATTGATCCTCCATGGCAGTTCAAGGTGCAAGAGCTTCATGTCCCGGCCGTGCACACCATGTACCCATCTATAAATATGAGGGGTGCTCAAATGGAGACACACACCAAGTTGCTCATTTTCTTAATTCTCTCTTGCTTAGTCTGTAGGCTAGTGGAGTTTAGGCTGAAGTAGCTCATCTTCAGATCCTCGAGGTTGCTTAGAAGTTCTGGTATTGGTTTAGCTCTTGCTTTTCTTTGTAATTTTTGGATATCTGTAACATATATATCTTCTAGATATTTATATTTGCATGATTTCAACTCTGTGGTGTCAGATATGTATTACATGATTATTTTCTATTCATACTTTATACCTTACATGATTAGAAGAGTAAATATAGTGTTTCCGCACCAGTTCCAGTATTTGAATGTTTGCTCTAGTATGATGTTTGTTCATCCGGAGGGTGCAGTGGGGGGTCTGCATGGGATACTAGAGTATCACTTATAGTGTAGACATGGTGTTGGGGTTAATTATTTGTTGCTCGATGTTTCCCTTTCCTATTGTTTGTAGAGGTAGCCGCAGGTGGTGACAGTCCTGTCTGGTCACTGTAATCCTCCACATTTGGTTAGGGGATAGGAGGTTCATAAAGTAGTTGAGTTGGCTAGTGTCTCCTCTGCCAGCCATGTGCAGTTCCTCTGGTATGGTCTCGGACTCTAGAGCTGCGGATAATTATGTGTACGGTGTATATATATAATATAAGTTGTATAATTAACTAAGTACATAAAATTTGAATTGCTTTCTTCTTCCGTTCTCTCTATCTTAACCTTTTCATGAGTTTTAGCTTGATTGACTTGTGCATCACACTACCTTATTATCCATATATTATCTTACTCCTATCTATATAATTGAATATCAAGTGAAAAATTATTCATCAACTTACCTATTTATTAATTGTCGCCTTCCTTATGGAAAAAGAATTTAACAACCCTATAACACTCCTGGGTAAAATGCTATAACGGCGTTTCGTGCACTTGAAGAATCATTCGTAACGCATGGAATGCCTAACGTGTTTTTTAGCATCGTTGTCTAGAAATACAAATCTAGCAGCAATGCTACAAAACGTCAACAATATCATTACCTGGTTATTACCTTTACAACAACGAACTCTCCTTACCTATAGCTGGTGGTACAAATATTTGCCAGAAAATCTCTGTTTATATGAAATGAAGTGTGGTTAAACCCAGTGGTGGAGCCAAGAAAAAATTTAGGAGGGCTGGAAAAAAACGCTACAACGACATAGCACCACTACAACACCCCAGAAAAGACAAATATAATAGTTTGAAGTAGTCTTATATTAAAACATCGATGGACAATGGAAAGCCAAATTACAAAATAATAGACGCCATGCATAACGGTAACACCCATTATTCATCCGAAGAAGCAATCTACATAAATTGACATAATCAATTAGTCAAAACATACATGGACCTCCAAATTATGAATTTAGAATAGAACAGAGCTTACCAGGTAAGATCATATCACAAAAGCATATGGTGAGTTTAATCGCAAAGGGTAAAGAACAATTGTTCTTTTGTTAATGCAACTATGTTATTTTCTCAGTTTTTTTAATGTGTCTAAGACCTACAAAAGAGCATCATATCCAAGATATTTTCAACTTGTTTAAATATTATTTCAAATAAAATTTTTATATTCGATCTAGAAACATTACCTTAAACAAGGCAAGTAGCCTGAATGTATCTTCTTTTCATCAAATAGGTCTCCTTGTTAGTTAAATCTTAGCATGGTTAATTGGTCAGTGTTGCAGAGGCAAACCATCAGACACAGCCTGCATCCTCCATGGCCTCACAGGTTGCACAAGCAAATCATGAAACGCAAGGTGTAAATCCTACATGGACGACACACTTGTTGGCAGCAGGCGGTGGAATTGCAGCGGTGCATATGCTAGTCTTGCTTCATCGCATCAGAGAGGCACAAAAGCAATGAAACGGCCACGAACAAAGAAATCATGAAGTGTAAGATACAACTCAGTGCTGCACAGATGTTGTTCCTATGGCTCCCTTGGCATCTGTAAGGAACATGGCCCCATTAGGCCATTGTTTGTGATTTTGGTGATTGAGTGACACAGCAATCAATGGGACTAATAGGTTTGTCAAATGGATATTTATAAATCCCAGGAATGGAGCAAAAAGGCCAAGCAAAGCAAGACACGAAGAAAGAACTCACAAAGCAAAACACGAAGAAAGAACTCAAAGAAATGTCGAATTGGATGAGTTCTACAGAAAACTGTAGCACCGGTTGAACCGATGACTAAGCACCGCTCTAACCGGAGGCTTCGGATACACCGGTGCTCTATCACCGGTGCAAAGGGCTGTGCAATGCCCAGCCAAGTGGAGAAGTCCAAGTAGCACCGGTTACACCGGTGGTGCTAATTTGAGGCATCGGTGCAATCACCATGTCATCACTCAGAGAGCATGTTTGGCGTGCAAGTGAAGATTGTTCAGCACCGGTTACAATGGTGAACCACCGGAGCAAGGCACCGGTGCAATTTCACGTCAGGTGCAGAAGATCTCTTCAGGACCGGTTGAACTGTACTTGATTCAAATCAAGGCATGCCAGTCAATTTGACCTATAAATTGACAAGGAAACAGCAAACCGTCAAATTCAAGAGTGTATCGGCTGGATTTCCAAATCACTCTTACGCGGTGTATCGGCAAGACTCTGCCGATACAGAAAACTACAGCAGATCGGGTATGAAAAGCATATAATGAAAGTGATCTACAAGAAATCGGCAATGAGCTGCCGATACCGATATGCAACTAGGCGGCTAGATCTAGAGCCGACACGTGCCAAATAACAATGTACAAACCCACGAATGTATGGATATGGACAGAGCTAAGTTTGCAACCGATTTAATCAGCTTTACAAGGTTTATCGTGATAAACAAAGAGCTTACAGCCGATTAAACAGATCGCTAAGCTGGGTAAGTTGTGAATAGATCTAAACGAGAAAATAGCGATACGCCCGAGATCAAAGCTTAGATAAATTCGGTAAATTTTTGAATAGATTTGAACGAAGCCACATCGATGCGCCCCGAAGCTAAAGCTCAGATTTACTCGGAAAAACGAACACTTACCAGCAAAACAAGTCGCTCGAATGTGAGGCGTCCTTGATCAGCTTGAAAGAACTCGCAGAAAAGAAAAAGGATGGCGAAGACGCCGACGAGAAAGTAAATTGCAAGTAGTAAAGTTTGTTTGTTTGGATGTGTATCAATCTTTACAATAGCCGGGGGGGTTCATATTTATACCCACACTAACACAATCCTTGCCGATCATGGCAAAGCACGATTCTATCTTAACAAACGAAAAACTATTCTAAAAATAAGATAACTCTTGCCAAACCAAAGCCAAAATATCTGGTCAATCTCCTCTTCTTCGGTCAACAAGGTTTTCAACCGTGACATGCAACCACCTCTCCAAATCCACCGATCGTACGACGCAGAACCTTTTCTTCTTTACAACACTCTTCCTTGACACGTGCCAAAATCTGGTGTCAACACATGCCCCCCAATTTCGGAGTAAAATGCCCCTTTTACTTTGAAATTAATCTTTGTCATGATTACGCTGCCGAACAGTCTTTTCATTTACTGCCATCTCGCTTCCCGTGCGGGTGGCGAACAAAAATCTCTTCTTTGCTCTTAACCTTTCACCTTCTCATCCACACAACGGGAATCTGCCGATTCATCTTCCGTATTTTTACCCACACACCCCCAAATTAAATCCAGGGGTAAAAAACTGCACCGGCGCACGCAACCAATTCACCTTCCCCCCTCTGGGCTATAAATTACCCCATTGGCGCTATAGTTTCTCCATCGGCCAGAGCTTTCTTTGCCTTCTCCTTCCTCAGACTCTCCCAAAAACCCCAGCCTTTCTCTCTCCCACCGAGTAGATGGCCAGCAACAAGCGTGCCGGCGAGGGTTCCTCTGGCGCTCCTCCACCGCTCCGTCCTCGCCTCGGGTAAGACGATTCTCTTCCTCGCCAATGCTACATCTGAGATCTGTATCTGACCACCTTCTCATCTCTGCAGAGACATTGACGTCGAGCTCCCCGCCAACTTCCAAGACTTGGATGAGGGCACCCAGGGGTTCATTCACCACCTCCTCCGCCAACGCAACGAGGCCCGCCGTGACCTTGACCCGGCGCAGACGGATCAGGTCGTCATCCGTGGCCAGCTCACCAACGCCGACACCAAGGTCGCAAGTAAGTCTTCCTAACCGCGTCATCTTTGGTGATCTTCCCCGAGTTTCTGCTCTAATCTCTTCATCTCCCAAACTTGGAGTCGCAGGTTCAGACCCTTCTGGAAGCTTCCCGAGTCGCCATAGACTCGGTAAACGCAAAGGGGAGCACCGTCGCCGTACGCCTCCGGAACGTCCCAGCCCAGGTCAAGGAGGTCGCTCGCTACGGAGCTCACGAGGGCACCGCCAGAGCCATCGCCGTCGTCTCCACCATGTCCGGGGTGGACTCCCGGTAGTGGGAGCCGGTCTTCCCCGAGTGGGGCGCGCGGCGAGAGGCCTTCGAGGAGCTCGTCGATGATCTCTACTATCCTGCTGATGCCATCATTGGTGACGTTAGCTTGGATGGGGTCGTCGGCAACCTCTTCGGAGCAGAGTCAGACGAGGTTGTAAATGTAACAGCCTATCTGGCTCTTTTGTAAATATAATCAATGGACGGGCCTCCTCCCCTTTCGTTTCCTGCCTTCATTCTGCTTCGATTTAATTTTTGTCTTGCAATCCACGATCATTGCACCGAACAAACCAACACATCTTCACAATCCAAAGTCGAACAGAAAAATCTGAACCAAACTCGAAACACGCGTTTGGATTGTATTTTTGATCTAAGGGCGATATATGTCATATCGGCCATGAAAACACTCAAACGCATTACACTACGATCAAGTCTCTTCTTATTTTTGCACTAAAGGCGATACCTTTTCTGTATCGACTATATTTGAAACCAACCGATTGTTTTGTACAATTGGCTATGCATCTACCCAGACACTCGGGTAATACTTTTTCAAATACTTGCCATTAAGTGCACTAAAAAAGTCTTCTCCTTCCAAAGTCTACAGGATGTATGCATTTCTAGGAACACATTTGCTGATCTTGTATGGCCCTTCCCACGTTGGAGACCATTTGCCGAATTTGGGATCTTTTGTTCCTATCGGCAATACTAGTTTCCACACCAGGTCTCCTTGGTCAAAAGACTTGGCTTTGACTTTCTTATCATACCATCGTCCCACTCTAGCTTTATTAGCCTCGATATTGATGAGAGCATTCAACCGATGCCCAGCCAAATCTTCTAACTCGTCTTTCATCAACGTGACATAATCCTCGGCCGTCAACTGATCTTGAAACATAACCCGTCTGGAACCAAGCCGAGTCTCCCAAGGAAGCACAACTTCATGCCCATAAACCAACTGATACGGAGACACTTTGGTAGCCGCATGGCAAGACATCCTGTAGGCCCATAAAGCTTCATTAAGAGTTGTATGCCACTTCTTTGGCTGCTCTTCGATCTTCCTCTTAATCAAATTAATGATTCCTTTGTTAGAAGTTTCTACCTGACCATTGGCTTGGGCCTAATATGGAGAAGAATTCAACAATCTAATTCCCATACTTGCAGCAAACTCCCCAAACTCCTCTGAAATAAATATGCTGCCTTGATCAGTCGTGATAGTTTGCGGAGTACCAAACCGATAAACAATATGCTCCTTCACAAACTCAATCATCTCTTTGGATGTCACAATCTTCAGAGGAATCGCTTCAACCCACTTGGTAAAATAATATGTCGCTACTAGTATGAATTTATGATTCTTACTGGATGGTGGATAAATCTGTCCGATTAAGTCAATCCCCCATCCCCTGAATGGCCACAGCTTAATAATGGGATTCATAGCCGATGCTTGTGCTCTCTGCACATTATCAAATTTCTGACACCCTTGACAACCTTTATAATAAGTGAAACAATCTTCTAACATGGTTGGCCAAAAGTATCCGTTTCAACTGATCATCCACTTCATCTTATACGCCGATTAATGTGAACCACAGACACCTTCATATATCTCTCCCATCAAGAACTTAGCTTCCTCTTTGTCAAGGCATCTGAGCAAAACTCCATCAATCGTCCGGTAATACAACTCTCCTTCAAGCAATACATATTTAGTTGCCTGAAAACTGATTCTTCGGCTTATTTTCTTGGAGGGATCATCCAGATAATCTATAATTTATTTCCTTCAATCGTCATTAGGTAATTCTAATGCCATCACACCTTCCATCGGCCGATAACCAGAAGCGTGTTATGCCAGCCGATTAGCATCACCATTATAAAGCTTGGGTACATGCTCTATGGTTACTTTTTTGAATTCTCTCAGCAATCGGCAACAATCCTCATGATAAACTCGTAGAATATCATCCTTACATTTATATATGCCGATCAACTGATTAACCACTAACATAGAATCCGCAAATATTTCTACTGCATCGGCCCAAATTTCTTGCAACAACCGAATTCCTTTAAGCAAAGCCTGGTACTCAGCCTGATTATTGGTAGCAATAGCTTCTATTGGAAAAGACAACTCAAACGTTGCCCCCCGAGGCGACACCAAAACAATGCCAATACCAGATCCAACTCCTCATGATGAACCATCAAAGAATAAGGTCTATGGAACTAGATCAACAACTCCCAATTCTGGCCCACAATGTTGAACAACAAAATCGGCCATGACTTGCCCTTTAACCGCTTTAGCCGATTCATATCTCAGATCAAATTTTGACATGGCCAGAATCCATTTTCCAATTCTCCCATTCAAAATCGGCAACGAGAGCATGTATTTAATAACATCATCTTTACTCACCACAACACACTCAGCCGATAACAGATAATGCCTAAGCTTGGTACAAGAAAAGTATAAGCAAAGACATAATCTTTCAACAGGAGAATACCTAGTTTCAGCATCCAAGAGTCTTCTACTGACGAAATATATCACACGTTCTTTTCCCTCTAACTCTTGAATAAGGGCCGATCTGATAGCACGCTCATCAGGCGATAAATATAATTTAAACAGCTTGTGCTTTTCTGGCGGAACCAACACAGGAGGCGATGTTAGATACTGCTTGATTTCATCCAATGCCTTCTGCTGTGTTTCTCCCCACACAAATTTCTGATCGGCCTTCAACTTCAACAAAGGACTGAACGGCTGTATTTTACCGGATAGATTAGCAATAAATCTCCGAATAAAATTAATTTTGCCGATTAGAGATTGAAGTTCAACTTTTGTTTCTGGAGCCACTACATTGTTAATGGCTGTAATAGTCTTCTGACTAATTTCGATTCCTCTTTCATGAACCATAAATCCTAGGAACTGACCAGCCGACACACCAAATGCACACTTATTAGGATTCATCTTCAATCCATGTCTTCTGATACATTCCAAAGCTTTACGTAAGTCGGCCAAATGTTCTTGATACCCCTTGGATTTCACCACAACGTCATCAATGTAAATCTCAACAATCTTGCCGATGATCTCATGGAAAATATAGTTCATGGCTCTCTGGTATGTTGCTCTAGCGTTCTTCAACCCAAAAGTCATGACAATCCACTCGAACAAACCGACATGCCCTGGACATCTGAATGCAGTTTTATGAACATCTTTCTCAGCCATGAATATCTGATTATATCCATCATTTCCATCCATGAAACTGATCACCTTATGTCCTGCAGCAGCATCCACCAACATATCGGCAACTGGCATTGGATAACCATCCATCGGCGTAGCTTTGTTGAGATCCCTGAAGTCAATGCACACACATAACTTCCCATTTTTCTTGTATACAAGAACCACATTGGATATCCACTCAGCATATCTGCACTGCCTGATGAACTTTGTTTCTATTAACTTTGTGATCTCGGCCATTATATCTGGTAAAATCTTAGGGTTGCATAGCCTTGAACCCTGCTGATGTGGCCGATACCCAGGTTTAATAGGTAACCAATGCTCGACAATAGATCGATCCAAACCCGGCATCTCATAATATTCCCAACCAAAACAATTTTTATATTCTTTTAACAGCTTCACCAACTCTTGTTTATACTCTGGGTCTAAATTAGCACTAATAAATGTCGGCCTTGGTCTATCTCCATCTCCAATATCTACTTCCTCCAGCATCGGCCGACGTGAACCCGTGCCCCAACTTTCCTTCATCTTCTAGGAACTCATCCATTAGGAACGGTTAGGGAAACCAACTACTTGGATCGGTAGAAGCATGGTAGCTATGTTAACAGATGCAACCGATGATCCTGATTGCTGACCATCATCGGGCTTTGGCTTGACACGCCAAACCTCTGACATGATCCTTCTCCTGGGAGCCTCCTTTCTCTCCTCTTCCAGTGCCTCTGTCTGATGCAACCTCTGAACTCATCTCTTCTGTGATCTGGTCAAACCTACCGGGCACCATCGAGGCCGATTAATGCTATCATGAACAGTCTCTCTCTAGATACCTACGATGTGGGTATTCATCTGAAACTTGGGCATCAGCAACTCGTTCAACCTGCTCATCGGCAGAAATCCTTCCTCCTGCAGGATCACGCAGCATGGTCCTCTCCCCCAGCCGATCACTAACTGAAACCCTGCCCCCCCCCCCGCCGATCATGTATAGAGATGCATCTATCATCACTTCTTTCTCTGATGATCGGCCCTCGAGACCTCTGGTCAAAATGTGACTTCTTGTGCGATCGGTCTTTACGGTAGAAACCGTTGCACTCTGGACAGTTATCCACTGTCGGCAGAGTTAAGCCTTCTTCCCAATAGTACACAAAGAAAGGACATCTCTAGTGCCCTTCATGCCATCGTGCAGACTCTTCTCTGTACTGTCTCCTTTCTTGATCACGTTGAAACTTGTTCAGCAACATCTGAGACGTGACCTTCTTCCTTGGTGCTGCTGATTCTTCTCTTTGCTGCGGCTCCTTACCCTTGGCTTCATCGGTTGTTATTTGTGCTTTAGGATCAACAGCTCCAGATTCTTTGGCCGATTGCAATGTGAGCACCTTTGTTTGTAGTGCATTCCCCTTCTTTCCAACATCCACCATGTTTGCTGGAAATGGATGCCCATCAATTTTCATTGGCTTTTTAGGCGTCTCGAACTTGAGCCTACCCTGTTCTATAGCCGATTGTATTTGTTGACGAAACACTTTGCACTCATTTGTATCATGAGATGTTGCATTGTGCCACTTGCAGTACTTGATATTCTTCAACTCTTGATCTGTCGGGATCTTATGATATGGCTTCAGCTTTATATGCCCTTCTTACAGCAACAGGTCGAAGATCTTGTCAGCCTTAGTGATATTAAACCCATATTTTTTGGGTTCTTTGTTACCAAAAGGACATGAAATCGGCTTTTTGTTGTCCTGGACCCATTCAGCCGATCCCACCATCTGGTCATCATCTGAATCAGAACTGTCTGAGCAGTCAACAAAATTGACTTTCTTCTGGAAGTTGCTTCTCTTCTGCTCATACGGTCTGGCCTCCCCTATCATCCTGTGAGCCATTTGACTGATGCTGCAGAACTCCTGGGAAGCATACTTTTCCCTGATGTGTGGCAGGAGTCCTTGGAAGGCAACCTCTGCAAGCTGCTGATCAGATAGAACCAGACTAAAGCACCAGTTTTTGACATCCCTGAACCTCTGAATGATAGAGGCGACTGATCCATCATTCCTTTGCCTCAAGTTGGTCAAATCGATCAGTTTCATCTCTTCTATACCAGAGTAGAAAAACTGGTGGAACTATTTCTCCAGATCAGCCCAAAATATAATAGAGTTGGCAGGCAACGTCGTGAACCATGTAAAACCAATCCAGAGAGAGACATAGAGAACAATCGCACCTTCAATGCATCGTTCTGAGCTGCTTCTCCACACTGCATGATGAACCTGTTGATGTGTTCCACTGTGGAGACCTCCCCCTATCCAGAAAAATTGATGAAATCTGGAAGCTTGTACTTGTGGGGCAATGACAGTTGATCATAAGCAGCTGGATACGGAGTTCTGTACATCAGATTCTGCTGCTTTGGCTTCAAACCAAACTGATCTCTCATCACCTCAGCAATCTTGGATGCCCAGTCAATCTGATGACCATCAGCTGATGCTGCCTGTGGCGCTGGCAGAGTTATTGGCAAGGTTGCCGATACTGGCTGGACATTCGGTGTGGCCATCGGCTGAGCAGCCGATGCGGACTGTGCGACTTGCTGAGGGGATTTATTAGACGATAGTTGGTAGAGCACCATCTCATTACCATGACTACTCTGCGCTGACCTCTGACTAGGTTGTTGTTGTGCCACAGGAGGTATATTGGGCACGTTCACGTGACGCACAAATCCAGTCGCAAGATCATGGAAAACCCAGGTGACTCCATTGGCATGGGAAATTCTATTTGCCAGAACTTCTGTAGGAGACTTGGGTTGCAGTATCATCGCCGGATTCTGTTGTTGAGGCGTCGACCATGGGGCCGACACGTTGCTTGGGCTTGCTGGCGAAGGTATTGATGCAGGTGTAACCGACGGCTATGAAGTCGGTGCGGCATCTTGAGGCTGGGCCGGCTGAGGTGCTGACGCATTGACTTGCTGATTCATCGGCTGAGAAGCCGATGTACTTGGCTGCCCTGTTGGAGATGGAATCATGTATTCTGGAGGCATACCAAATCCGGTGGTAGGATCCCAGCAAGTTGGGTATCCTGACATGAAGCTTCCTTGTGCATATGTAGCCATTGACGTGGAGCTGGTGTACACAGGAGGAAACTGAGTTGACGCTACAGTACTAATCGGCTGTGCATCTATGACATTCCCATCTGCCTGAGCTTGGAGGGTCAATCTGCGATGTCCCAGTAGCTGATCTAGTAAGAGAAAAGATCATCTGACTGGCATGTTGATAGACCGGTCCTACAAAACTAGGTGTCCCCCTGTCTTGCAGCGTCTTGAGCACAGCATTGTGAACATGGTTAACCATGATCGGAGCATGATTCACAAAAGCTTGTCCTATCGCTTGATTCATCAGATGTATAACCCTGTCCTCCTTCTGTGACTCATCATAGGGTGGAAGAGTAGGAAAACCATACTTTTTGATTATCTCTCCACTCCTATAGGTACTGAAGGATAAAAGGCACCACTGCTCGTAGGCATCAGTGGCCGCCTTATGTTCTGGTTTTTACTCTTCCTTCAGCTTATCCTTGTCGATCGGGATCTGGTTCTGCGGAGAAACCTTTCCCTTCTCTTCAGTTGACATCTTTATGTTTCTTGTCCCACAGGGCGTGCCAAAAGATGTGTAGACGCGAAACGATCACACACCAAGCCCGAGAGCCCGGTAAGCCAAGCTCGGACTGCACTTGATTCAAACCAAGGCGTGCCAGCAAACCAAGTCGCTCGAATGTGAGGCATCCTTGATCAGCTTGAAAGAACTTGCAGAAAAGAAAAAGGATGGCGAAGTCACCGACGAGAAAGTAAATTGCAAATAGTAAAGTTTATTTGTTTGGATGTGTATCAATCTTTACAATAGACGGGGGGTTCATATTTATACCCACGCTAACACAATCCTAGCCGATCACGGCAAAGCACGATTCTATCTTAAGAAACGAAAAACTATTCTAAAAATAAGATAACTCTTGCCAAACCAAAACCAAAATATCTGGTCAATCTCCTCTTCTTCGGTCAACAAGGTTTTCAACCGTGACATGCAACCACCTCTCCAAATCCACCGATTGTACGACGCAGAACCTTTTCTCCTTTGCAACACTCTTCCTTGACACGTGCCAAAATCTGGTGTCAACAGCCACCGGTGCAACATGCCAGTCTAACCGGTGACAACCACGTCAGCTGTCAGAAGGCCAACGGATAGTGCAGAAGCTGTGAGTGACCGGTTGCACCGGTGCCCTCTCACCGTTCTAACCGGTGCACTGCGCAGAAATTCTCCAACGGCTACAAATGGCTCTATGGAATTGGTTTGCTATATATATGCCATCCCCTGGCCATTTTGGAGTTGCTGGAGTTCAGGAATATCACACCCACACCCAAGAACATCTCCAAGCCATCCATGAGCTTAGTGATTATATCTTTAGTCCTTAGCATACATTTGAGAGTGTTAGTGCTAGGTTAGCTCTTTAGAGAGTGTGAGAGCAAGGCTTTGAGCCTTTGTACTATGGTTCTTTAGTGAACCAACAAGATATCTTGGTGCGCCGGCAACGTCAACGACCCTCCGACTTGGTGTGGAGCGGCATGGACGATCTTGTGCGGGGGACGAGGAGACCCATATCCTTTGTGGAGAAGCTCCTTAATTGAAATCGGGATCAAGGTGACCGTGGTTTTGATCACGGAAGAGATTTCATGTGATGACCACATTGCCAAGGAAAATGATGAGCTCAAGCAAGAAGTAGAAAGGGTCATGAAAAACTTGGCTAGATTGAAGGGTAAGAGCATCGTGAGCAATGTCCAATCTTCTCAAGATAACCGTGAAGACATGGTGAAGAAGTTTGAGAAGGGGTCCACCGTGACTTTCTCAAAGTGCCATCAAAAAGGCCACAAGTCCAACAAGTGCTCTCAACCAAAGAAGAAGCTTTCGGATGAGAAGAACAAGAAGAAACTCACAATCAAAAGTTTTCTCATCTACACCAAGCCAAACCGGAGGAACAAAAGCCGTAGCACTTCCTATGTGATCAAAAAGAAGACAAATGGTGAGGTGGTTGCTCACAAGGTTGGAAAAGCAAGAAAGGAGTTGGAATCACTCCATTTGGGTGCCCAAAGATGTCATCACCAATATAAAGGGGCCTCAAATGGTGTAGATTCCAAAAGAAACTTGAAGCCAAAGAATGGCTTAGGGGGATTTGGAGGCTTGGCTAAATAGAAGATGAGAGATTCAAGCTAAAGAAGCCAAACTTGCATCTTGGACATTTGTTGCCCAAGTCCCTCATAAGATAATGTTAGCTAGATTTCAATTCAATCATCATGTAGCTCCATTGCCAATTCTAGGTTGTTTGCATTGCATCGCCTAGTGTTATATATGGTGGGTTGCTTGCGTCATGCTCTAACCCATGAGCAACTTACATGGTTTGGTAAGTGTGTAGAAAGCTACACAAGGTTATCCTTCATGGTACATGGATTTCATGAGATATGTTTTTCATTTGTGTATCATGAGCACAAGCTATAGGGTAAACTTCTCATTGTTTTCAAAAACAATGTGCATACATTTGATCAGTAATTCAAACACTAAATGCACACATTTAGGGGGAGTTCATCCTTTGGTTTGTGATTTTGAGACTAACATGTTTTCAAGTTTATCTTTTGTAGTCTCTTTCCGGAGTTAACACTCTAAGAGAATATTGTTCACTCTCAATGTGAATTAACTATTCTACAAGAGTGATTAGATAAAGCGGTGTGCTTTCATGCATATTGAGGCATGCTCTATTGAACTTAAATTTCCATATCTAAGTTCATAGGCTATGTGCTCATATATTTGCTTACCATGGTGTACCAAGTGTTCTTCATTTCAAGACTTTCAAATTGGTACATGCAATGTAACTATAACCCCCGGAGTTATACATGGTCTAAAACACCTTCAATTGGTATCTCTGTTAATTCTTTGTTTTTATAGAGCTACCTCCGTGCATGATATGATCTAAGTTTTCTATTTCAAATGTCTAGTTGTGCACTTAATTTTCATATTATCATTTTGTGCACACACTTTGTGGAAAGCTTAGCTCATGTCATGCTAGTTTTGTTTTTTTGTGATCCACCTTAGTAATTGCTCAATTAGTATCTTCATTGATATCATACAATTGGATCATGATTCATGGAACTAACTCCCTAAGCTACTAATTTTTACCTTTGAGTTATATTGTTTTGCAAGACCTTTTTAGGTGATTTGATTCCAAAAGGGGAGAAGTTTGAGTCAAAACAAGAGAAATATGGATAAAAACCTATTGGTTTTGACAAAGGGGGAGAAACGAAGCAAGTGATCAAAGCTAATGATCACAACAAGAAGAATGAAGTGATCAAAGTAAGTGGTGCAATTTGTCAATTTTTGCAAAATTTATGCTTGCTTTGATTGTGTTGTCATCAATCACCAAAAAGGGGAAGATTGTAAGGAACATGGGCCCATTAGGCCATTGTTTGTGATTTTGGTGATTGAGTGACACCGCAATCAATGGGACTAATAGGTTTTTCAAGTGAATATTTATAGATCCCAGGAATGAAGCAAAAAGGCCAAGCAAAACAAAACACGAAGAAAGAACTCAAAGAAATGTCGAATTGGATGAGTTCTACAGAAAACTATAGCACCGGATGAACCGATGACCAAGCACCGGTCTAACCGGAAGACTTCGGATACACCAGAGCTCTATCACCGGTGCAAAGGGCCGTGCAATGCCCAGACAAGTGGAGAAGTCCAAGTCGCACAGGTTACACCGGTGGCGCTAATTTGAGGCATCGGTGCAATCACCATGCCATCACTCAGAGAGCATGTTTGGCGTGTAAGTGAAGATTGTTCAGCACCAGTTACACCGGTAAACTACCGGAGCAAGGCACCGATGCAATTTCACGTCAGGTGCAGAAGATCTCTTCAGGATCGGTTGAACCGGTGAGCCACCGGTGCAACACGCTGGTCTAATCGGTGACAGCCACAACAGCTATCAGAAGGCCAACGGATAGTGTAGAAGCTGTGAGTGACCGGTTGCACCGGTGCCCTCTCACCGGTCTAACCGGTGCACTGCGCAGAAATGCCCCAGCGGCTACAAACGGCCCCAGCGGCTACAGCGGCTACAAACTTGGTGGGCTATATATATGCCATCCCCCGTCCATTTTAGAGTTGCTGGAGTTCAGGAACATCACACCCACACCCAAGAACATCACACCCACACCCAAGAACATCTCCAAGCCATCCATGTGCTTAGTGATCATATCTTTAGTCCTTAGCACACATTTGAGAGTGCTAGCGCTAGGTTAGCTCTTTAGAGAGTGTGAGAGCAAGGCTTTGAGCTTTTGTGATGTGGTTCTTTAGTGAACCAACAAGATATCTTGGTGCGCCGGCCCCTTGGAGCTTTGAGGCTCGCCGGCAACATCAACGACCCTCCGACTTGGTATGGAGCGGCGTGGACGATCTTGTGCGGGGGACGTGGAGACCCCCATCCTTTGTGGAGAAGCTCCTTAGTGGAAATCGGGATCAAGGTGACCGTGATTTTGATCACGGAAGAGACTTGATTACCGAGTAGCGATACTCTTAGTGAGTGCTTCAACAACGTGGATGTAGGTGTGCCTTTGTGGCTAACCGAACCACGAGATAAACACCCGCGTCGAGAGTTTGCTTCCTCCTATCCCGCTCTTTACGTTTCCGCATTTTATACTAGCTTCCTTGTGTGCCTTTAGTTTCATAGAGTAGTATCTTGATAGAAAAGGCTATAGGTTGCTAAACTTTTTTGGGATAGGGGTTTCACACTAGACAAGCCATAGTTGCACATATAGATAGCTTGTTTTAGTTTAATATTGTGTAATTTAGTTGGAGCCATAGGTTAAGGTTTTAAGTTGTCTAATTCACCCCTCCCCCTCTTAGGCTAGAGCACACGATTCGATCTTTCAGCATCAAATGAAACTGCATGAATGATGGGGGCAATTGCATTTGGGGAGCTCGATCCAGACCCCTTCCGGCACAATCGCTGTCTGTTGGCCCAAATTCAGGGCCAACACACGATTGCCCTAACGCGTGCAGTGAGCTAACGCCCATGTTGAAGCACCTCTGCTCAGGCCAGTCGGATCGGTTATAGATACCGATCAGATTGGTTTCACCGGGAAGACCAGCGAAACTCCGACGAACGCTCGCCCGGAAGGTACCCCGTCAGGGCAAACGTGTGCAAGGTTGTTATAGGATCGGCAGGCTACCTAGAATGAATTCAGACATCATTGAGTCGAAGGAAGAACATCAAATAGGGGTTGGAAAAAATAAAAGATGTTAAAAAGTAGTAGATTGTTATATTTTTTATCAATTCGATCCGTCAATCAACCGTGACCCTTAATATTTATAGGGTAGGGAGGACTTGCCCCACAAGAAATCCTTTTACATATCTAAATATATAAAATCCTTAATTGTACTCGGATTCTGCATTGGACCTGTCAGACACACCGGTCAGACCGGCTGTCCTCAGGCGGGCTGTCCGTCTAAAGACCACAGACGGTCCGCAGCTTGTTCGGATGTCTGATCGTCGATTTCAACTATGAATAGGCTAGAATATTCGGATGTCCGAACTTGCGGACAGTCCGCACATAGGACGTGGACGGTCCGCTGTAACACCCTAATTTAAATTTCAGCATTTTATAATAAATATAATTGGTTTTATTTAATTTTCTAAGGTTTATTGTGTTAGACTGGCATTTAATCTAAAATTTTGTTCCTTAAGTAATTAAAATTTTATCATAGGTTTAAATCTTGATGTTGCATTCATGCTGGAGCATCTCTTTTATTTGTTTGAATGTTAGTGTTGAATTCAAATTTGAATTTGAATTCGAATAGTATTAGTTTGGTTTGAATTAGAAAAAAAGAATAGAGGAAGAAACCAAACCCAAACCCAGGAAAACCCAACACAACCCAGTCCGGCCCATCACCCCCCCTTCCCTTTTTCCCGAGCCCAGCACAAGGCAACCCAAACCCCTCCTTCCGCTCGGCCCAGCCAGTCCCCGCGGCCCACGCTCGCGCCAGCGCTTCCCGTTCCCGCGTCACCAGGCCCAGCGAGCCAGCGCCGCTTCCTCCCTGACGGCCCGGCCCCGCACGCCAGCGTCTCCGCCCGCTCAGCGCTCGCTCGCGCGTTCCCCGCCGCCGCATCCCGCTGACAACCGGCCCCGCGACCCAGCCGGCCAACCTGGCAGCCCGGCACCCGCAACGCGCGCTCGTCCGCCTGCGCCCCACTCCTCTCCCTGCGCACCCGGGCCCACCTGTCGGCGCTGCTCACCCGCACCGCGCTCGCCTGCTCCGCCACTGACCGAGCGGCCCCACCCGTCAGCTCCACCTTCCTCGCCGCGCAACGGCCGCGCCGCATCCCCGTGATCTCCGGCGACCTTCCTATTCGGGCGCGCCCCCCCAAGATCCCCGGCGCCCCTTCTTAAACCAGCCCACGGACCCCCTGCACCTCATTCCACCCCACCGCCGCCCCAAAACCCTAGCCGTGCCGCCCGTGTTCCCGGAGCCGGAGCAGAGAACCTGCGCCGCCGTGGACACGCTCTTCCGCCACCGCTCCGCCTCCGCAAGTCGACGCCATGACTTCGCCTTGGAGTCAGGAGCGCCGTCGACTTCTCCTTCCTCGACTTCGACCCCAGCAGCGCCCTCCTCCGCGAACGCCGGTCCCCGCCGCGCCGCCGTACCTCACCCCCAACCCCGCTGCGCTTCATCTCCGCCCGATTCGGGCCATGGTGAGGACCGTCTCCACCTCCTCTCTCTTTTGCGTTAGATACTAGAGCCTGTAGGCCACCCCGAGGACCCTGCGCGCCGCGCCCCGGCGAGGTTCGCCGCCGCACCCATGTCTCGAGCCCCAAATCCTCTTATCTGAGCACACCCATGGATTACCCATGCCGCAATAGAGCTCCACGGCCAAACCCCATCCCAAATAGCCCCCGGAATGCCGGATTGGGCATCTCCGACGAGCCCGCCGCCGCGGGAGCCCTGTTCCCGGCGATTCCCGCCGCCGCCGTAGGCCACGATGGCTCCCCGCCGTCAGATCCGAAGCAAACGCCCAGGATTAGATCCCACGTACCCCTTCGCCCGGGACCGACGGATCGAGATCCAACGGCCTGGATCCAAGGAACCGGTTCGGCCTGTCTTTTTTCTAAAGAGACCCCCGGTTTTGTTAGAATCAACCCGCAGTCCGATCTTATTCAAAAATAATTACGCAGAGGCCCTGTTTTTAGCACTTAGCCCCCTGAGTTCTTTAGAAATAGAACCCGCCATCCTTCCAGGGCTTTTTCACGCGTTAGACCCCAGAACTAACCTTTAATTATGTTTAGGCCCTCGGTTTTAGCAGAAAGGTCCCTGGAACCCTGTTTTTCTTACAAATGAGCCCCTGAACCTTGTTTTAGGCCTAGTTTATGCGTTTTAGCTCCGTTTTTAGCGTTCTTTATGTCCACGCGATCGTTATAACACGTAGAACAGTTTAGGCTTAGTTTTTCTTGCTGTTTTTATGTATTGATGTTCTGTTTCTTAGTTTTTGTTAGTGTTTGCTTGTATGCTTATTATTGTGCATTGTTTTGGCCATGTGTTCGTGAGTAGACGCTGATCCATCTGAGGAGCCCCAGTACCAGTACCCGGAGCAGCCGTCTTCCGAGCACTTTGAGCAGCAGCAGGAGCAGTACGAGGAAGGCAAGTATAACATGAACAACCTATCACTTTTAAATACAATTTCATACTGCATTTTAATACTATATGCCTATAAGGATTTCCTAGCCACTTTATATCCTTTATATATACCTTTGGGTTGCATTTTGGTTAGTTGTGCTAGGTTGCTGCGCTATAACACACTCGGGTCCTTTTTAATTAATTTGATTAATGGTTTACTTGAACTTAATTCTGAGAGTGGCCCTCTGTGTGGATGAGTGGTTCACGTCTCGTTAAAAGATGGTTTTTGTAGAAACATGGTTTAGGGGGCCAGCACGGTGCTTACTGCCTGGTTGGCCACTCTCCATAAGGACCGGTTCATAGAGCGACAACCTGGGACAACAGCGCTACCACAATGCTAGAATGGGATAGACTTGGCTTACTAATTAGGTCTTTTTGATTTGGAGTAACTTACCTGCGGGGCAAGAGTAGTAAGCTTCAATGGTCCCTGCTCCTCCGGCTGGTCTGTGCTTGGTTTGCGCACCTGTGCTTGTACCCCCGTGAGGTGGGCCCCATCGTCGCTGACCTAACTCTCGCGGTTACGTCTTACCAACGAGATTCTTTGTAACGGCCTCGTAGTGAGTCGCTAGTCATCTCACCTAAGGAAGTGTGATGAACCTCTAGCGTAGCTCACGACTTGTGGGTAAAGATGTGCAACCTCTGTAGAGTGTAAAACTGGTATACTAGCCGTGCTCACGGTTATGAGCGGCCCAAATCCTCCTTTTGATTAGTGGGGTTAGCTCCTTCCGACGAGGGGGTGCCTCTCGGGGTTACCTTGGTGGCTTGGTTTCGGTTTGGTTCTCTGTAGTAATATGATTAATTTTGATTAATTACTATGTAACCGGGTTAATGGTAATTCATCAACTCGTAGTAAATAGCTTTAATAAAATTTTGCCAAGACATAAAAGCTAATGCAGTCAGTCAGCCAACCTTAGAGCCTCATAGTTTGTGTTATACTTGTTGAGTACAAGTTGTGTACTCACTCTTGCCTCTTCTCTACTTTTTCCTCTTGGCTACGCTACTGCTGCTCAGTTCCTGCCGACACGAGGGAGTTCGTCCAGCGCTATCAGGACTACGAGGACTTCTAGGTGTTCGTCTCCCAGTCGACGTCCCTGTGGCGCCCTGCTCAGCTTCGGAGAGTTCTTTTATCGTATTTGTACTTCGCTTCCGCTGTATCAGACATTCTTGTCATTAATGTAATAAATAACATTCGTATTCGCTTTATTATGTCTTTTTACGTGATATGTGCTATGATATACTGTTCATTCTGTTGTATATACGTGTGACTTGATCCTGGCACGTATATGATTGCTCGGTTTATGTCCTTTTATAAACCGGGTGTTACATCCGCACCTTCAGAATTAACAGTAGAACCAGGTCAAAATGTTTGGATGCATTTGTCTTGTGGACGGTCCACCTATAAGTACCGGACAGTCCACATGTTTGGATGTCTGGACATGAACGTCACTGTACGCCTGCTAGAACCAGGTTCAAACATCCAAACACCCGACTAGTGGACAGTTTGCTTTCTAACACCGGACGGTCCGCGCCTTCGTATTTTGCTGGGACTAGGTTGGGACATCCGAACATCTGACTGGTAGACGGTCCGCCTGTGAATACGTGATGGTCCGCTCCTTGACTGGTCAGACCGCCTAGGAGTACCGTTCAGACCGGCTTATTTAGCCTAATCTGGTTTGGTGTCAATTTTGGTCATCAACATAGCCCCCCTGTTTTTTTGGCAAAGCTTGCTTACCAAAAAATAAACTTCTGGACCAAAATTGTCTAAGAATGATGGTTGACAATACATCGACCATTTATTTTGTGCTAAGGGTGACAAAAATTATCATCCATGACTTGCTTTAGTTGAATATGAAACAACTTGCTTCGGTCGCCATACTTTTTTTCTGAAATTACTGACTTTGCTGGCACAACCTCTGCTTGTTGCTCCACAGATTCTTTCTTGTGCATCCATTGCAGCTTTCTCTTCCGAGTGCGAGACAAGCCCGAGGGGCACCACCTCGGCTGTAGATACTTGGGATCTTGCTTCATGCTTTTCTCATCTTCCCTGCTGCAACCAATATCTTTTTCTACAAAATTGTTGCTAGCAACAATCGATCTTTGTGATGAACAATAACTTCGAAATATAGAAGGATATTGAATGAAATATGACTGCATATGCATCCTAATATAATCCAAAAGTGTATAATAGCAAGGATACGACCAAACCCAGCGAGCAATCAGCCCATCAAATAAATAAGGTGCAGCAACATAATTACCTTGATCCCTCCCGTAAAGCACCGATTAAATTTGGCTTGGGCCACCCACCTTTGTGTCCCCCGCTGAGATCCAAAACATGTATTGTACCAAGCAAACTGTACACAGGAAAGCAACTCTTTCAAAATCAATGGCTGGCAGACTCCTGATGATGCGATTTTTTATTTTTTTATTTTTCATTTTCGTTTTTTACAAAAATATATTTTCGTTTTCAAAATTTACAGAAATATACCCCGGCCGCCCCGCTGTCGGGTGGCCGGGACCTGGTTGCCCCGCTGTACGGTGGCAGGGGCTTTTCTGCAAAAAATTTCGCGAAGAATTTGTGCTAAGGCCCCTGGAAGACCGGTCGCCCGGCAGCGGGGCGGCCGGCTGCCCCTCCACTATTTAAGGGTTGGCTGCCCCCACCCCTCATTTGCATCACTAAAATTCCAGAAAAAAGAAAAGAGAGTGGGAGGGAGAGAGGCGAAGCCCTGCCGGATTTTCAAACCGGTGACTGCAGGTAACCAAAATTCTTCTACGTTTTACAAACAGTTTATGTTGTAATTATTTTTGTTGACACAGAAGATTAGCAAGCAGTTTAATACAGCTTCCACTATTTCAGGTATCCGCTCCCCCTCATCAACTAAACCTTGCGGCTCAGGTTGAATGACATGCACGTTCTGATCTTCTTTTTCTCTTACCTGATCAGCTATACCTTGCTGCTCAGATTCTATGACATGCATGTTCTGATCTTCATTTTTTTTGTTACATTGATTGGTTCATATGAGATGATGTACTTGTGGACCCTTCACCGAAATGACCTACCTTCTGGTGAATCTGAATTAGCATTGCAAGAGACCATCCACGGTTAAGAGCTGCTTGCATGTAAATCCGTCATTCTTCGCTGTTTGTTATAAGCATCAACTCCCAGAAATCCCCTTCAGTTGCCCAATTCGTCACAGTCTGAACGGTTAGGAAATATGTCTTTGGATTCACATTGAATATCTCGTGAAGCTATTTGCGTATGGAACCAAAACTCCTCTTAAGGGTTTATCTATTCCGCACTCTTTGCATTCAAAAACTGATAGATCTACTCCATACGCATCATGAGAAATATAGTAGTCACCTTAATGAACTTGAAAACGAAGCTTGCTCTACATATCTGGCCACACAATAATGCTATTCATTAAACTGATTGCTAATTTACTGTGTTAATAAAAATAATTACAACATAAACTGTTTGTAAAGCGTAGAAGAATTTTGATTACCTGCAGTCGCCGATTTGAAAATCCGGCAGGGTTTCGTCTCTCTCCCTCCCTCCCTCTTTTTTATTTTTTTCTGGAATTTTAGTGATGCAAATGAGGGGTGGGGGCAGCCAACCCTTAAATAGTGGAGAGACAGCCGGCCGCCCCGCTGCCGGGCGGCTTGGGCCGGCCACCCCGCTGCCGGACGACCGGTCCTCCAGGGGCCTCAGCGCAAATTCTCCGCGAAAATTTTTGCAGAAAAACCCCTGCCGCCCCGCAGCGGAGCGACCAGGTCCCGGCCGCCCGACAGCAGGGCGGCCAGGGTATATTTCGGTAAATTTCGAAAACGAAAATATATTTTTTTAAAACAAAAATGAAAAATATAAAAAATAAAAAAATCGCCCTGATGATTGGCTCATCCCATCCGACGGCCCATCTCCACCGGATCATCCCTCCCTTCGGATCGTTTCGCACGCACGCGCGCGTTCGAACCCAGCCGCCTCTCGCGCGCCGGCTATTTGAAAAAAAATCAAACGAGCCTTAACCCTTCCTCTTCCTCTCCATCGTGCCAGACCGCCGGCCCTAACCGCCGCCGGCGCCGCCCCTCCCCGCCCCCCTCACCTCAGCGCCCCTCCCCTCTGGATCCGGCGAGAACGCGACTCGCAGCACAGGCCGCGCCGGCCGGCCTGTCTCGCGGAGCGGCGGCTCCTCCCCTCCGGATCCGGTGAGGGCCGCGGCGGCGGGGGCGGCGGCTGGGCGAGCAGCGGGGGCCGCTGCTGCAGGACCGGCGGGGCACCCCCCCATCTTGTCTTCCTGTGCGGGTGCCCCTTCTCTCCCTCGCCTCACTCCTCCGTTGGCGCTGGTGAAGCGGCGGGACGCCGGCCTGCCGGCCCCTTCCCTCCAGATTTGATGGTTCGACCTCCACGCCTCCTCGCTAATCTGGATAGGAAGGATGGCCATGCTCCTATGCTGAAGAAGGGAGAACTGCTCGTGCGAATGAGCTTAGCCAGATCCTTGCGTGAATTAAGGTAGTGCTCCTCTTCGGCTCTTCCTGTCCTTTTTCTCTTACTGAATCATCAGTTGTGTATAGAATTAAAATAAGCTATACTGTTAGTACAAAATATGGCAAGGTTGTCCATACATTTAGCAGGGAGATTTTTTATTTGGGTTGTTTTCCTAATCTGAACTATTGTTGTGTCTATTACTGAGATAATAGGAGGATGTATTAGACTATGCACCCGTTCTAGAGGTAAGACCAGAGGTCTGTGCAATTGCCCTTTTTTTCTTATTGAATCCTCAATCATGTATAAAAATAAAACAAGGTTTTAACTGTAATAGAAAATGTTTTTTTGCAGGAGAACACCTCTTGCGTTTTGTGTGGGAGAACACCCGTTGCCCCAAATCTCTGGGGAAGTCAGCGAATCCTCGAAGCAAGAGGTACAGTACTGGTGAGTGAGACTTCCACCCCTCTGATTCATTAATGATATAAATAGCCGGATCCAATAATTCATTATTTCTATCACCATCCTGTGAGGCTATGTCATGTTTGAATTGAGAAATCAGCAGCAAGTTATCATGACGACGTGATCTGGAAAAACAACTCTCCACTGATTGCTTCCTCAACCTCCTCCTTTTTCTCTCAAGTTCTATCATATAAAAAGTTTCTTAATTTTGGATAAGCTACTGAAAACTTATTTGTAGTCGAAATGGGTTAGTCACATGTTTAAAGGAAATGACTGCCAGCCTGCCTGTGCGCCGGTTATTTTCAATGTTCGAGAAAACGTTATTAAACGTACGTTTAATCGTGCCTAAGCGCTAAACGGACCCCTAGCGCGTTGATTAGGCCCTATGCGCCGATAAAAACGCTGGGAGGGCGGGCTGCCGGCGGGAACTTTCGCGCGCGCGGGTAGATAAAGGCGCTGGCGGCTAGCATGGTTCGTAAGGCATCGAGGCACTCCTAGGGGACAAGGCGTCCTTGACGCCATGCCTATTTCCGTGAAGGGAAGGGATGGGGGGAGGGAGAAGAGCCAGGGAGGGTGGGAGAAGAGGAAGAGAGGAATAAGACTGATCACCAACGGCAAGAAGCTGCAGCCCCTACCGGATTCGTCGCCGTTGGGCCATGGCAGCATCGCCTTCAGTCAGTTGCGGCGGCAGTTGATCTGCAGAGGAATTCCGAAGGCATCAATCGATCTGCAGGGGGAGCGCCAGTGGCGGCAGTCGATCTACAGGGTGAGGAGGCGGCATAGCATTTGGGGTGTGGCGCAGGCAGAGAGAGGCATGGCGGCGGCAGGGAGGAGCGGCGGCGCTGCTGCGAGAGAGGAACGGGAAGACGAGCGGCGGCGGAGATGTGGCGCAGGAACACGAAGACTCGAGACTCGATGCTGAGAAGACGTGTAGTGTTCAGGTCAGATGGAGATGAGTAGTTATGGGCTGGGTGGTGGGCTGGGTCTTACCTTCTCCTTCCCTTTTTCTCCTTTTTCTTTTTTCCTTTGTCATTTCTTTACTGTGATATATTGCTCCCACTAGTAAAAAACAAAAAACATGCAAACGTTTAATCGCGTTTAATCTACGTTTACTCAGCCTAGGCGCTAATCAGTGGCCTAGCGCACGCCTAGCGCCTAGCGTTTTCTTGAACCTTGGTTATTTTTCTTTATTGGTGTGAGATGTGACATGTTTCTTTTGTCCTAATGTCATCTGAATTTTTATTCATTGTGTATATTAGCCTTAGTGTAATTTCTTTTCCAAGCATGATAATAAGAATAAGTTCACACCCAAACTAGCCATAGATAATCTTAATGAGCCGAAGCATTAGTTTGCAGGAAAGGATTTTATTGACTATTGATATCCAAACCTTCTGGTTTGCAGGTGTATTAGATTTGGAGGAGCATATGGGTAGTCAAAGCTTTCAACATCTTGCACGCTAATGAACTTGCCGGTGATTTAAGGTATGTCTTTCTCTGTCTAATACATGACCTTTTATTTTCTGGTGCAAGTATTGCACATAAGGTAGAGCAGTAGACATTGCTTTTTTTAGTTCAGTCTGCCCCCCCCCCCCCAATGCTACCACATTAATGCAGACCTTTTATTGATTGGGCTTCCTACTGCTACTCTATGGTTAGTTTTTTTTTTGAGTGCGCTAAACTTTTTTTATTTCTTAAATTGTTAATCCTGTTGTTTACTTTTGATTGTGGAAAGAAGTCGAGAAGGCTATCCATCAGGTTTAAGAGGCTTAGTATGGTTGAGATCCCAAGATATTCTCTCCGTTTGCCTAAAATGCTGCTTGCAAAAATATTCTCTCTGTTTGGCTTGAATACAACATGCAACAAGACTTATTTCATCATTATTAATTGCCTATCATTTTTCAGATTTCAAAAATGTATTAGGAGAGTGTGCGGACTGCCCATAATATGATTTCATGCATTATAGGACAACTTTTGCGATGGTTTTTGGTTGCCAATGTGTATATATCATGCTTGGTTGTTTAAAATGATACCCGTAGAATTAGCACGGGCAAGCAAAAGCAGTCGAACTGAATTTTTTTCCTGGTTTCTGCTTGATCGAGATAGAAGATGGTAGCAGTAAGCAGTGTGCTACTGGATAAGAACAGAGCCAAGCAAAGAGCCAGGTTGCTTCTTGCTATGTGCTACATGGGTCTCTTAGAAAATATCATAATAATGCTTTGACAGAGTAGAGCAGGTGCATTCTCTTATGGGAGTGTCGTTTTAAATATATTAATAGTTGCATAGAGTTTGCAAACCTATGTTTATGAGTTCTTCCTCTGACTCGTTGAATGGATCTGCAATAGGTGTTCTTGATAATAACCCTATGAGTCTATGACATATGTTATGTTTTGGTTGTTTTCATGTGCATGCTTCAAATGACACACATAGCTTATAAGAGCTTTGATGGAGCAATATTTCATTGTTGGTCGGACACTGCTATACCTTGGTAGATAACCAGATTAATCAAGCTATACCTGGAATTATATACTTGTTGATTGTTTATTTTTTAAATTTGACATTTTTTTTTGGCAGAAACTCTTTAGTATTTTGATTTTTCTGTGTTGTCCATGCTAGAAGCATTGTGCTACAAGAAAAGCAAATGCATCTGCCTCAGTACGAATTTTGTTATCAGGTACTCCTCTCACCACCTCCCACCGATGCATGCCAAGTGCTTGATAAAATTACTGGATGATAGGATTGTACTTTGATTGTCAGATTCTGGATGAAATTACCCATGAACAAATTGTCTTTGATTGGTTTTGAGAGAACAGTAAATTTGCACCACTGCTAGAGGTGAAGTTTAAGCTTCTTAATAATCAGTTTATGTATGCAGTTATATTATATTAGAACATATTATTGCATTGAATAGCTTTGTGTTCTTTTCAGTAATGCAATGATGGTCCGCATAATGAAAGAATAGATTAGGCTATCCATGTTCTTTTCGGTAATTGTCTTTGCTAAACATTTTTGTGTGGATTAGTTGTGTATTTCCATGTGCAGCTTACCGAGAAGCGATGCGTCTGGGCAGGAAGTCCCCCGATGATGTGGTGCTCAACAACATGTCTTCCAGGAGTCATGCACGCTTTTTTGCCGACCCAAGACCAATCCTGCCTGCCTCTACCTGCCATTCAGATTGGTTATCCCATCCCATATATTTCATATTTCCTCTTTGATGTCCACCGTTGTCTGTGGTGATCTACCTAAGGCTCTAAGCACTCAAGGCAAGAGAGGTTGGGCTACCATATTTTCACTTCAGAATAAATCAGGTTAGTGGGTTGTATTTCGATTTTCTCATTGTGCTCTAATTTAATATGCATAATAGGTCTCCAAATTTTCACTTCTGAATCTTTGAGGCGCATTGGCTTTTCCAGGCTTTTATGTGTAATTGGACTGAGATGTAGTAAATTGTTGATTTTGTGCTAGAAACACATGGCAAAGACTGAAGAGGAAATGAGTAGAGCAGTAATATTGCTAGATTTAGTCATGATATATATTTAAATACTTCACAGGCAGTTCTCTGAATTATTCTTTCCTTGACATCGTATGGTAAAACTTATCACATGTTGTGCTCACTATTTGAACAAGTGGTTCCAGTACATGTGTTGTTTCCCGTGGCCCAAACCCTAAAACTACCCACATTTTTGGAGATCATGTTTTTAAGCTTCAAGCTGAGCACCTGATGCCTGGTGAAAGTAAGGATAAAGAGAACATGCCTCCTCTTGTGAAAGAGGGTGCCATGAGATTCTGTACTTTTTGCAGTGAGAAGCTGAAATAAGGGAGAGATATCTACATCTATCAGTAAGTGATCAAGTGTGGTAAATGAACCACTGTTACGGGTGTTTTTTTCCGTTTGCTTAATAGACATGTGATTCTTCTGATTGTTGATTAATGTCAGGTATCCTGTGTTTCATAAATTACAGGGGTGACAAAGCCTTTTGCAGCACAGAGTGCAGGGAGAATTTCATGGAAAATGAGATGGAAGAAGGTGAACCCATGATATATCATCCTGCACCTCCGAGCAGCTCACCTTTGGACAATGGTCCTATTTTCCAACTGATCCGTTGAGTGAAAATTAGCAACAACTTGATATGGTCGTATCTGAAGTGCTGTCTGAGGTTAATAAGTTGCAGCCATGGATGTGATCATGTTTGCGGAGTTGTTGCCTGAAGATTTTGTTTGTGCGGCTTACCTCACCTATTGATTTCTTTGTTTTGCGTACTAGGATCCTCAAATTTTTTGGAGGACTTGAAGAATGACTACATCTCTGGTCATATTATTATCTTGATCGGAGAGGGGCGTGTGCGTATGCGTGTCTGAACTTGAGTTTGGCTGTTTGGACCTCATTTTCAGTGGCTGTCGGATGTTCGACGCTTCTGTTACTATCATGTATCTGAACCTATGTTTTCAGTATGTATTTCGGAAAGGAAATGGTAAACTGTGATATCAATAAATAGTCTGCAATTTATCCGTGGCGTTAGCACGGGCACCTTACTAGTATGGGTAAGAATCTGATTGATCTCGACGTCCTGATGATGGCTTCGCAGCTTGCTTCTTTTGTTTTTGGGTAGCTCCCTTCTCATATTTGGCCAGGAGCTCTTTAAAACTTAGCCTTGTTTTGTTCTTAGTTTTGGATGAACTCCCAGGCTCTCTGGATACACAGGTCAGACGGGTCTGAATACCAGTTAGACATGTCGGTGCACCGCTCAGACCAACTTTGGAACCGGTCAGACCGGTTGACTTGCTGTCAGTCTTCTTCTTTTCACCTTTTCCCCCAAGCATTGAAGCCTTTGTTGCAACTTGAGGGGTCTTTTTTTGTGTCACCTTCTCAGGGCTTTCATTACCAATGATTACATTCTTTCCTTTTATCGATTCGGCTTGACTTAGCTGAATTAACACTTTAGGATTTCTCAACTCAAGTGTATGTATAGGAAAAGGATTCTAATCAACCTGCATCGTAAGAAGAACCAATCGTCCTTCATTTGTCGCCGATTGAATTTGCTTGTGGAAAATATTGCAATCATTGGTCGCATGTGAGAAGTTATTATGAAATTTGCAATATACTCACCACTTCAGTTCCTCAAGCACCGGTATGGTATGCGACATCTTGATGCATCCATTTTTATACAACTCATCAAATATTCTATCGCATTTGGATACATCAAAAATAAACTTCTCTTCTTGCTGATTTTTCTGAAACGGCCTAAGAGCAGTACAAGCATAAGATTTGGCTTGGGATGGCCAAATGAACTTAGCAGCATAAACCTCTTTAGACTCATCATCCGGACAATCTGAATTGCACTCAGAGTGTGCGTATTAGAATGGTGGTGTCTATGGCTATCTTGAGACTCATTACTTTGGCTTTTTATAGCCGAAGCCCTTTGATGCATCTGAGTAACAGTAAAGAAATCATAGCTCTCTAATCTTTCTTTGATGTGAGAGCATAAACCACTAAAAGCCAAATACGCAAAATCCTTTTCAGCAATATTTACATTAAAACATCGGGTTTTTTTTGTATCGCGGAATCTCCTTATGTAATCATTAACATATTCATCACGCATATGTTTACCCGATGTCAAGTGAGAAAATTTAAGTTCATTATACCCATAGAAAAAGTGATCATGGAATTTCTGCTCTAATTTTCCCATGAGCTAATAGAATTAAGGGCCAAAGAAGAAAACCATAAGAAAGCGATTCAAGTTAGTGATAAAGAAAATAAGCGCATTTTTAATTCGCTTATAGAACCAGTTTCTCCTAATTGGGCAAGATATTGACTAATTTGTTCAAAAGTGCTTTTACTATCTTCCCCACTGAATTTAATAAACTCAGACACCCTAAAACCAACAGGATACTAAACCGAATCAAAAGAAGTAGGATACAGTTTTTTATATGCACGAGTTTTTTCTCTAACATCTACCACAAAATTTTCTCTAAGCAAGTTAAATCATTCTTATATTTAACAAGTTTTTATCAAAACTACTCAAAGAATTTGGCTGTGTGGGTGTAGATGCATTGTGCTGGTTTAGAGTTGCATGACTGTGAGGACCGGTTGGACCGATTGCAACCGGTCAGACCGACTGGGCTGAATAGATCAGACCGGACGGGGGAGTCGATCTAACCGGTACCTGCCCGCTTTGCCATCTTTGCACATATCGGTTTAACATTTAATCTGACATAGGACCGATAGGTGCCATAGTACTTCTCGGGGGTACTGGTGGTATGTAAGGAGGCACAATAAGCTTGTTCGTCCGGCCGGTGTTGGTGTTGGTGTTGGCACTCCTTAGCCTAAACGAATTACTCCGCAAGCACATAGAGACCGATTGTAGCTTTCACCAGAGAGTATACCTGGGATATCGAATCCAAGGAATGATAAGCTTCGACTAGTGGTCTAGAACGATTCAGCCGGACCCGCCAAGGAGAAGATGTACGAGGGTAGATGGTTTAACTCCGGATAGATTTCCTAATTACTAAGCTATCCTGCTAGATTACTAACTTGATCTGCCTCGGCGGCCTAAGAGAAGGACTCAGACTGGGATGAGAAGGGAGTCCAACGTCCATCGGCAACTACTGCTATGAAAACACCCGAACGTGGTGGTCTACGAGGGACGGACAAGGCTGTCACCACTTTTTTTTAGAAAAAAGATTATAAATCCGGCCTCTATGACCAGGGGCATACACAGCAATTATTACAACATTTGCAAAAACAGAAAATGGCACACCAGTCTCTAGAAAGATAAAGAACTACTGCAAAGGTTGTCACCACTTGCCGCCTACCACTGCAGTATCGTGGGGTGGAACACAACCCAAGAGAGCTACCCAAGCCTGGGCACCATGCCCACAGCTATCGAGCTACTTACTCCTACCGTGTACATAGGCAGAAAGTAACCTCAGATAAGTAGAATTTGCTACTTACGCAGACTCAGGATCCCGCAGATCAAAAGAAGTAACTAAACAAGTAACTCAGGTAAAAAGTAAAACTAGCGAGACATTGAAGATAGACGAGGAACTTATTTGGATATATAAATTCCCCCGAGGTGGCTTACAAAAGTAGGGTAAGGTCGAGAGAACTCGACTCCGCCCCTTTAGCTCGGCTTCCGCCAAAGCTCTCACCTCACACTCTCCCTATTCTAACAAGGAGATGAACTAACTTTGAGACTCTTCTTTCTCCAAGTGGTGTGTGTTATAAGTGAGGGGTGAGAGCCTATTTATAGTAGTTGGAGGTCGGTAATTGGCCGATAGCTGCAAGAATACGCTACCCCTTACTTGGCTTCAAGTCCATGCGAAAGGGCTAGCTCAGAGGCTGATAGGTGGGGCCGGGCGGCCTCCTCTAGGCCGGTCGGCCTGGGGGTGTGGCCACATGGCCACCGCCTTCGCGTGGATGCTCCTGATGCTCTTTGCATGTCGGTGCTTCAGGTACTTGGTCCAGAAACGGTTTTCATGGGCCGGGCGGCCTGTACAAGGCTAGGCGGCCTGTGGCCTGTGGTATCTCGACCCTCTGTTGCACCGTCATGATCCTCAATGGCTGGATGTTGTTTCTGGAGGTGGCCCCGGGCTTGACACGTCTCGTTTTCTGATTGTGGACCCGGATTCCCCTTTTGTGCTTAGGAACTCAAGCCTTCCGGTTCCAAGTTGTGAATTCCAAGTTGATTCATGTTGGATTGGCCTGGATTCTCCCTCAAGATCACTCTAGTAAAGTTTCCGAAATTCCACAATTGATATGCCGGTCGGTCGGACTCAGGCCTTCCGGTCTAAACATTGTCTGTTTTGGCTCAATTTTGAATATATTATTTCTGAGATCAAATATACACCAAAACTTGTGGAACATATTAGATATAATGATTATGGCATGATTATATCCTATGTTTCATGAAACTAGGCGGAGCGTTGGTGGCGAAAATCATCGATATCGACCTCCAACACACCCCCACAGCCAGACTTTGCTTGCCCCGAGCAATAAGGTCGAAAAAGAGTGAAACCTGGTTTCATGAATTTCAAAATATGCATAAGAGTTATTTCTTAGCTTTTTCCTTCTATCCCTTGGATTCCGGGTGGCTAACATCATCACTTTCATCTATTCATCCTCTGAACATGTCACCAAGAATCAATGCAAGCCTTTCTTCTCGGAACTTGGAGGTTTTCAGACTTTTTGAAAATAAGGAAAACTCTTGAAAGCTCAATCCACTCATTCACTCATGGTGTTTGATCCTCACAAGTGTTGACGGTCGTTAATAGCAAAATATGACCGTCAACTATACTCATAAAAGAAGGAAAACTATACCTCTTACTCGCATATTTGTATCACTAACCTAGCTCCACAGTTGTTTTTGAAGATTTATGATTTCAGGAGCACAAATCCAGAATAAGATGAAAACATGACGAATACGCAAACAGAAATCACAGACGATCGTGTCCTGCGTAACATGAGCAAAGGAGGCCCACAAACCAGACCAAACCGACCAACCAAGCCCCGGCACCGACCATCTGACATCAGGACCCACCAGGCAGTGTACCAGAGAAGGACGGTGGCCAGAGGCGGCAAGGGGGGTTCGGCCGACCCCACCTATAAGCCAAACAGACTGGGTTTTGGCAGGAAGCTTGATCTTATCCTCTTGAAGGCGGTTGATGATGTTTCCATATTTATCTTGGCAGGAACCGACCTCAAGGAGCTATATATGGGGCCTCACACCACTCACAACACACACACACCACTTGAAGGCTTCTCTCTCTACACTCTCTTGTGACTTGTACTCCTTAGGGTAGTGGAGCTAGGCTAGTACTTCATCTCCTTAGCGAATCCAATCGTCCTCAGAGTCGGCGAGCAATCCTCGGCCTCTGGTATGGCTTTGTATTCCGACTTTCTTTATGCTATTCATATTGAATTCGTTCTTGGTTATCTTGCTATGTTCGTAGCTTGCTTAGCCTTGATCAGTGCTTTACCAAGTATTCTAGTTGCATGCTTAGACCAGATGATCTGGGTAAGGATATCGGTTCGTTGTGCTTTCGGGCTTGCCTTAGCATCTTACCTGTCCATCCAAAGGGTGGGGGACCCGGGAATGCTAGGGTAGTGACCTCATATGCGGGCATGGTGCCCGGGTATGCGGGATCCTTCGGATATGATGGTGCTCCACGGTGTGACTGGGGTAGACTGCAGGTGGTGACAGTCATGTCGGTCCGCCGGGAAGCTGCTTCTCGGTTAGTGTACTCCCCGACGTTCGGGTACGGTGTAGGAGTTCATGCAAAGATAAAACGGGACTGGATGTTCTCCAGTGCGGGTCATTCTCCTCGATGTCCCTAATTTCCCGGCACCTGCAGCTCTAAGCAATGTGGCTAACGTAACTTATCCACTAACATGAATAGTATACTAGGAATCTTTGCCTATGCTCCCACTAACCTTAGGATTGCTTGTTTATTCTTTATTCATGAGAGTTGGCTGTTATGTGTGTGTCACATTACCCCTAATTATCATTCATTTATCACTTACCCCTATATAGTCAGTGGTCTTCATCTTGCTTCATACGTGTCATGGTTATGCAACTAAGTAAATACACTTTAGACAACCTAGCCATCCCTTGGGAAAATATAAATAACGATACCCTGAATACTTCCGGGTGAAATGCTACAACGGTATATCCGTGCACTTGCGGATCTTTCTGTAAACGTTAAGACATACCAACACCAGCATTTCTGGCGGCGTTGCTAGGAACTAACCACTCCTAGTGGCGACGCCAAGAAATGCCAACAACAAGGCAAGAGCCCTCTTGTGTATGTGTATGGTAGTGTAGGATAACAAAATTATATGCTTATCTTCTTTATTTATGTTGCAAATTCAAACAATATGTCTCTAAATAGCAATGCCATCCATGTACATTGATCATGTGCAAGTGTAAGCAAAGACATATGTCCGTCATTTACATTTTTGCACTTTGTCATCCTTTCCCCTACTTCTCTCTTTTTTTTGAACTAGGATTCATGAGCATGATGACCCACTTTCCTGTATTCTATTTTTCTTTCGGGGGGGGGGGGTGACGAGCTTTTGCATGATCATAATGTTTGTAGGACAGTGTTTGGTGTCGTGTTCGTGAATGATCAAGGTACTGGAAGTGCAAGGCCTACTTGAGAGGCAACATGTTTGAACAGGCTCAAAATGTAGAAGATAGCTATGTGGAATCAAACTGCGTTTCCTCATGTATGTATGTATGTGGCATTGGAAAGAATTGGGGGCATAAATATGAGAGTCCTCCAAAACCACGAATTAGAGCAAGCATGATTTCGGATCAAAGTATCATAAGAGCCAATAGACAAAAGATCATATGATCCTATCAAGATAAGTTCCATAGGCATGTAAGTACTTGCATAAGAAATAAAACTTAGGCACAAATTGAAATTTTCATAAAAAGATTTCATCTTTCTCTAGCTTTCAAGTTCAAAAATTTTATTTGAATCAATCCATAAGTCATTTGAACTAAAACTTCAAAGAAGTGAGCTACAGAGGTCGCAAACCTGCACCACGAGAAAAATCTCGGTGTTTTGCTAAAGGCGGGGCCGGGTGGCCTAGAGTTAGGCCGGGTGGCCTGGCCTTGTGCCAAAATTTGAAGATCCTTTTGCAGGGAGTCCATTGTGCTGCGTGAATCACGTTTCCACTGGATTTTACTGAAGGTCGCAAAATTTGTATGCCGGCCGGCCTGGAGTAGGCCGCTCGGCACTTGCCTGTGGCGAACTGCGCTCAACTTTTTCTGGTGATCTCCCAACGTTACATGAACTTGAATTCCCTGGGTACTCGGTGAAAAGTCAGAATAGAGGTGTGGCTGGCACACAAGTGTGTACCAACCACTAGCATTTCATGGGCAAACTTTATTTTATTCATTCAAACCTAAGAAAACAATCTTTAGGTGCTGCAAGGAATCAAAATTACACCTAAGAAACAAAATTTAGAAAGCAAATTCAGCACCTATTCCCAATCTACCTTATTCTAATCTCCCTAATCTAGATCTAGATCCTTGGGTCCGGGGCTCTATAGAGCTCCTCGTTCCCGGTCGCCTTCGCAAGGCGTTTGATCTTAGAACAAACAGCCTTGCGGAGGGTGTCCATCTTGTCGTCCAGGTCCATATGATCCATCTTGGACTCCACCACACGCTCGTCCATGTTGTTGAGACGAAGATTGAGGGCGGCCAACTGTTCGCGGAGTGCGGCGATGTCATCCTTCTCCTCCTCCTTGCTGCTGTAGGTGCACGCGTGGATCCCGGGAGGGCCCCAGATCAGTGGTGGCGAGATGAATCGCCGAACCAATCCTGGGTTGGAGTCATCAAAATTATATACTATAAATAGTTATATTATGCATAATATAATAATAAAATAACCCAATTTCTAAATACATCTAAATAAATATTTATCTTATGCCTAATAATTTATATAACAATAATATAAACCATAAACTAAATCGGGTCCAAACTACATCTACAAATATTTATCATGTGTAAAAACTAAAAAAGTGCTTACTACATCTACAAATTTAATTTGTTAAAGTATTGGGAAAAAATATTACTAACCTTTTAAAAAATTGAAAAAATTCGCCTCCCCTCCCCTCACTCGGTTGCCATGAACAGTGAGTTCACGGCAGCATGGAGGGGGAAGGGGGCGGGCTATTTATAGTGGCCGCATAAAGGCACTGGTTGGTGCCTAACAACCGGTGCTAAAAGTTAATGATAAGCACCGGTTGAAGGCACCAACCGGTGCCTATATCCAAGGCATGCTCTGGCACCGGGTTATGGTGTGACCCGGTGCCAATGTCTGCACCAAAAGCACCGGTTCGTGCCACCACCCGGTGCCATTGAAGCATGGGCCAATCGGAACCGTCTCATGGTTTGAACTGGTGTATTTGATAATCCATAGGTACATGTTTTTGATGCTGCCCAACCTTCCGGCGCTTGGCGTAGGCCAAGAGTACCGGCTGTTGTTGCAACCGGTGCCGATGCCTTGTATTAGTACCGGTTGCAACATGAGGTGGTACTTTTGGCCTGGACCTTTGGCTCATTTTCCAGTAGTGTCAGCTGACTCCCTCTCACCGCGATCCAACAGCGGGCGCAGCTCCTTCCCGCGACCAACCTTTCGTCAACCACACGGGGGTGTGGCGGACTTGGGCTGGCTGGAGAGTCCTCCGGCGACTTTGACATCACTGCCTGGAGTGCAGCGACCTGCACGACGTACCCACCGGAGGGCGATGGCACGAGGCGCTTCCCGATGGCCTTCCGAGGGGATAGAACCCCCGTAGTCAGCCGTACACGAGTGCGCACACGTGGGTGGCGGTTACCCCTCGGTGCAAGACTCCTGGAGGGCGACGCCGCACAGGACAGAGGCGATTGGCACAAGGGGGAGGCCTGGCGGCCTCCCCTAGGCCGGCCGGCCCAGCACAAATGCCACCGGCCCGACGGCGACGCGAGGGAGTCGGCCATCACTATGGGTTCGATGATCTGCAAGCTGCTGCTCGATCTCTGGCTCTGGGAGGATTTGTTGGGTGCTGGAGGAGTGGAACTATCCATGGCTCCGAATGGAGGTGTTTTGGGGAAGATTGCGAGGCCATGGACGTGATCTCGGCTCAGGAACTTGTGGATAGAGGCTGGGTTGCAGGAGGTGACTGGGGTGTCAATGGAGGTGAGGCCACCCAGTTTAAATCGCCTCCGGTCACTCCAAAACCTCCAGGATATGAACGTTCCAACGGTGAGGAGCGTCAAACGTTCGACGGCATGGCTGAACGAGTCAGGTGGAGGCCGGGCGGCCCGGGTGTGGCCAGCCGGCCCCATACCATGAAGTGTGGGCCCCGGTCTTCTGCAAGGTGCCCCTATGTTGGCGGTCGATATTGTTGATTTTCGGCGCCAACGCTTTGCCTGATTTCATGAAACATAGGACATAATCATGCCATAATCATTATAATGAAACATAGGACATAATCATGTCATAATCATTATATGTAATGAGTTCCACAAGTTTTAGTGTATATTTGATCTCAGGAACAATATATCCAAAATTGAGCCAAAACGGACAATGTCTAGACGGGAAGGCCCGAGTCTGGCCGACCGGCAGATCAACTGTGGAATTTCGGCATGAGACTTTACCAGAGTAATCTTGAGGGAGAATCCAGGCCAATCCAATAGGAATCAACTTAGAATTCACAAGTTGGAACCGGAAGGCTTGAGTCCCTAAGAACAAAAGGGGAATCCGGGGCCACAATCAGAAAACGAGATGTGTCAAACCCGGAACCACCTTCAGGAGCAATATCCAGCCGTTGAGGATTACGACGGTGCAACGGATGGTCGAGATGCCCCAGGGGACAGGCCGCCCAGCCCAAGATAACTGTTTCTGGACCAAGTACCCGAAGCACCAACCTCCAAGATAACTGTTTCTGGACCAAGTACCCGAAGCACCAACCTCCAGAAAGCATCAGGACTGTCCCACGGGAAAGCGGTGCCAGAAGGCAGCAGACCAGGCCGCCCGGCCACACATTCCAGTGTCTGGCCATCAGTCTTCGCGTGGAAGCTAAGCTACCTACCTACCTACCGCGCCCCTGAGCTGGAGTCTCTTCTAAGCAGCGCTTCACATTTTCCTTGGATCTTAGTTTCTTGTTGGTGTTCGGTCTAGATGGAGGTTTAGAGGGTGTTGTTTCTTACTATCGAAGCTTATGCTTTTTTGCTGGTTTTCTTCTATAATGCTAGAGTTTTTAAGGAACTCTCTGAATCTGTAAAACTGGTATCCCCAATACAATCTTTATGCTTTCAGTAAAGCTGCTCTGGTCTAATAAGGAAGTTCTATTTTATTATACAGGTCATGAGCGGATAAACCAAAAGTGCTCAAGTAATCCAATTGTAGAGCTTTGCAAGCAAAAAGAAAAAGCTTTTGGAACTAGGTACAGAATTGCAGGCCCATCAAGCCCAGAAATGACTTGAGCACTCCAAATCTGGCCCTCCTCAGAAATTCTTGTTTGTACCACCAAATCGGGCCCTCCTTAGAATTTTTTTTTTCCTTCAGCTTCTTCTTTTGCTAATCACCGTTTGCGCCACATACAGAAGAATACCACCAAACAACCATCGGCTAGAACTTCTTCGCATTGTTTCATCGATAAGGCTACCATGACCTGCACTCTGCTGATTAGTGTAGCATCATATTTATTTGCATGTAGGAACCACCAATAGGCTTTTGTGTGATCATGTCTGCACTTGCACGTTTAGGAACGAAGTAATGGATCGGAGAAGCACGATGATATGAGCATGATTCCGTTGCATGCATGATTGATCGCAACACAAATCCGAAGCAATGACAGGCGGGCTTATCTTGTACAGTTATACATTATGACGGTTCTTTTTTAGGAATACTTGATGTTTCAGATATAGTTCCAATTGGACAGTGTTTGGTTAGCAACGTGACATGTTTATTGAGGGTAATAGATCATGTTATCAGATTTTTTTCATACATGTTTATGGAGGGTAATAGATCATGTTATCAGATTTTTTTTCATACTGATACAGCCCAGCACAATATTGATACTATCCCCACCCAAGCGTTATCAGATAAGGGCTTTGTCACCGTGTGACTGGTCGATTCTAGGATTCTGTCCGAAACAACTGGTGAAATTTACACATTTCGGTAAGTAATCGAAATAAAATTGAATTTTCCCAAAATTCAGTCGAACTTCAATTTTTATACCATAACTTTGGAGCATACAAGCCCGCATACTCCTCTAGGTATAAAAACGTGAATAAACCTTAAGCAATGGTCTCCTTTAAGCAAAACTCTCCTCCAACATATCCCTAGATCTGAGAGAGGAAGAGGAACAGGATGATAGAAGCAGGATTGAAAGGGACGACGACGCCATCAGCTCGTCTTCATTGGTGCGGACGTGGTGGCCCATCAGCTCCACTTGTCTGGTTTAATTTCGGTGGATTCGTGTTCCTCGCTCTCGGTGAAAGGGCCTCAGAGATTGTTTTCTCTTTCTTTTTTCTCACCCACTTTGATCATGCTTGTACAAATTGATTTTCCAAATAATCAGTTGAATTTCTGTTGACACTGGGATGGAATCATTTTCTTGCTCTGCCGTTTGCATTCCAATTCTTTTTTTTTTTGCAAACCAAATGAAGCAAGAAGCATACTATGAGCTCTACCCGCAGCAACCAAACAAAGAGCGATATCATCGTTACAGGAGCATATACGCCATAATCTGATTCACTTTTCATTTGCATCACAGTTCTACAAACCAAACAGCACCTTATTTTTTTTAACTTTCAGATAGAGAATGTGGAAATCATATGCTTTGAAGGCCAATGTGTTATCAAGCGTTGCCTCACAATCACAACCCGAAGAAGCTGTTAATCTAGCTAACGAGAGATAGAGACATGACATAGATAGGGATGGTGGCTTCTTCAATGTCTCCCATATGGAATGATATGTATGCAAGTGATGTCCAGCACAAATCGTAAAGTAGAGACCTTTAGTTAGCCGCTGAAAATTGGCAACTGTATCATCAATTTTATTCCATTTTGGTCCCCCGACAGAGGAGTGTTGCCAAACAATCAATTCTTTCACGTCAATGCTCAATTCACAAATCGGAGAGGTATCCTTCAAATTTGGCTTGTAAGTTCGAGGAGCAGGGGACACATTCAAATAGAACCCAACAGTTCTTTTGAAAGCAGAGCACGGAACCACAAGAAATACTCGGATCTGTCTAGTTAGCAGGACCGGATCTACGAAAACAGGAGAAAAGCAATAAGTATTATCTCTATCAATTACAATTCTCACAGAGTGAAAAAAATAGCAACTCGTCTACATCTTAACAAGCTCCTACAATAACGTTCTTACTAATGCAAAGCGCAAGATGATACAACCGGTGGCTGGTTCGTGATACTTATTGTGAGGGAGTGGTACTTCAATCACAAAGCTCGAATACCACTTGTTATTTCTTTGTATACACAAAAGTTTTGAGATGATGCTACGCTTAAGCTACAAATAGATGTTTCTTCTACAAAGTTCTTTCTTGTACATCTTTTTGCTAAAGGTTGGCGCCTGCTTGTGGACCTTGCTTATGGCAGTAGCATATATAAGTAAGTGCAAACCACTGGGAAATCTAAGTGAGTTCACACAAAGGTTGGCCTGTGCGGAACAATGCTTACAGACCTGGATTAAACTTTCCTATTAGAGTTGACAACCCAAATTCGCCAAAGTTGACAAAAATGAGATTAGAACATAGCAACTTATTAGGTAGGCTGGTCCTGTCCATCCATCAGATCTAGCGCGTCTTTAAGAATACCGCTGGTAGTAGTAGGCTAGGGCCACAGTGCCGCTGTATTTTGCTAGGCAGTGTCTCTGTGACTGTACTCTGTACTGAAGAATCTGGAAGATGAATGTCTCAAGGTCACTGTCAGAGTTTGAGACAATTGGCAACTCGGCCTCTCCGAAACACATGTAAACTTGTAGTACCTTAATAGAAACAACGCTTAACTGATGAGACGTACGAACACGTTGCTTAGAGAAAACATTCTGATATGCTGCTCAGGAATGATGATAATGACGCATGAATGGAAGGTTAGAGTGCATAATGTCGTGGGGTAGCTAACATGCAAGTGTGCAACATCATCGAGCAATGGTTTGGTGCACCGAACAGTACGTAAAGCAGAGAGAGAGAGAGAGAGAGAGAGAGAGAGAGAGAGAGAGAGAGAGAGAGAGAGAGAGAGAGAGAGAGAGAGAGAGAGAGAGGGCTCCATTTAGGCTGGCAGAAATTAGCAAGTGCATCAACTTGGTTCCCGGTCTCTTCAAGTGCCAGAGGAGCATTGGCAAAGATGTTAATATCATAGCATTAGTTTTCAACTTTTCATCAGAAATTGTAGAGGCTGGTTACAATGGTTGGAAGGTACGATAAATTCGTGTCAAGTGTGGTACACTGTGAAGTTGGCAGCCAACCAAACCATGCATACATCAACATGCATGCATGAGTCCGGCTACAAATAATGGTCCATTGACATAATGAGTTGGTTGCTAATAGGTTGGTAACCTTACACCTTACTCAGGGAAAAGCTTCACGTACGCACTACCCATTTTAAAAATGCAATGCATGCTCGTGATAAATAGCAATTTTACATCCTAGCTAACTGGTTCTATGGATAGGTTGTATATATTGTGTAATAAACCTATTCCTTGTTATTTAGGTCATGTTTCTTCACGAACCCTGTTAATGGTCTATTTGGTAGAGCTCTTCTTGCTTCTGATTCATTATGGGAAATTATTCTATATGTTAAATTTTAATTATCAAGTGATTCCAAGTAGAAAGTGAATAAGGAAAACTAATACTTTTTTTGGAAAAAGTTCAATTCCACTCAACTATAGACAAAGTCTGGATAACCTCCTCAACTATAACTTGGTTCAATTTACCTCCTAAAATATGCTATTTAATTTACTTTACCCCATAATACAATTTATCTTTTTTTGTTTCTCCATACACAACTTGAATTTAAATCCAAATTTTGTAGGGTAGCAGTGGACATCACAATGCATATTTAAAAATGTTATAATTTGTTCCTAGTAAGTTTTCTTATAATTTTGAACTCCAATGATTAATTTATAATTAAATATCTTAACCTATCAAAATAATGATAAAATTATGATGTATTTTTCGAACATGTGTTATGATGTTTACTATTATCTTATAAAAATTTCAACTTACTCCACCTATGCATGGAGAAATAAAAAGGATAAATTGTATTAGGGGGTAATTTGAATCAAATGGCACAGTTTGGGGGTAAAATAAATCAAACAATAGTTTAGGGAGTTATCCAGACTTTGGTTATAATTGAGGGGAGTAATTTAGACTTTTTCCTTCTTTTATTTGCAGCTCCCAACTACTTAGCTTATTTTAAAGGATTACTTCACATAATCAGCCTATAATCACTTCTCTAAAAGAAAGAAAAAGTTTGACAGAGCTACTTCTATATTTAACTTCGAAACTCTGCAAACAGGCCGATAAGGCTTCTACGTACTCCAAAAATACGACTCCATCTTCTAGAGAATCTTTCACATTTTAGCAAAAGTCAGTGCTCAAAATTAATGAGCTAGAAGATGTTGGTTCAAAAAAAAAGTGCTAGAAAATGATGTGCTAGTTTTTTTTTACTTCACTGACTCTCAAGCGATGGAGCAGCCGGAGCATTACCAAACAGGACTTCAGTTTACCTACCCATCTTTGTCCTAGCTAGTGTATTTAGTTAATTTCTTCAGTACTTTAATTATTAGCTAAGTACGAAGTAAACAACCGGGGGTACATTATTAGCTCATACGAAGTCTCACATACCAAAACGTGTGGTAGAAGTAGAACAGTTCCCTGAGATGATATGGGAGGAATTGCAGTATTTTCTTGAGACCAATTGACCAAATTAAAGGCATTAAACCAAATCCATGTATGATGTGTCGATCCAATCCATAAAAGGAGTGTACTAGAAGATAACAACAATTTATTAATTAGGGATGCTGGTCTTGTCCGTCCATCAATGACCTCTTCAGAAACTCTACTGGTGTAGGGGAGGGCCGGGCCACCGTCTTTTAGTCTTTTCTACTTTGGTGGTGTCCGTGCACTGAAGATATTATCATAGTCGACGGTAAAATGGGTCGAAGGTCACCTTCACTAGAAAGACAAGCCAATGATAATGCAAGAGGAAGGCCATTCTACTCTTCCGACTCCCAGAAAGGTTTTCAGTTTTTGAATCACTGTAAAAGAAAACTCTAAAAAGAGATGTCCAGTCGTGGTTAACGAGCTACCCCAGCCATAAAGGTTGCAGGCTTGCATTGCAGCTACGATTGCACAGCGACATGCATGCTCTAGTGCTAGCCAAAGATCCATATATAATTCCTTTCTGATGATGTTCCTTTCTGGTGACGTATATGTTGATCAGAGGACATTCTGATCGGCAAATAAGGTCGAACGCAGCCACACAAAAGGATGAAAGGACACGTACGGTCGAGCTGGTTCGGCTTCAGTTTTCCATTAGGTGAGCAAAAAGCATATGTAGGGGTGTCAATTAGTGATTCTTAGGTGCAATTTCAATCCTCTTTAGTTCAAAATTTTGTACTACTTCGCCAAAATCATATCTCATTTTGAAAAATTAGTACAAAATTTTAAACTATAGAAAATTAGAGGTGCACCTAAGGATTACCAATTTGCACCACTAAGCACACGCCACAAAATAAGTCAATGGACCGGCCGCAACGCCATATGTAGCCTAGCCTCCATCCATCCTCAATCCTAAACACAATTACAATTAAGAAATTAGAGTAGATCTGATAATCAGACCAGGAGCTAACAACAAATAATGGCCATGAGTAATTTATTATTAGCGCCATCTAGCTTCCAGATTAGGGGTGCCAATTGGTATCCATTAGGTGCCCCTCCAACCCTCTCTAGTTTAAAATTTTATACTAAATCTCCAAAATCATATCTCAATTTGAAAAATTAGTATAAAATTTTAACCTAAAGAGGGTTGGAGGTGCACCTATGGGTCACCCATTTGCACCCCTATTCCAGATCGTCTGTGAGCCTCGCTCTTTTGCAGTACCATCAGAGGAAGTGGATGAACAACTAAAAGAGAATATCATACGCGCGCCCATCCGAACTCTTGATCTCATCTGCGGCTCTCCATCTGCTGTCGAATTAACTACTAGGTAACGTGGGCATGCATGTACTGTCACACGCACGCACTGAGTCCTACAGTAGTTATCCAAGTACTCAAATAAGTACCAGCGCAGGTGCTTAAATTATTATTAGCTCGCGCTGGTTGCTTGCGATCGATCCAATTAGGAAGATGAGGCGCCGCGGGTAGGCGAGCGATGGCCATCTAACCAGCGCGCGGCACCACCAGAAAGATCAGGCGCGGGTCGCAACGCGCTACTCAATCTACCCCACCGTCCCTACTTCCGTCCGTCGACGATTGATATCTCCGCTCCGCCAACGAGGGAGACCAATCACCCGTCGACCCATCCCTCTCTCCCCCGGCGGCCCGGCCGGCACAGTCACAACGTGACATCTAGTTGTCTCACTCGCAGACACAGGATGATCGTCCTGCTGTAGTGTCGGCAGCAAGAGAATTAAGGTCGTTCGACTTGGACAGCTTGGGGAACCATGAAAACCTATCAACGCTCTCCCAGTAAGGATCCAATCGTGGCAAGCAAACCTAGGATCGCTCTAGGATCTGCAGGTCCCTAGAATATCTTCAAACACAGTAAAGACTTGGACATTTGATAGATTACTAGATTAGACAACCTCAACCGGTCATGTTCCAATATCCCTCTTATAAAGAGCTACGGTGTCGAGTGGTTTTGCCTCATTTAGAGTTAACTAGACAATTATCCCTGTGCGTTCCTATGAACTGAGTTGGTATATAAGTATCAGATATGTATAGTTGTTCCTTCGTTAATTTGTAGAAATCTACATAATCAAATCGTGGATGGAGGACTGGTCCGACTCGCATACAGGATGGACTAAATCCCACCGTCACTGACACAAGACGAACCACATCAAAATGCATTTATAGGTCCACAATCTATTCAAGTGTGTCATCTAGGTCCAAAATATCTATGACCACCATTGACTGCCTACGTGGACAGCCACGTCCGATCCAACGGGGCCGCCTCCCCCATCCTTTCATCTCCTTTGCTCCCGCACCGCCGGGCCGCTGCAGCCCTGCTGCTCGGCTCCCTCCCCGCGCCTCGGCCATGGACGCCCCTGCTCCCTCCCCGCGCCGGCCATGGGTGCGCCCCTCCTCCCTTCCTCCTCCGACCTCAGCTCCACGCTGCCGCGGCCTCTCCCCTCCTCCCTCGCCGCGTCGCCCCGGTCCTCCTCCTCCTCCCTCGCCACGGAGGCGCCCCACCGCCGGCCGGATCCGCGCGCGGCGCGGCGTTGCCCTGCCCCCGGCAGTGCGGACCGAGCTCGGGCCGTCTCTCTGGCCGCCGGCCATGGCGGGTCATGGCGCGGCCATGGCAACGGCGGCCCCTCCTCCCTCCCTCTCCCTCTCCCTCCCTCCTCCCTCCCTCTCCCTCCCGCTTGAGCTCACGGGGGGGCAGAGCAGGGCGCCGCCGCGGCCCCTGCTCCGTGGCGAGTAGGGCCGGGCATGCGCGGCGGGCGAGCGTCCTCCCTGCTCACGCAGAGCAATGAGCCGCGCCGCCCCTCCCCACCTCGAGCTGGCCCACGCGCTGGCACCGGCGGCGCGGAGGAGGTGCGGAAGACGGCGGTGTCAAGGAGGCGGCGGCGGGCCTCCCTCTGCTCCAGCCCGCCGTGAGAGCAGCGAGGGGGCACGCCCGTCGCAGGCCGCCGAGCCGCGAGGAGGGGCACCGGCCAAGGCAGGAGGTGGCGCCACCGGATCCCCGCCGAGGAGGTAGGAGCGCCGGATCCCGCGGGATCCTGTCCGCGCCGCCCTCCCCGCCGCCCTCTGCGAACGCCATCCGCGCAAGCCGCTCGCTCGAGGAGCCAAGCCGCCGGGGGGCAGGAGAGGGCACCGCGAGCTCCGCCGCCGGGGGCAGGGCTAGCGCCAGCCCGCGCACGCGCGGAGCTCCGCCTCGCCGCCGTGGTCACCCCGCCGCGCACCCGCGCGCCATGGCCGTCGTCCCGCCGCCACGCAGGGGCTCGCGCAGGCCGGGGGAGGAAGAAGAAGGGAGGAGGCCGACATAGGGGCCCCACATGTAAGGATCCACATCACCGCACAGTCAACCTGCCACATCAGCTTCTAGGGTATGGCGTGGCTGAATTAGACCTAGATGACACACTTGAATAGATTGTGGACCTATAAATGCATTTTCGAAGTTCATGGACCTAAACAGAACAGACCAACTAGTTTAAGGACCCCAGTACATTTTACTCCAAAAAATTTGATGAAAACCTTACTCGCTTTAGAAACAGTTGGCTATATATAGATATAGATTTACAAGCAAATTCTGTAAGAATCTCCGAATCCTATTCAAACTCGGGAAGACCAACCGGCCTAGCCCCTATTTGAAACCGGCCTAACCTCTATGCAAAACTATAGCATGGCTGGTTTTGCCCAATGGACTCCAGTCTCATGCCAATTTTGATCGTCAATACATCGTGTGGAGTCTAACATATTTTTTTGTATGCATGGCCCACAACACAAGAGCCATACAATTTCACTGGATAGGAAATAACAAAGACTTTAATCATGAGTACTCATAACTTTTCAAATGTTGTACTAGCTGCTAGATTTCCTTTGGAAAGTTATCTTAAATTCTAAATGGTGTAGCTAGATTTCCTTTGGAAAGTTACAATTCGCTGCATATTTTTTCAAATGACTTTTCAAATGTTTATATGATCCTCTGATCATATCTACCGTTTACTCTTCTGGTGCCATATCTAGTAGTATCTTGTTTTGACCTCGCGACTCTCGAGTCTGGACGAAGCCGTTGCTTCGGGCGCGCCCGTTCACCGGTCGGCACGTCGGGTCGGGGCGTCGGGCCAAGCGGGAATTAATTGCGGCGCGGCGGCCGGTGTGGTGTGGCCCTGCTCTGCTCTTGTGCTCGGGCTCACACTGCGTTTCTGGCTGCTGCGGGTAGTGGCCAGTGGTCACCCCCGAGGCCCCGACCCCAAATCATCTCCACCTCCACCCCCTCGGCCCCTTCTCGTGGCCGTCTACCACCATTGCTTCCTCCTCCACCTCCACGACTGCCACGCTACCCAATCGTCGCTTCCCTTTCTTGATCTCTCGCTGTCTTTGCATGAGCTGCTGAAAGCGTGTGGCCTTTCCACGATTGGTGCGCGAACGCCCGTCCCCGTGTCGGTTCGTGGAGAGTTTCGTCGGCGCCCATGGAGAAGCTGCGCCGCCGGCGGCGGCGGCGGCGGCGGGTGGCGGGTGTCCTGCTGGTGATGGCGCTGATCTCCGTGCTCCCTGATCTCGGCAGCTGCAACGATGCCGGACGAGGTGTGTGACTGCTGGTCTCTCTGCTTCTTCTTTTCTTCTGATTTACTCCTTCGTGCATCGGTTTGCAATGTCAGCAAGGTAATTAGTCATGATTCTTTGATGCTCCGTTCACATCTTGAGAAACTGATACATGCTTCGCCGGTGCTATTTCTAACTGGTTGTAGGAACTCTGAACCCAGAGGAAGGTATCCGCTCCGACTCCGAAGCCTGGTGAGATCTCTCAACCGATCCTGATGAGCCACAATTGTTCTTGTTTTCTTTGGGCCATTCCCTCTTTCCTAAACTGTTTGCGTGCCTCGAATAATTGTTCATGATTGATCTCAGCTTCTAGAGCTTCAGTGACATGCTGGTTTTCTGAAGCCGATAGAATTCGGAAAGGCGGTAGTATCATCTTAGCTTGACTCCATCCATGTAATGTAGTCGATGACACATCTTCAGTACCGAGCCTCCACTTTTCACCTGAAAAGTGAAAACGGTAGACAAAAATCCATGCAGATCACCTACCGTTGTCCACAAATATTTGGCACACCTATCTAGCTACCTTACTGCATCGCGCTGCGCAAATTTTACCACGTAGACTGGTAGATGGACCAAAGCTGAGCTTGGAATCATGCATTGGCTGTCAGAAAAGACAGAAACTGACAGCTGAACCACCAAGCAGCAGCCCCAGATACGATGGTACACCATCTCTTGTCCGATTGTTCTTCGCCTCTTCTGCTCATTCCTTTTATCTCCATTCCAATTATTGGCAGGATAATCCATGGCGACCGTACACGGAAAATTCTGCAGGAGCAGCAGAACAAGTACTGGTCCGGATATTTCGGCAACAAGGCGGCATGGCCGGATTTCACCAACAATAATCCTCCGGCCGGCCGAGGCGGTTTTCAGGGCCCGCCGTCGACGTTCACGCCGCAGTATCCGCAGTGGCCACCGTGGCCGTGGACACCGAAGGTTACGCCGCCGATGAGCTTTCCCCCATCGCCTGCTCCGGCACCTTCCAAGCCTTTGCCGCAGCCCGCGCATGATGGAAATCCTTCACACAGCATTGCACTGCCCCCACAGCTGGCCGGCACCGGTAGTAGGCCGGTGGTTGCCGGAGTTGTGCCTGGAGCGGGGCACTCTGGTCATGTTAGCAGGCCTGCCTATGTCATCGCCGCGGCGGGGGCCTCCCTCCTCGCGGCCGTGTCGGTGGCGCTCTTCGTCCTGTGCTACCGGTCCAGCAAGGTGGTCACCGTCAGGCCGTGGGCGACCGGCCTCAGCGGGCAGCTACAGAAAGCATTCGTCACAGGTGGTCCACTTCATCCCCGACACCATCTAAAGTTGTTAACGACCTGACCGACCTTCATTGGCCGTGCACATTCAGCTTCTTGGAGAGAGGTGCTTGACAGATGTTTCAACCTGCAGGTGTGCCATCGCTGAAGAGATCGGAGCTTGAGCTCGCCTGCGAGGAGTTCAGTAACATCATCGGCTCCTTGTCGGATTACATGGTGTACAAGGGGACGCTGTCAAGCGGCGTCGAGATCGCGGTGGTGTCGACGACCAAGAACTCTGCCAAAGAATGGTCCAAGCACCGCGAAACACAGTTCAGGAAGAAGGTGGGAAATAATGCTACTCTGAAACTGTACTGTCCAATTTGCTCTGAAGATTCACCATAAAACAAACAAATTGACATTATGGCAAGGCCGGGTACTAATGTAAATATTCCCATACTACACTAATGGCAACTTCTGTTTTGCTTCAGATAACAAGCTTGTCCAGAGTCAACCACAAGAACTTCGTGAACCTGCTGGGCTACTGCCAGGAAGAACAGCCCTTCACCAGGATGATGGTGTTCGAGTACGCTCCGAACGGCACACTCTTCGAGCACCTCCACGGTAACGGAGTAGAATCACTGCACTAAAACAGCAACAATTTCAGAATCATTAACAAGCCATATTTGTGCATGAAATTTCACTGTAAAAGTGTCTGACACTGATGGTGTCTGCCCTGCAGTCCGAGAAGACGGCCACCTGGACTGGCCGACGCGCCTGCGGGTGGCTGTGGGCATCGCCTACTGCCTGGAGCACATGCACCAGCTGAGCCCGCCGGAGATCCTGCGCACGCTGGACACGTCCACCATCTGCCTGACCGACGACTTCGCCGCCAAGATCTCCGACGTCTTCTTCTGCGACGAGCCCCGGGACCGGGAGGAAGCGAGCCTGCCGTCCCTGTCCCAGGCGCTGGTGGACAGGGAGAGCGTGGTGTACAGCTACGGGATGGTGCTGCTGGAGACCATGACCGGCCGGTTCACGGCGTCGGGCGGCGGCCTGCTGGAGGGCTGGGCGGCGGGGTACCTGAGAGGGGAGCGGCAGCTTAGGGACGTGATGGACCCCGCGCTGCGGAGGTCCTTCCACGCCGCCACCGTCGACCGGCTGGACGGCGTCATCAGGGGCTGCACCGACCGCGAGCCCAGGCGGCGGCTGACCATGCCGGAGGTCGCCAGGCGGCTGAGGGAGATCACCGCCATGCCGCCCGACGCGGCCACCCCCAAGGTGTCGCCGCTGTGGTGGGCGGAGCTGGAGATCATCTCCACGGAGGTCAACTGAAACTGAGCATGGGAATAGGAATGTTTTCAAGGATTTCATCCAGGTCGTTTAAAATCCTGAAATTCCCAGAGCAGAATCCCGTTCAAATGCACCTGAAACTGTCGTTTAGTTGAGAATACAGGTTGATTTTGTATTTCTTTTTCCGTTTTCTGGTATTCATTTGTCCTGTAAAGTTTCTGTCCATTGTGTACATACGAACAATAGAAGCTACTGCAGCGTGTGGCCGGAGCAGACTTGCGATGTGCTAAAATGATGAAATAAAGGTCGTACATCCATTGCAATTTGTGGCTTTCTGTCCATTGCAGTTTCTGCAATCAACAAAGGCTACGAGTACTACAAATGTGTTGCACTTCATGCAGTAAATTAACAAACATCGGGAGGGGAGAGGTTAAGGTCTACGCATCCAGCAGACCAGCACCGTCCGAGGAAAGGAACACCAAAGAAGTGGCCAAGCCATCGCCGTGTGGCACGATAGTAGCAGCAGGACGTTCGAACGAACGAAAAAAAAAAAGGTAAAAACGTTAGTAACGTCAGATTTGAATTCATTCACATGTAAACTTATCTACCATGAATAACTGACAAATTAACCAACAGGCAACAATATTCAGCATAACCCAACGGTTAGGCTGAGATGGAAATAATTTGGAACAGATGCAGATGACATGAACATCGCACGGCAGACAGCCTAAAACCTTGTCCCAAAACTCAATCTGCCGAGCATGAAAAATGATAATACCAGCAATAGGATAAACGAACCAAGTTTGGCTGTTCAAGACAACCACTGACAGAATCCACCAAGTCTAATTAGACACAACGGCTTGACAGATCAACAACAACGCACAAATGCCTACGACAAGGATCCTAAGCCTGACACTACATATATATTGGTATCCTTTCGTTCACCTGTGGCAAATGGACTTGGCACAGCCACAAAAGAAACCTCCCATAGCCAACATAACAAAACCGTCTCACATTATGAGACCACCGCTTGGTTTATCATCCCCTGAGCCCATGACGCAGTCTCCCGAACTTCATCATCCAAGTCAAGGCACTCCCTCAAGAACTCAACATGAAAGAGGTGGGCCTGGAACAGATCCTTTGAGCTCGCGCCAAGTGTGTCAGCAAGATCCCCGAGGACAGCAACTGCAGCCTTCGTCACACTATCATCCCTAATGGCATTGCACATACAACTGTCAGGAACAGGTAACAAACAATATAATAGAAATTGCAATGTAAATGAAGCGCACCTGCTCCTATCTCTGAAGACAGCTTCAGTGAACTGCAGTAGATGGGTTGCGTATGGGATCATCAGCTGTGCTTTTGGGCCTTTGATACCCTGGAGTATACCAGAGTACGCCTCAAAAATTCCCCTTCTGAGCTGGTTGCCATAATCAACCATATCATCATCACTCTGATCAAGAGTACCAAGGAGTTCAGCAGCTCCCTGAAGCATCGGCATACCATATGGCAGATATTTCTCAAAATTCTCACCAATAGCAAGAGCTATATCTCCAAAGCATGAGAAAATCGGAGGCTTCACAGACCGATTGAGCATAGAGTTTGATAGATCCTTAAGAAGAACAGTCATAATTCGATCACAGAAGGGCAGAATTTTATCTTCCAAGGCACGGCAAATATCACCCACCACTCCTACAGAGATGGAGCACACTTGGTACTCTTCATAATTCTGCAAGCCAGCTTCCAGATACGTGAAGAAGTTAGGCATGTATTTCACAAAATCTGGACCAGTAGCATAGGCAAGAGCGCCAATAGCAAGCATAGCTTCTTCATGCACAGTAGAACTGTGGCAGGCAAAGACCCGCAGAAACAGAGTCATCAGCTGATCAGCAGTCAGGGCAATTATGGACTTAGCATCTGTGCTGCTCAGTTTCTGGATGATGACCTGCAGTACACCACACAGCAAAGCCTGAAGGTCGCTTTGCTTCTCTTTGTCACCAGAAGAAAGTATATGGAGATCAAATGTAAGGTTTAATCTTCTCATGATCTCCTGCAGTAGCTGCCCTATAATGCCTGAAGTTTCAGGTACGTTGCTAACTCTAACAATCTCATTCAGTGCTTCATAAGCAGAAGCACGAAGCCTGAAATGGGTCGTATCAGCACGATCCGCAGCAGAAAGTAGAGCAGCAATGACATTAGGTAGATAAGGTGTGAGCACAGAAGACATGGACTCTGCATCTTCATAACCTTGGGCCAGAAAATAAATAGCTCCACAAACTTTCTCAGCCACATTTGGAACATCTTTACTACTCTCAAGCAACACAGCCATGATACGAGGAAGGTTTGAACTATTTATAATTGGGTTTGCACCAGCAGGAGAATGCAAGAGCTCAAATACCCTCCCAAGCGTCCAAGCAGTAGTATCTTTTACCTGGGTATTTGAATCATTCATTGTGTTGAGCAAGAAACCAAGACCACTCTGGACCAGTGGAGCAAGTTTTTCAACAGATGGGCCTTCAAGGATAGAACCAAATGCAAAGGTAGCTGCCTCACGACAATGCCAATCTGGCTTTGTGATGTTGGCCTCAACAAATGGCATGACAAGAGGGACGATTGCATCACCAACAGTTCTAGCGATGAGTCCAAGGCACGTCCCACCACTCATAGAAATGTTCCAGACATTGTCATCTTGGTCTTGATCTTCCTCTTGCTTCAATAAAGTTTCTAGCAGCATAGGAACCAGTGAAGGAAGGGCCTTTTCAATAAAGCGAAAATGTATAGTAGAGTTGCCATCATCAGATCCTTCATATTCATCTTGGAGAGCAATCTCTTCATCACAAATAGCGCTCCAAAACTCAACAGCTTGAAGTGCAACCGGTTCCTCATCTCCTTTCACTGCATTAGCTGTCAGGTTGAATATGGTTTGCATGTAATAATCTAAGTGTGAATAATATGTGGATGCAATTGCAACAAGGCATTCAAATGCAGCTTGTCTGATTTCCACTTCTTTAGATACAGCAGTGTCACAAATCACCTTCATTATATAATTCCTCTCCATTTCATTTGCAAAGTTACTCTCAGCAAAGTCAAGAGCATTATAGAGGGCTTTAACTGCTGCAAGACGGACTTCAGAGCTGAGCTCTGTCTGGTTCATTCCCTGGACCACAGCAGTCAGAACAGCATTCACTTGATCCTGCTCCAAGTGCTGTGGAGAAATCTCCTCACATACATACCCCAATGCCTCTAGTGTTGCTTGCTTCAAAGGAGCTGATGCACCCGGCAGTGTCATGTTTCCCAATAATTTGGCAATGAGGTCTTGCCATTCTCGACGTGGGATCTCAATTGATGCAACCTTGGCAATAACTTGGGATGAGGTACGCCTTGCATCATGAACCGAAGATCCTAGTGTTCCCAGCAATGACTCCTTGATCTTCGATTTGATAGAAGGATCCACACTGACCCATTGCTGAGTCAATAGCTCCTTTTTCGAAGAATCCTTAGCATCCAAAGAATTCTTAAGGATAATACCTGCAAGCCTTCTAGACTCTGGGGGTTTTTCATCATTTGAGAGTTCCACTGATAAGGAGAGGAGGAAGTTTGGAAGATTCTGCTCCTGGAACTGTGTGAGGTTGGTTTCGGCTACTGTTCGAAGGTTAGCATCAGGAGATTGAGCAGCTAGCAGAATTTGAGTAATATCCATGGCTGTAGGAAATGCCCTATCCTGCATCGAAGGAACAGAATTTGTCAGTCAACAAGTAATCACTGAAAAACCAACAAACAGAATACGTCAACAGTCCAGATTACTAAGGGACCACAGCACTGAGAAACAAGTCATTTAACAAAAGTACTCTATTATTGAGGTATCAAAATTTTAAAAACTATTAAAGCCCATACTCATAAGATAATCAACATATCCTTATGTAGAAATTGATTAGTATCATCAGCAATCCAATATAATAATTAAAACAACTAAAGCAAAATTAGAAGGAAAAAAACATAACACTAATAACTAAATGTAAAGCAGAAAAAACATGATACAACACTGATCAGAAAAGGCTAAAGCAGGGTAAACATTCTCCAAACAACTAAATGATCATGATACAACTCTGCTAACATGAATAAAAAACATGAACCAAAGCTGATTAAACATTTTTTAACCTAATAACAGAAAAGGAAAACTATGGAGCATCACTGCCTATGGATTATGAAGGTACAACTGCACATAACACGAGCAGAAACATGGAAGAAAAGCAACAGCCTAAATATTGCACACACACACAAACCAAAAAAGAAAAGAGCACTGTGGAACAAAGCTATCTGCAATTCAGAAATTACAAAATAAATATATTGTAGGGTGAACAGATCACTACCCTTACAGCATCAGCATCCAATGCAAATAATTTAAATCAGTCAATAGAGAACGGAGAACAAAGATACATATCTGTGGAGCTGTATGAATACACTGATACGCCTAACACAACATGATCATGAAAGCGACTAAAGGGTAGCAACATCGAGATACAGAGTTTGGACTAAAAGACAAAAGACCCTTCACTATGCACATACAACCTGTGTCTCAGTTAAAATCTACAGAACAAACCAGGCAAACTTGACAAATGATGTCAGCTGCTAAGGCACATTATGCACCAAGGAGCATCACAGAACATAAATAAGACCATGCTCACACTGACCCAAGAGCCAAATCGTATATATGAACTACATTAACAACCGTAAAAACTGCCAAAAGGGGACTATTGCAACAACAGAAACATCTGTGCAGAAATGTTTGGATCGGTTCCTCAGTTCCGGGACTCAAACAAATCAGGATGAAGGGGCCCTAAAACCTACGCTATCCCCTTCCCAATACTTAGTGAGCATGTTCATCTACCCAATCCTGATATGGAAAACTTCACCATGCTAGAAAGTATACAGGCAAACATAGAACTCGCAAGCCAGGGGAAAAAAACTACTACGTGAATCAACACCTCAATGGCAGGCGCGGGCTGAAAAGCTGGGCAACGGGGATTCAGTTAAGTCCCAAAACAAAAACAAAAAAAGGAAAAATCGGAGGGGGGGAGGGAGGGGAACCGCTAATAGCACCGCTCCACTCACTCACATAAGTAAATCCGCGACGAACTGGACGGACTGGAGATAAACAAACAGTCGGGTTCAAGCGTCGCAGCGAAGCGACGGTCCCACGGACCGAGACGAGCGATTCATCCGGGCAAAAGAGAGGACAGTTAGGGTTTCTTACCGCCGCGCAGAGAGGAAATCAATCCAGGCCCGGACGAATCCCCGCCGCACTGGAGCACACGAGATCCGGACGGCGTCGCGTCGGGGCGGCGCGGGAGGGAGGCTAGGGTTGGGGACGGGTCGGCGGAGCGGAGGGTGGTTTATGAGATGCTTCCCCGCTCGCCTATTCAAACGAAACGCAACTCCGGCGGGGGGAGGGGGCGCATGAAAAAGAGGAGCGGAGCGGGGGAGGGGAGGGAGCCAGGAGGGGGAGAGGCGGCTAGGGTTTAGGAGGGAGGTGGGCTGCGGGCGGGGCCGCGGCCTGCTTTCGTGCGGGGGTTTTGGGAAAGCGCCCTGTGCACCAGCCAGTTTGACTGAAATTTTCCTTTTCTTTTGTGAGAAAAAAACATCCCGTCCTCTGCTCGTGTGATTCTGTCAAAAAAGAAAGACAATATACAGATGTATTCAATTTTCTGCCCAAAATTTCTTGAAAAATATTTGTGCATCCAACTGTTTGTTTTGTCTAACCATTAGATTCCATACAAATTTTTTATTAGTTTGATTTAATTCCCGTAAGCTATTTAGATTGGTCTAATATAATTTACCCACTAAAATGTTTGCTGAAAATTTCTCCCATGCAAGCTGCCTTTTAAGTTCGAATACCTTTTCTACACAAATATTCACATACATGAGCATACACTCATCCCAATAAATAATTGTAGACTTGCTCAAAAAAAAAAATTGTGGACAAACCCTACTCTTAAGCTAGGTCTTGAGAATCCTAATCCTGATTTAGAATAGGAAAAAGTCCATTTTTGACCCCTCAACTCTTGGATTTGTCCAACTTTAACCCCAACTACAAAATCGGATACAATAGACACCATAAGTTGTAATACCGTGCAACTTTGGCACCTGTGCTCGTTTTCAATGGTTTTGCGCTGACGTGGCGGCGGTTTTGGACACATGGCGCTGACGTGGCGGACTTGGTTCTTTGCTGAGGAGAGAGAGGGAGAGACTTAGAGAGAGAGGGAGCAGAGCCGTTGCCGCCGCAGCCACGTCCGACGCCCGCACGCTCGCGCCACCGCCGTTGAGGCCGGGCGTTGCCGAGCTGCTGCGGCGGCGAGGGAGCTCCTCCTCCTGCGGACCCGTGCATGGGTTCGAGCGCTCGTGGGGAGGACGGGCAGCGGCCGAGGGCGAAAGTCATGGTGGCGGGCCGTGGCCCGCTCGACGGCGAGGCGGCACGGGGCGGCGGCGCGGAGCAGGCGGCTCGGTAGCGCTGCGCAGGGGTGGTGCGCGGCGCACATGCGGCGATGGAGCGCGAGGGTGCGGCGGCAAAGGCAGGCTCGACCGGCGTAGCGGCCATGGCGGGCGGCGGTGCAGCTTGGCGCAAGCAGGGGGGCGGACCGGCAGCGAGGCCGCCTCCACAATCGACCGCGCCGCCATCACCAGTCATGGCCGCTCCTCTGTTCTTCCCCGAGCCAAGACCACCGCCATTGATTAGCCACCCCTGCACTGCAATCGACCGAGTTGAGGCCATCACGAGTTCCACCTACCTCCACCAAACCTTCCCAGCCCCTTTACTCTTCTTCTCTTTGCCCGAGCAGAGCTCCCCACTAGCTCCCATGGCCGCCGCCCCTGTCTATGCTTGTGCAGCAGAGGCCGGGCAGTGTGTGGCACAGGCGTGGTGTGGTGGCATGGATTTGAAGGCGTTGGGCATGCGGCAAGCAGAGGCTGCAGCGGCGAGGCAGGGCCAACGGCAAGCAGAGGCTGCGCGGCGCGGCGAGGCAGCGGCCAGCGGCAGGAGGAGCTCCACAGCGAGCTGCACAGCCTAGGGGCACGTGGGAGGCGAGGAGCTGGGCAACCATAGCTGCCACCGTCGCCGGAATCTCTCGCTCTGCTCTGCTCTGCTTTGCTCTCGTGTAGGTAGGCGGGGGACCGACAGCGGGGAGGGCGGGGCGGCGGTGAGCGCGGCCGGGCGTTGCCGCGGCGCTCCGTGGCGCAACGCAGGGGGGCGCAAAGGTGGCCCACAGCATGCGTGTGACGGCGGCAGGCTGGCCGGCGGCGGCGTGGCCGCGTTCCGGTCACGGCAGTGGTAAACACGTCCATCTAGTGCGAGCACGAGCTACACGAGAGACAAACGATGCTATCTGTGCCATCAATCGAAGAAGAACGAGCCCGGAAGTGAGGTCTCACCGTGGGAGTAGCTCATGGCAGCGTTGGTAACTCAGGACTCATCGTCGGCAAGCGATTTCGAGGCACGACGAGCTGGAGCGAAGCGACGGGGAGGTGCACTGGGTGGTAGACGTAGGGGTGGTAAAGGGCCCAACATTTTGAACTAGAAAATCTAAGGGCCGGGCTCTAATCTTATGTAATTTTGAACTAAAAATTTTAAGGGCCTTATTAGGCTGTGAAGAGGTCACTAGGGCCATGACCCATTACCACCCCTAGGTAGAGGTGCTAAGGCAGAGAGGAACCGGCCTGAAGCGCGGAGACGGCAGCGGATTTGGGGGCACAGTGGCGGCGTGCGACGAAGGAGCGAGGCAGAGCAGATGAGCTGGAGGCCGACCTCGACGCGGCGGCGGCGGCCATGGCCGGGCGCTTTGGGGCCATGGGGGCAGCGAGTGCGGATGGGAGTCGCGGGCGCGGCGGCGGCGCGGGCAATGCAGCGGCGAGCAGGCGTTGGTGGCGTCGGCAGTGAAGAAGGGAGAGAGAATGGGTATGACATGTGGGGCCCGGCCACGTGATGGCTTAGTTGGCAAAAAAAAAAAACAAAACCACTGCCATGTCATCACAATATCACCCAGAAGGGGTCGGAGGGCCAAAGTTGCACGGTATTAATTGTTGGGGTATTCATTGTGCCCGGTTTTGTAGTTGGGGGTTAAAGTTGGACAAACCCAAGAGTTGAGGGGTCAAAAATGGACTTTTCCCTTTAGAATATTACGATTCTATCCTACACCTCCAACACCCAAAAAAATGATCCAGACCCCATCTAAAATCCTAATTTCATTGGATCACGATTTCTAGTATATGATCCCTATTCTGGTAATAGATTTTGTGGCTATTCTATAATTAAGTGATATATGTATCAAAATATTTCTATCAGTTTAATTTAGGTTTTAATTATTTTTATGTTATGTTATATTAAGTAATGTATTAATTAATGCATTTGAAGTGATCAAGCTATGATGAATATGTACACACAAATTTACATACTTAACTCAAATTTAGCAAAAAAAATATTAAATGCATCAAATTTATTATGAATTTTATTAGCCAATATTAAATTCCGTATACTTCTTGTCGACATATTGATATGGAATAATTTAGGATGAACCACTATGGAAAAAAGTGTGCATGTGAGAACTGAAATGTAATGTGAAAACATAACTCAAGAAAATTTTTGCTTCTCAAACTTTGTTAACTCTTAAATAATTAGCTTTGTTTTAGACTATGACCCCAACCATTCAAACAGCCAGCTATCTCTAAATTTTATTAAATATACCACCTCGGTCCTCAACGTGTTTTCATGCCTTGCGATTCATGCAAGGAAAAGTATTGACTATCGTGGCCTGCATAAAGCAACCAAGGTGTCAAAAAGCGATAAAATAGTGATAGGTTTGATTATTTGTACAAGATCGGGCATTGAAGAATTTTTATAATGGGTTGCTGGTGACACATTATTAGATGTGAAAATAAAATGATCACCAGTTAGATCTTGGCTGGCCAAAAAATAAGGGTAAAGGTCAGGTTCATTTCTTCTGAATTTTGTTTTGCATGCTCTGACTAATGAACTTTTGCTGAAGGATAGGTGTTTGGATTGTTTCAAATCAATTTACTTTCAGCTTTTGCTTTCCTCCAGTTCTCATTCCAAAGGCAGCCACAGCACAGTCAAGGGAAAGAGAGGTGTATATCAGTACAACTTCACAAGTGCAGTCGCAATACAAAAGTACATTATCTTTCAACATCAACAGCAAATGATAACAGTAGCACAAAAATTTACATGTACCATATGGTAACAGTAACACAGAAAATTTACATGTACCATATGTACTCTGCTCAGTAGTACAACATAGCCCTGCTTCCAACAAACAGCTAGTCGATAGCTCCGTTTCAGTCAAAAACATACAGGGAACCGTAATTATGTACCGATTGGTTCACCATAGTACTCTGTTCAGTAGTACAACATAGCCCTGCTTACAACAAACAGCTAGACGACAGCTCCATATCAGTCAAAAATATACAGGGAACTGTAATTATGTACTAATTGGTTCATCATAGTCAGAGCTTCTCCGCCATGTTCGCCAGGGACTTGAAAGCATGTGAATCACCCATGCACCTGCTACGTGTGGATATATGATGGAAAGGCCTGATCAGAGGCCTAAAGCATGTGCATCATCCACAATTTGAATTTGTGGACATAAAGATACACTATACAAGGTCCGATCAGATCTGTCTCGGAAAGTCTCTTGCAGAGTTTCATGTATGATTCTAGGCTGCCAGATTCCTGTACGTTTCTCCGCAGTGCAGTTAATACAGCAGCTCTATCCAGGTAATCTGGAAATAAGCCCATGTCGAGCATCTGCATGAGTGTCTCCGAGGCATCTAGAATGAAGCCACCTTTGACATAGCCTCGCAGGAGCCATGACATTGACTTCTTTCTTCTTCCGGCGCTACTTGACTCGACTCCTGCAAGCAATCGGCGTACAGCAGCAGCTTCCCCTTGAGATGCACAAATTGCCAATACAACATCATAGAGCTGCGTATCAGGTTCTCTACCAAGAAGCTTCATTTCCCAAAGTTGGTGCTCAGCTTCTAAGCCACAACCAGCACAAGTATACAATGAGAGGAGCCTCTCATGCACAAGTCCTAGAACTTCGCTACTGCCTTCCTCTACTGCCCAGTTTGACAAAAGAACACCATCACTTAACAATTCTGATTGATACTTTTCAATACTTTGCATGCTCTCAGCATCCAGTTTAGAAATAGAGCCATCCTTCACCGATGAATTTAGTTTCCGCAGAGCCTTTGAGAATTCCTTTTGCTCTTTAACCAAGGCAGTTAACCCAATTAGATAACTATACACCTCAGGCTTCAGGCCACTCTCCTTAAATTCAGTGACCAACTTGACAGCATCCCTGTAGTCCCCATCCATCTGTCAGATGAAAAGTAACAAAAAAAAAGGTTAGAAACTGGAATTAATAGACATCATATTGATATGAGATAACATGGATTGGTGTTTTATTTGCAGCTAAAATATGTTGGGACAAATGAATGCCAAATATGTCTGAGTAATCATACTAACTTTGAGTAGCATCAGTTATCTGAAGTTTGAATGATACACTACGAATGCCATCAATCAATATGCTCTGATTTTTAGCAGCCTCAATCATCTCAACCTTGATAGTTGATACTAATGCCATCAAATTTCATGTATACACAGTCCAGATGGAAAAAGAAATTTGTCTTACTGAACGACAAGCAATCCATTACACTAAGAAAATAGCCAAAAACATAGCAGAATATGCTCTAAGGTGACTGTATAACATTCTAATAGCAAGATGTTTCTGTAATTGCAATTCATTCTCTGTCTTCTTTGTATTTATCAGTAAATTCAAGGACTGTGAGAAGAAGGATACAATAGAAAATGCTGCTGGCAAGTTCAAAATATGTATACAGCAATCTTGGAGAGCCTTCTGGAACAAGTTACCACTGGCTTCCTTCGTATGGATAGCTAAAGTTGATTTATCTCAGATTTGTTGGCACTTGTACAGAAAAAAAAAGGATAGATATATACTACAAGCTGTAGCATGCAGCTACAAAAGAAAGGACTTGAGCTTGCTGCTTTATACATAGGTACATACTAGTATCCAACAGTAGGAACAACACAACAGAGACCATCAGTGAGAACATAGAGCAAAAGCATCGGTATACCTATTCCATAAATAGTTTCAGAAAATGTTCTAAAAGATAGGGGAAAAGGAGGCCAAAGTTTTCTAAGCCTAATGTAGGATCTTAGGTTTATGAAAATTGCACTTGCAAAATTTTGACATTCCCCCAAGTATTTGGCTATAGCTTGGCTTGATTCTTTCCCTAGCAACATGGACACATGGTAATGGGCACATATTCACACACAAGTAACCACAAAAAATTGAACTTGGCCATTTTTTTTTATCAAAGATCCCTGATATGTACAATCAAGCCCTACATAGCTCCCCAAACTTTATATCAATTCAGTTCATGACAAGGGTGTTTTTAGTTTGATCCGCTACCACAACATTCCCGTAGAATATCTGGCCATGCCAAGTTTAACTGAATAACTATCCTAGTACAGACTACAGAGTATGCCAAATATGAAAACCAATACTCTGCATGTCAGGATGTAGGTTTTGGCAACTGGTATTTAGCAAAAAGAAAGAATAGAAGAAAAAACTCAGCAGGAATCCTAGATTCTAGAACAAAACGAAATTCCATGGAGCACTCCAAACAATAGCTAAATCATTGAAAACTGGCATAGGCCTCTGAAGCCACAAACCAAATACTAAACCCCAAATTTCTGATGCTTAAATGAAAATCATGCTCCAAATGATTAATCGTTTATCTATAGTAAAGAGAATGGAGTACACGTGTAGATTGATAAACTAATTACTAGTTGAACAGACAGAGAAGTCTAACCTACATGTCAACAAATCAGCAATGTGATCCAAGCTGACTATTTTATAGCACCACTCATGTGCTTGCAACTACAGTGATAAAATCAGTTTAGTACAACATGAATATCCTAACAAGATTTAATAAGATCACGCTATGACATGATTGAGTTTGCTGCAAACAAAGATCACTTTAAGATTTGAAAAGCAATAGTGCAATACACGTGCATAGTAATCTACAAACCGTCAGAGACTCAAATACAAAGGTCTAAATGATGTTATCCCAACAACTCATCAAAAATTACAGCTGTTATCCCAACAACCCATCAAAATCCCAAACTACTATGACATGCAGAACAGGCGAACTGATTAGAAATCAAAACTGAAGGATGCAATAAGCAGAAATCACGTTGAACTTCAAAACATCATAAGCAGTAAAAAATTAGAACATTTAAGCACACAATTCGAAGCAAAAATGATCCAAGAGTAGTATAAGCAGTAACCTAGGACCAACAATTGCATAAAGTTAGTGTTCGAGACAAAAAGTAAAGCCCAAATTAATAAAACGGATAAAAACTGCAAGTTACCATCATCTTCCAGGCGAGGTAGCCGACGGGCCCTCCCCGCTCGCCCTCCCCGTCGGCAGAGCCGTGCTCCCCTCCCGCGCCGACTCCGAGCCCCCCTCTCCTGAGCACGTCCCTGACGAACTCGACCGCGTGCTCCCTCTCCCCGCGGTCCCAGTACAGCGCGACGGCCTTCTCGATGAGGCTGAAGCCGGGCCTCAGCCCGACGCAGTCCATCTCCCCGAGCAGCGCGGCGACGTCGGCCACGTCCCCGCCGGCCCCCACGAGGCGCTCGATCCAGCCGCATGCGATGGCGACCATGAGCTCCATGGTCTCGCCGTCGACGCGGTTGGCGCGGCGGAGCCAGTCGAAGACCTCGAGCGCACAGTAGGCGTCGCGCCCCTCCTGGGCGAAGTAGACCAGCACGAGCTGCAGCTCCCGCGGCGACAGCGCGGCCAGCGGGGCCTCGTCGGCGGCCGCGGAGGCCGGCTCGCGCTCCAGGTGCTCGATGGCGGCGGCGAGGAGCCCGTCGGGGGCCGCGGCGGAGAGGGGCGGCGCCGCGTGGTCGAGACGCAGCGAGCGCGGGGGTGGTGGGGGGCGCGGGGAGACGGAGGACCCGGGGGGGCGGCGAGAGGAGGAGGAGCGGGTGGACTGTGTGAAGGTGGCGACGGCGGCCGCGGTGGCGTGGGAAGAGAGCGCCATGGATTGCGGTGAGGGGTGCGGTTGGGCTAGGGTTGGGAGGAGGGCATGGTAGTGCGGCGGAGGATTTGGAGGCTTGGTTGTTGTGGTTGATGTGTGAGGAGGAGAAGGAGAAACGTGGCCTGGACGAAAGAGGGGATGGTGGATCGGCGATGGCGACCTGCGGCGGAGGGGAAGTAGAGAAAAGGTAAAATGTTTTACCTACGTACTCTTATGTTAAGTATTTTTATCTCTATATTTTTTAAAAATAAATTTATATTTATATATCCTCGCGTTTAGTTTTTTTACTCCTATACCTTTCCGTACATGTTCTGTTAAGATTTAACGTAGAAAAGCTCTGACAGATAGGACTCATCATTGAAAATGACTCTATTGCCCCTGTCTATCCATTTTTTTGAAAAGATAGCAGGAGCACTGCTATGTCATTTAAGAAGAAGAATCATTCGTACATAACGCGCCGAAGCATACACCACCACACAAACAAACGCACACCACACACGCTACACCACCACCACCTGGGAGAGGAGTTGAAATCAAACCGTCGAAAATTGCGCCGTCGTCACCAACGATGTGCCACGTCAAAGCCGCATCCCGCTGCAAGCCCGAGCGGCTACCCGCACTCCTCCACCATGGGACTATCAACCTCAAGACGCACGGACAAAGATCGTCGATCCCTCTGCTCCAGCGATGCATCAGCAAAACTCTCTCGTCGTAGCACCAATGAACACCACTGATCCTGGCCACTCTGCGTGGGGACCTCGCCTCACCCACTGGCTCACACTCCTCCGCCAAAAACTCAGATATCTGAAGCCGCAAAGAGAGCATCACCTCCGCCCAGCCGTCACCGAGCTCACCACTGCACCTTGCTCGCCAGCTCAAGTTCTCCAGCACCCATGGTCCCTCTGCACCTTCCTGCCAACATGTACCGCGCGTACAACCTGTAGCACACAAGCGAGACTACCAACCAAACCACCACCACCACTACCACAAGCCGTTCTGGGTCTCCAGATGCGACGCCTCTAACGAGGGCATGACGCCAAGGCGCCGCCGTCGCACGTCCATACATGGATAGGGTTTTCACCCTGAGAGTCCTGCGATACAGAGAACATAGTGCTTCGCCATGGTGCCCCCAGCAGGGAAACGACGGCCCAAGGGCGCCGCCACCATGTCCACCGACGACGTGTAAATGAAGGCTTTCGCCCGATTCAGCACCATGTCTGCCGCACACACATGGCCATGGCAGTAGACTGCTCCCCGTCGCTTCTGCACCGCCTCTACCGGAAGAAGCCCGGCGCTACTCAAAACCACCACCTCGGTGCCACCAACAAGCACCAGCCAGGCCCCCAGCCCCACCACCATGGTGGTGCTGGACCAGTATCGTCGACGAGGAAAGGAGAGGGGGAGCACCATCCTCTCACGTCAGCATCCGTCGCCCGCGCACTGCTCACCACCGGCCCCACCAAATCCTGGCCGTCATGGCCGAGAACGACAGAAAAACCGGCAGCCCGGCCACAGCCACCGCCGAGTCCATGGCGCCGGCCGCAGCCGCCATCCCGCACCCCGCACCGGCCCCGCAGCCGCCGACCCGCGGCAACCCCAGACATCGCCGGCACCACCCGTGCTTGCCGAAGCCGCCGCCGCCGCAACTATGCGCCAGCCGCCGCTCCCCCCACACCAACGCGCGCCCTCGCCACGCAGCCACAGGAGCAACGCCGCCGCGTGCCAGCCGCCGCCCGGACGCGCCAGGCCATGAGCCACACTGCCGCCACCGCTCCCCGCCCCGCCGAGCCCCAGATCAAGCCGCAGGCCACCGGGAATGGCCACCGCCGCCGCAGAACTAGCCGCGGGCCGCCGGGAACGGCCACCGCCGCCGCAGAACTGGCCGCCACCATGAGAGGACAAGGGGGAGGGAAAGATAGAGGGAGAGAGGTTGGAACCCCGCCGCCGCCTTCCTCACGGCCGGCCGGACTTCCGGTGGCCACTCGGGCGGCGGCGAGGCGCGGGAGCCGGGATTGGGAGGGGCGGCGGCGCACAGGCGAGAGTTCCGCCCGAGCCGCCCTTGGAAGGCGACGCGGGGGACGGCCCTACCACTCCCCCTATCCATCCATTCATCCCTGCGACCGACTCTATCTCTTGTGCCCGCCTGGAAGCCGCCCGTCGCAGCTGGGCACTCAATGCCGCGCCCTCAGCCGACACGCAGGGCCACGCCGCCCTCTGCCGGCACGCGGGGCCTGCGCTCGGGCCCTGGCCGCTGCGGGGTGCCGCGTCCGCCGCCCTAGCCTGTACTGTGCACCTGAGCCTGCGTGTCGACCGGCGCCCGCGCCGCGTCGCCGCCCTAGCGTCGACCGCCGCCTGCGCGCGCGTCGCCTCGCGTGCGCCGCCGCCCACGCCGGCGCGTTGGTTTTCGCGTGCTGCTGCCTGGCATCGTCCTCCTCGAGCAGACGCAGCCGCTCGGCCCGCGCGCCGCTAGGCGTCGATGAGCGCCTGCGGAAAGCAACAGTGCAAGATTCGGAAATGGCGTGCGGCTCTTACGTGTTTCCCGCTGAGGTAGTGGAGCATGATGGCGAGCTGGCCAAAGGGAAGGAGCACGTTGATCCTGGCTTGGAAGATGACGATGTGCATGCTGGTGAGCGCCCTCCCCTACCTGCTCCCGGGTGAGAGCAACTCGGCCACCGCGGCGAGCGAGCTGATGTGCTCGAAGTCCAGCGTGTGCATCTTCTGGGGCGGCGGCACCGGCGAACCCGCCGGCGATGACAGCTCCAGCTCGTCCACCTCCGCGAACCCCAGAGCCGGCTTCTCCGCCCCCATCATCGGCGAGCTGCCGCCCAAATCGAAGGGCCGCGCCAGTGGATCCGCGCAATGCAGAGCCGGCCGGGCTCCCTCTCCCAAGAGCGAAGGGACACGAGCACCGGGTGAAGGCGGATCGACCAAGCTGGCAAGGCCAAATGCTGAGGGAGGAATAGGAGGAAGAAGAGCGCGATTGAGTTGGGACTCGAACGCGCGCGTCTGAATTGGTGATCGAATCTCGCGGCCACGGAGAAATGCGCTCGGCGGGGGTGCGAGCTCGCCTGGCCGCGTGCGGGCAGGCTCTGGCGAGCTCGGCCCGCCTCAAGCAGGCGGAAGCGCCGAGCTTCGGCGCGGTGTCCGTGCGAGTGCTCCGCCGGCTACATGCCACTCCGCTGACGGGCGCCGCCGCCGCCGCCAGGAGCTGCGGCCACCGGGCGCCGCGGCCGCCGGGCGCCGCCGCCCTTGCGTGAGGCCGCTGCCTCGGGCACCGTCGCCGCCAGGCGCGGCGGGGACACGGCGCCGTACGAGCTGCGCACCAACGCCCTCCTCACGCTCCGGACCATGCTGCACCTCGAGGCGCTCGTCGAGGGCCACTTCCGCTCTCGCGGGAGGCTCATGCAGACAGAGTGCTCCGTCGGCTCGCTCGGCGTACATAAGGGCAAAATGGTCTTTTCCCAACTCTGTTAACCTCCGTTTGTGCTCATTCCGTCCAGAAGGGTATAGGGTTAAACAAAAACGCGAGGGTATAAAGGTGCGAATTCATTTTTCAGGGATACGGAGGTCAAGAGTACTTAACATAAGGGTATCTAGGTAAAGGATTCAAAATATTTTGGATTTGGGGTGGGGACTGGGGTCTGGGGACGGGGGAGTGGATGACGGACTTGATCGCCCGCGGTGAATACTAGAGCACTAGTGTTTTGCGCGCGCCCATGTGCGCGGACAAGCACAGAATTTAAGAAATAAATGTGTTGAAACTGGAAGTATGAAAAAGTAGCAATTACTTCCTCCATTCAAAAAATAAGTGATCTTAAATATTCTAGACTAAATTAACAAAAAAAGAAAGTAACTATATTTACTCCTATTTATTACCCATATTTGAGCTAATAATTGATTATGGTTTGCACATGCACTTTCTAATTAGAATAAAATGACTTATTTTTTGTATAAATTTGGATTCCAAAGTGACTTGTTTTTTTTAGGTAGAGGTTCTATAATGTATATTATAACCATGGATCTGATTGGACCGACTAAATCATGTACGTATAGATATGTCTTCGGTTGATAGGCCGTAGCATGGGAAAGAAGCGCAGAGCAAGAATAAGTCGCAGCAATCTCCCATACAAGAAACGGCCGCAATACTGCACGAAAATCTCAAGTAAAAGAAACAAATTTAAGGGGGTGTTTAGTTGGTGAAAAAATTTTGACCAAAAAATTTTGCGAAGAGAATCTTACCATTTAGGAGTGGTAAATGTAGATTAATTATAAAATTAATTACATATCTCGTCTAGAAATCGTAAGACGAATCTAATGAGGGTAATTTGAGGGTAAGTAATCCATGAATCACATATGGTTATGTAGCATTAATGTTGCAAATTATGGATTAAGTAGCTAGGCTCATTAAATTTGTTTTGCAATTTACAGCCTATCCGCCTATAATTAATATTTCATGCATATAAGATTCTCTTTGATGTGATGGGTGAAAAATTTTGGATGGGGAACTAAACAGGGCAACAAGAGAAGAAGAAGGTGGAAGGATATAATGCAATAGAGACTTAACCTAGAAGGAAAAGAACGGCCAAAGAGAATCCGTCAATCAGTGCCAGATAGAATTTAGAGCCCATTTAGTTCCCAAAAATTTTTGGGTAAATTTTTTTTGCAATGTTTACAACATTAATTAGGAGTGTTAAATATAGACTAAGCACAAAACTAATTATACGGATGGACCGGAAATCGCGAGGCGAATCTATTAAGCCTAATTAATCCATCATTAGATATTATTTACTGTAGCTCGATATTGTCAAATCATTGCATAACTAGGTTTATTAGATTCGTTTCGCGATTTTACGCAGGGGTTATGGAATGAGTTTTGTCAGTTATCCATATTTAATACTCCTAATTAGCTGTGAAACGTTCGAAGTTACTGTAGCATAGGTATTATTTACTGTAGCATGATATTGTCAAATCATTGCACAATTAGGTTCATTAGATTCATCTCGCGATTTTACGCAGAAGTTATGAAATGAGTTTTGTCAGTAATCCACATTTAATACTCCTAATGAGTTGTCAAATGTTCGAAGTTACTGTAGCGTAGGAAAAATATTTGGAAACGACACAAGCCAACAGATGGGCATCGGAGGGCCCGGTGATTTTCCGATGATGTGTACCGGCCGGGCGGGCGCCTCCCCCGCCGCGATTGTTATTGTAGATTTCCGCAAGGTTTTCAAGGGTGTCCAAGAGCCTAGCTAGATCAATAAAAAGGAAAAATTATCATCCATCTGAATCTCTATATTGCTCTGCTTAGACTATCCGCACTCATGGTACTCTAAATACATCCTTTAAAGAAATATTCTATCCTAGTCATCAATATTCTCTACTCTATACTCAGTTCTTCCGCATCCATTTATCCTCTATATCCTCCTCTACACCAACTACCCATCACGAGACTCACGTCTCAGATTTTTTGTCACTTCACTTCTACCCTTCCTCCCCTTCTCTCTTCCCACCTGTTTCTCCTCCGCTCCTCCTCCCCCTCCTCTCGCGCGCACCCTGCCTCCTCGCGGCCACCCATGGAGCTCGCCGGCGCCCCAAGGATCTCGCGGCTGCCGCACTCGCCGCCGACCTTGAAGCTCATGGTGCTCGCGGCTGCCGCACTCGCCGCCGGCGGGGGTGCTCGCCGCCATGCCGCGCGGGCGGCCTCCTACCTCCGCCTGCCCCTCTCTACTTCAGCGCGGTAGGACGGCGGATCTGGGGCGGAGCGGCGCTCGGCTAGGCAGGTCGGAGCGGTGCGAGGCCGCCGCGCAGCGGGACGCCGGAGTGCCCACGAATCTGGGCAGCGGTCGAACCACCAGCGGGCCTCCAGCGTCGACCTCCGCCGCGCACCATCCTCCCTCCCTTCGACGGCATCGAGCTCTGCCCTCCCTCGAGCTCGGCTCTCCCCGGCGCGGTCGGTGGCGCCCCTCGAGCGGATCCGGCGCGGTCGGCAGTGCCCCTCGAGCGGATTCAGGGCCGGACGGCGGCGAACGTGCTCGAGCTCCTCGCGAATCCGGGTCCGGACCCGGCGCGGTCGGCGGTGCTCGAGTTTGGCTCTCCCCGGGGCTGCTCCAGATCAGCCGCTCCTCCTCCCTCCCCATCCGCGCTGCTTGCCGGCTGCTCCACGCTGGTGGTTGAGCATGGTGCTCGAGACTGCGGCCCTGCTCTCTCTCTCTCTCTCCATCTGGCTGCTGCTCCGCCATCGATCTCTCTTGTGCTGCCGCCGGGATCCGCCCTCCCCCCTCTCTCTCTCTCTAGATCCTCTGCCGCCGCGCCGCCATGGCCACCGACGACACCCTCTCTCTCCCTGCTCGCCGGCCAGTGGTTGGGATGGCGCACAGGTGCCCGGGCCCCATGCCACGTTGGTGCGTAGCATTCCTCGCTATCTCCCCTTGATTTGGCGTATGGACGCGCGAACGGGATGATAGCGTTTGGCTTACAGTTCCCCCGTGCAGCTAATTTTTCTGTAAAGTTGTACTGAAGGATGCAGTGCCGGATGGAGTGGCGTCCCCGGTGCGGACAGCCTTAGGGCTTCTCCAGTAGCGAGTCGAACCATCCTCTGAAAAAGTAGCCACGTAAGCATTCGTTCGAGTCGAATTCTGGACCAAACCAAACTATGGCCCTACACTCCAATAAACAATGGATAAGAGAGCAGGCTTTCTCTTCTAAAAGCTGCAGACACCCGAGGAGCAAGACATGGCAGGTGGGACTGATCCATTTTTTTTCATTTTCGAGGAGTCGACTCCCAACGAAGGTTCGACTTCTCTCTCCTTGAAGATTCGCTTTCTCCAGCGGTAAATTCGACTCATGCATGCGCCAACTCGAATGAGGATTCGCTTTCAACTTCTCACAGGAGAAGCTCATGGTATCTATCTCATCATCCTGCATCCCTAGATCATCAACAATGTTCGCTCCGCTCAGTATATCTCCCTCCCGAACCTTCGCACCCTTCGTTCCCGCGCCGACCCCAGCCCCACACCCTCGCACCGCGGCTATTGAAGGTCCTCTGCGATCGTGGATTGGAGCCCAAGCGCAACGCGTCACACTTGTCCACCGCCAATAAGGACAGCATGCAGGGGCGGTGGGACAGGGAAGGGGCGGCTGACTGGCTTGGGGATGGCAGGGACGCGCCATAGGAATGGGCGGACAGGGACGGGAAAAGAAGAGTCTGATGGCTCGTCTGTTGGATAGTACAGACATATGGCTTGGGGATGGCAGGGACGCGCCATAGGGATGGGCGACAGGGACGAGAAAAGAAGAGTCTGATGGCTCATCTGTTGGATAGTACAGACATATAGAGAGTGAAGGTTGGCTAAATAGATAGCTAAAATAGCAATATGAAGAGTGGAATTCAGCTAATTCTAGTTGTAGCAACCGGACTACGAATCTAGGACAAAGATCCCGGATTTTAGTCACAAGGACTAAAAGGTATGTGACCTCACATACACAACACATGTGACTATATATAAGGTGATTTCCTTTTGAACTAACCCGTGGAGGAGTCTTTAGTCTGGGTTGGTACCACTGGTTTCACTCTTTAGTTCGGGTTAGCGCCACCAATTGGGACTAAAGATGGACTTTTAGTTCCGATTAGTGGCTCTAATCGGGACTAAAGAGCCCTTCTGTCCCCTAGCTGTTGGACCGGAACTAATACCTAGATTAGTCCCGAGTCCAATTGTGGTGGGACAAGTAGTAAGGACCAAAAACCTGTTCAATAGTAGTGGCTGTTTGTAGTAATAAAGTTTAGTACTTTCATCCATTAGTACTTGGATTAAACATGGCTTAAGAAAGGCTTCTAGCGCGGATTGACCTATGAAGACAAATCCTCGGAGCCAAGCAGAGATCTAAGCTTAGGCCCTGTGTGTTGCCCTGATTTATTTGAAGTCACCCCTCTTTAAGTCCGTTTAAGTCACTTGAGATCCAAATAGACCTGATTTATAGGGACTAAAATGGATTGGAAGGACTTAAATCAATAAATCACTCAAGAGTAACTTAAAGGGATTTATTTGGCCTCTTTCCCCCTACCCTCGCGCCACCCCTACATGATTAGCATTCATTAGAGGCACAATAATCTTTATTTTATAACATTAAAATAGTTTAGTCACTACCATCATGCAAAAACTGACTTAAAGAAAGTGATTTAAAATAAGTCACTAACATATGACTTATGGTAACCAGGCCTTAGCCAACAAGCGGGCGTCCCATGAACCATCCTCGGAGCACAGAGCCGAGCGAGCGTATGTTGTCGCAAGGGTTGATTCCCTTCCGTGGACACGTGACACCAACCGAGGGTGGGTCGGCATTGGAGATATTTGGAATATTTAAGTATTTGCCATCTTTACCGGTTATACTCCTTCAATTGCTATCCTTGTTTTGGCTTCTATATATTTGTCACTACTCTTTGCACGAATCTACATATTTACCATTTCGTCTGACGTGGCACGCCAAGTCAGCTGGCCAGCGTGGAGGGTATCGGTGTTTTACCGTCACGTCTACCTAAGGATGCACTTAGGTAGATGGATGACCGTGGGAAGGTACTGAGATCAAGAACACGATGGTGCAAGCAACAGAAGGAGTTAGACAGGTTCGAGCCGCAAGAGTTGTGTAATACGTGTCCTGTGTGATTTGTATTGCTTAGGAGGAATTTTTTGGTGTCCCTAGATGATCGATGGGTTGTAGGGGTCTCTGCTCACCCTTCTATAGGTCGGGGGAGTAGGGTTACATGGAAACCATAGGCCGGTTCAATATCTAGAATCCATGCTGAGTACTTCTCGGGTGGTTTTCATCCGATCCGACTAGTACAATATATGATTCGGGTAGTTACATGGTGTATCTGTACATGATATTTGCTACCCTACATCACATACAGGATTGTGCCACGTCAGGTATCCTATGGCCCCGGGTCTGACAAGCCCCGAGCTCTACATAGCCAAGTGGTCGCATATCTTCGAGTACTCCTAAAGCTGACGTCGAGTGGTTCATGAACTTTGCGTGGATAGTGTTTTTCGAGTACTTCTTGAGTTGCATCGAGGCTACGTGGTGCTCCTACTCGAGTGACGCTCTCGGGTGAAAAATCTTCAGATATAGAGTGCGATGAACAATCGCACTCCACATAGAGTAGCTCCTGAGCCTTAGGTTGAATTAAAAAATTCAGGCTGAGGGTCCATCTTAAAGTCTTGGACTTTATCAAATGTTTTTTAAAATATTTTTGAAAAACAATTCCTTTTGCCATGTACTAAATAGCCCCCGAGCCTTGCATCCAAATTCCAAAATTTGGATAGAAGGATCTAAGACATCGTGGCATATATGGGGTCGCAATGTGCTTTGGGTCATCCTTTCTTATTTCAGAATAGAATCCTTGAGTCAATGACCCATCCCATACCGAAACATGCAATGTACCGTTAGGTATTCTATTTATTTACGGGACTGCCATTGATTAGGTTTATAAAACCAGATCTGATAACCCTACGTCCTTACCTTAGCCGCCGCCATTGCCCTCTGCTTTTTGCCTTCCTACCCCCTCAACCCTCTGCAGTCAATTTTGCACATTTCTGTGTTTGTGCATTTTTAGAAGCTTTTCTAGGGATTGAACCTCATTTCGTGTTCTTCTGGAGTTTGTATATCCTGACCATAGTCACAAAGTTCCTGGGTCGACCGGGTCGAGGAACGAAGTCGAGGGTCGTCACTTTATAAAATTGTGGTACGAAGGGGGTATACCTCTATGGAACGATAAATTATTATGTGGAATGCGACCCTGATTCATCCGGGTAGATATCTTCGGGTCGATGCGTCTTTAAAAGGACAAAAAGTCAAAAACTATATATATGTGCTGCTAATGAAGAAATTAATCTGCACAAGCATATAAGAAATGTATAAAAAGAGTACATTTAGACCATAGTACACATACTCGGCTCATTATCTAACAAAACCACACCAATCTACTGTCATTAACCTTCTTATCCCAATTAAATCTGCTAGTAATGGGGCTGTGACCCCTCTCAAACCGGGATGCGATCCAACTTTGAATGAGACACTGACCCTCTTCGACCTCGACCCTCGAATCGGAACGGCGTTCCCGGGTCGTGGGACGAGGCATTGACTCCGAATCCTGTGACTATGATCCTGACTCCATTGCCATCCACTGACAAAATGGGTAGAATGGGATGCACGCATTTGCAATTGCGCCCAGAAGTAGTCGGGAAATATCTGGAATGGACTCCGATACATGTAGATCCGAACTGGAAGGGTAGTTGGTTTTATATTAGTAATCCTACTCCTGCACTTCCCAATTTTTTTGCTGAGCCACCAGTGTTTGTTCGCGAGTGGTTTTTGAAATACAATTCTAGCTATAAGGATCAGGTGAGGGAGTTGCTAGAGCGCATAGTCCTTCTTCGAAAAATAAGAGTGATTGCTGCCTCAGTCCTCCTCAACTATACTCAGCGCAGAATCCAGCTTTTGTAGAGGCGTCGAAACTTTGGTTTTCAGTATCTAGGTACTGAAGACATTGACCGGTTGTCTGCAAAACCGATGGAAAGGACTATGGGGCTGAGGATAATCCAGTGCATATTTCCTAGCCAGCTCAGCGTCCCATACGTGCCCACTGTTTTTCAGGCGACAAACCCTCCGTATGACGTGAGATAGTGCTTTTCCGACTACTTCTTGTAGCCTGCATTGTTTTCTCGAGTAGTTTCATCATGATCTTCTTATTTTGTGAAGGCGGATGTGGGGGTGTACAAGAGCGATGCTCCGATTCCTGGCTTTGTGACCACGAAGAGCCAAAATATTTTTCACCAGCTTGTGGTTACCCGGGTGGAGGATGCCCCCATATTGAAGAGGACCCATTGACCTCGTCGGACTCATCCACAGATGATGATCGCCAGCCACACGAATGCTGTGGGTAGAGGTTAGTTCCTCATGCTAAAGTGTGATTATACCTTGTCACGAGTGTGTTATGGTTGAATACAATATTGTAGGGTGGTTGTTGGCGGTCGATATCGATGATTTTCGCCGCCAACGCTCCGCCTGATTTCATGAAATATAGAACATAATCATGCCATAACCACTATATCTAATGAGTTTCATAAGTTTTGGTGTATATTTGATCTCAGGAACAACATATCCAAAATTGAGCTAAAACTGACACTATTTGGACCGGAAGGCCTGAGTCCGGCCGACCGGCATATCAACTGTGGAATTTCGGCTTGAAACTTTATCAGAGTAATATTGAGAGAGAATCCAGGCCAATCCAATAGGAAACAACTTAGAATTCACAAGTTGGAACCGGAAGGCTTTAGTTCCTAAGCACCAAAGGGGAATCCGGGGCCACAATCAGAGAACGAGACGTGTCGAGCCCGAAACCACCTCCAGGAGCAACATCCAGCCGTTGAGGAGCATGATGGTGCAACAGATGGTCGAGATGTCAGGGGGGGAGGCCGCCCGGCCTAAGATTCCAGCATCTAGACCAAGTAACCGCTTCACCGACTTAAGGAGGCAATCAGGAGACGTCCAGTTGAAGGCGGTGGACAAGTGGCGCTAGAGCCAGGCCGGCCGGCCGGCCGGCCTAGGCCAGGCCGCTCGGCCCCACTCTGCAGCGCCTGAAGCTCCCCTTTCGCATCTAAGCCAAGCAAGGGGTCGCGTGTTCTTGCAGTGAACCGTCAGTTACTGATCTCTAATTGCAATAAATAGGCCCCTCATCCTCACTTGTAACACACACCACTTGGAGCTAGAGAGTCTCAAAGTTAGTTCATCTCTTAGTTTGAATAGGGAGACTGTGTGGTGAGAGCTTAGGCGGAAGCCGTGCTAAAGGGGCGGAGTCGAGTTCTCTCGACCTTACCCTACTTTGTACCCACCTCGGGGGAATTTATATAATCAAGTAAGTTCCTAGTTTATCTTTAGTATCTTACTAGTTTTACTTTTTACTTAAGTTACTTGTTTAGTTACTTTCTTTGATTTGCGGGATCCTGAGTCTGTGTAAGTAGCAAGTTCTATTTATTTGAGGTTACTTTCTGCCTTAGTATACGGTAGGAGTAAGTAGCTCGATAGCTGCGGGCGTGGTGCCCAGTCTTGGTTAGCTATCTCAGATTGTGTTCCACCCCACGGTACTACAGTGGTAGGCGGCAAGTGGTGACAGCCTTATCCATCCGTCGTAGTCCACCATGTACGGGTGTTTTCATAGCAGTAGTTGCCGACGGACGTTGGACTTCCTTCTCACCACAGTCCGAGTCCTTGTCTTAGGCCGTCGAAATAGATCAAGTTAGTAATCTAGCAGAATAGCTTAGTAATTAGGAAATCTATCTAGAGGTAAACCCTCAGACCCTCGTACCTCTTCTCATTAGCGGGTCCGGCTAAATCGTTCTAGACCAGTAGTCGAAGCTTATCGTTCCTTGGATTCGATATCTCAGGTATACTCCCTGGTGAAAATTAGAATCGGTTTTTATGTACTTGTGGAATAATTCATTTAGGCTAAGGAGTGCCAATAATTGCTGCCCCTTCTAATGCCCCTGGTGCAGCCGTGGACCAAGTAGCGGGAGGCTGTTGGGGTACACCGAGTACCTTCAGTCCTGCCCCCGAGTCCTACAAGTCCCACGACTGGTCCTGGACCAGGACGAAGGGTGCTGCAAGTGCCAAGGAAGCTCATCGTCAAGAGGCCAAAGATGTAAGTATCTTACTTGACAGTAGTTGATGTTTCCAGGTGAACCATTGGCTCTCTCTGATTTTGCACTTTGCAGGAGTGTCACAGATCCGACCCTGCTGCCGCTGCAGCCGGTGGTGATGCCATCAACTGCTTTGTCGTAGGGCCCAGTGCAGCGAGTGACACCCGGCATTCACTCTGTTCGGCTAGCTCAACAGTGTTTTCCTTTCACACTGTTTCAACACTAGTTTCCAGCCACCAGCCAGCCAACAGTATTTTTCTCTCACACCATTCAAGCCACCAGCTCCAATTCCAGCCCAGCGAACAGAGTGAATTTTTCGGTGCTCGACACGGAGATGCCTGCTCTGGTCGTGACTTCCCATCTTGTTCCTGACTTCCTTCTGATACATCCACACCAGGGCCGTGTTTGGTTAAAATGCACGAAATTACTGTAGCAATTTTGACCACTAATTTAGAGTAGTAAACGAAGTCTAATTACAAAACCACCTCCACAACCCCCGTGTAAATCGCGAGACGAATCTAATGAGGCATTTGACCGCGTGATTTGAGAATGGTTACTGTAGCATCACTGTAGCAAATCATCGATTAATTGCCGTCATTAGATTCGTCTCGGAAAGTTACACTCATCCCCGAAATTTTTTTGCAAATAAACTTCATTTAGTACTCCATGCATGCGATATTCTCTTCTCGGGAATCGTGCCGGTAAAAAACCAAACACGGCGCAGTGAAGAGGGAGTGGAAGGTGGTGCACCTGCGGCGGTAACAGAGCAGTCGCCTTGTCAAGGCACGTCGCCACCGGAGTCAGAGGCTCAGCCACTCGGAACCGGAGCCCACGGGGCGGCTCATCTTGAGGTGTCAGATGAGGTCCCTACTGGGTTCATCAATGATGATATCTTGGAGGAGCAGCGCTGTAAAAAGATGCTGGACTCGTTGAAGTGCGTGTATAATCATCACAAGGTGATGCTTTTCCTTATGACATGTAATCATATTAGGCTCTATTTAGTTACCACTCGTAAACGCAAAAAAGTCGTAAACACAAAAAAATACAAAAGAATCTTACTAATTTAAAGTACTAAATGAAGTTTATTTACAAAACTTTTTATATGGTTGGGCTGTAAATCGCGAGACGAATCTAATGAGCCTACTTAATTCATAATTTGCAACAGTGATGCTACAGTAACCATCCACTAATTATTGATTAATCATGGATTAATTAGCATCATTAGATTCGTCTCGCGATTTACAATCTATCTGTGCAAAAAATTTTACAAATAGACTTCATTTAGTACTTCAAATTATTTAGTACTTCAAATTATCTAGATTCCTTTGTAAATTTTTTTTTGCGTTTACAACCCATCGGATCTAAACAGGGCCTTATTGTCTTTACGAATGTACTCATTATGAGCTTTCTTGTCTAGGATGTGCAGAAAATGCCCTGCATTCTCGGGTCAAGTCATCCATCCTGGCTGTGAAGTCTGAACGACTCCAGCTGGTTCCTGCGCTTGAGCAGGAGCTTGAGGAAAAAGATGGTCTGATTGCTGAACTCGTGGAGCAGTTGGTTGCGGCTCGAGAGGGTACCACGAGTTCCTCCAGCCAATACCAGGAAGAACTTGCTCCAGTCGAGAGTGTGCATCTTTTTGGATGTTCTACATAGTACTTGTACTATTTTTGTTGTTTTATGCCTTGTGACCGCTCTGCAGGCGAAAGGGATCAAGCTCTATGAGATTGCATGGAATTGCGTCAGTCCGAGTTGGATCTCGAAGAGTACAAGAAGACCATTGAGCACTACTGAAAATGGGTCATCGGTCCAGGCCAAAAGTACCAATACCCATCGATACCGGCTGCAACAGTAGCTGGTACCTTTGGCCTTGGACCAACCTAGTGGAGGACAATTAGAACCGGGTGGTAGTTCCAACCGGTTCCAATGCGTCAGCATAGTCACCGGTTTGAACCACCACCCGGTACCAAATGAAGGCGGCGCTATAGGCACCGGTTGATGGTAATAACCGGTTCCTATGGTGATGAAACGTGGCAGCTGCCAGGAGCTCGGGCCTAAGGCACCGGTTGGTGCCTTGACCCGGTGCTATTGAACAAAATTTAGCACCGGGTCATTGAAACCAACCGGTGCATTTGGCCCGAGACTATAAATAACCCAGCCCCTCCCCCTCAAGCTGCCGTGAACTCACTGTTCATGGCAGCTGAGTGAGGTGAGGGGAGGAGAATTTTTGTTTTTTTTGAAAAAAATGTTAGTTATTTTTCTTTATAACTTAGCAATTAATTTTTAGAAACAGTTATTACTTGATTTAGTTTATACATGTGATAATTATTTTTATTTGTAGCATCTTATTGTAGTTATATGCGTTATCAATTTATTTGATATTTGAATACTATCAAACTATTGTATTTATATGTTTTATCCATTTATTTGATAAGTGAATAGTATCTATTTATTATAGTTATATGCATTATCAATTATATAAATGTATTGTTATAAATTGGTAGTATGAATGAACTATTTGTACAGTACAATGATGTATATAAATGTATTGTGGACCCAGATGAGTCGGCAATGGATGTACATGGCCGACCGACGTTCAAAGGAGTTCTTGGATGGCGTGCATGAATTCATAGAAGCGGCCGAGAAACACAAGTATGGCGGTTTCGTTCGTTGTCCATGCAAATTCTGTAAGAATGAGAAGGATTACTCATCATCAAGAACCATCCATAGTCACTTGTTCAATAGTGGTTTCATGCCGAACTACTATGTTTGGACCAAGCATGGCGAAAGAGGAATTGTGCTGGATAATAATGTAAAAGAAGAGGACAAGATTCCTGACTTTGCAGCCAATTATAATTTCTTTTTCAATGACACTGCAATGGGTGAGTCTGAAGAAGATACTGAAGGATACGTTGTAGAAGATGATCTTGGTCAGATGCTGCGCGAAGCTGAGGAAGGTTGTGAAACAGAAAAGGAATCGAGAGATCTGAAGCGTATGTTGGAGGACTACAGAACATTCTTGTACCCTGATTGCAAACAAGACCAAAAGAAGTTGGGTACCACATTAGAATTATTGCAATGGAAGGCATCAAATGGTTTGTCTGACAAGGGATTCGAGGAGTTGCTGAAACTTATAAAAAACTTACTCCCTGAGGGTAACACCTTGCCGGAGACAACATACGAGGCAAAAAAAGTTGTTTGTCCTTTAGGATTAGAGGCACAGAAGATACATGCTTGTCCTAATGACTGCATCCTATATCGAGGTGAGTATGAAAATTTGGATTCATGTCTTGTATGCAACGCATGCCGGTATAAGATCCCTCGAGATGATCCGGGCGACGTTGAGGGGATGCGTGTCAAGAAGAGGGTGCCTGCCAAGGTGATGTGGTATTTTCCTCTAATACCACGTCTGAAACGTTTGTTCATGAACAAAACGAATGCTAAATTGATGCGATGGCACAAAGAAGAACATAAGCAAGACAATATGTTGAGACACCCCGCTGATGGGTCGCAGTGGAAAAAAGTGGACAGAACATTCCCAACATTTGCAAATGATGCGAGGAATATAAGATTCGGCTTAAGTACGGATGGCATGAATCCTTTCGGTGAGCAGAGCAGTGGCCATAGTACCTGGCATGTGACACTCTGTATATACAACATTCCTCCCTGGTTGTGTATGAAGCGGAAACTCATTATGATGCCGGTGCTTATCCCCGGCCCGAAGCAACCCAGTAACGATATAGATGTGTATCTGAAACCACTGATTGAGGATCTTCTATTGTTGTGGAAAGAGGAGGGTGTTCATATGTGGGATGCAGATGCAGAGGATCATTTTAACCTTCGTGCATTGTTTTTCGTAACCACCAACGATTGGACAGCACTAAGTAACCTCTCTGGACAATCCAATAAGGGTTATAGGGCATGCACCCATTGTTTAGAAGAAACCGACAGCATGTACCTCAAGCACTGTAGGAAGATCGTGTATATGGGTCATCGTCGATTTCTTCCGATCAAGCACCCATTAAGGAGGAGGCATGCTCACTACGATGGAAAGGCAGATCATCGTACCAAGCCTAGGCACCGTTGTGGGAAAATGGTGTTTGAAATGGTCAAAGATATAAAAGTAGTATTCGGAAAAGGACCCAACAGCAAATCAGTGCAGAGTGATGACGGACGTGCACCTATGTGGAAGAAGAAGAGTATTTTTTGGGAGTTACCTTATTGGGAAGTCTTAGACGTCCGCCACGCAATTGATGTGATGCACCTAACAAAAAATCTTTGTGTGAACCTTCTAGGTTTCCTTGGTGTCTACGGTAAGGCAAAGGATACATTGGAAGCGTGGCAAGATCTTCAACGTATGAAACAACGGGCCTCCCTACATCCAGAAAAAAGGGATAAAGGACGTCATTATCTAGGTCCTGCGTGCTACACTCTTAGTAAGGAAGAGAAGCAAAGTATGTTTGACTGTTTAAACAGTATCAAGATCCCATCAGGCTACTCTTCGAATATAAAGAGGCTACTGAACTTGAAAGAGAAGAAATTCGCACACGTAAAGTCCCATGACTGTCACATGTTGATGACGCAATTGATTCCAGTTGCACTTAGAGGTATTCTACCAGCTAATGTTCGAGCAACAATCATAAAGCTATGCGCCTTTCTCAACACAATTTCTCAGAAGGCAATCGATCCATCGAGTTTAAGCAGGCTACAAGAGGATGTTGTCCAAAGTTTAGTCAGTCTTGAAATGATATTTCCTCCATCATTCTTCAATATTATGACGCATCTTCTAGTTCACCTGGTCAAAGAGATTGATATTCTCGGTCTTGTTTTCCTTCATAATATGTTCCCTTTTGAATGATACTTTGCAGTCCTAAAGAAATATGTTCGTAATCGGGCTCGTCCAGAAGGAAGCATTGCGAAGGGTTACGTCACAGAGGAGGTCATTGAGTTTTGTGTTGACTATGTGGAAGAACTCTGCCCAATTGGGATTCCAGTATCACGTCATGAGGGGCGGCTGATTGGAAAGGGCACACTTGGAAGAAAATCAGTAAATGCCACAGATCATGCCACGTTGAGCAAAGCACATCTCACAGTTCTGCAACAATCATCCTTGGTGGCTCCATACATGGAGGAGCACATGCAAATTGTGCGAAGCATATACCCTTTGAAGTCTGAGACATGGATTACAAAACATCATAACGATACATTCGCCACCTGGTTGCAGAAGGAAGTCATGGCTAACGATCAAATTCATGAGCAGCTAGCTTGGCTGGCCAGGGGTCCGGCAAATTCAATCTTGATGTACCAAGGATATGAAATTAATTGTTACACATTTTATACAAGAGCCCAAGATAACAAGAGCACCAATCAAAATAGTGGTGTCCGTATAGATGCCACCGACTCTAGTGGCCAAATGAACTCATATTTTGGTTACATTGAAGAGATCTGGGAACTCGACTATGGGCCGTTGAAAATACCTCTATTTCGTTGTCAATGGGTTAAACTCGCAGGAAAAGGTGTTGATATCAACGAGTACGGAATGACAACGGTAGACCTGAAAGAGCTTGGCTATCGAGACGAACCATTCGTCCTAGCTAAAGATGTCACTCAAGTTTTCTATGTGCAGGACATGTCTAGCAAACCGAGAAAGGACAAGTCCAGGAATAAATCAAGTTTTGTAGGTGCCGGAGATGAGCCAAAGCGCCATATTGTTCTGGCAGGAAAAAGGAAAATTGTGGGAGTCGACGATATCACAGATGAAGAAGAATACAATAAGGTTGAAGATATGACTCCGTTCGCAGTGGAGGTTGACACAAGTATTCTTTTAGCTAAAGAGGAGGCTCCGTATGCACGTCATGATCATAATGAAGGGACGATTGTAAAGCAAACCATCGATAATATTCCCTTAGTTGAATGATTATGTCTTGTAATATTTTCTCTGAACATTATTAGATTTCTTTTGCAATGAATTGATTTATTGGACAATTAAATGATTTATTATGCAATTATTTAATTTATTAGGCAATTAATAAAATTATTGAATATTTAACAAATTTATTACGTAATTATCAGATTTTTATGCAATTATCTGATTTATTAGGTAATTAATAGAATTATTGGGCATTTAACAAATTTATTAGGCAATTATCAGACTTTTTATGCAATTATCTTATTTATTTGGCAATTAATGAAATTATTGGGCACTTAACAAATTTATTAGGCAATTATCAAACTTTTTATGCAATTATCTTATTTATTTGGCAATTAATGAAATTATTGGGCATTTAACAAATTTATTAGGCAATTATTAGTTTTTTTAATGCAATTATCTTATTTATTTGGCAATTAATGAAATTATTCGGCATTTAACAAATTTATTAGGAAATTATCAGTTTTTAATGCAATTATTTGATTAAGCAATTAATAGAATTATTGGGCATTTAACAAATCCGATGAATAACCTATTGGTAACGGTTGAAATATTCAACAGGTACCAAAGACCCCGTTCAAAAAATGGGTGGGCGTGGGTTTCGAACCCGGGCTGTGGCGCACAGAATATTTCGGGTTACCACTGGGATACTCATTGAATTCAATCCTTTTGGCGGCAAAATACCTAAAATACAGAGGGTTCAGAAGTCTTAGGTACCGGTTTTAGCTTTTCAACCGGTGCCTTAAGCCTTTTTCATTTTCCGCCCATTGGAGTCTTAAGGTACCGGGTGTGTTTATAACTGGTACCTATGTGGTGCCTAAGGTACCGGTTGGAACTTCAACCGATGCCTTAGGCCCTCTTAGGCACCGGTTGATTTTATCACCCGGTACCGAAACCTTGTGTTATATATATTGGCGTGGCCCTTCTCTTCTTCCTCCACACTCTGCCGATCGTCCTCCGCCGCCCCTCCCCGCCCGACCCGCGTCTTCGGTGCGCCGCCGCTGTCCCGTCCCCTTCCCGCCGCCACCTCGGTCCGGCTCTTCCCCGGCCGCCTCGACGCCGGCCCCCTCCACCGCTCCGCCGACATCGACGGCGCCACCTCCTCGTCAACGCCTCTTCGTCATGGACGCCGCCGCCCAGCCCCCTGCACACGGCCTCCTCGTCGACGCCTCCTCCCCTACGCGTCCCCTCGTCGACGCCTCCTCCCCTACGCGCCCCCTCGTCGACGCCTCCTCCCCTACGCGCCCCCTCGTCGACGCCTCCTCCCCTACGCGCCCCCTCGTCGACGCCTCCTCCCCTACGCGCCCCCTCGTCGACGCCTCCTCCCCTACGCGCCTCCTCATCGACGCCGCCACCCCGTGCCCTGCACACGGCCGCCGCCGCGTCCCCTGCACCCCGCCGCCGAGTCCCCTGCGCGCCGGCGCCACCGCCTCGATGCCGCGGCCCCCTCCCCTGCGCCTCCGACTCGACCGCCGCCGACCCGTCGCCGCCGTCGACGTAAGTGACATGGCCGCCGACGCCGCGCCCCTTTTTCATTTTTTTATAATTTTATACTATTACAATGTATAATGTATAATGATTTTCATGTATAATTTTATAGACAGTAAATTAATATTTTTCTTTTATGCAAAATTAGAGAGAATTTAGAGACATAAGAGAGAATTTATAGAGAATTTAGTGAGAATTTAGAGAATTTAGTGACTTAATATTTTTTTATTACAATGTATAATTTAAGAGAATTTTAGATAATTTTAGAAAATTTTCATGTATAACTTTAGAGAACTTTAGAGAATTTTCATGTATAATTTAAGAGAATTTAGAGAATTTTCATGTATAATTTTATTACAATGTATAATGTATAATGATGGATAGTCATTTTATTACTTTTTCTTTACATGTGTAATTTAGATCGTCCTCCGCCGCCCCTCCGGTAATGACAATGCATGTCAATTTTATTACTTTTTCTTTACATGTGTAATTTAGATGTACTTGTATTCAAAGGCTTCAATTTATTTATATACATTAGTTAGAGAATTTAGTTAGAGAAGGAAATGGAGAGAATTTAGTTAGAGAGAATGTAGTCATTATTTTTTTGCCATTATTTGATATTATCTAGAATTTAGTTATTTCATATATAGAAGGAAATGAAGAGAATTTAGAGAGAGAATTGTGTCATTCAAAGATTTTATTTAATCATGTATTTAATGGTTAAACGACGACGACATGTATTTCACTGCATAATGTAATGACGACGACGAGTAATGATGACGACAATGAGTAATGACGACGACGAGTAATGACGAGTAACGACGACGAGTAATAATTTTATGTACAAATCTTGATTACATGTATTGCATTTGTAATTTAGATTGATTTAAATTAATTCTCGAGCTCGAACCCGTTCGTATTTGCTCTCTAACTCACTCACGCATTCGCCGTCCCTCGACCCCGACTCTCAACCCCGTCCCTCGACTCTCGACCTCGACCCTCAACCCTAGACCTCGACCCTCAACCCTCAACCCCGGTTCCTCGACCCCGTTCCATGACACACACACACACACACATTCCCACTAACACACACACACAATGTCTAATACACTCTAACACACACACACACACACACACACACTCTCTCTCTCACTAGCACACACACACAGACACACTCTCTCTAACACACAGACACACACACAGTCTCTAACACACACACAAACACACCCTAACACACACTCTCACTAACACACACAGACACACACACACACACACACTCACTAACTCTCTCTCTCTCTTTCTCTGTCCCTCTAACATACACACACACACACACACACACACTTTCTCTCTCTCTTTCTCAAACGCGCATATTCGTTCAAAGAATTGAATTCTCCTGCCTCATTTAAGGATGGACACATACTCTAACACATTTTTACGGCTTCAGTTAAGGATGGACCCCTTCGGTGATGATGAGGTCGCCAAGCAATACATGTTGGATGCAATAAACAAAGATACGAGGGCCAACACCACCCAACCAATCGCTGAAGAAGATGCTCGGACAGCTGATTCGTTCCTGAATATTTCTGGAGATGCCGATGAAGAAGATGATGACTTTGCGCCACCGCCCAATCAACAGCAGCATGTTCCAGTACGAATCTTAAAACTATATGCATGGTGACTTCGTTAGATTAGTTTTGCGATTAATATTTCTTTTCTGTAATTTAGTCGACCTCCGCATCGACTTCGTTGAGCCAGTCAAAAGGGAGACGCCGTCCAACCAAGAAAATGGAGGAAAGGCAGGTCGTCACAGAAGTGGACGCAGAGGGCTGTCCAAGTGCTCCAAAGGGTGCTAGCACAAAATTTGTCAACCAATGTGGGGTTATTGTTCGGGCAAGAATTCCGATCACCACAAGACTATGGAAAACGAGCAAACCCGAAGAACAGCAACACGCCGTGCCTGCACATCAGAAGGAAATGCTATGGGCAGAACTCAAGGATATGTTCACTCTTCCTGAAGGAGTTGACCAAGAACTTGTGAAGAAATGTGCCTTGAAAAAGATGGCCCTTGCCTTTGCAACTTTCAAGAAGAAGTTGTACATCAATTACATTAAGAAGGATAAGGAGCCGAACTGGGACGATCTTCCTCAGGTTAAAACATACTGGGAGGAGTTCAAACAATACAAACTATCAGAGGAAGTCCAAGAAAAATCCGAACAGGCCAAGGCGAATGCAGCAAATAAGAAGTAAAACCAACACCTTGGGGCTGCCGGGTACAAGAAGTCAATAAAAAAATGGCAGAAGATGGAGCAGGACCTTATGGATAGAGGCATCAGGCCGACGACTTGGGATTGGCCGGATAGATCCAAGTGGTGGTTATCTGCTAATGGCGTGACACTAAACCAGTTGGATGGAAATTTGGTCGTGCCCGAGCATATGCAAGAAGTGTCCCGCGATCTAGTCGTTGCAATAGATGAGACCCAACAAGGAACATTCCATCCTCAAAGGGAGAATGATGAGCTGACAAGGGCATTAAAGAATCCAGAACACCTTGGACGAGCCCGCGGCATCGGCGTGGTCCCATGGAAAGTTGCTTGGGCCAGAGATTCCTCTTACAAGACTCACCGAAAGAGCAAAGCCGAACAGGAAGAGAAACTTCGTGCCATGCAAGAAGAGATGACAAGGAAGGTTGCGTCCTTGGAATCTCAGATGGACGCCAGGGTCAATAAGGCAGTGCAGCTAGCTCTGAGCCAAAGGGGCACTGCTGGGTCGCACCCGGATGTTGTGATAAGCCCGGTCTCTCAGCGACGCAGCAGCTGTGCATCCACAGCGGCGCCCGACGTACAAGCGGAACAGCAACCCCAGATTGAGCCAACGGCGGTAGATGACCAGAGGTATCCAGTGGACGATGTCACCATGCCGACACCATGCGAGCTTCATGTGCGAGCAATAAATATATCCATTCATATCGCATACGGGTCAGCCCTGCCCCTAAATCCTTCTACTACAATTCATGGAAGGCCGATACCCCCTGGCTACACCTCCGTCACAGTCGAGCAGATAGTTGGAAACAATGAGGATCTTGAGCTCGACTTCGTTGGAGGGGATGGAGAGAAGACATTGGGAGACGCACTGCACGGGGTCGTTCTATGGCGCAAGGCCGACATCAAACTTATTGCAAGCACAACGGCTCCCGTGCAGACCGATCGCCCGTCTCCGCGGTCTCCCTCACCGCCGTCCCCACAACCACCTCCTTCACCACAGTCTCCGCTGGCGCAAAGGGCCACGAGTACTCCAACTCCTCCTGACCCAAAAAAAGGAAAGAAAAAGACAGCATCCGGCCTCCCAGCAGATGGACCCTCAAAGAAGAAGCAAAAAACAGTCGAAAGAAAATTAACCTACGAGAAAACTGCTGAGGAGTTGGAAGAGGAGACTTCTCAATATATAAAAGAACAATTGAAGCCTAAAGTCCCCCCACCGAGGGAAAAGGTACCTCTAGAACTAGGGAAAAAGCTTCTCGCAAACCTAGACAACCCACCAAAACCGAAAAGCTTACCCTCAGACTATGATCGTACTCTGACAAAAGCACACAAGGTGAGAAATCTGAAGAAAAAACGTGGCAAGATCATTCCTCAGATTGGCACACAACAAAAAGGACTCGAGCCCCTCTGGGTGCCAGGGTTGCCACTCCTACACCCGACGGACGTACAACTCCAGGCGGACCTACAGGCCGCGATATTTCTTTCTGAAACTGGATTAACGCTAGAGGAGGCAACGGGGCTAGTGGAGGCGGAAATCCCTGTCGCTCCCGTTCTTACTCCATTCCAACATGGAAAACCTTTTGTCACTGAGGAAGAGGAGAAAAGTTTAGGCACGCAGATGTTCAATTTGCATAGATGGTACATGCGAATGTCGAAGGACCATGGGACAATGTTTGGAGTCAAGTATCGTGACCATGATTTCTTCCGCGGTGAGGAGGACTTCTGGGTGTACTTCGAAAATTTATATCACATTTACCATCAACAAGCCCTCGACGCCGCTATCATCACCATTTGAGTTTTGTAAGTATCACTTACCTCTACATTAATACTTTTTGTTAACAAGAACATAATTATATGTGTGCATTATAAAATTCTATTGTATCATTTAGACAGGAGACCCAAAGAAGCCGAAAACATGGATGGCACCATCAGATCAGCTTCATGTCTCCTTTGCTAGTCAACCAGAAACTGCTCAACGAAAATTACAAGGAAACGTGCCAAAACATGTACGATTCGTTGACTAGGCAAAATTACAAATCCTATATATTCATACCATACAACTTTGGGTAAGCCTTGGTTGACTCAATTCTCTGTTGATTCATAAAGATTTGTCTAGTTAAGTATATAATCCCAAATTGTTCTAAATTGAGTAATTTATTTGTTTCTCCTTATGTGTGCGAGACAACAACAAGGAACTGATTGGTGCGGGTACTACGTATGCGACTACTTACACATCATGATTCCATGCGGGAAGGTTATTGATGAAGACACGAGAGTACGTCCAAACCGTTCACTAGTATATTTTCATAATTGTACTAACGCACATGATGTTAATCCTTTTTTTTTCTAAATGATAGATGTCTCAATTGGGAGATGAATGTTACTCTACTGATCGGATCAACGCCGTGTGCGAGCAGCTCTCCGGATTCATTTTGAACGAGATCTTGGATCCTAGAGGCGAGTTCTACCACAACGGTCACATCCATAGAGGACTTCCATCTACCTCCTGAGGGGACCAGTAGTTGGACTACAAACATGACTTGTACATTTGTAAATATTTTTAAACATTATGTCTTGATGTTTGTAAATTTGTAAATATATTAGTTCATCTAATTAGCTTAATTATATGCTCGCATTTCACTTTTAGTTAGTTTCAAATATTCTCTGAAAACGAACACGAACGACCAATGAACGTATAGTACTGTAGAGCTTGAGTGCGTTTAGCAATTATAAAAGAATAAATAGTAATAAATATAACAAACAAAACTGGATTTGAGAAAAAAGGGAAAATGTCATTGGTACCGGTTGGAAAGACCAACTGGTACCAAAGGGGCTGCCACCTTGCTTCAGCGTGGCAGCCTCTTTGGTACCGGTTGGACTTTCCAACCGGTACCAATGGGTGCCTAAGGCACCGGGTTAAATACCCGGTGTCCTAAAGCGAGGCCATTGGTCTCGGTTGGTGGGAACCGGTTGGAAAACCGGTGCCTAAGGCCATTTCCAACCGGTTCCCATGGCCCGTTTTCTAGTAGTGGAGCAACAACTGGATGGGGGCTGATAAGAAGATCGCCGAACAACTGTGTTCCATCCAGAAGCTGAACCGTGATAGACCGGAGGGATCAAGAAATCTTTAACCTGAAGGAGGCGGATAGCATTGTCGTTGACATGGTGCGGCCCCTTATTGGCACTTCCTAGTGTCACTACTGGGTTTAATAGCAACGACACCAGGAAGTGGGCCACAGGTAACAAAACCTCACGAAAGAATCCGCAAGCATACGAATACCGCTGTAGCTTTCACTTTAGAGTATTCCAAGGGTTATCAAATCCCAGGGAACGTGAGTACAATATCTAAGATTCAGGCTCAACCAAGGACACAACACTGGCAGGATCAAAGGGGTAGAGAGGACTTCTCAGAATCAAGGTATGATCAGACTAAGAATCAGCTGTAAACGTCGAGCGACGGCTTCGCCTGGTCAGACCAGAAGTTCCGTCATAAGGCTTCTAGCATGCAACCGAACGTAGAGGATTACGATGGCACTAAACAGGGCTGTCACCACCTGCAGGCTACCTCTACAAACCGTGGGAGGACAACAATCGAATGGTAAAGTCTAGCCTAGGTACCACACCTACATTATTGTTTACTAGCTCTAGTCTCGGCCAAGAACATCCGTCTCTATCAAGAATCTTAGACTAGAGATAACTACTATATGTTAGTAGACACTCAATCCAATAAACAACATGAAACTACTAACACAAACTTGTAAAGGAGATTATGAAACTGAGATAGTCACGAACACTTATAGACTATGAACTTATAGATTTATAAGCATCCGTCGAGGTACAAGCAGAGAAGAGTGCCGACATGCCCGCCACTTCCCCCGGCTTTTCCTCACTCTCTCCTATTTCTCCGTGACCTCCTAGGCTACCTAAGCTCCTAGGAAGAACTCCAAGCTCCAAGTGAAGGATGAGAGGAGGGGTGTGAGATGTGTGTGTCCTATTTTAGCCCCCCTCTCATAATTATAGGGAGGAGCCAAGGGCCTTCTCACGGCAAAACCAGTAGGTGAGGCACCCCAAACCAACCTAAGGAAGCTTCTTGGAACCTAGTGGCCAAGGCTGGAGGTTGGTGGCTAGGCCCACCAGTCGGCCGACCATTATGGTCGGCCGACCAATGGGCCCCACCACTGGCCACCACCTTTGGCCAAGAAGCTTCTTGGTGTGTCCTTTTGGTCTTGCCACATGCCTGAGCTTCTAGAACGTTGGTTGTCTTGCTCTGGTGGGCCCTTTGATCCATGTGATGACATGTGTCACACTTTGATTCGTCGAACTTTTGTGCCTCGGATCATGACCTGCCATCTAGCTTCAATTTAGGCTCAATTTCATCTGCATGCATTCTCAAACCAACACTTGTAGAATTTGTTAATAAATAGTCTTATGCTACCATAAATTTCACCTTTGTGTATGGTTTTCATGTCGGAGTTGACGGTCAAAATGGGTCAAATTAGACCGTCAACACCCCTTCATCCGGGTTATGTGGATTCCAGGTCCGTCTTAGAGCGACTGAAGCAAGTGTCAGAGTTTAGGCGCCAAGCCTGCTCAGAGATACCCTAAGCAGTAGAATTGTAGGCAAGGGATCGACTAGCTCTGGAACCCGATGATGCAAGGAACACAGATGTTTAGACAGGTTTGGGCCGCGAGGTGCGTAATACCCTACATCCTGTGTGGTTGTTTATATTGCCTTAGATGATGTTATGAGATTGTATATTTCGAGGGGTTCCCTGTTCACCCTTATATAGTCTGGGGGGACATGGTTACATGTAAAGTCCTAGCCGAGTACTGACAGAGTCCTACCTCAACAGGGTCGGGTAGTTTCTTTGTACTCTGACTAGCTCTACGCCTATTCCGGTAGTTACAATAGGATAAGGTACATGCCATGCGCAATCTCTTATTCTAGAACATTCTACGCTTGTGAGCAGGCCCGCTGCCCCAGGTCTGACAAGCCCATGAGCTCTTCGTAGTCGAGTCCTGCAAGCATCGAGTACTTTAGAAGGTGTCTTCAAGTGCTCTGAACATCCCATCAAGTGCTTCTGAGTCTTCCATCGAGTGCTTCAAGTAGTCTTCTAAGTACTTCTGGTTGCTTCGAGGCTGTGAGGTGCTCAAGCCCCAAAATCTTCTTTTATATGGTGCGCGATGTACTCGCACTCCCTATGGAGTAGCCGCCGAGCCTTAGGTTGAATCACATAATCAAGCTGAGGGTCAAATCAGTCTTCTTCCATATCTTCTAAAAAATTTAAAAAATAAGTCATTAATGACACGTATCCCACAGCCCCGGGCCTTAAATCTAAAACCCAAGATTTGGCCGAGCCCCCGAGCCAAGATTTGGAATTAAGTATCTAAACTCGTGGCATATATTTTATTCTGATGGTATAAATAGATAAATCAAATCCAATACCTAAATGACCTCTTTTTTTCGAAAAAAATCCCTGTAAAAAATGGTTCAAATAGATATCTCTCATCGAAAATACCTAAATTACCGCCTAGAAATAAAATGGGAAGTGTCTTCAATTTCATGTTTGGTCACGTCGACTACACATGTAACTTTTTGTCTGTAGTGTCACGGGTTTAGCAGGAACAATTTGTTATAATACTACCAAATATGTCCTTGCATGACCACGGGGTGATTAGGAATGGCACCGGGTACAAACCCAGCGGATTTTGCCATCCCAAAATCATTCCCACGAAAATTATTTAGATCCATTAAAAACCCATACCGGTGACAAGTATAAAATTTTGCTCAAACTATACCCATCGGGTTAACGGACACTCATGGGTCAATCATGACAGAGAACATTTCTTTATTCATTGGTTGCACATTACAAGCTTGTCAATGATCAATACTTACATATTCTTCTAAGTATCAACTATGCATTTATCTAAGCAATAAGGCTTAGTTTACATAACTATACAATGAGCAACAAGTTCATAATTTATTGTATAAAGTACTAGAGGGAATAAAATTACAAACAAATTTAGTACTTCAAGTGGTAATGGTGTAAGGATCACCGGGGTGTCCGACCCTAGAGGGGGAGGGGGTGAATAAGGTCGCTAATTGCTTTCTATCCTAGGGCTCAATCTATTTGCATAAGATAAACCTAACACGTCCTACACATGCTAGTTATGACTAAGGTTTATCTATGCTACTCTCTATTTACCCCTAAAAGACTTGCAACCTATAGCCAATCCTAATCAAACTAACTAGGAAAGTAAAGGCACGCAATATAGAGTAAATGCGGAAATGTAATACGGTAAGTAAAGAAGTAAGGGAGAGAATATGCAAACTCCCGTGAAGAACACCAAGACACACGATTTAACGTGGTTTGGTTAGGACACCAAGTCCCTCCCTACGTCCACGGCCACTTGTCCAACACGAACAAGTGTGATGCCGAGTCTCTCCGCTTGATCACCGTCTTGCGTTCGCCACCAAGGCTCCCGGCAAGCAAAGGCTAAGTGACCCCAAGTCACCAAGACAAGGCCACCGCCACCGTCTCTCTCGAAGCGTCACCCACGGCACCGTCTTCACTATCAGAGCTTCTCACCAAGAGGGGTCTCCTTCCCCGCACAAAGTGTCGTTGCCTCTCCACACCAAGTCGGAGGGTCACACGACGAGTACACAAGATGCTTACCGCAACAAGACTTCTCTCAAGGGAGCTCTCGCAAGAACTAATCCCTATTACAAGCACTAAGCACTCTCACAAGTGTGCTTAAGCCTCTATGATGTACAATGAATTTCTATGGTGGTTGGAGGTGTTCTTCAAGTGTAGTATGCTTCAACAACTCCAGCACTCTCCAGCAACCTCAAATGACCCAGCCTTGGGGATATATATAGCCCACACACCTTAAAAGAGCCGTTGGGAAAGGCTGACAAAATTTCTTAACGCTGGTTAAACCGACAATCCAGTTTTGTCAACACTGGTTTAACCGGTGAGTGTACATTCCCTTCTTCTAGCTATTACAGTATTCCAACAGCTACTTGATCAATCGACCGACGCTCTTGAAATCACCGTCGGTTTAACTGGTGAGTGCAAGCTCAAAAACCCCCAGAAAATGGAGTCTCTGGACAACTGCCCCGACGCTCAATTTTGAGCATCGTCGGTTTAACCGGTGCTAAACCCTAGCCTCAGCCTCTGGGTCCATTGCACCGACGCCTTCATTTTTCCCGTTGTCGGTTCAACCGGTGCACTCTGCTGACTTGGTCTCCACTGAGCCCATTGCACCGGTGAGTACAATTTTCCTATCGTCGGTTTAACCGGTGATAGTAAATTGTCTCTGTTTTGATCTTTTCGACTTGGATTTCTTCACGGTCTCTTCGATTCTTGTCCTTTGGACCGAAGAGGGGCTGTGTAGGGGCGGCCCTTCGGGCATAGCTACGTCTATCTTCTCTTTGTCATCACTTGAACCTAAAAGCCTGAGAATGGTCATCTTAATAATCATATTAGTCCAAGTGTTGTGTTGTCTATATCAATCACCAAAACATTATATTGAAATATGGCATGAGAGGCCATTTTCGCTACAAATGGATTTACGGGTTTTTGTACTATAGGAACAATCCGTGCCCATAAACCCAACATGTAGAACTTTTTTCCCATTAACAAACCTACAAATCTAAAGATTGACCCAAGCCCGTAACCTAATGGAGTAAAATCATCGGATTTCGGATTTCAGTTACCCATTGTCATTCCTTGGTGATATTGTAAAGATTTTATAGCGTTATCTCCTTAAATGTTATGACGGTATAATTTAATTTACATAACAATATATTGTTCAAAATCCTTTTAAATAAAATTTTGACCTCTATCACTTTTTAACACATACATACAATGCTACCCATCCTCCTCATTCAAAATATCTCTCGCCATCTTTCACGTTGCTGAATGTCACAATTTTGACCTTAGCAATGAGGAGAATGCCCACCATATTAGCATGCATGCTTGTCCAGATATATACTATGGTCTGATGAACGAGCCAACCTTTTTTTTGCTCGCCAATTGTTTGCTCACTGATGTTGTCACCAGTTTTCTTATGTGGTTACCTTGTAAATGTCGCCTCCATATTTATGGCGCTGTGTACTTGGTCCTGCTCATGATCTTTCACTTCCTCTCTTGCAAATTATTTGTCTATAAAGTATATAAGTCAACCTCGATGTCAAGTCGGAGGTTACTACAACCTAGAGGTGAACTCTCCGTCCACTTTCAATTCTTTATCTGGTGAAACATTTAATGACCAAAATTAATAACAAACTAAGGACATAGTTTGTTCTTTCTAGAAATAGGTAGAAATATTATTTGATATGTTAGAGGTCATAAAATTGTATGGTTAAAGTTAATATAATATAACTTTCTATACTCTATTTTAAGAACACATACATTTTGTTGCAAACCACTATGCTAAAAATGATCAATACCAACAAGATGTTTCAAATGGTGGATCATAAGACGTCAATCTTTTCAATATTTTTGATGCCATCAATCGAAATATCATCTATTATAAGTATAAAATCTATTATAAGTATTAAATCAAATGGTTGCTCTATACTATCGTATCATTATTTTTCTTAGTTGCATTTCTTAAGCCACCGTCTAAAGTCAAGTTGGAGAATATAGATGGCTCCCTAATTTGCTTGATATATATATGTGACTTTTCACTTGTAGAAATTTTGCTGATTAGTATTTATATGGAATGTTATTTTCTCACTTTATTTGCTAAAGTTTCATATTGGGTGTACCTATTTAAGATTCGGATCAATAGTTAATATTCAAAAGATTGGCCCAGTACGATAATGATTAGAGGAGAGTCAATTCAATTGCTATAGCATATTTTATGTAGCCAAATAGAGTATTATTAAAAATATGATCAACTAATTTTATCATTTTATCTATTATACTAAAAAGAAAAGATAGTATTATAAGAAAAGAAGAAAGAGAGGTAAAGAAATAAAATGTATCACGACTAGCTGATTTATACTTGCTGGGAATCCACGGTTCACCCCTATCGTTCAGTAGGGCTATCAGAAAAGCTCAAGACTCGCAAAGCTATTTAAATTTAATTTGCTAAAATCTCAATTTATATACTATCAAACAAGTTGAGCATGGGTCTAACCTAGAGTTCATGAGCTCCAAGGATCTGAGATCGAGCTATTCGATGAAGTTCGAGTATTTCTATTTGCATGGTATGTGCATGCATCTTCATTACTTCTACTAAATTTTCAACCATTCAAAACTAAAGTAATATAGCTGGAGGCTAAAGCATTCCATTAGCTAGCGAGCTGCTGTGTCGCCCTGAGCTAAAAAAATATAAAATAATAAGACTAGATATTCAGGTATGTGTTTTTCAGCTTATCTTACTATTTATTCATTGATCGCTTATACATATTTCTTCTTATCTATAATATTGGTGCTATGGATATGGTGTGAATAATAATTAAGAACATCTCAGGCTCAGATCGGCCTCGGCTCGGGACACTTCAGTTTAAGGTGTCAGGCTCGCTCGAGCTCGGCTCATTGGCAGCCCTCCCGCTCATGGCTCACGGCTCACGGCTCACGGCTCACGGCTCAGTGCCTCAGATCTCCTCGCCTTTCCCTTCTCTCGAACCCTATCCTCCCTTGCTCTTCCTTCCCTCTGGCAGCGACGGCTGGGCGAGCGGCGGCGCCATTTATCACGTCTTCACCCAGCCCTTTGCCGGCGCCGGGCATCCACCAGGTATGGCCGCCCCTTCTCTTTCCTTCTGTTGTGCGAGACGGAGCACCCCGAACCCTAACAAAACTATTTGTATTCGGATCTGAATCCAGTTAAAATATATTACCTACTAGCTTCGATTTCGTTTGCAAAAATTATCGGGTGTACATGTGTACACCCATGTCGGTCCGCCCCTGAGGTGAATCCCCACGCCACACGTTAGGCCGGCACTTGCCTAATCCGCTCCCTTCTACTCTTGTCAGAGTGTGAGGATATATTAAGAATGGCTGCGCGGAGCACTTCCATGGCCTCCGAGGATGACTATGAGGTAGGGAAGAAATGAGTTACAGCTGTTGCTCTGTTTTCTATTTTCTGTAGGATCACATATACTAATTTGGAAATGTGTGGAGGTGTGGCTTTACTGACCAATTGCTAGTAAGTGGATGAATAAATGACATTTTCACTATAGTGTAAATTACTTAGGCAGTCAAGCAGAAGTTGGTTAACTTTTGTTGTTGGATGAGTTCACCTTTTTTTTTTTTGCTTCTAGCTAGGTGGAATTGTTGATAGATGACTTCATGTATTACTATTAATTCCTAGAGTACAATTGTTCTGACAAAGTTTAGTAGCTTCTTACCATTCTTTGGGTGTGATTAGCAGAATGAAAAACTTATCAATTGTCAACACATTTTATTTGGAGGATTCATAGAATCATAGTCTGCAAAAGAAAGAATGTACAGAAGAATTATGAACACCTATTTGCTTGAGTTACAGAGCAGTGTGAAATAGACCATGATGTAGAATCATGTGGCAGCAGAATTACGGGGTTGGGTAGAATATGCGACCCCATCCACAAAGTAACAGTATTTTTTTTTGTCACATCTGTATAGATCTAAATTTACTCTGAATTGTGATTGTATGTGCTCTAATAATGAGTGATGTGTTGCAGACTGAACAAAAGAAGCAAGCTGCTGCAGATGTTCTTTTCCACTATTCACAGTTTGTTATGGTCTGCATTGGTGAGGACATTCGCCCTACTGATCTCAGGTTGCATCTTATGAAGGTAAATGTGTTATATGGGATTCATCTATCCTTTTATCATGGTTGACCTTGTAATTCATCCATCTTTGTGCATTGATCATATATATATATATTTTTTGTTTTGAAGAACTGCTCCCTGAGCAGATAAATGCTTTGTTCTAGTTAGTTTCCATCTTATTTTCTGTTTAACATTTGCTGGTGCCAGTGCACTTTATTTTTTTAAAATACTAAAGTTGAGATGTTTTTCACCAGAGTAGGCCTATGTTTTAACATGGTTTGCTTTGTCTTCCCCACTCAACTGTTTGGTTGTGCAGTGATGGGTCTATAATTTGTAAAAAAATCTGTACAAGAATGTTTGGTTGCGCAGTGATGGGTCTATAATTTGTAAAAAAATCTGTACAAGAATCAGTTGAATAGATGATTTTTTTTTTGCTATGGCTTTGAACTATTATTTACTATTCCCATTATTCTCACCATCTCCTTCTGATCCTAAGCAATAACTACTCTTGAATGTTCACTTGTTGCAACCAGTAGTAATTTCACAAAATCAGCTGGCTCCTCTAAGTTGAGAGGTAAAAAATCTACAGATAACATCTTATTAATATTTGTTTTAAGTGACATCAAGAGGGGTTTTAGGAGTTTCATGACATATGTGATCCTATATGACAAGTTCGTTGACTTTTGGTATGCTTTATTCTGTTTTCCTATTTGTCACGGCCATGCCGTGACATTATCAACCAGGTTCTTGCCTGATTCAATTTCTCGATGAAACATTCCTTCCTACTTGCTTTGAATTGTTAGTATCACATCAGTGGCTTTTATGTTGTTCTATTATCCGCAAATGGTTGCCCTTTGTAAGATCCCTTGCACTCTTGGGGGACAAAATTAACTGATATGTCTGTTGATCTAACTTTCTCAAACTCAAGTGCAGTTATACCTCAGCATATATTAAGGTTGAGTCTTAAAAATAATAAGAAAGAAGAGACTGGATTTTTAGGTTTATGCTTTTATCACCACTTTGTCAGAAAAAAAACTCTGAAATGATGACCTTGTTCATCTGACACACTGCAAAAGAGGGCTATCCTTATGAACACACTTGTGGCACCGTATCTAGTAACTTAAATGTCTAGTGCATATAAACTCGAATGAGAGGATTCAAATGAAACAGGGTAGTATTAGTGTCATATTTGTGTGTTTTGGCTTACATGTCTTTGATATGGAAGTTCCACAATTTATAGGGCATAAGGTGAAGTGTGCGCATTTAGTGTCTGCACATCAGTGACTGGATAGTTCGTAAACTGCATGATGATTTGGGTGTTCCAAACTGCACAGGTTTAGCACAATGTCTGGGGTATACAATATACAGTTTGTGATGCTTGTGCAATCTGTTTGGATAAATAATAAGATGCGATCCATGCTGTGATTCTTTTCACTTTATGATGCAATTCTGTTCTTGAAGCTTTGTGTCCATAAGGCTCCTATACGATGCTAATTTACATTCATTTGATCTCTCTTTTCTTCAGGAAGTTTCTGGAATGCCCACTTCCTTGAAAAAGGAGCCTCCACAGCCTGCTGCCTCACCGGATTCCAGCGTTGAACCATCGTCCTCTGGAACAATGAAAACCGAAATCTCCTAAGCTTATTAAATTATCCAGTTCTGATCTGCTGTTTCTTGTGCACGGAGAAGAAAATGATGTTCAGATGATGAAGCCTACTTGTATCATAAGAATGTAAATATGTTAGTATCACATCGTTACCTAGAATTTGGTCTTGTGACACTGCAGATGGAACATTGGTCGTCCTGATGCCCTGCTGTTCTGCCACTTTGTCTTCTGTTGTGTTATGACAGTCTGCTAGGTGATGTTTGTGATGAATGGAACCAACAATACCCGGACCAGTTTGGGTGGTGGGTTGGGGTTGCAGGGGACAGACTTGGCGCAACAGGAACCTTCTCTCCAAATTTCATCTCACAATTGTAAAACCTTAGATGAATAAGTATCATTGACTTGAATTAGAGAAGTTCAAAGCACATGTAATATAAGTTAATTCGGCCAAGGTTCATCCAACACGAATAAGTTCAAAGCATTCACGTAAAGTTCATCCAACACATAATTCATAGTTCCATAACACAGTTCAAAGCACCCTAGTAGCATACACATTGGTTCATAATTCGATCACACACATAGCTCGCTCTCACACATAATTACATCACGCACAGTTCGATCTCACACTCACACATAGTTTCATCACACACATTGCGTGGCAATCAAGCTGTTGTACTTTCTATTTCCCTCTTCCCTCTTACCAGAAGCTTAAGGAACTTCATGACCTGAGAATTTCAACCGCGAGTGTTACATGTGATACAAGGATTACAAATGCATAGATGTGGATTAGAGAAATTACCTGGGAGTGTGTAGAAGGCGTGGGTCTCCCTAGTGGCCTCTGAAACTATAATTCCAACCCCACTGGTTTTTTTTTTTCACGGAGCGCCTAAATAATAACCAACAAATTAAGAAATACCCCTAAATAACAAATTAAGAAATCTTGTCAAAAAGGTTATGTTATTTAGTGGTGCAGGTTGTCCAAAAACATACCTCGAAAGTATCTGCATTGGTCCTGTCATAACCTATGCAAATAGGGAATACTTTTGCTAGGTCGCCTAGCCTAAGGTGCTCAAGGAGGTGCAAGACAACATCCCCTTTGTTCCAACAGGTTGGTGGACGAACCTCGTAAACTTTGCAATAGCAAAAGCAAACTAGTATAGAAATCACACAAATATACTCCTTTTAGTTGCAAATAGTGACATGTAGGACCTCAGCACTACGCCAAGATATACATTTTATAGTTTTCGTTGTAATATATTTGTACCATAACAAAATTATGTTTGATATGAATCTACGAGTATCATTTTGAAATATCCATATTCAATAGGTAAAATGCAATTATAATTAAAGTTGACTAGGAAAGAAAAACACACCTTACGTCCTTCAGTCATCTTAAGACCAACCCCCTTTGTTTGCAAGACTTCCTCCACGATCTTTCGTACACGAAGGTGATCCTGCAAACAATAGAGAAGAAGATATTCATTACTTTTATTATATATTTTTTGCAATTCACATGATGACATGAAGCAGGAAAATTGCAAGCAAAATAGAATATAAGTTACCAGGGGCGGAGCCAGCGTGAGGGCAGGGGGGCTCCAGCCCCCCTACCCCCATGTTGTCCATTGGAGCCCCCACAAGCCTCTCTAAGAAATTTTGGCATAGTGTAGAGGAGGAAGAAGGAGAAAAGATGAATAAGAAGAAAAAGAGAGAAGAGAGAAGGAAGAGGAAGAAAATAAGCTCCCCCTGGTCCAAACTCTGGCTCCGCCCTTGCTCTGTTGCTACATTTCTAAAGTGGACATACATGCAGTACTTGTTGTTCTCGACACCTGCACCATCTATTTCTTTAGTTCACGCAACAGAACAAGTATTTGTTAGAATTCAATTCCATAGAATAGTTTGAACATTGCTTTTGACAGATATATTCTCTATACCTTGGTGATTGCCGCTAGGTGCTCCGCTGCAGGCTGGTAGGAACCACGTTCTTCATGCTAAGGTAAATATACAAGTTCACATATCAACGAATTTATAGATCAAACTGATAGAAATAACAAAACAAACAATAAAAATTGCTTAGTACGTCGCTGCTGGTACTTGCAGTGGCCGTGGACAATTTAATGGCTTCCCACGTAGTTGATCTTGTCGATACCAACAAATTAAATTTGAGCACCTACGATACAAAGTTAAATATGAGGCAGGGTTAAAAGGAAATCGGATAAAGAGCACGTAAAGTAAAATATGATTGCGACAAGTTAAATATGAGGCAGGTTTTTGTGATGGGCTAAAGTTGGATACTAACTTGAGCACATATTAGCCCTTATACTTTTGCTAAAGCTTCTAAATCTTTTCTAAACTTTATCCCACCTCAAAATAAATTGCATTACAACCTGTGGATTGTCTAAGATCCTATTTAGATGGGCTAAAGTTGGATACTAAACTTTAGCACATATTAGCCCTTATACTTTTGCTAAAGCTTTTAAATCTTATCTAAACTCTAGCCCACCTCAAAGTAAAACCAATGAATTGTACTTTCCAAAAGAAAAAAAACAAATAAATTGCTCACCTTTGCATGCGCCCTCCCGCTGACGATCGATGTTTTGAAACATCTGGCGACGTCCTGCAATGTCGCGCATCTGATGATTTCATTAAGCAAGACGTTAGATGAAAGTAACAGCTACTACTGAGCCTGACGAATGTTCAACTCATCATCATTTTACCTCATCAGAGATATATGCCCTGTCTGGATCATTTACAATTGGCGACAAAGTGCCATCGTATAGTCTAAAAAAAGGACGATTTCCTTGGATGTTGCCAGCTGCACAATTTCGTTGAACCTTTCCAAAGCGGAAGGACCTGGTGCAACCTGTAACAAAACACAGCGTGTCAACAGAATCTGGACCTCAATCAGAATTTATTTATAATAAAAATACCCAGATCTGTACTCGTATTCAAATGAAAATGTAAAAAAGTAATGCTAATTTTGGGATGCTACTTGCGAATTCGAATTAAAGTATTATATGTCATTTATAAATAACCTTAAATTGCTACCATTAATTAAAGAAGGATGGCATGGACTTATTATACCTGGACTGGTACTTGACCTATCGATTCCCTTGCAACATTTTACTGCTGATGGTTTAAAATCCGATTTTTTTTTTCTCGCAGGGCAACTAAACAAAGGATTCTGAAGTCAGAACATAGGTTAGTGTCACAAATGCGGGCCTCGAAGGTGTTCTACTGGACTGCAGATACGGGTTGGTTTCAGCCTTTCAGGCCCAAATTGCTAGAAAGGAGTGATAAAAAAAAGAAAAGAAACGGAATAGTTGTTTCACTATGCTGCCTCCAAGAGTTAGTATCATGTGATGGAGGCATGGGGTGGTATGGAATTAATCACAATCCACCCAGATCAAACGGGCTTCATCAAGAGCCGAAGTATCTCTGAAAGTTTCATTTATGCAGCCGAGATAGTTCAAACTTGTCACAAACTGACACATCCCTGCTGTTCCTCTAAAGCTCGACTTTCGTAAAGTTTTTGATTCAATTAAAGCTCGACTTTCGTAAAGCTTTTGATTCAATTAAATGGTCAGCACTCGATGCTATCCTCGAAGGATACAATGACTGTTAGATTTATGGGCTTGGCCCATATAAATAAAACTAATAAATTTTAAAAGTCCATTAGCGCTAAGAGGAGTACACCATCTATTAGTCCCGTATTGCTAATGGATGAGGGTGTAGGGGGTTTTTCTCCCTTTAAATACGGACCACCTCCCTCATGGAAAAAGTGCACCATAGATCGTTATACGTGTAGTCCCCAAGGTTTGGGAATTCATAAGAAGATCTAATCTGAGTTAGGGTTTTGTCTCCTCTCGTTGCTGCGCCGCCACCGTAGTCTTCTCCATCCCGAGCGCCGGCGTGCACCGGCGAACGGGAGAGCAGGTCTCCGGAACCACTCGCTCTTGTGATCCTGCACCGGGAGAGGGCGAATAAGGTTTTTGGGAAGTGCTAAGCGCGACTGCTCATCTTCTTCGCCACGGCTCGTCCTCCGTCCAAGTCAGGAGCTGCGGCGTACCGTCGTCTGCAACGCCGGTTGCTGCCCTCCGTTCGAAGGACCGTCTTCGTCTCGTCTGCGCCTTTCGTCTTCCCGGCGGCTCCCGCACAGTACGTATTTTGTGATCAGATCTGTTTCATAATCATGTTTTCTGAGATCATGTTTATGATATACGTACTGTCTAGTATGTTAGAGTCATGCATGCTAGGTTTAATTCTCGTCATGATAAATCTAGTTCGGAATTTAAACTTACAGCTGTCTATTTTTCCAACAATCCAAAAATCTTAATATAGGCAATCTGTTGATTTAACAATGGCTGGTTTCGCTGAGTCACTGAGGCCAGAAAAGTTTACTGGCATGAACTTTAAGATCTGGAAGTCCAAGGTTCGCCTCTGGTTTACTGCTATGCACATCTGGGACATGAGACTTGGCAAGCCTGAGGGCTTACTTACTGCTGAAGAGCAGAAGAAGTACGATGAGGCCAATAATCTCTTTGTCGGATGTATCATTATCAATCTGTCAGACGGATTAATTCGTGTGTACATTGATGAGACAGAGGCGAAGACACTGTGGGATGCTCTGGTTGCTAAGTATGATGCAACAGATGCGGGCAATGAACTGTACCTCATGGAGAGTTTCCATGACTACAGGATGGTGAATAACCGTTCTGTGGTGGAACAGGCGCATGAGGTGCAGTGCATTGTCAAGGATCTTGATCTCCTTAATTGTCCTATTCCCGATAAGTTTGTGGCTGGATGCATTATTGTAAAGGTGCCTTCCCAGTGGAGGAACTTCGCCACAACTCTGAAACACAAGAGACATGAGATATTAGTTGAAAATTTGATAGCGACTCTTAATGTTGAGAAGAAGGCTCAAAAGAAGGACGTGCATGAGAAAGGAGATCAAGGCCAGTCCAGCGCCAACCTGGTCCAAAAGTTCCCACATGGCAAGAACAAAGGGAACAACAAGCCTAACAAGACCACTACCTTCAAGAAGAAGAAGAACAAGGCTTCGGAAAAGTGCTATGCATGTGGTAAGCTTGGACACTTCTCCAAGGAGTGCCTAGATCGGGCAGACCGCAGGGCCAAGAAAGCAAATGAGTCCAAGAATGTCAACATGGTGACCATAAGCAACACTGGAGATGGGTACGGTAATTTACCTACAGTTCTTTCAGTTTTTCAATCCACGAGTTGGTGGCTTGATACGGGTGCTAATGTTCATGTGTGTGCTGACATCTCTATGTTTTCTTCTTACCAGACCGTCCTGGACTTCTCCGTGCTGATGGGGAACGGTTCACATGCTTTTGTTCATGTTGTTGGCACGGTAGATCTGAAGTTTACTTCGGGAAAGATCGTGCAGCTGAGGAACGTGCAGCATGTGCCCACTATCAACAAGAATCTGGTCAGCGGGTCAGTCCTATGCAAGGACGGGTTTAAGGTAGTGTTAGAGTCCAATAAATTTGTCGTGTCGAAACATGGACAATTCGTTGGTAAAGGCTATGATTGCGGAGGCTTGTTCCGCTTTTCTCTTGCTGAATTTTGTAATAAGTCGGTGGACCATATTTGTGGCAACGTTAGCGATGATGCGAGTGTTTGGCATTCACGTTTATTTCATGTTAATTTTGGTTTAATGTCTCGGCTTTCCAGCATGTGTTTAATTCCGAAATTCACCATTGCTAAAGGTTCTAAGTGCCATAGTTGTGTGCAATCAAAGCAACCTCGGAAGCCTCACAAGGCTGCTGAGGAGAGACACTTGGCACCTCTAGAACTCATACATTATGATCTATGTGAGATGAATGGTGTGTTGACAAAAGGTGGGAAAAGATACTTCATGACATTAATTGACGATGCGACTAGATTTTGCTATGTTTATTTGTTGCGAACTAAGGACAAAACGTTAGACTACTTTAAAATATATAAAGCTGAAGTTGAGAATCAACTAGAGAGAAAGATCAAGCGTCTAAGGTCAGATCGTGGTGGCAAGTATTTTCCCAAAAAATTTGATGAATTCTGTGAGGAGCATGGAATTATTCATGAGAGGACGCCTCCCTATTCTCCCGAATCAAACGGGATTGCCGAGAGGAAAAACTGCACGGTTACTGACTTGGTTAACTCTATGTTAGACACAGCTGGTCTTTCTAAGGCATGGTGGGGGAGGCTGTATTGACTTCGTGTCATGTCTTGAATAAAGTTCCAAACAAGAATCAAGATCAAACTCCATATGAGATGTGGAATGGGAGAAAACCATCACTTTCTTATTTGCGCACGTGGGGGTGCTCAGTGAAAGTTAATGTGCCTATTCCAAAGAAGCGCAAGTTGGGACCTAAGACAGTGGATTGTTTCTTTCTAGGATATGTTCAGAGGAGCATTGCTTATAGATTCTTAGTGGTTAAATCTGAGATACCAGATGTGCATGTTGATACTATTATGGAATCTCGTGATGCAACATTTTTTGAGAATATTTTTCCTATGAAAGATATGCATAACAATTCTAGATTTTCGACAGAGATAACTCCTCAACTTGTAGTACCTATCGAGTCTTCTGAACAATCCGATGAACATGAACATGTCCTAGAGTAGGATGTCAGTGAAGCTCCTAGAAGGAGCAAGAGACAAAGGATTGTAAAATCCTTTGGTGACGATTTCACTGTGTACCTTGTGGACAATACTCCCACGTCCATTGCAGAGGCATATGCATCTTTAGATGCAGATGATTGGAAAGAAGCAGTCCAAAGTGAGATGGACTCAATTCTTTCTAATGGAACATGGGAGCTCACTGAACGACCATATGATTGCAAGCCAGTAGGATGTAAGTGGATATTCAAGAAAAAGCTTAAGCCTGACGGTACTATTGACAAGTACAAGGCTCGGCTTGTTGCTAAAGGGTACACACAAAAGGAAGGCGAAGACTTCTTTGATACTTATTCACCTGTCGCTAGATTGACCACTATTCGAGCATTAATTTCCTTGGCTGCCTCATATGGTCTTATCATTCATCAGATGAATGTTAAGACAACTTTCCTAAATAGAGAGTTGGATGAGGAGATCTACATGGATCTGCCTGATGGATTTGTAATGAAAGGTCAAGAAAACAAGGTGTGTAAGCTTTTGAAGTGTTTGTATGGGTTGAAACAAGCACCTACGCAATGGCATGAGAAGTTCAACAGAACTTTAACTTTTGCGGGCTTTGTCATTAATGAGGCTGATAGATGTGTGTACTATCGCTATGGTGGGGGTGGAGGAGTGATATTATGCTTGTATGTGGACGACATACTGATCTTTGGCACAAACATTGATGTGATCAATGGGGTCAAGTCCTTTCTTTCAAAGAGCTTTGATATGAAGGATCTAGGAGAAACTGATGTTATCCTTAACATCAAGCTTATTAAGGTTGAGAATGGGATTACTCTTTCACAATCCCATTATGTGGAAAAGGTCTTGAGCCGTTTTGACTATATCGACAGCAAGCCTTCTCCAACACCTTATGACCCTAGTGTGATGTTGAGAAAGAACAGGAAAATTACCAAAGATCAACTGAGATATTCGCAGATTATTGGTTCACTCATGTACTTAGCTAGCGCAACGAGACCCGACATATCTTTTGCTGTGAGCAAATTGAGCAGGTTCATATCAAACCCGGGTACTGATCATTGGCATGCACTTGAAAGGGCTATGCGCTATCTAGCAGGTACTATGAGATATGAGATTTACTATTCTGGGCACCCTGCTGTGCTTGAGGGATATAGTGATTCAAACTGGATATCTGACGCTGATGAGCTATATGCCACGAGTGGGTATGTGTCTACCCTTGGAGGTGGTGCGATATCATGGAGGTCTTGCAAACAGACCATTTTGACGCGGTCAACCATGGAAGCAGAACTTATTGCTTTGGACACAGCCACTGTTGAGGCATAGTGGCTGCGTGAGCTCTTGATGGACTTGCCTGTGGTTGAGAAACCAGTGCCGGCCATCCTTATGAACTGTGACAATCAAACGGTGATAGTCAAAGTGAACAGTGCTAAGGATAATGCAAAGTCATCAAGACATGTTAAAAGACGACTGAAGTCTATCAGGAAGTTGAGAAACTCCGGAGTGATAAGTGTGACTTATATTCAAACAGACAAAACCTGGCAGATCCCTTTACAAAAGGATTATCACGGAATGTGATAGATAGTGCATCAAGGGAGATGGGTATGAGACCCGTATAAGTTGCCACAGTGGTAACCCAACCTATGTGATCGGAGATCCCGTGAATTAGGACTTGGGGAGAACAAGCTGATGGTGAACTGAGGAGAGTAATGGTTAAACACTTTCTAAGAAAAGATGCAATACTCTTAGTTGCTGTAAGGCAGGTTGGCTATTTGCCTTAATGTGTTTCTGTTGGCTCTAATGAGCAAAGGTGCTGTCCTACAGAGTATTCTTGAAAGAACACACCTATATGAGTCTGACTGTCTAATGTCGCAGTCTGTGTGATTTGGGTGATCTCTAGTAAACTCATGAAGAGACCAGGGAGTACGACGTATATGCTCCACCCGCGGAGAAGGCTACTGGCAGCCATGTACTGGTTATGACTTTGAGTGAAACTTGTTCGCACCAAACTTGCAATTCAAGGCGTAGTCTATTGTTCAAGTTGTAGATAAGTGTAGCTTGGAGTTCTAGGTGAGAGTTTAACTTAACAGTCCTCACTAAAACACTAGTATATAAACAGTAGTGAGAAACATGCAAAATCTATAAATGGGTATTTGAGATCTAGTGGGGGATTGTTAGATTTATGGGCTTGGCCCATATAAATAATCCTAATAAATCTCAAAGGCCCATTAGCGCTAAGAGGAGGTATACCATCTATTAGTCCCGTATTGCTAATAGATGAGGGTGTAGAGGGTTTTTCTCCCTTTAAATACGAACCACCTCCCTCATGGAAAAAGTGCACCATAGATCGTTATACGTGGAGTCCCCAAGGTTTGGGAATTCATAAGAAAATCTAATCTGAGTTAGGGTTTTGCCTCCTTTCGTTGCTGCGCCGCCACCGTAGTCTTCTCCATCCCGAGCGCCGGCGTGCACCGGCGAACGGGAGAGAAGGTCTCCGGAACCGCTCGCTCTTGTGATCCTACACTGGGAGAGGGCGAATAAGGTTTTTGGGAAGCGCTAAGCGCGATTGCTCATCTTCTTCGCCACGGCTCGTCCTCCGTCCAAGTCAGGAGTTGCGGCGTACCATCGTCTGCAACGCCAGTTGCTGCCCTCTGTTCGAAGGACCGTCTTCGTCTCGTCTGCGCCTTTCGTCTTCCCGGCGGCTCTCGCACAGTACGTATTTTGTGATAAGATCTGTTTCATAATCATATTTTCTGAGATCATGTTTATGATATACGTACTGTCTAGTATGTTAGAGTCATGCATGCTAGGTTTAATTCTCGTCATGATAAATCTAATTCGGAATTTAAACTTACAGTTGTCTATTTTTCCAACAATGACTTCAGAACATTCCAACCACGAGTCAGACAGCCATTCTTCTTAATGGCACTCCTGGAAATTGGTTTACTTATAGAAAGGACTGCATCAAGGAGACCGCTCACTCCCTACCTTTTTAATTTAGTAGCTAACGTGCTGCAACAATAAGATGCTGCTGCTGAAGGTGTCCTTAAACATCCAATAAATCCTGGTGCTCCTTGCCCAGTTCTCCAATAGGCATATTAATTATTTTTAAAGCTGATGAGCACCAACTCCTTGCCGGGGAGGTCAAAGCAACGTGGCTTGGGATGAGGTCAGTCTCCCAAAGAACAAGGGAGGGTTCGGTGTCCCAGATTTTGCTAAGAGAAACACAAGCTTAGTTAAGAAGTTCCTTTTTCAAATTTCATTGCCCTCCTTCTGCAACCTTGATTGAATGGCTTCCTCAAAATTATGGATAGACTGACAACTTTGATTTTGGTGATGAGTAGGGGTGTAGCCAGCGTGGGGGCAGGGGCTGCAACCCCCCCTACCCCATGTTGTTCATTGGAGCACCCCCCTCCAAGCTCTCCTAAGAAATTTGGCATAGTGAAGAGGAGGAAGAAGGGGTAGAGAGGAAGAAGAAATGAAAGAGAGAAGAGAGAAAGAAGAAGAATAAAATGAGCCCCCCCTTGATCTAAGCTCTGGCTCCGCCCCTGGTGATTAGACCCTGGCCATTACTCCGATTTGGAAAGATCTATATGCGCAACTACAACTCCTTCAGATAAGAGACCAAAGTATCTATTGGCAATGGCCAAATGACAGCGTTCTGGACGTTAGTGTGGATCAAAGACTTTAGCTCATACTTTCCCTGCTTTATTTTTGCACACACTTCGGCCAAATGCAGCTATGGCCAGAGTTCTTTCGTCACCAGATTTACTTCGCACACCCTCAGGCCCCGGCTAACCAGCATTGTAACAAACGAGTTGCTAGTGTAACACCCAAAAAAAAAAAAGAGGATGAAGCCTTTAGACGGGGAAAAGGCCCAACCAGCCCACCTCCTTCCTCCCCCACGCCACCTCCCTCCTCCTAACCGCTCTCTCTCTCGTTTCTTTCTCTCATCCCTTTCTTCTTCCTCGTCTCCCATGGCTGCACCTCCCTTGATCCCCACTGCAGCACCCAATCCCTATAGGGGAGTAGCAAAATGGAACGAGAGGAGTAAGTGGAGCTTGGGGAGGCGCATCTTGGGGGCGGATTTGCTTTTCCCCCTCACTTCCCGCTGCCTAGGGTTTGGTGCCTTTGCTGTAAGCATCTCTGTTGCATACATATAATGAAAATTAAGCGTCCCATTTTTCATCCAGATCCCCAGCATTTTGTGGTTGGTAATTTTCAGCCAACATGGCACTCCTGAGGGGCGAAAAAAAAACTTAGCCAACATAATAACATTCCTGTACTATGACGCTTCATGCACTATTTACAACGCAGAAGAATCGACAAAAGTCAATACATCCCCCATCCATACCCTGTCAGAATTTGCCTATCCTAAGTTAAAATGATTTTACAGCGAGCCAGTACAGTTCCCATGTAAATCTTGTTTGTTTTTCAAAAAGGCTCCGTTTTTATTTTAGGTGGAGTCGGTGCGTAGTACAAATATCTTAGCAATACATTTGTCATGTGCTTGGTTTAAAACAATGCTAATCTCAGATGTTTTTAGGACAACAATCAAATCCCAGACAGAGTGAGATTGGTCTACCCATCATCCTTGGGTCTTCATATATCATCATGTACTCTATTTAGGAGTAGTATACATGTCAGTATGTATCAATGTGTGTACAATTTGTATCCATTGGTGTACTCAACCTAAGCTATGGGCAGTAATGCTAAAATTACTATGTTAGTTGTTTGTTGGAGCTGCAATGCCAAACAGAGAGTCTGGTGGGAGCCTGGCACTGGCAGCCTGCAAAGGATCTTGTGCCTTTTTCTATGCTTGTTCGTCCAGGACCCTCATCGCATCGCGTCCACCGGTCCTGAGCAGGGGCAGCTTGCCACAATTGTCAGAATTTCCTGTACATTTTTTTAACCTCGACTGCTACGGGTGGTCCATGATAATTATTGTTACTGTTTAATAGTACTTCACAGTAGAAACGAACCATTGGCCCAGTTCCACACCTAGGCTGATGGGCCGGCCCACGTGATAATACAAGAAATCAAAAGGAATCAAATCAAACCCACCACCCAGGCTGGGCCGTATCCATCTAGCCCAATCCGCTGCTTACGAGTTACGACGACCTGTGTGAACTAGAAAGTAGTGGCGCCGCCTTGCCGCGCCTATGTCGGAGTTGCCCAGTTATCTCAGATTTTACCATCTAGCTCTATCGCCACCCACCAGCTATTAGTAGCCATACTACAAATGATAACCTTAGTGCTCTCTTAACAGTTCAAAATTATATAAAATTAGTGCAATTGGTATCATGGTCCCTATATATTCTGATATTGCCTCCTCTTCATGCGAGCAAATGTCATCAGACAAGAAACATCAAACTGTTGACGATGAAAATTGGCATGGTTGTGCAAACCAGTATGAAAAAAACAGTAAGACCAGTTTGAGTGACTTTGTCAAAATGCAAATTTGACTTCACCATTACGTAGCTCTCAGCAAACAATCAAAATTCATATATATATATATATATATATAACGTCCAATTTGGACATTGGATGAGAGAGTTATGACCTCGGAAAGACTTGACCCAGACCGAACTGGTCAGACCGGTTGGCTAGGGCGGTCAGACCGGTTTAGATAGCCCAGTTCAAGTTAGAAATTGTATTTTGACACGAAATTAATTAGAGTTTCGACTCCTAATGGGGTAAGACCTTCCCTCCCTGTAAATATATGGGCACCGACCAATTGTGGGTATCCAATTGAATCAATACATTTCTCCTTTACTTTTTATCTCTCAAATCCTAACTTTTTCAACTCTAATTTTGTTCTTTCTGCGTCTCTACAGCATTTGAAGATGTTCTGGGTGGCTTGCCGATCTCAGAACAACACTAGATCCATTAGCTTCGATGGGTCCCTCCTAAACTCGTAGTTTTAGATCTACGCAGTTTCCCTTAAGGAACGAACCGGTCTGACTGGTCCATTCAAACAGTCTGACCGGTTGGCACAAAGGGGCTGCAGGTGACGACCGTTGCGATCCGCGCATTCTAGCGTTTTCACGTGTTGACCAGATTTGCGTCAACACAAATCAAACTTGGATTTAGGGAATTATGTTACTAACTGATTCGTAGTGACAAATTAGAATGGTAATTTGTCAATCCGATGTTTACACATATAGTTAATTGGAGGAGCGTGCATAATCTCTAACCGCAGTCCATTGTAAGGGTAATATAATTTGAAAATTATAGTGTACTGGAAGTTCCTAAAAGTAGTAGAGAAATCTATGTATGCCTGTTTCTAGATTTTTCAAATCTGTGTTAGAATAAGAAGGAATTAAATCGGTATCAAAATTAGCGCTATAGATTTTGTTTAGAGCTTGGAAGGAACATTAGCAGCATATAATGTAGATTTAGAAGGTGTTACAGATAAACATTGAAATATTCACTGATAGGTTTAGTCAAATTGAAATACCAAATTGAAATGTGTAATCAAACATTGGAGAACTGATAATATCAAACAATAATTGAAGAGTGAAGTGAATGCCCTTTTGTTTTGGTGCATGGTGAATAAATCTGAAAAATCTGTATTAGAGGTCTGTGCAGAATAGAGGAGGCTGGCGAGCAGCAGAGTCATGGTCTCATGGCCTAGTCGCCGTGATAGAATTAGTAAGAATAAGTATTTGCGGAGCAGTCAAAACATCGAACAGGCTAAAAGCAGCAAGTGAAGGCAAATCTGACGCCCAGGCAACTGCTGCTATGCCTTGGCTCTCGCGGCGCAGCACGGCGTGGAGCTACCGCGCCATGAAAGAGCCGTATCCGAAGCAGCGCCACAACAGCGATGATGGGCGATGGTGACCAGGAGGAGCGGCGATACGAGAGACGATAGGACTACTGCGTCGGATGGAGCAGACGAAGGTGGGCCGCGTCGTAGCAGACAGCTCGGGCAGCTGCGTGCAACTGTGCAAGACTCGAAGGACGCTTGAGGGGTGGCCATGGCCCATCGTTGCTGTCGCGTCGTGGGGCTCGTGGAGACTGGAGGGGATGAGCTTTACGGGGAAGTAGATAGATACGGCCTTCTCCGGTGATCTCGAGGTGTGATCAGGGTTAACATATCCGACCGCTAACCGGTAACCGCCGGCCACCGGTTCTGGTTTACCGGACCGGTTTGGCCGGTTACCGGTAGAAACCGGTCAAATTCAAATTTGAATTTAAAAACTCAGTTCAACCGGTTTGTACCGGTATACCGGTCGGGTAGACCGGTTTATCGGCCGGTTTGACCGGTTTGAATTCAAATCCAAATTTAAAATCGCATGTGTAACCGTTTTGGACCGGTATACCGGTCGGTTTGACCGGTTTATCAAGTGAGCCTTAATGGGCCGTCTCATTTTTTTCTTTTTTGTTTTAACTTTAAATGTCTGAAAAGTATGTTAAACGAATGAATTTTGGAGAAAATTTGACACCATTAGATTCGTTGCACCTTAAAGTATTTTTAGAAATTTTTTGAAATTTTTATATTTTTTTAAATTCAAATTTAAATTTTGAATTTGGACCGATTTCATAACGAACCGAACCGGAACCGGACCGGACCGGTAACCGGTCAAACCGGACCGGTTACCGACGATTCGGTTAACCCTGGGTGTGATGATTGGGACTCAACGCCACAACTGCTACCGGCGAGCCCATGGTGTGGGGCCATCGCTGCAAGACAGGTGGTCAGAGGCGGCGGGAGCGGTGAGACAGAGCCAGAGAGCACGCAGCGTTTTATGGCACTTTGGGTGTGTATTTGGTGAAAAAATTTAGTTTTTAATATTATAGTATATTTTGTTATAGAAGGATTTGAAAACGATGCATGATATGTCTGCTTTGAGTAGTAGTCCATTCATGATCCAACGATTAGAAAAACAAGGTGACGTGGCCCAATATCTGACCAAAGCTTGTCCGCAGGTTGCGTCAGTTAAAGATTCACTGAATGGGATAGGACCGCACAGGCGCACACATCTCTCCGAAACATCGACGTCTCGCACAGCGACAAACGCTGCACTACATCCAACACGCAGGCACATGTTTGCTCAATTTTTTTACAGGATCTTTCGGCGGTTGAGGTTGCATCAGACAACGGCAATAGACGGCGCGGATACTTCCAAGTTCCAAGCCCCCAGCTCTCAGCTCTCACTCCATCTCTCGCTCTCTCTCAGTCGCAGTCCATGTTCACCTCACCTGCCTTAGCTAACACCTTCCCCCGCGCCATTTCCCTTCCTGATTGAACTCCGATCTCATGTTTAGGCCCGCTCGGAATCCGTTTTGTCGGCTGCGCATTTGAAGGAGACCAGGACGCACGGGAGAAGCGGGGGAAAACATGGTGTTGGGTTTCCACGGACAGCCGCGGCGCGGGCAACGTGGCCGCATCCGCGCCCGTCGCCTGCAGATTGGCACCTTTGGAGCCACACCCCCAGAATGACGACGCGCATTTGTCTACGTCATCTGTTTGCTGACACTCGTTGGAGTGGCCGGCAGACTTCACTTCTTCTCCCTCCCTTCTTCATGGACATTAGAGTTCAGAGATTTTTTTGGGAAAAACCAAGAGCTCAGGCATCTGATTCATGAATCTGCTAAGCACTAAATAAAAGGGAGAACAATTCTAGCAGTAGAATATCATGCCGGTTTCAAGAATTCCGTAGAAAAATCTGGAGGTGGTTCCAGTGATAACAGACTGTGTACATGCAGTTCTGGCTTTGATACTAGCAGTGTTGAGACTGCCAGACTAGCACTACTACAGAACATGCTTTGTTCCAGGCAATTCTAGCAGTAGAATATCATGCCGGTTTCAAGAATTCCGTAGAAAAATCTGGAGGTGGTTCCAGTGATAACAGACTGTGTACATGCAGTTCTGGCTTTGATACTAGCAGTGTTGAGACTGCCAGACTAGCACTACTACAGAACATGCCTTTGTTCCAGGCTATTTGTCCCGGCGGCCTTTGGACCCGGGACAATAGGTGGCTTTTGTTCCGGGTCTAACGGCTAGCCGGGCCAGCGGGGGACAGAGGCCTTTTGTCCCGGTTGGAGGCACCAACCGGGACCAAAGGACCCCATTTTGTCCCGGTTGGTGGCTCCAACCGTGATAAAAGGTGCGCGCGGACCTTTTATCCCGATTGGACCCACCAACCGGGACCAAATGCGGTCCTTTGGTCCCGTTGGTGCCTCCAATCGGGATAAAACTCCTTGGCACCCTTATCCCCTTCCCTCTCCTCCCGCCCGAGCCATTCAACTCACTTGTTCTTGCTGTTTTTGGCTCGGGAGACCGTCCATCCATCGGCGCTAAATGTTTGGGGTTTGTTTTTCTCTTCTTCCATTGCTTGTGTAGTTCATTTCATGCTTTAGAAATAGAGAAAATGTGTAGCTCATTTCTTGGACATTTAGATTGCATATGTATGTGTGATTTTCTTTTAGATTTAGATGAGTATGTGGATAGTAGAAATTTTTAGAATGAGTGTAGACACTTTATGTGATTTACTTGTATATATGACCATATTGTGGATAATTGATTTTTGTATTAATGAATGAATTAATAAAATAAGTATATTACAATTGTTTTATTATAAATGGATTATTTTGACACTCTAGTGATGTATTTATTCGGGCTCACATTGAAACCATCTAGAAACTTAAAAAATCTTTATTTCGAAACAAGTATACGTCGTTAATCTCCATTCAACGGTGATGGCACTACATTTCGGGGATATACGATGCGCTATAAGGACGTCGCCAATAGGTTGGTCGCAACACCAGCATTTTCGGTTAATCCGAACACAACATTTGGCGCAGTCAGCGTGGCCGTTGTTGTACTGAGAGCATATCAACGAGCATGCTGCCTGTGCCAAGTGCTGTGTTCCTATCAATCGAAAATATTGGTGTTGCGACTGGCCTATTGGTTACGTACTTGTACCGCACCGTGTTGCGACTGGCCTATTGGTTACGTACTATTGGTTACCGTACCGATATATACATTTTCCGAAATAAAGTTTTTTTTCTTCTACATAGTTTCTGGATATTAAAAAGAGTGTTCTCCTGGAACTAAAGGGTGTCAAAATAATTAGGAGTATAGAGATTTCTTTCAACTAATTAGAGATTTCTTTCAATTAATGATACTTTTCATCTTTTTTATATGTTTTTATTGTTATTTCTAAGAGTAATTAATTAGATTTTGTAATTATAAAAGTAATTAATACTTGCATTGTAATTGTAAGAATTTATAATTTGTAAAAAATAAAAGTGTTTTCTAGTAAAATATGGCTTCAGCAGCTGGAGGGAGTGGCGCCGGTGGGGGTGATCGTTGTCCTTCTGGAGGGAAGGGCACAACTCCAGTAGGTCGTCGGTCCAAAAAACCTGGCGCTTTTCATAGGGCAGCGCTCCGTTATTTGGAAAAAGAATATAGAGAATGTGTGGCAAGGGACGAGGAGCCTCCGTTTGATCTTGAGGATTTGTTGCAGCGTTACGGTTCGTCACCACCGAACTCGGAGGTTCCAGCTCCGCCATCTTCTTCTACGCCAGCAAGAAATCCGTTAGAGCATTCTTGTCGGTGTCCCGACCCGGGGGCCCGGATCCCAACTAGTGAATGCTGCGTGTTTTCTCGTCCCAGATGATGATGCAAGAGACAATCACAGTAACGCACGGTTTATCCTGGTTCCGGCCGTGGGGCCGTACGTCCAGCAAAGGGGGTGTGCGAGGGCACTGTATTATCTTGCACCCGGAGTGCTTGTAGTAGGGGGTACAAGCGAGGCGAGAGAGGGAGAGAAGCTCCCAAGTCTCAGCTAAGAGTGGAGTCGGTGGAGATGAGCGCTCAGTAGTCCTTGTGCGTCCTCTTGAGGAGAGAAGCCAGAGAGACCAAGCAGACTAGAGTCCAGACCAGGGGGATCAGCCAGCCTCCGCTAAAGGAAGCCCACCTCCTCCTTTTATAGTCACAAGGAAGGGCGGTGCACATGAGTGGGGATATGGAAGTCATCGTTTCCCCTTAAATCGCGGGGGTACTGTGGTCGAACACTGTAGAAAGTGTACTGTGGGAAGGCGGCGCGCGTCGTTGTCGTCCTGGGTTCCGTCCTTGGTCCCGCGAAGATTGCGCCGGTCGTCCTGCAGTGTCCCGGCGGTAGTAATGGCGTGGGACGGTCCCGGACCCCCTGGTCGGAGTGCGGGCGTGCACACTAGAAGGTCCAGGAGCGCGTGGAAGTCCCGGACCCCATAAGGGGGAGGTCCGGGGTCCCGCCCGTGCGTGCAGAGCGCCCCTCTCGGGAGGACACGTGACATCGCCGGACCCCTTCCCCAGCGGGAGGTGAGTCCGGATGGTTGATGTCGGCAGAACAGTAACGGGGGTGGCGCCAACTTGTCTTGTCCCGCATTGAATGCCCACGGTGTTGCTACAGCGACCGGGGTGGCGGAGCAGCGACCGGGGTGGCGGAGCGGTGACCGGGGTCAGCGGATGGGACGTCGGTCACATCCACCGCGGGAGCGGCGGTTTGGCGCCGCCCGTCATTTGAGCCGTGGCGGAGTAGCTGGCCTTTAATGCCTTCGTACGACGGTCGGTTGGGCGGCGGGGCCGTTTGTCCCTTGTGCCGTGAGATGGCCTCGAGCGAGGCGGAGATGAGTCACCTGCTCGAGGGCAGATCCGCTACCCTCGAGCGAGGCGGAGATGAGTCACCTGCTCGAGGGCAGATCCGCTACCCTCGAGCGAGGCGGAGATTAGTCACCTGCTCGAGGGCAGATCCGCTACCCTCGAGCGAGGCGGAGATTGCCCAGCGGGCCCGAGAGGGACCCTCGAGCGAAGCGGAGATCGTTCTTCTGGTTCGAGGGGGATGGGAATGGGCCGCATGCTGGGCTTCTTTGAGTCCTTTCCTTTCTTCCAAAATAGGAAGCAGGCCGTGGGCCTTCGTGGGCCCAGTTGCCTTAACAGGTATTCGTGTTTTAAAAGTGATCTTAGTACCCCAATTAGGGTGTCCCTAATTGTGGCAGCCGACAGTAGCCCCCGAGGCTTTGGCCGAGTTGATGGATTCGGCCAAAGGGTGTTTTCGCGATTTCCCCCTTGACGTGTTTAGTCAAAATCGTGCACCTGCTGGGCGCGCCTGAGCGCGGGCCCAACGGATGTGACAACACGCCGGTCGGGATAGTACGCCCGTGGGGGGAGTACTTCGAGGCGCGCGCCTCTTCGTTTGTTTGTGTAAAGGACAAGACGTGTCCGCGCACTGAGGGGGGCCAGGGCGACGGTGGCACCCGCTGCTTGGCAGCTGGTGCTTTCATCGAGCTGTCCCGTGCGCAGGGCCTTGGCCCCGGCATTCCTGATTGCTTTGCGGCGCGTCGTTTGAGGGCAGCCGGCCAGAGCCGATGCTGCACCGCTTAGCGTCCAGGGGCTCAGCTCCGCTTTATTTCGTTCGGTCGTGTCTCGGCGCGGTGACCGAGGACATCCTTTGCTCGTGGAGCGCCGCGTCGTCACAGGCGATACAAGCCTCCGCTCTTCGAAAAGCTTGAAGCTTTATGCCCGGCGCAGCTATAAATAGGGGTCGTGGGGTTCCCCTTCTTCTCCAGCTTCCCAACTCTTTCTTCCAGCATTGCCCAATTCTTGTAATGTTTCCTTTGCCTTTTTGTGACCGGCCCCCAGATGGGGTGGCCTGGCTTTTTTAGGCTTTTGGCGCTAGAAGAATGCTTGCGAGCGTTAGGGGAAGACCGGAGTGGGCGTGCGCACCATCCCTCAGCTTCAGTGGGATCAGCAGAAGAGCATTGGGCCCGTGGGGTCCTGCTCCTGCGATGTCCCTTAGCCTGAAGGGGGATGGAGGCGCCTGACCATGGCGTTAGTGCCAGGTTGGGCGGCTGTTCTTTGCATCGTCCCCCCCAGGCGACGAGGTTGCCCTCGGGGAGACGGTGCGGAGGGCGCTGTCCGCCAGCTCGACCCCCCACGTGGTCTTCGGTGGAGGAGACGCTAGAAGAAGGCTTGCGAGGAGAGCGTCCCGCTGGATCCGTGAGGTCTGGGGGCCGCTTCTCGCATCCCTAGCAGCCTCGCTGCTGCGTCAGCTAGGGGCTTGGTGCCTTTCTTCGTCGCTCGTCCCTCCCCAAGACAGGGAAAATTGCCACGTAGGTGGCAATGTGTTTGTATCTTTCGATGGCTTCGCGCCGGTGACCCTTTGTAATCTTTACTTGCATTTGAGCAATAAAGTCCCCTTTCCCCTCTGCGGGGAGGATTTCCGAGGGTATAGGGGTGTACAGAGAGTCATGACCCTCGAATATGTGTGAAGTCACCTTCGCGGGGGCGCGTCAGCGCACCCGCGGGTGTAGCCCCCGAGGCCTTGGAGGAGAGTTTGTGCTCGTCCAAGGGCTATAAATGTTGTCCCGCTAGGTAGCTCTACCGGGATGGCCGTCCAGCGTCTTTTTCAGCCGGCATCGGCACTTTTTCAGCCGGCCTCGGCACTCTTAGTGCTGGTACAGCGATCTGGCGTTCAGCTTTAGCCGTTAGGGGGACGTACGCTAATAGCGGTGGGTTCGGTTTACGCGTGGAGCTTCATAAGTGACGGTTGTCGATTTATTCGAGGGTGTGGTTTTGAACCGTGGTGTGCGAGGAGCCCCCGAGCCTAGGCCCGTGTGAAGGCGTTCAGGGGAAACCCTCGACTTCAATTACGACCCTCGTCGCCCTTCCGCAGGGAGGAGGGGTGAAGCGCACCATGCTACCCATGCCCGGGCCGCGAGCTATGGCTGCTTCAGTGAGCTATTAGCGGGTTGTTCAAGCGGACGTCCGTGCCCCGTTCGATAGGGGTCGGCTCGTGGTCCATAGACACGTCTCATAAAGCGCTCGCGAGGGTTCGCTAGGCGGGCCTCGAACCCATTCGGTAGGGTTCGAGGGCTCGATGCTCTCCCTCGATGGGATCCCCCTTCTAGGCGCCCTCGACTGGCCTTGAACACTGCGTAGGATGTCTCGAACTCCACGTTCGAGGGTAGCTTGTATGGCACATCCCTGCAGTCCCTGACTCTGGTGATCTGGGGCGCCTGTCGAACCCCCTGAAGGGCCAGGCTTCGACCCCCCTAATCAGTAAGGCCTCGAAATGCGATTCCTTCGAGGGTAAAGAGACCCTATGAAGGAATATTCCGTCATGGTCTGAAAACGTCGCAGAGCCGCGAGCCACGCGCGCGCGGGTCTTCCGCCGGTAGCGGGCGACGTGGCCCGATTTGGGCGACACAGCGTGGGCGCACCTTTTCAGGCATCCGCCTCGGGCAAGCGAAGCGGCATGGGCGGCGGCTGACGGATGGGATAGCGCAACAGTCGCACCGCGCCTGCCGGTTACCGTGCCGCATTTATTGTCGCGTGCGCACGTGGGAGACTCCGTGGTCGTGGGACCCACCCATCAGCGATAGCAAAAACTACCGCCTTCAATGCGGTAGATTTGGGCCATGGCTACGGATGCGCCCGTCGTGGTGAAATAAAATGAAAAGAAAGGGGAGGTTTCGGGTTCACCTGGCCATTTGCTTTTACTCTGCTTCGCCTTCTCCGCACCCCTGCATCCTGAGCCCGTAGCCAAGAGCGGAAGGGAGAAGGGAGAAAGAGAAAGAGAGAGAGAGAGAGAGAGAGAGAGAGAGAGAAGCACCTTAGCCATCCAGAGCTTTCGTTCCCCCATTCCCCTTCGAGTCGAAGACATGTCGGATATTCAGGAGCCCTTGCCGTGGGGGAAGTCCTCCGCCACCGTGGCGGTCCTGGAGCAGCTGGTCGCCGACCGGCTGCTGCCACGGAACCCAGACTTGGGGGCGCCGGCATGGATTTCCCCACACCCGGACGAGACCGAGCCAAGGCCCCCGCAAGGCTATGTCGTGAGCTTCGTGCGCCTCCACGAGCGGGGCTTCGGCGTTCCCGCCAGCAGGTTCATGCGGGTCTTATGCGACTACTACGAGGTGGAGCTGCACAACTTCAGCCCCAACTCCATCTCGCAGGCGGCGGTCTTCGTCGCCGTCTGCGAGGGGTACCCACTGGGACCTCTGGGTTCATCTGTTCCGCGGCGAACTCTTCGTCGAGAACGCGCGGAACCAGCCGAGACGGTACGCGCGCGCCGGTGGCTTGACGCTCCACGTCCGCCCGACCCGGAGGAACTTCTACATCACGAGCAAGATGACGACGAACAACGCTGGGTGGAGCCGAGGGTGGTTCTACCTCCGGAACCACAAGGGCGCGCTTCCGGAGTTCACCAACAAAGTTCTCCGGGAGCGACCGTCGAAGTGGGACTGGGGGGTGTCACCCCCAGCGCAACAGGCCAAGCTCGAGGGCCTCACCGACGCACTGGTGCGCCTGGCGAAGAAGGGGCTGACGGCAGCGGCCGTCATCGCGAACTTCCACCGGCAGAGGGTTATCCCTCTCGTGGAAAGGGCCTTGCCGATTTTCGAGCTCGCCCCCGGGAGCAAGGTCGAAGGCTCGAGGACGTCGAGCAAGCTTCTCTCCCACACCAATGCCGCCCGGAGAGCGAGGCACGTGGTGGCAGAGTTTCCCCAAGATCCCACGGATCTTTGGAGGATCAAGATGCGCCCCGAGCCGGGGTATATTTCCCTGGTAAGTTTTGGCTTCAAACTCGTCGTGCATCGTGTAATTCCCCTTTTCTGACCCGATCTCCGGTGTGTTTTACAGGGGTTGAGGTGCGGCACCTCGAGGCCCCCGGTCCCAGAACAACGCCTGATTAATCGCCTCCATGCGGAGAAGATGAAAAGGCGGAAGGACGCGGCGGAGACAAAGGCCGAGATGAAAAGGAAGAGGAAGGCGAGGCACGACAAGGCGTGCAAGCTCGTTCGGTCGAAGGGGAGGCCGCGGCCCGCCACACCCGAGTCCTCGGAGGAGGACGAGGAGGAGGCCTTGGATGCCGAGGACCACGCTCTGAGGAGCGACGGGGAAGGTGCACGCGCGAGCCCCCCACCGTTCTACCTGTGGGACGAAGAAGAGGGAGCGACCGTAGCGCCAGAGGAGCCGAGGGCCGCAGGGGGACCATCGGCGAATCCTTCCCTCGAGGCTGCGGCGCAGGAGTCATCCCCGTCGGCGGCCGCCGAGGAGACGCCGGCGCCCCAGGTGCTGATCCGTGGCGCCGAGGCTGCGGCGGGAGAGGAGTCGTCCGTGCTGGCAGCCTCGAGCCGCCGGGCCGACACGAGGGGGGCGCTGTCGGGGCAGTCCTCGAGGGACGGCTCGATGGCTCGGGCTCGAAGGAGCGGCACGAGGAAGCGGAGCATGAGTGCTCGATCTGGGTAAGTATTCAGAATTTCGCTTTTGTTATGTGTTTGGTGGATTTCTCGATCCTGCTCAACTCGCGTCTCTTGACTTTCAGCCCCGGGCCCGTTTCCAAGGATGCAGTGCGGCTTGCCCCGGCCAAGGCTCTCAAGACCGGGGCTCGTAGCACTCCGCACATGGCGCCGTAGCCCTAGCCTGCTGTGGATCTCGAGGCGGCGGCCGCGAGGCTACGGGAGGCCCTGGCCCGAGGGGCCCGGGCGGCGCAGCAGGCTCGGGCACAAGAGGAGGGCGACGCCGGCCAGAGTGGCGCCGAAGCGGCTGCTCAGGCTTACGATGCCGAGGAGACAGGCCGGGGCGGTGCCGGTGGCACCGCCCAGGCGGCTATTGAAGCTGAGGCCGGTCAGGGCGACGCGGCCAGTGCCGCCCGACCGGATACGGAAGGAGAAGCCGGCGGGGGCGAGCAGGAGTGTCCTGCCGGCCAAGAAGGGGAGGATACCCTCGTCCACGAGCCCCCGAGGGCCAAGGGCGAGGGCGTCACGGAGGAAGAGACGGCGGAAGAGGCGCCGGGGGTGGGAGGAGCTCCCATCTTGGAGACCGCCGAGGCCCGGGACGAGGGTATCGTTGCGGTAGTACCCGTGCCGACGGCGCAGGAGGGCGCGACGGTGGTGGTGGAGCTGCCAGACAGCAGCGAGGAGTACGGGGACTCGATGGACATCGACCCCGCTGCTGCGGCAAGTGCCGCCGCGCACATTGCCGAGTTCGCGTCGGCCGGCGTGGGCACGCTCGAGGCGGGGGCGTCCGAGGGGGGCCATCTCGGGGCGATCGTTCCGTCCGGGGTCCCCTCGGAGTTCCTCCGCAAGGAGCAAGAGGAAGAGGAGGCCTGGAATAAGCAGATGGGCGTCGGGCGCGAGATCTTGCAGGCCCTCGACCGCGCTTATCAGCTCCATCAGAACGCGGATTACCAGGTCAGCCAGGTAAATATTTCCCCCCAGAAATTGCTCGGATTCAGTTTTAGATTTTGCGCGTCTTCACCCACGCCCTCCCCTTCTGCAGCAGCTGAGAGAAATCTCGCGCCAAAAGAGCGTCGAGATGAACCGGCTGTACTCCCAGATGAGCCAGCTCGGGCAACACAACGCCGAGCTGGTGCTCAAAAACATCGACGCCAATACAAAAATGGCCGATCTGGGAACGCGTCAGCAGGCGCTGGAGGAGGAGCTGACGCGGGTTGCTGGTGAGCGGGACGTCCAGAAGGCGGCAGCGGAGGAGAAGGCCCAGGAGGCCGAGGCACGAGCTGCCGAGCTGCAGCGCCTTCGGACGGCGCTCGAGGAGAGGGCTCGCGAGGCGGAGGTGCAGAGCGCTGAGCTGCAGCGCCTTAGCGCGACGCTCGAGTAGCAGAAGGCCGAGCTCCTCCATAAAGAGGTGACCGTGGTCGCGCTCACCGGGACCCTCAGGGAAGAGGGCGAGGCCCTCGAGGGGAAGGAGGTGGCCCTCCAGAATATGGGGGCCGCCCTTAGAGAAAAGGAAGCCTCCTTGTCCTCACTCGAAGAGGCCGCCCGTACCCAAAGGGAGGAAGCGCAGAAAAACATGGCGGGTGAGTACCTTCGATTTTTCATCGATTTGCTTTCCTTCGTGGCTAGTGTCGATTTCCTTTGCTCAGAGCTGAGGCAAAAGGTGGCGGATGAGACCGCGGCGAAGGAAGCGTTCCACACCGCGCTCACGGCGGCACAGATGGAGTTTGCTGAGCTGGAGCAGACCGCCGTGAGCGTGTCTCAAGAGCTCGAGGGGGAGGGCGCCGTCTCGGGCAGTTCGGTGATCAGCCGCCTGCGCGCGCTAGGCGGCCGGATTGCCGAACACGCCAAGAGTACCTTCCGCCTCGGTGTCCTGCGGGCTCTCGCCGTGGCCTCGACGCATTACCTCATGGATCTCCAGAGGGTGTCGTCGGGGTACGTCGTTCCCGATGATGCGGATGCGGACGCCGCGTCGGTCATCATGGATGAAGCTGACGCAGCCGCAGAGGAGTTCGCCACCGTCCTCACCGAGAAGCTCGAGGCAGACATCCCTCCCATCACTGAATTCGACGCCCCTGAAGACCCGCAGGGGGGGATGGTAGCCTGTAGGAAAGTTGTGCCTCGAAGCCCATTGTAAATAGATTACTGTTTATCACAGTCGCGCTTTGTAATCGCATCCTATGAATATATGAAATTTTATTTCATAATTTGAATATGTGGCCTGTCGAGGCCTCTTGTGTTCGAGCCTGTGTTTCTTTATTTTACTTCCGTGTTCTTCGTATGCGACTTAGATAAACATCTGCGAGGAAGTTCGCGTTCATAAGCAACGTAGGCGTAGGGTGGTGGGGGGGGGTGCCGTATCCCGGAGGCGTAGGCGGCCCCACGACTCGGCCAGCCCCGTACCGTAGTTGCTTACGCCTCGCGTCCGTTTTTTCCAAGGATACGAGAAGCTTAGGGTCGAGACGGAAATATTTCGAAAAAACATTGGCGACTTTTTGGGGACGTTCGGAGGTTCCCCCCGTAGTAGCCCCCGAGGGAGGCTCGGCTTTGCCGAGGGTAAAGCCGAGCGTACCTCAATGTTCGTGCGCGCCTGAGCCCTCGAGGGTCGGGAAGGTTCCCAAAAAGCGATAAGTGAAGGGTGCTTCCTTATTATTTCGGGAAATTGAAAATGCGATTATGAACAATATAGAAATAGCTTGAAATGCTAAGGGTAGAAACGACGTAGCTGTTGTATATTCCAAGCGTTGGTGAGGACTTCGCCTTTTTCGTTGGCCAGCTTGTACGTGCCGGGCTTGAGCACCTCGGCGATTATGTATGGTCCTTCCCATGGAGGTGAGAGCTTGTGGCGGCCCCTGTTGTCCCGTCGAAGCCTTAGCACCAAGTCCCCTTCGTTGAGGTCTCGGCGCCGGACCCTCTGCGTTTGATACCTTCGCAAGGACTGCTGGTAGCGCGCAGAGTGGAGGAGCGCCATGTCTCGAGCCTCGTCCACTTGGTCCAGCGAGTCTTCGCGAGCACGCTGGTTTCGTTGCTCTTGATATGCCTTGAGCCTTGGCGATCCGTATTCCAAGTCGGTGGGGAGGATGGCCTTGGCGCCATAGATGAGGAAGAACGGAGAGAAACCTGTAGCTCTGCTTGGGGTCGTCCTCAGGCTCCAGATGACCGAGGGTAGCTCCGTGAGCCACCTCCGGCCGAACTTGTTCAGCTTGTTGAAGATTCTTGGCTTTAGTCCTTGGAGGATCATGCCGTTGGCACGCTCCACTTGCCCGTTTGTCTGTGGGTGTGCCACAGCCGACCAGTCCACACGTATGTGGAAACTGTCACAGAACGCCAAGAACTTCTTGCCTGTGAACTGGGTGCCGTTGTCGGTGATGATCGAGTTCGGGACCCCGAACCTGAAGACGATGTCGTTGAAGAATTGGACTGCTTGCTCGGATTTGATCTTGCCGATGGGTCGAGCCTCGATCCATTTGGAGAACTTGTCGACCTCCACCAGCAAGTGGGTGAAGCCCCCGGGCGCCTTCTTCAGCGGACCGACGAGGTCCAGCCCCCACACGGCGAACGGCCACGTGATGGGGATGGTCTGCAGAGCATGGGCCGGAAGATGTGTTTTTCGAGCATAGAACTGGCAACCCTCGCAGGTCCGCACGACGTCGGTGGCGTCGGCGACCGCGGTGGGCCAGTAAAATCCTTGCCGAAACGCGTTACCCACGAGGGTACGTGGCGCGGCGTGATGGCCGCAGATGCCAGCGTGGATGTCGCGGATCAGCTCCTTGCCCTCAGGGAGGGGGATGCATCGCTGCAAGACACCCGAGGGACTGCGCTTGTGTAGCTCATTGTCGATTAGAACGAAGGACTTGGCCCTCCTGGCGAGGCGCCGTGCCTGAGCACGGTTCGAGGGTAAGATCCCTCGAATCATCCAGTCAAGGTACTGGACGCGCCAGTCTCGCGAGGTGGGGGCCTCGTCAACTTCCATTGCTTCGGCCTCGTCCGCGGAGGTGGTCCCGAGGTCAAAGTCCATGGGCTCGACCCCGTCCGCCGGAGGGCCCGGCGGACGAGGGGCTTGGCTCCGTCGATTGATTGAACTCGACGGAGGGCTTGGAGATGTCGCGAGCGAAGATGTTCGGGGGGACGGTGGTCCGCCCCGAAGCTATCTTGGCCAGTTCGTCGGCGTCCTCGTTATACTTGCGCGGGACATGATTGAGCTCAAGGCCGTCGAACTTGTCCTCGAGGCGGCGTACTGCGTTGCATCTTCGGGTCGTGACAGCTAGACTCCTTCATGACTTGATCGACGACGAGTTGAGAGTCCCCGCGTATGTCGAGGCGCTTGACGCCAAGTTCGACGGCAATGCAGAGGCCCTCAAGGAGGGCCTCATACTCCGCCGTGTTGTTCGAAGCAGGGAAATGCAAGCGGGTCACGTACCGCATGTGTTCTCCGAGGGGTGAGATGAAGAGGAGGCCGGCACCGGCGCCGGTTTTCATCACCGACCCGTCGAAGTACATAGTCTAGCATTCGCCCTGGATTTGCGATGGGGGAAGCTGAGTGTCCGTCCACTCAGCCACGAAGTCAGCCAAGATTTGGGACTTGATTGCCTTGCGAGGGGCGTAAGTGAGTGTTTCTCCCATCAGATCCACAGACCATTTGGCAATTCTACCCTCGGCTTCCCGGTTGCGAGCTATCTCTCCCAAGGGGAAAGATGAGACCACGGTGACGGGATGAGCCTCGAAGTAGTGGCGCAGCTTGCGCCGAGCCAAAACCACTGCGTAGAGCAGCTTTTGAATCTGTGGATAGCGTGTCTTAGATTCAGACAACACCTCACTGATGTAATACACTGGTCGTTGGACGGGCAGAGCATGACCCTCCTCTTGTCTTTCGACCACGATCACCGCGCTGACCACTTGGGTCGTCGCGGCTACGTACAGATAGAGGGGCTCGCCGTCCGTAGGTGGCGTAAGAATGGGAGCATGAGTGAGCGATGCCTTCAGCCTTTCGAGGGCTTCTTGAGCTTCGGGGGTCCACGTGAAGTGCTCGGTTTTCCTCAAGAGTCGATACAGGGGTAAGCCTTTCTCGCCGAGACGCGAGATGAAACGGCTAAGGGACGCTAGCCATCCCATGACCCTCTGTACCCCCTTTAAATCTCGGATCGGTCCCATCCGAGTGATGGCCGAGACTTTGTCAGGGTTGGGTTCGATGCCCCACTGGGAGACAATGAAACCCAAGAGCATGCCACGAGGTACCCCGAATACGCACTTCTCGGGGTTAAGTTTTACCCCTTTGGCCCGTAGGCAATCGAATGCGATCCTGAGATCGGCAACCAGGTCGTCCGCCTTCCTGGATTTTACAATGATATCATCGACGTATGCCTCTACGCTCCGCCCGAGATGGTCTCCGAAAACGTGGAGCATACACCGTTGATAGGTAGCTCCGGCGTTTCTGAGGCCAAAGGGCATCGTAACGTAGCATTACATGCCGAAAGGTGTGATAAAAGAAGTCGCGAGCTGGTCGGACTCTTTCATCTTGATTTGGTGGTAACCGGAGTAAGCATCAAGAAAGGATAAGAGCTCACATCCCGCAGTAGTATCTACAATCTGATCAATTCGTGGCAAAGGAAAGGGAACCTTCGGACATGTCTTATTTAGACTAGTGTAGTCCACACACATCCTCCAGTTTCCACTCTTTTTCTTCACTAATACTGGATTAGCTAGCCACTCAGGATGGAATACCTCTTTGATGAATCCGGCCACCAGAAGTTTCTGCAACTCCTCGCCGATCGCCCGGCGCTTGAGCTCGTCGAAGCGTCTTAGGCGCTGCTTCACCGGCTTGGAGTTGGGTCGGACATCAAGAGAGTGCTCGGCGACCTCCCTCGGTATGCCAGGCATGTCCGAGGGGCTCCACGCAAAGATATCTGCGTTGGCGCGGAGGAAATCGACGAGCACCACTTCCTATTTGTCATCGAGGATGGAGCTGATCTGCAACGCCTTGCCGTCGGGGTGGCCCGGGTCGAGAGGCACCTTCTTGATACACTCGGCGGGTTCGAAGCTCCCGGCATGTCGGTGCGTGGAATCCAAGGCCTCGCTTGCCATTTTGTCGAGGGTGGCTGCGAGGGCCTCGTCCTCCGCTTGAGCTTCCGCGCGCTCAACGCACTCGACGTCGCACTCGTAGGCGTGCTCGAACGAAGAGCCGATGGTGATGACGCCCTTCGGACCCGGCATTTTGAGCTTGAGGTAGGTGTAGTTGGGGACAGCCATAAACTTGGCGTAGCAAGGACGACCAAGGATGGCATGATAGGACCCTCGAAATCCCACCACCTCGAAAGTGAGAACCTCCTTGCGGAAGTTGGCTGCTGTGCCGAAGCATACAGGCAGATCGATCTGGCCGAGGGGTTGGACTCGCTTCCCCGGCGCAACACCATGGAATGGCGACTTGCTGGGGCGAAGCTTGTCCAGTCCGATCCCCATGAGCTCCAAGGTAGGGGCGTACATGATGTTGAGGCTGCTGCCTCCGTCCATGAGCACCTTGGAGAAGCGAGTGTTGCCGATGATGGGGTCGACAACGAGCGGGTACCGTCCCGGATGCGGGACGTAGTCGGGGTGGTCCTCGCGGCCAAAGGCAATGGTATCCTTCGACCAGTCGAGGTAGGATGGCGTGGCTTTGGTAACGGAAAAGACTTCGCGGCGCTCACGCTTGCGCTGCCGAGAAGTCATATTCGTCGTTGTTCCTCCAAAGATGAAGAAGGCGTTCTCCACTGGGGGGAACTCGTCATCTCCACCTTTGTCGCTAGTATCCTTCTTCTTGTCCTCGTCGCGATGCGCGACGCGGTTGTAGTATTTCTTGAGCATCTCGCACTGCTCGAGGGTATGGTTGACCGGGCCCTTGTGGTAAGGACACGGCTTCTTAAGCATGTCGTCGAACTGGCCACCACCGCCTCGAGGGGGGCCTCGAGGTCCCTTGCGGTCTGGGGCAGCTGCAAAGGCCTCCTCGGAGTCCTCTGCCTGTCTCGACCCGCGCTGGCTCGGTGGGACCGGCTTCTTTCCCTTCTTCCCCCGCTTCAGTTTCTTGGCGGGGGCATTGGGCTTGACGTTGCCGTCCTTCGCGGGCGCATCGTCTTTGCGCTTGCTCGATTTGTCGTCAAAGATGGCACCAACCACTTCCTCGCCGGCGGCATAGTTGGTGGCAGCATCGAACAACTCATTGGTGTTAACGGGTCGGCTTCTCGCAAGCTCATGCACCAAGTTCCTGCACGTCGTACCCTCGAGGAAAGAGTTAATGACCTCGACGTGGGTGACGCTGGGGAGCTCGGTGCACTGCTTGGAGAAGCGTTGCACGTAGTCACGCAGGGACTCGCGGGGCTTTTGACGACACCCTTTGAGGTCCCAAGAGTTCCTAGGGCGCACATACGTGCCCTGGAAATTGCCCACGAAGATATGGACCAAATCGGCCCAGTTGTGGATCTGATCCGCAGGCATGTGCTCGAGCCACGTTCGTGTGGCGTCTGCAAGATGAAGAGGAAGGTTGCGGATGATGACCGCGTCCTCCATCACGCCGCCTAGCTGGCACGCTAGGCGGTAGTCGTTGAGCCAGACTGCAGGATCAGTCTCACCCGAGTATTTGACGAGGGTGTTGGGTTGTCGAAAGTGCGGGGGAAAGGGCGCGGTCCGAATCTCCCGGCTGAACACCCGGGTGCCCGGAGGCTCTGGTGACTCACCCCTGACGTGCTCGGGGTCGAAGCGTCCACCCCGTCGAGGGGTGTACCTCCTGCCGTCGATGACGTTGCGGGCGTCGCCGTCGCCAGCGTGCCCGCGAGTGTCACGGATTCGCTCCCTTACGGGAACTCTCCAGATGCGCTCGTGCACCGAGGGTGCCCTCGCGCCGGGCGCTACGGCTGCTTTGCCCTGCGCCGCTGGGGGTGTGTGCACGGAAACCTCACGGTCCTGGTGCGCAGTCCCATCACACTGCTCCGGGGCCTTCGAGCGCATGCGAGACGCAGAACTCTCGGCCTGTTGCACGGCAGCTTGCTCGATGAGCTCCTGTGCCTCGCGGCGCAGGTTGCGGCCCGAAGGTGTCGATGGCTCGGGCATAGCTTGGAGTAGGTAAGCCGCAGCAATGAGCTTCTCGCCCGCCGTCTTCAGTTCCGGCGATTTGTCGAGGTTGTCGTCGGCCAGGATGCGCTCCCGCGCAACACGTCCCGCCGCTTGGGCGTGAGCACCAGGCACGGCACGCTGCTGCTCGAGTGCGGCGCGTAGCTCCTGGGTTTGTCGACGCTGCTCGTCGAGCTTGGCTTGAAGCTCTTTGAGCTACGCCAGCTGGGCTTGTCGCGCCGCCGAGCTTGACGAGGAAGGTGCTGCAGGCGGGTTCGCCGGTTGCTTTGCCCGCGCGTCCGCCCCGGCTTCCCCGTCGTTGCCTGGGGCGTTGTCATCTTGCTCGTCCGCAAGGTCCACCATGAAGCACTCCCGGGAAGGATCGTAATGCCCCTCGCTGGAGTCTTCGGAGTAGGTGAGGCAGTACGCCGTCGCCAGCTGGAACGAGCGGAGAGCGTCGGGGTCGTAGACCCCGGAGTAGTCCTCGGCCTCCTCGGCCGTGAAGTTGTTCATGAAGAAGTCTACGTCGTCGGCGATCGAGCTCGCCGTCTCGGGGTAGGATTCGTCAGGGGACGGCGCGATGAGGCTGCGGATCGGCAGAAGATGATGGCCCGGCGGATCCTCATGCTCGATGAAGCTAGCGCTGGTTGACGAGGCGTGGGTGGCAGCGTTGCGTATCCCGAAGGGGAAGGGCGACGCCGAAGTCGAGTCCCCCCTGGGAGGCACTAGTGTTGCCGCAGGCGATGGTGCCGGCGCAGATGACGCCGAGGCACGCGATGACGAAATGGTTGCCCCATTGGCCGTGATGCTGAGTTGCGACGCGCCAGCCTCGACCCACGTGGGGGAGCTGTGGCGTGCCGCACGACGCCGCTCCGCGCGTGCCTGTCGCGAACGCTGACCCGAGCGCCTGTTGCGCCGGGCTGGCGAAGTCGGAGTGATGAGGTTGCGTTCGGAGGAGAGGAGCTGCATGAGGTAACCGTTGCCGGTTGTCCTGAACTCGAGACACCCGAACGAGATCGCGCGTCCCGCTGGAAACGGATCCGAAACACACATAGGGTATGGGTTGGATCTGCTCGCCATTCCTAGAGATCAAATGGGGAAAAGAGAGAAAAAGTCACGCAGCCGCCCCTACCTGGCGCGCCAACTGTCGGTGTCCCGACCCGGGGGCCCGGATCCCAACTAGTGAATGCTGCGTGTTTTCTCGTCCCAGATGATGATGCAAGAGGCAATCACAGTAACACACGGTTTATCCTGGTTCCGGCCGCGGGGCCGTACGTCCAGCAAAGGGGGTGTGCGAGGGCACTGTATTATCTTGCACCCGGAGTGCTTGTAGTAGGGGGTACAAGCGAGGCGAGAGAGGGAGAGAAGCTCCCAAGTCTCAGCTAAGAGTGGAGTCGGTGGAGATGAGCGCTCAGTAGTCCTTGTGCGTCCTCTTGAGGAGAGAAGCCAGAGAGACCAAGCAGACTAGAGTCCAGACCAGGGGGATCAGCCAGCCTCCGCTAAAGGAAGCCCACCTCCTCCTTTTATAGTCACAAGGAAGGGCGGTGCACATGAGTGGGGATATGGAAGTCATCGTTTCCCCTTAAATCGCGGGGGTACTGTGGTCGAACACTGTAGAAAGTGTACTGTGGGAAGGCGGCGCGCGTCGTTGTCGTCCTGGGTTCCGTCCTTGGTCCCGCGAAGATTGCGCCGGTCGTCCTGCAGTGTCCCGGCGGTAGTAATGGCGTGGGACGGTCCCGGACCCCCTGGTCGGAGTGCGGGCGTGCACACTAGAAGGTCCAGGAGCGCGTGGAAGTCCCGGACCCCATAAGGGGGAGGTCCGGGGTCCCGCCCGTTCGTGCAGAGCGCCCCTCTCGGGAGGACACGTGACATCGCCGGACCCCTTCCCCAGCGGGAGGTGAGTCCGGATGGTTGATGTCGGCAGAACAGTAACGGGGGTGGCGCCAACTTGTCTTGTCCCGCATTGAATGCCCACAGTGTTGCTACAGCGACCGGGGTGGCGGAGCAGCGACCGGGGTCAGCGGATGGGACGTCGGTCACATCCACCGCGGGAGCGGCGGTTTGGCGCCGCCCGTCATTTGAGCCGTGGCGGAGTAGCTGGCCTTTAATGCCTTCGTACGGCGGTCGGTTGGGTGGCGGGGCCGTTTGTCCCTTGTGCCATGAGATGGCCTCGAGCGAGGCGGAGATGAGTCACCTGCTCGAGGGCAGATCCGCTACCCTCGAGCGAGGCGGAGATGAGTCACCTGCTCGAGGGCAGATCCGCTACCCTCGAGCGAGGCAGAGATTGCCCAGCGGGCCCGAGAGGGACCCTCGAGCGAAGCGGAGATCGTTCTTCTGGTTCGAGGGGGATGGGAATGGGCCGCATGCTGGGCTTCTTTGAGTCCTTTCCTTTCTTCCGAAATAGGAAGCAGGCCGTGGGCCTTCGTGGGCCCAGTTGCCTTAACAGGTATTCGTGTTTTAAAAGTGATCTTAGTACCCCAATTAGGGTGTCCCTAATTGTGGCACCCGACAATTCTGTGTTCCCACGCAAGGACGGTTGAAAACCTATTTGTTGTCGAGAATTCACGAGACGGTTAAGAAGACATTGATTGATAGGTCCCACGAGTAGAATGTATCATCATGTATTTTAATTTGTACTATTTACTTTGTTAAGTTCTGTAATGGATTAAGTATTCCTTTTAATTAATCATGATGTATGATGTACAGATCTTTTAATTATTCATGTTATGTTACATTCAATTTAATTTAGGTTGGATATATTTTATTTACTCGATACGTGTAAAGAATTCAAATCGATTCCTTTAAAATGCAGATGGACCAGCAATGGATGTACAATGCTGACCGACATTCTAACAAATTCATTGAAGGCCTGCATTATTTTTTGTCTGTGGCTGAGACAAACAAGCAGAATGGTTTTATGTGCTGCCCGTGTGTTAATTGCAAGAATAATAAGGATTACTCCTCTTCAATAATTCTACATAGCCACATTTTCGCAAATGGTTTCATGGAGAAGTATGTTTGTTGGACGAAGAACGGAGAACGGGGGATTATCATGGAAGACAATGGAGAAGAAGATTTTGACGATCACTTTCCCGGAAATGCTGGATTCGGTGCATTCGATGGCGATATTATCATGAAAGAGCCCGAAACATATGTAGCAGAAGATGATCCCAGTGACGATCTGGGGCAGGCACTGCACAATGTGCGGGCAGACTGTGAGAGTGAAACAGAGAGGTTGAAGTTCCAGAAGATGGTAGAGGACCACAGTAAGTTGTTGTACCCAAATAGATTGAAGAAGCTTGGCACCACCCTGGAGTTGCTGCAATAGAAGGCGACAAATGGTGTATCCGACAAGGGATTTGGTGAATTACTGAAACTTGTTAAAAAATGCTTCCTAAGAACCACGAATTGCCTACCACAATGTATGAAGCCAAACAACTTGTTTGCCCTCTAGGATTGGAAGTATAGAAGATACATGCATGCCCCAACGATTTCATCCTCTACCGAGACGAGTACGAGAATTTGGATGCATGCCCCATATGTAGTGCATTGCATTACAAGATCAGAAAAGATGATCCTGGTGATGTCGAGGAGGAGCGTCCCCGGAAGAGAGTTCCTGCCAAGGTCATGTGGTATTCGCCTTGTCGGGTAGCACGATTAGGGACACCCTAATCGGGGTACTAAGATCACTCTAAAACGCAAACACGTGTTAAGGCAATTGGGCCCACAAAGGCCCATGGCCTCCTTCCAATCTGGAAGAAAGGAAAGGACTCAAAGAAGCCCAGTATACGGCCCATTCGCACCCCTCCCGGGCCCGCGGGATGATCTCCGCCTCGCTCGAGGGCTCCCATCGGGACCCTCGACTGCGCCCTGCATCTCTGCCTCGCTCAAGAGCAGCGAACCCCCCTCGAGCAAGTAACGCATCTCCGCCTCGCTCGAGGGCAGTGAACCTCCCTCGAGCAGGTAACTCGTCTCCGCCTCGCTCGAGCCCACCCCTCGGCGTAAGGGACAAACGGCTCTGCCACTGAACCGCCCGTCGTACGGAGGCATTGAGTGCCAACCACTCCTCCACAGTGCTCAGGACAGACGGCGTCAGGCCGCCATTCCCCACAGTGGCTGTGACCGGGGTCCCATCCGCCAACTCCGGTCACTGCTCCGCCATCCCGGACGCTGTGGCAGCACTGTGTGACCTGCGACGCGGGACGCAGCGTGCTCGGCACTGCTCCCCGCACTATTCTGCCAACTCCGACTGTCCGGACTACACCTCATCATGCGTATGGCCCCGGACCCGCTTCCTGCTTAGGAAGGGGTCCGGCGACGCCACATGCCCCTCAAGGGGGGATGCTCTGAACGCGCAGCCGAAGTCCCGGACCTCCCCCCTCGAAGGGTCCGGGACCTCCACATGTCTCCCGGACCTCCTAGTGTGCACCCCAGCACTCCGTCCAGGGGGGTCCGGGACCGCCGCGTGCCCCGCCACCGCTGGAGCACGCTGGACCCTGAACCGCAGGGCCCGCGGAACGCCATATCGGGAGGATTGAACATCCTATAGCGACAACCACGCCGCCTGCTGGGGTTGGCAGGATGACCGGCGCGATCTCCGCAAGACCACGTTCGACATCCAGGACGACTGCCACTCCCGATGCCATGCCCCACAGTGTACTTTCTACAGTGTTCGACCACTGCACCCCCGCGATTCGGGGGAAGACGACGACTTCCACGTCCCCCTACTCATGTACACCATCCCTCCTTGTGACTATAAAAGGAGGAGGCGGGCTTCCTTTAAGGGGGGACGTTCTGGACATCAGCTACCACGGTCACCCACACTCGCGATCATCACACTCTCAGCACCACTGAGCACTCACCTCAACCGACTCCTCTTCTAGCAGAGACTCAGCACCCCTTTGCTGGACGTATGGCCCCGTAGCCGGAACCAGGATAAACCCGTGCGTTACTGTGTTGCCTCTTGCATCAACATTTGGGACGAGGAAACACGCATCATTTACTTGTTGGGATCCGGACCCCCGGGTCAGGACACCGACAGTTGGCGCGCCAGGTAGGGGTCGCGCTGCGTGACATTTTCTCTCGTTCCCATTTGATCTCCAGGGATGGCGGGCAGATCCAACCCATACCCCATGGGCATCTCGGATCCGCTCCCAGCAGGATACGTGATCTGGTTCGGGAGTCTCGAGTTCAGGGCAACCGGCAACGGTTACCTCATGGAGCTCCTCTCACCCAAACGCAACCCTGTCACTCCGACTTCACCAGCCCAGCGCAACAGGCGGTCGGGCTAGCGTTCGCGACAAGCACGCGCGGAGCGGCGCTGTGCGGCACGCCACAGCTCCTCCACGCGAGTTGAGGCTGGCATGTCGCAACTCAGCATCGCGGCCAATGGGGCCACCGCTTCGTCATCACGTGCCTTGGCGTCATCTGCGCCGGCACCATCAGCTGCTGTAGCACCAGTGCCTCCCAGGGGGGGCTCGACCTCGCCGTCGCCCTTCCCCTTCAGGATGCGCAATGCTGCGACCTGGTATGAGGATCTGCCGGGTCATCACCTTCTGTCGATCCGCAACCTCTTCGCGTCATCTCCTGACGAATCCTACCCCGAGACGGCGAGCTCGATCGCCGACGACATCCACTTCTTCATGAACAACTTCACGGCCGAGGAGGCCGAGGACTATTCCGGGGTCCGCGACCCTGACGCATTCCGCTTGTTCCAGCTCGCGACGGACTATTGCCTCACCTGCTCTGAGGACTCCAGCGAGGGGGATTATGATCACGCCCGGGAGTGTTTCATGGCTGACCTTGCAGACGAGCAAAATGACAACGCCCTGGGCGACGACGATGACAGCGGGGTGGACGCACAGGCGAACCAACTGGCGGTGCCGCCTGCGGCCTCGTCTTCCTCGTCAAGCTAGGCGGCACGGCAAGCACAGCTGGCACAGCTCAAAGAGCTCCAAGCCAAGCTCGACGGACAGCGTCGGCAGACCCAGAAGCTGCGCATCGTGCTCGAGCAGCAGCGCACCGCGCGTGGTGCACATGCCCATGCGGCGGCGTGCGTTGCCCGGGAGCGAATCCTGGCCGACGACAATGTCGACAAACCTCCGGAACTGAAGACGGCCGGCGAAAAACTCGTCGCTGTGGCCAATCTACTCCAAGCCATGCCCGAGCCATCGATGCCTTCGGGCCGCAACCTGCGCCGCGAGGCACAGGCGCTCATCGAGCAAGCTGTCGTGCAGCAAGCAGAGAGCTCTGCGTCTCGAATGCGCTCGAAAGCTCCGGAGTAGCCCGGTGGGACTACACGCCACGACCACAAGGCTTCTATGCACACTCCACCGGCAGAGAAGGGCAAGGCAGCCGTAGTGCCCGGTGCAATGGCACCCTCAGTGCACGACCGCATCGGAAGGCCTCTCGCGAGGGAGCGGCTCCATGACACACGTGGGCATGCCGAAGATGGCGATGCTTGCTAGATCGTCGGCGGCAGGAAGTACACCCCTTGACGGGGTGGACGCTTTGACCCCGAGCACGACAGGGGTGAGTCACCGGAGCCTCCGGGCACCTGGGTGTTCAGCCGGGAGATTCGAACTGCTTCTTTTCCCCGACGCTTTCGACAACCCACCACCCTCGTTAAGTACTCGGGCGAGACCGATCCTGCTGTCTGGCTCAACGATTACCGCCTAGTGTGCCAGCTAGGCAGTGCGACGGAAGACACGGTCATCATCCGCAACCTTCCTCGTCACCTTGCTGACGCCACACAAATGTGGCTCGAGCACTTGCCCGTGGACCAGATCCACAACTGGGCCGACATAGTCAAGATATTTGTGGGCAACTTCCAGGGCACATACGTGCGCCCCGGGAACTCTTGGGACCTCAAAGGGTGTCGCCAGAAGCCCAACGAGTCCCTGCGCGACTACGTGCGGCGCTTCTCCAAGCAATGCACCGAGCTCCCCAGCGTCACCCACGTCGAGGTCATCAACGCCTTCCTCAAGGGTACGACGTGCAGGAACCTGGTGCACGAGCTCGCGAGAAGTCGACCCGCCAACACCAACGAGTTGTTCGACGTCGCCACCAACTACGCCGCCGGCGAGGAGGCTGTTGGTGCCATCTTCGACGACAAGCCGAGCAAGCGCAAGGACGATGCGCCGCGGAGGGCAGCAACGTCAAGCCCAACGCTCCCGCCAAGAAACAGAAGCGGGGGAGGAAGGGAAAGAAGCCGGTCCCACCGAACTAGCGTGCATCGGGGCGGGCAGAGGACTCCGAGGAGGCCTTCGCTGCCGTCCCGGACCGCAAAGGACCTCGAGGCCCCCCTCGAGGCGGTGGTGGCCTATTCGACGACATGCTTAAGAAGCCATGTCCTTACCACAAGGGCTCGGTCAATCATACCCTCGAGCAATGCGAGATGCTCAAGAAATACTACAACCGCGTTGCGCATCGCGACGAGGATAGGAAAAAGGATGCTGGCGACAAAGGTGGAGACGACGAGTTCCCCCCAGTGGAGAACGCCTTCTTCATCTTTGGAGGACCAACGACGAACATGATCTCTCGGCAGCGCAAGCGTGAGCGCCGGGAAGTTTTCTCCGTCACCAAAGCCAGGCCATCCTACCTCGATTGGTCGAAGGATACCATTTCCTTTGGCCGCGAGGACCACCCCGACTACGTCCCGCACCCGGGACGCTATCCGCTCGTTGTCGACCCCATCATCGGCAACACCCGCTTCTCCAAGGTGCTCATGGACGGAGGCAGCAGCCTAAACATCATGTACGCCCACACCTTGGAGCTCATGGGGATTAGATTGAACAAGCTTCGCCCCAGCAAGTCGCCATTTCATGGCGTTGCGCCGGGGAAGCGCGTCCAACCCCTCGGCCAGATCGATCTGCCTGTCTGCTTCGGCATGGCAGCCAACTTCCGCAAGGAAGTACTCACCTTTGAGGTGGTGGGTTTTCGGGGATCCTATCATGCGATTCTTGGTCGTCCCTGCTATGCCAAGTTCATGGCCATCCCCAACTACACCTACCTCAAGCTGAAGATGCCAGGTCCGAAGGGCGTCATCACCGTCGGCTCTTCGTTCGAGCATGCCTACGAGTGCGACGTCGAGTGCGTTGAGCACATGGAGGCTCAAGCGGAGGACGAGGCCCTCGCTGCCACCCTCGACAAAATGGCAAGCGAGGCCTTGGACTCCACGCACCGACACGCGGGAAGCTTCGAGCCTGCCGAAGGTATCAAGAAGGTGCCCCTCGACCCGAATCGCTCCGACGACAAGGCGTTGCAGATCAGCGCCACCCTCGACAGCAAATAGGAAGTGGTGCTCGTCGAATTTCTCCGCGCCAACATAGACATCTTTGCGTGGAGCCCCTCGGATATGCCTGGCATACCGAGGGAGGTCGCCGAGCACTCCCTTGATATCCGACCCAACTCCAAGCCGGTGAAGCAGCGCCTGCGATGCTTCGACGAGCTCAAGTGCCGGGCGATTGGCGAGGAGTTGCAGAAACTTCTGGCGGCCGGGTTCATCAAGGAGGTATTCCATCCCAAGTGGCTAGCTAATCCTGTGTTAGTGAAGAAAAAGAGTGGAAACTGGAGGATGTGTCTAGATTACACTAGTTTAAATAAGACATGTCCGAAGGTTCCCTTTCCTTTGCCACGAATTGGTCAGATTGTAGATTCTACTGCGGGGTGTGAACTTTTATCCTTTCTTGATGCTTACTCCGGTTACCACCATATCAAGATGAAAGAGTCCGACTAGCTCGCGACTTCTTTTATCACACCTTTCGGCATGTACTGCTACGTCACGATGCCCTTTGGCCTCAGAAACGCCGGAGCTACGTATCAGCGGTGTATGCTCCACATTTTCGGGGACCATCTCGGGCGCAACGTAGAGGCATATGTCGACGATATTTTTGTAAAATCCAGGAAGGCGGACGACCTGGTTGCCGATCTTAGGATCACGTTCATTTGCCTACGGGCCAAAGGGGTAAAACTCAACCCCGAGAAGTGCGTGTTCGGGGTGCCTCGAGGCATGCTCTTGGGCTTCATTGTCTCCCAGCGGGGCATCGAACCCAACCCTGACAAAGTCTCGGCCATCACTCGGATGGGACCGATCCAAGACCTAAAGGGGGTACAGAGGGTCATGGGATGCCTAGTGTCCCTCAGCCGATTCATCTCGCGTCTCGGCGAGAAAGACTTACCCCTGTATCGACTCTTGAGGAAAACCGAGCGCTTCACGTGGACCCCCGAAGCCCAGGAAGCCCTCGACAGGCTGAAGGCATCGCTCACTCACGCCCCCATTCTCACACCACCCACGGACGGCGAGCCCCACTTTCTGTACGTAGCTGCGACGACCCAAGTGGTCAGCGCGGTGGTCGTTGTCGAAAGACAAGAGGAGGGCCATGCTCTGCCCGTCCAACGGCCGGTGTACTACATCAGCGAGGTGTTGTCTGAAACTAAGACACGCTATCCACAGATTCAGAAGCTGCTCTACGCAGTGGTTTTGGCTCGACGCTAGCTGCACCACTACTTCAAGGCCCATCCCGTCACCGTGGTCTCGTCTTTCCCTTTGGGAGAGATAGTCCGCAACCGGGAAACCGAGAGTAGAATTGCCAAATGGTCTGTGGAGCTAATGGGAGAAACTCTCACCTACGCCCCTCGCAAAGCGATCAAGTCCCAAGTCTTGGCTGACTTCGTGGCTGAGTGGACGGACACTCAGCTACCCCCACCACAAATCCAGGCTGAATGCTGGACTATGTACTTCGACGGGTCGGTGATGAAAACCGGCGCCGGTGCCGGCCTCCTCTTCATCCCACCCCTCGGGGAACACATGCAGTACGTGATACGTTTGCATTTCCCTGCATCTAACAATATGGCGGAGTACGAGGCCCTCCTCAGTGGCCTCCGCATCGCCATCGAGCTCGGCGTCAAGCGCCTCGACGTGCGCAGTGACTCTCAACTCGTCATCGACCAAGTAATGAAGGAGTCTAGCTGTCACGACCCGAAGATGGAGGCATACTGCAATGCAGTGCGCTGCCTCGAAGACAAGTTCGACGGCCTAGAACTCAATCATGTCCCGCACAAGTACATCGAGGATGCCGACGAACTAGCCAAGATTGCGTCGGGGCGGACCACCGTCCCCCCCGAACATCTTCGCTCGTGACATCAACAAGCCCTCCGTCGGGTTCAAGGATCCGGCGGAGCTGTGCCCCTCGGCCACCGGGCCCTCCGATGGGAACTCCCCAGCGGACGAGGCCGAGCCCATGGAGATTGACTTCGGGACCACCTCCGCGGATGAGGCCGAAGCAATGGAAGTTGACGAGGCCCCCACTTCGCAAGATTGGTGCGTCCAGTACCTTGACTGGATGATTCGAGGGGTCCTACCCTCGAAGCGCGCTCAGGCACGGCGCCTCGCTAGGCGGGTCAAGTCCTTCGTTCTAATCGACAGCAAGCTATACATGCGCAGTCCCTCGGGAGTCCTGCAGCGATGCATCCCCATCCCCGAGGGCAAGGAGCTGATCCACGACATCCACATAGGCGTCTGCGGCCACCATGCCGCGCCACGTACCCTCGTAGGTAACGCGTTTCGGCAAGGTTTTTACTGGCCTACCACGGTCGCCGACGCCACCGACCTCGTGCGGACCTGCGAGGGTTGCCAATTTTACGCTCGAAAAACACACCTCCCCGCACACGTTCTGCAGACCATCCCCATTACATGGCCTTTCGCTGTGTGGGGACTGGACCTCATCGGTCTGCTGCAGAATGCGCCCGGGGGCTTCACCCACTTGCTGGTGGCAGTCAACAAATTCTCCAAGTGGATCGAGGCTCGACCCATCGGCAAGATCAAATCCGAGCAAGCGGTTCTATTCTTCACCGACATCGTCTTCAGGTTCGGGGTCCCGAACTCGATCATCACCGACAACGGCACCCAGTTCACAGGCAAGAAGTTCTTGGCGTTCTGCAACAGTTTGCACATACGTGTGGACTGGTTGGCTGTGGCACACCCACAGACGAACGGGCAACTGGAGCGTGCCAATGGCATGATCCTCCAAGGACTGAAGCCACGAATCTTCAACAAATTGAAAAAATTAGGCCGGAGGTGGCTCACGGAGCAACCCTCGGTCATTTGGAGCCTAAGGACGACCCCGAGCAGAGCCACGAGCTTTACCCCATTCTTCCTTGTCTATGGCGCCGAGGCCATACTCCCCCACGGACTTGGAGTACGGGTCGCCGAGGCTCAAGGCATACCAAGAACAGCAGAACCAGCGAGCCCGCGAGGACTCGCTGGACCAAGTGGACGAGGCTCGAGATGTGGCGCTCCTACACTCTGCGCGCTACCAGCAGTCTTTACGAAGGTATCAGGCGCAGAGAGTCCGGCGCCGAGACGTTGACAAAGGGGACTTGGTGCTGAGGCTTCGACAGGACAACAGGGGCCGCCACAAGCTCTCACCACCATGGGAAGGACCGTACATAATCGCCGAGGTGCTCAAACCCGGCACGTACAAGCTGGCGAACGAAAACCATGAAGTCCTTACCAACGCTTGGAACATACAATAGCTACGTCGCTTCTATCCTTAGAATTCCGAGCTATTTGTACATTGTTTGTACTCGGATCTTCAATTTCTCAAAATAATAAAGAAGTATGCTTTACTTGTTTATTTTGGGAACCTTCCGGACCCTCGAAGGCTCGGATGCGCACGTACACTGAGGTACGCCTGGCTTTACCCTCGGCAAAGCCAAGCCTCCCTCGGGGGCTACTACGGGGGGAACCCCCGAACGTCCCCAAAAATCGCCAACGTTTTTTCGAAATATTTCCGTCTCGCCCCTAAGCTTCTCGTATCCTTGGAAAAAAATGGACGCGAGGCGTAAGCAACTACGGTACGGGGCCGGCCGAGTCGCGGGGCCGCCTACGCCTCCAGGATACGGCACCCCCCTCACCACCCCACGCCTACGTTGCTTATGAACGCGAAATTCCTCGCAGAAGTTTATCTAAGTCGCATACGAGAACACAGAAATAAAGTAAAGAAAACAAAGGCTCGAACGCACAAGGCCTCGATGGGCCACACAATCGATTCAACAAAAACAAATTTCTTATATTCATAAGCACGATTGCAAAGTACGATTACAACAAACGCTAATCTATTACATGGGCTTCGAGGCCCAGATTTCCTACAGGCTACCATCCCCCCTTGCGGGTCTTCAATGGCGTCGAATTCAGTGATGGGAGGGATGTCTGCTTCGAGCTTCCCGGCGAGGACTGTGGCGAACTCCTCCGCGGCTGCGTCAGCATCGTCCATAATGGCCAACGCGGCGTCCGCATCAGCGTCATCGGGAACGACGTACCCCGACGACACCCTCTGGAGATCCATGAGGTAGTGTGTCGAGGCCGTGGCGAGGGCCCGTAGGACACCGAGACGGAAGGTACTCTTGGCGTGTTCGGTAATCCGACTGCCTAGCGCTCGCAGGCGGCTGATCACCGAACTGCCCGAGATGGCACCCTCCCCCTCGAGCCCTTGACACACACTCACGGCGGTCTGCTCCAGCTTAGCGAATTCCACCTGCGCCGCCGTGAGTGCGGTGTGGACCACTTCCTTCGTTGCGGACTCATCCGCCACCTTCTGCCTCAGCTCTGAGCAAAGGAAATCAACGTAAGCTACGAAAACAAACAAACCAACGAAAACTCGAACGTACTTACCCATGATACTCTTTTACGCTTCATCCCTCTGGACTCGGGCGGCCTCTTCGAGCGAGGACAAGGAGATTTCCTTCTCCTTAAGGGCGGCCCCCATGTTCTGGAGGGCCACCTCCATCTCCTCGAGGGCTTCGCCCTTTTCCCGGAGGGTCCCAGTGAGCGTGACGACGGTCACCTCCTTGTGGAGGAGCTCGGTCTCCTGCTGCTCGAGCGCCGTTCTGAGGCGCCGCAGCTCGGCGCTCTGCGCCTCGGCTTCCCGAGCCTTCTCCTCGAGCGCCGTGCGGAGGCGTTGCAGCTCGGCAGTCTGCGCCTCGGCCTCCCGAGCCTTCTGCTCTGCTATAGCCCTCTGAAAGTCCCGCTCACTAGTTACCCGCGCCAAATCCTCCTCAAGCGCCTACTGACGGGCTCCCAGATCCGCCATTCTAGTGTTGGCTTCGATGTTCTTGAGCACTAGCTCGGCGTTGTGCTGCCCAAGCTGGCTCATCTGGGAGTACATCCGGGTCATCTCAGCGCTCTTTTCGCGCGAGATTTCCCTCAGCCGCTGCAAGTGGGAGGGCGTGGGTAAAAGCACGTTAAAGCCAAATCGAATCCGAGCAATTTTCAGGGGAAAGTATTTACCTTGCTGACCTGGTAATCCGTCCCCTGATGGAGCTGGAAGGCGTGGTCGAGGGCTTGTAGGATCTCGCGGCCGACGCCGAGCTGCGCGTTCCAGGCCTCCTCCTCCTCTTGCTCTTTGCGGAGAAACTCCGAGGGGAGCCCGGACGGGATGATCGCCCCGTGATGGGGCCCCTCGGACGTCCCCGCCTCGAGCACATCCGCGCTGGCCGATGCGAACTCAGCGATGTGCGCGGCGGCGCTTGCCGCAGCAGCAGGGTCGATGTCCATCGAATCCCCGTATTCCTCGCTGCTGTCCGGCAGCTGCACCACCGGCACCATGCACCCTTGCGCCGTTGGCACCAGCACCACCGCGACGATACCCTCATCCCGGGCCTCGGTGGGCTCCGAGACGGGGGCTCCTTCCACCCCCGGCGCCCCTAGCACCGTCTCCTCCTCTGCGACGCTCTCGGCCTCAGCCCTCGGGGGCTCGAGGACGGGGGTCTCCACCTCCACATAGTCGGCGGGACGCTCCTGCGCGCCCCACCAGTTTCTCCTTCTGTAACCGGCCGGGCGGCGCTGGCCGCGTCACCCTGACTGGCCTCAACTTCGATGTTCGGCCGGGCGGCACCATCCGCACCGCCCCGGCCGGCCTCCTCGACGTCGTCAGCCTGAGCGGCTGCTTCAGCACCGCTTTGGCCGACGTCGCCCTCCTCCTCCTGTGCTCGAGCTTGCTGGGCCGCCTGGGCCCCTCGAGCCATTGCCTCCCGTAGCTTTGCGGCCTCCGCCACGAGGTCCACGTCAGGCAGAGGCTGCGGCACCGTGTGCGGCGTACTGCGTGCCCCGGTCTTGAGGGCCTTAGTCGGGGCGAGCTGGACCGCATCCTTGGCGACGGCCCCGGGGCTGGAAATCGAGGGACTCAAGTTGAGGACAACAGGATTGAGAAATCGACCAAACAGACAACAGAAATAAAGTCCAAGTCCACTTACCCGGATCGAGTCCTCGTGCTCCGCTTTCTCGTACCGCTTCTTTGGGCCCGCGACACAGCGCCACCCCTCGAAGACTGTCCCGAGGGCGCCGCCCTCGAGTCGGCCTGGTGCCTCGAGGCTGTCAGCACGGGCGCCTCCGCGCCCGCCGCAGACTCGTCGCCACGAATCAGCACCTGGGGCGCGGGCGTCTCCTCACCTGCCGCGGATGGGACGACTCCCGCTCCGCCCCCTCGAGGGACGGATCCGCCGACGACTCCGCCGCGGTCCTTGTTTCATCCGGCGCTGCCGACGCCCCCTCGTCGGCATCCCACTGATAGGTGGGCGGGGAGCTCGCACCCGCTGCCGCCCCGTCGTCCCCCAGAAGGTGGCCTTCGGCATCCGAGGCCTCCTCCTCCTCCTCGTCCGTGGACTCAGGCGTGGCAGGCCGCGGCTTCCCCTCCAAGCGTGCAATTTTGCACGCCTTGTCATGTTTCGCCTTCCGCTTCCTCTTCCTCTCGGTCTTTGCCTCCGCCGCATCCTTCCTCCTCTTCAACTTCTTTGCGTGCAGGCGGTTGATTTGGCGTTCTTCCGGGACCGGGGGCCTCGAGGAGTGGCACTTTAACCCCTGCAAAATACAACCGAGACAGAGTCAGGGGCGAGGAAAGGGACCACACAAGATACATGATGAATTCGGAATCGAAACTCACCAGTGAAATGTACCCCGGCTCGGGGTGCATCTTGATCCTCCAAAGATCCTCGGGGTCGTGGGGGAACTCCGCCACCGCGTACCTCGCCCTCCGGGCGGCGGTGGTGTGGGAAACAGCTCGACTGCCATCCTCAAGCCCGAAGCCTAGGTCCCGGGGGTGAGCTTGTAGATCGGCAAGGCCCTCTCCATGAGAGGGATCACCCTCTGCCAGTGGAAGTTTGCGATGACGGCCGCCGCCGTCAACCCCTTCTTCGCCAGATGCGCCAGCGCGTTGGTGAGGACTCCGAGCTTGGCTTGTTGCGCTGGGGGCGACACCCCCCAGTCCCACTTTGGTGGTCGCTCCCGGAGCACCCTGTTGGTGAATGCCGGGAGCGCGCCGCTGTAGTTCCGAAGGTAGAACCACCCTCGACTCCACCCGGCGTTGTTCGTCGTCATCTTGCTTGGGATGTATAAGTTCTTCCGGTACAGGCGGACGTGGAGCGTCAGGCCACCGGCGCACGCGAACCGCTTCGGTTGGCCCCGCGCATTCTCGACGAAGAGTTCGCCGTGGAACAGGTGGATCCATAGATCCCAGTGGGCTTCGATGCCGAGGTACCCCTCGCAGATGGCGACGAAGACCGCCACCTGTGAGATGGAGTTGGGGCTGAAGTTATGCAGCTCCGCTCCGTAGTACTCGCATAAAGCCCGCATAAACCTGCAGACGGGGACGCCAAAGCCCCGATCGTGAAGACCCACGAAGCTCACAACGTAGCCTTGGGGGGGCTTCAGCTCGGTCTCCTCTGGCAGCGTGGAAATCCACGCCGACGCCCCCGAGTTGGGGTTCAGCGGCAACAGCCGGTCGGCGACCAACTGCTCCAGAACTGCCACAGTGGCGGAGGACCTCCACCACGGCAAGGGCTCCTGGACATCCGACATCTTTTCGATTCGAGGGGGGATGTGGGAATAAAGGCTCCGAGATGGCTAAGGTGCTCTCTCACTCTCCTTACTCTTCCTCCTTTCACTCTTGGCTGTGCGCTCAGGATGCAGGGGAGGCGGAGAAGACGAAGCGAGACGAAGGCAAATGGCTAGGTGAGCCCAAACAACCCCTTTCTCTTCGTTTTTATTCACCGTGACGGGCGGGTCCGCCGCCACAGCCCGAATCTATCGCATTGAATGCGGTAGATTTCGCTGTCGCTGACGATTGGGCCCCACGGCCGCAGAGTCTCCCACGCGCGCACGCAGCAATAACTGCGGCACGGTAACCGGCGGGCGCGGTGCGACTGTTGCACTATCCCATCCGTCAGCCGCTGCCCACGCCGCTTCGTCTGCCCGAGGCTGCCGCCTGAAAAGGCGCGACCGCACCGCACCACACAAATCAGGCCACGTCGCCCACAACCAGCGGAAGACCCGCGCGCGTGACTAGCGACTCCGCGCCGTTCTCGAATCATGATGGAATATTTCTTCCGGGGTCTCTCTACCCTCGAAGGAATCGCATTCCGAGGCCTTATTGATCAGGGGTTCGATGCCTGGCCCGTCGGGTGTTCGACAGGCACCCCAGATCGCCAGAGTCAGGGACTGCATGGATGTGCCGTACAACCTACCCTCGAACGCGGAGTTCGAGACATCCTACATAGTGTTCAAGGCCAGTCGAGGGTGCCTAGAAGGGGGATCCCATCGAGGGAGAGCATCGAGCCCTCGGACCCTATCGAACGTGTCCGAGTCCCGCCTAGCGAACCTTCGCAAGCGCTTTATGCGACGTGTCCATGGACCACGAGCCGACCCTTATCGAATGGGGCATGGACGTCCGCTTGAACTACCCGCTAATAGCTCACAGAAGCAGCCATAGCTCGCAGCCCGGGCATGGGTAGCATGGTGCGCTTCATCCCTCCTCCCTGCGGAAGGGCGACGATTGTCGTAATCAAAGACGAGGGTTCCCTGAACGCCTTCACATGGGCCTAGGCTCGGGGCTCCTTGCGCACCACGGCTCAGGCCGCACCCTCAAATAGGTCGACGATCGTCGATTGTGAAGTTCTGCGTGTCCAACCAAATCCCCCGCTATTAACGTGCGCTCTCCTGATGGTTATGATGAACGCTGGGTCGCTGTACCAGCACGGAGAATGCCGAGGGCAGCTGAAAGAGTGCCGTTGCCGGCTGAAAAAGACGCTGGACGGCCACCCCAGTGAAGTAACCCAGCGGGGCGATGTTTATAGCCCTTGGATGAGTACAAACACTCCTCCAAGGCCTCGGGGGCTACACCCGCGGGTAAGCTGACGCGCCCCCACGAAGGAAACTTCACACATATTCGAGGGCTTTAACCCTTTGTACATCCCTATACCCTCGGTCATCCTCCCCATGAAGGAGAAGGGGACTTTATTGCTCAATGCAAATAAAGATTACAAAGGGTTACCGGCGCGAAGCCGTCGAAAAATACAAACACGTTGCCACCAGCATGGCAATTTTCCCTATCTTGGGGAGGAGCAAGCGGTGAAGAAAGGCACCGAGCCCCTGGCTGACACGACGGCCAGGCTGCTAGGGATGCAAAGAATAGCCCCCAGACCTCACGGGTCCAGCGGGATGCTCTCCTCGCAAGCTTTCTTCTAGCATCTCCTCCACCGAAGACTATGCGAGGGGTCGAGCTGGCGGAAAGCACCCTCCACATCGTCTCCCCGAGAGCAACCTTGTTGTGGGGGGGGGGGACGATGCGAAGAATAGCCACCGGACCTGGCACCAGCGCCATGGTCAGGCGTCTCCATCCCCCTTCAGTCTAGGGGACATCGCAGGAGCAGGACCCCACGGGCCCAATGCTCTTCTGCTGATCCCACTAAAGCTGAGGGATGGTGCGCACGCCCTCTCCGGTCTTCCCCCGCCGCTCGCAAGCATTCTTCTAGCACCAAAGCCTAAAAAAGCCAGGCCACCCCATCTGGGGGCCGGTCACATAAGGTAAAGGAAAACATTACAAGACTTAGACGATGCTGGAAGAAGAGCAGGGAAGTTGGAGAGGAAAGGGAACCCCACGACCCCTATTTATAGCTGTGTCGGGCGCCAAGCTTCAAGCCTGTCGAAGGACAAAGGGCTTGGACCGCCCGTGGCGGCGCGGCACTCCACGAGCAAAAGATGCCCTCGGCTACCGCGCCTGGACGCTAAGCGGCGCAGCGTCGGCTCAGGCCGACCGCCCTCGAACGGCACGCCGCAAGGCAACCAGGGAAAGCAGGGCCAAGGCCCTGAGCGCAAGAAAGCGCGACGAAAGCGCTAGTGGCCGAGCAGCAGGCGCCATCGTCGCCCTGGCCCCCTCAGTGCGCGGACACGTCTTATCCCCGGAACAAACAAACAAAAAGGCGCGTGCCTTGAAGCTCTCCCCCCGCGGGCGCACTACCCCGACCGACGAGTTGTCACATCCGTCGGGCTGGCGCTCTGGCGCGCCTGGTGGGTGCGCGGCATTGACCGATCACGTCAAGGGGGAAATCGCCGAATTACCCTTTGGCCGAATCCCTTGACTCGACCAAAGCCTCGGGGCTACTGTCGGGTACCACTATTAGAGACACCCTAATCGGGGTACTAAGATCACTCTAAAACGCAAACACGTGTTATGGCAATTGGGCCCACGAAGGCCCACGGCCTCCTTCCAATCTGGAAGAAAGGAAAGGACTCAAAGAAGCCCAGCATACGGCTCATTCGCACCCCTCTCGGGCCCGCTGGACGATCTCCGCCTCTCTCGAGGGCTCCGATCGGGACCCTCGACTGCGCCCCGTATCTCCGCCTCGCTCGAGGGTAGCGAATCTACCCTCGAGCGGGCAAACCATCTCCGCCTCACTCGAGGGCAGCGAACCCCCTCGAGCGGGTAATGCATCTCCGCCTCGCTCGAGGGCAGCGAACTTCCCTCGAGCAGGTAACTCGTCTCCGCCTCTCTCGAGGCCACCCCTCGGCGTAAGGGACAAACGGCTCTGCCGCTCAACCGCCCGTCATACGGAGGTATTGAGTGCCAACCACTCCTCCACAGTGCTCAGGACAGACGGCGTCAGGCCGCCATTCCCCACAGTGGCAGTGATCGGGGTCCCATCCGCCAACTCCGGTCACTGCTCCGCCATCCCAGACGCTGTGGCAGCACTGTGACACCTGCAACGTGGGACGCAGCGTGCTCGGCACTGCTCCCCGAACTATTCTGCCAACTCCGGCCGTCCGGACTACACCTCATCATGTGTATGGCCCCGGACCCGCTTCCTGCTTAGGAAAGGGTCTGACAACGCCACATGCCCCTCAAGGGGGGACGCTCTGAATGCGCAGCCGAAGTCCCGGACCTCGCCCGTCGAAGGGAAAGGGACCTCCATGTGTCCCCCGGACCTCCTAGTGTGCACCCCAGAACTCCGTCCAGGGGGGTCCGGGACCGCCGCGTGCCCCGCCACCGCTGGAGCACGCAGGACCCTGACCCGCAGGGCCCGTGGAATGCCACATCGGGAGGATTGAACATCCTACAGTGACAACCACGCCGCCTGCTGGGGTTGGCAGGATGACCGGCGCGATCTCCGCAAGACCACGGACGGCATCCAGGACGACTGCCACGCCCGACGCCATGCCCCACAGTGTACTTTCTACAGTGTTCGACCACTGCACCCCCGCGATTCGGGGGAAGACGACGACTTCCACATCCCCCTACTCATGTACATCGTCCCTCCTTGTGACTATAAAAGGAGGAGGCGGGCTTCCTTTAAGGGGGGACGTTCTGGACATCAGCTACCATGGTCACCCACACTCGCGATCATCACACTCTCAGCACCACTGAGCACTCACCTCAACCGACTCCTCTTCTAGCAGAGACTTGGGAGCCTCCCTCCCTCTCTCGCCTCGCTTGTACCCCCTACTACAAGCACTCCGGGTGCAAGATAATACAGTGCCCGAGCACACCCCTTTGCTGGACGTACGGCCCCGTGGACGGAACCAGGATAAACCCGTGCGTTACTGTGTTGCCTCTTGCATCAACATTTGGGACGAGGAAACACGCAGCATTTACTAGTTGGGATCCGGACCCCCGGGTCAGGACACCGACACGCCTATAATACCACGTTTGAAGCGTCTGTTTAGAAATAAAGATAATGCTAAGTTGATGCGATGGCGCAAAGAGGAACGCAAGCAAGACTCGATGTTGAGACACCCCGCTGATGGAATGCAGTGGAGAAAAATAGATAGAACCTACCCTGAATTTGAATTGGATGCGAGAAATATAAGGTTCGTTTTGAGTACGGATGGCATGAATCCTTTTGGTGAGATGAGCAGTGGTTATAGCACTTGACCTGTGACTCTTTGTATGTACAATCTTCCACCATGGCTCTGCATGAAATGAAAGTTCATCATGATACCAGTGCTTATCCCGGGCCCAAAGCAGCCCAGAAATGACATTGATGTGTACCTAAGACCATTGGTCGAAGAACTCTTATTGCTCTGGGGTGATGAAGGTGTACGTATGTGGAATGAATACAAATAGGAAAACTTCAACCTACGAGCATTGCTGTTCGTAACGATCAATGACTGGCCTGCTCTTAGTAACTTGTCAGGACATTCGAACTAGGGATATAAAGCATGCACACACTGTTTAGATGATATTGATAATATATGGTTGACTCACTGTAAGAAGGTTGTATACATGGGTCATCGTCAGTTTCTTCCCATCAGGCATCCGGTACGAAAAGTAGGGCAAGCATTTCAAAGGGCAAGCGGACCACCGAACAAAGCCGATGCACCGTAGTGGTAAAGACGTCTTCGACATGGTAAAAGATCTAGAAGTTGTTTTTGGAAAGGGACATGCCCATGTGGAAAGGGACATGACCACCGAACAAAGCCGATGCACCGTAGAGGTAAAGACGTCTTCGACATGCCGATGTGCAAGAAGAAGTCTATATTTTGGGAGCTACCATATTGGGAAGTCTTAGATATTCGTCATGCAATTGATGTGATGCACCTCACGAAGAATCTTTGCGTCAACCTGATAGCATTCTTGGGAGTTTACGGAAAGCCAAAAGATACACTAGAAGTATGTCAAGAATTGCAACGTATGGAAGAACGGGATGCCTTACATCCACAACAGCGAGATAATGGACGAGAATACTTAAGTCCTGCCAGCTATACTCTTAGCAAGGAAGAGAAGGAAAGCATGTTTGACTGCTTGAGCAGTATAAAGGTTCCATCTGGATACTCCTCCAATATAAAAGGAATCCTAAATTTGGCAGAGAAGAAATTAACAAATCTAAAATCCCATGACCGCCACGTGCTTATGACTGAACTTCTTCCGGTTGTGATGTGGGGGATTCTGCCTGACAACGTCCGGTTAACCATAGTGAAGCTATGTGCCTTCCTCAATGCAGTTTCTCAGAAGGTAATTGACCCGGACAAACTGATAAAGCTACAAAAAGATGTGGTGCAATGCCTTTTTGGGTTTGAGCTGATATTTCCACCATCTTTCTTTAACATCATGACACATCTTCTAGTGCACCTTGTGAAAGAGATTGATATCCTCGGACCAGTATTTCTATACGACATGTTCCCCTTCGAAAGGTTCATGGGAGTACTAAAGAAATGTGTTCGTAGTCGAGCTCGTCCAGAAGGAAGCATCGCCAATGCCTACGGAACTGAGGAGGTCATTGAATTTTGTGTTGACTTTATTGACGACCTTAAACCGATTGGGGTCCCTGAATCGCGATATGAGGGGAGACTAAATGGAAAGGGTACATTAGGCAAGAAATCGTATGTCTGCACAGATGATTTCTCATTCAAGAAAGCACATTATGCGGTTCTTCAACAATCATCCTTGGTGGACCCGTATATCGAGGAACATAAGAAGATTCATCTCTCTGAATTCCCGGAACAGTCTGAGGCATGGATTACACGTGAGCACATGAATACTTTCGGCAGCTGGTTGTGGAAGCATCTAATGCATAACTTGGATATAAGTGAACAACTGTTCTTATTGGTAAGGGGACCATCTTGGAATATCTTGACATACCAAGGGTACGAGATAAATGGAAACACATTTTATACGATAGCCCAAGATAAAAAGAGTACCAACCAAAGCAACAGTGTGCGTATGGATGCCACGGACATTAATGGAAAAAAGGAGACATATTACGGCTATATTGAAGAGATATGGGAGCTGGATTACGGTCCCAATTTCAAGGTGCCTCTATTTTGTTGCAATTGGGTGAAGCTATCTGGAGGAGGGGTAACAAAAGATCAGTATGGGATGACAATAGTTGATCTCAACAATCTTGGGTATAGAGACGAGTCATTTGTCCTAGCTCAGGATGTTGCTCTGGTTTTCTACGTTAAGGACATGTGCAGCAAGCCAAAGAAGGGGATAAACAAGCAAAAAGAAGAGCCTAAGCGACACATAGTTCTATCAGAGAAGAGAAACATCATTGGAGTGGAGGACAAGACAGACTTGTCAGAAGAATATAATAATTTTATTGTCATTCCACCTTTCGAAGTCAATGCTGATCCATGCATCCTACTGACCAATGAGGATGCTCCATACTTGCGCCGTGATCATAATCAAGGGACATTTGTGAAGAGAAAGTCTACTACCGTACAGTAGCTGCTGATCCTTGATGTACTTGAATCATTTTATAAATATATATGTAATTTTTATATTTTCACATAATTATCAGACTCAAGGATTATTCTCATGCAATTAGTTCAATTACCCAACTAATTATATTTATTTCAAGAAATTACACACACTATACTTATTTATTCCATTAAATGACCTAATTTTATGTAAAACCCACTTTTCAAATGTTAATGCCGTGGTAGAATCCATTTTCTATCGAAAAAATTATTAACCTAATACATTTTTGCATGGTCAAAATAAATAATATAATATGTACAAAGTTATATATTTCGTGGACCCAATCAGTTGAATGAAAATGAAACATTTTTTCTGTGTATAGCAAGTCTAAATAAAATCAGAAATATTGTTTGATAATTTTTGGAACCATAATTTTTTTAACTCAATTAACAAACGATAGCCTATTTTAAAAGAGAAATAAAAAGAAGCAAATGAAAGTGAGGATGGTTTGGCAGGAACGATAAAAACTGGGCCTCTTTTGTCTCGGGTGATGGATCCACCCGAAATTAAAAGTGGGCCGCAGGCTGGGGGAATTCGCGGCCTGCCAAAAATTACCTTTTGTCCCGGGTCAAGCCACGACCCGGGACCAAAGGCCCTTTTGTCCTGGGTGGTGGCTTGACCCGGGAAAAAAGACACCCCCTTTTGTCCCGGGTCAAGCCACCACCCGGGACAAAATGGCCCTTGGTCCCGGGTCGTGGCTTGACCCAGGACAAAAGCCCCCCCCCCCCATATATATAGATCCCCTTCTCCCTCTCGCCCCCCTGTTCCAACACTTAGCCACTTCTTGATCTGCGCCGTCTCCTCCTCGCCGCCGTCGTCCCGAGAGCTCCACGCCGCCCCGTCCGAGAGCTCCGCGCCGCCGCCCCGCCCCGAGAGCTCCCCGCGGGGTCCTGACCGCCAAGACCCCGACCGCCGCCGCGTCGTCCCCGACCGCCGTCCGGAGGACGTCCCTGCCCAGTGCGCCGCCATCGTCCTCCCCGAGCGCCGCCCGGAGGACTTCCCCGCCCAAAGGACCGCCTCCCCGAGCGCCGCGCCCAGAGGATCGACGCCCGCGGCCTCCTCCCCGGCCACTAACTGCTTCCGTGCGCCGCCGTCGTCGCAGCGTCCTCGTCGTCCCCGACCTCCGCCTCGCCCGTGCGCCGCCGCGGAGCCCAGCCGTCGTCGCACCTGTGCGCCGCCGCGACCTCGCCGCCGTACATGAGCACGCCGGTCGTGGGCCGCCGCTGCCCCGGCCCCCAAACCCTAAATTTTTTAGTGATTTATGACCAAATTTTAATGAATTTTGTGCAAATTAAAACCATAATTTGATGTAAATTAGGTGTTAATTTGTTTAATGTGTTAATTTACAAATTTGAGTATATTTAATTTGTTTAATGTGTTAATTTGTAAAAAGTAAATTAGGGTATTTAATTTGATGTAGTATGAAATTAGTTGAAAATGAATTTTAGAAAATTTAATTTGTTTAATGTGTTAATTTTTTGTGTGAATTTTATAAATTGTAAATTATGGTATTTAAGTTGATGTAAATTAGGTGTTAATTTGTTTAATGAGTTAATTTATAGTGACATTATAGTTAATTTGTAAATATATTAATGTGTATGTATATGTGTGTATATATATATGTGTATGTATATGTGTACGTACGCCGATCCAATCCTCGTCCAGCTAAACGTACGCTGATTCGATCCTCGTCCATCTACTTGTACGCCGATCCAATCCTCTTCCATGTAAACGTAGTCGTCCGATCCAATCCTCGTTCATGTAAACGTTGTCGTCCGATCCAATCCTCGTCCATCTAAAGGTACGACGATCCAAAGAAATGTCCAGCTAAACGAAGTCCGATCCAAACATAGTCTCCTTCTCGACAGGGGCAAATAAGGACTTTTTGGATCCTTGTGACTAGATCTATTCTGTAAAGTCATAATATGGGAATTACTTAGTGAATATTTCATTGAATTACTTAGTGACATACTTGGAATTACTTAGTCAATATTGATGTAAATTATTTTCTTAAGGTTTTATTTGTGTTCATTTTTTTAGTTACGAGTTGATGATGGCAGCAATACCGACATATATTTGAATATGTCCGGTGACGGATTTGAGGCACCATCCATTCGGGATGACGCTGCTGCAGAGCAAGATGACGCTGCTGGTGAACAAAGTGCTAATGTACATATCGCAACTATACTTGTATTGAAAATCATATTTTCATTTGAATCTATATGAATTCTATATAAATATATGAATATTTTTTATAGCCGTCTGGATCATCGTCGCAGCAGAAAAAGACGAAGCGAGGACTGACAAAGAAACTGGAAGGGCGGTACATTATAACATAAGTTGGTCCCAGATGGTGAACCGATTGCTCCAGAAGTTGCCGCTAAAAAATTCATAAGACAATCCGGATGTATTGTCAAGGACCACATCCTGATCAGCTTCAGGCTATGGAAAGCTTACAATCCAAGCGAGCAAAGGGATGCGGTACCCGAAAGAGAAAAAGAATAGTGCTAGCGGGAGCTTAAGAAGAACTTCACGGTTCCAGCTGAATCAGAAGAGATATGCAAGCGCTGGACCCTGAGCAAGAAAACTTTGACGAAGAAATATATCAAGACTGGGACCACGCCTGTGTTTACCGGCGAGCTCGCAAAGCTAAGGGGTCACTGGGATGCATTTGTGCAATACAAGTCTTCAGAGCTTGGGCTTCAGAAGGTGCAGAAGGCCAAAGATAATGCCTCAAAGAAAGTGTACCATCACACTCTAGGGTAAGGAGGCTACAAGCTTGCAATACCCAAATGGGAGAAGATGGAGCAGGATCTGCTTAACAGAGGTATCCAACCTGCGACCATGAACCTGCCTGAAAGGTCAAGGACCAGGTTTTAAGGTCACGGGGGAAGCTTGGACCCAGTGACTGGGGCCTGCATCTATGGGCCAAAAATCTAGCTAGCAGCCCAGAGATTACAGGAGGCCATACAAAGCAGTGGCCGAGGGAACATTCCTGCAACGCCCAAAATATCGACCTATCTGGACTTCTGGAGGATACTACTAAAGACATTAAATTACACTAAGTACAAAAATTCTTGTAAATTTGGCAGTCTCTCCTGCAAATCCTAACATCTGCGGGCACATAGGTTATATAATAGCATGATGGTATAAATAAACAGTTTAAGAATTTCACATCGACCAACATGACCAAATGAAATTAAGTGGCATCCAAACGACCACACTACAGTCCTCAAAGTCGAAACAATTATCGAGTCTAGGGATTTATTTTAATGAGTGGCAAGGTGTGTGCATGGTCATAATGAAGTGGCTACTCCCATCCCATGCATACTTGATCATCGGGTACCTAAAAACCAAATAAACACAAGAGTAAGTAAAAATACTCAGCAAGCACAACTCAGAACCAAAAGAACGACTGCAAGTATAAGAACAGAAAACCCATAACCAATGAAACAGAAGTTTACGTCTGAAACGGACGTCACCTGAAACTTCCTTTGCATTTACCGGTAAAGTCGAATAAGTGGGGCCATCACTTATTCATAGGAACCTGAACATAAGAAACAAATTACACAATCGGTGTTTATACAAACCTCCGGCACTTGAATGATATGAAAGACAACACACAAATCTTGAACATTCGACAGAACTAGAAAATTATGACATGATTCTTAAAATAATTGACTTATAAAATAAAGACATTGAATCAACGTCGCCCAAGGCAGCAAGAAAGTCACAAACATAATCACACATCAAGAGGTTCGCCATTGCACTTGCCTTAACTTTGTCGGGAATCCGGCGCCACGCTCGCCACTAGAATTTATCAAACCTGTGGAATAAACCACCCTTAAGAACTAGTTCACATCGACCAAAAGCTTATATACTCGAAGAAATCCCAAACTAAAAGCCTAAACCATTAACTCTCGCAATTTCTGAAAATTCGACTAATTCTCTAAGTTACTCGCTGTTTGGACCATAACTTTTGATTATTTTAATTAAATGCAGTAAATAAATATATCTCAAACATCTACAAAAAATTTCCTACAACTTTCGTTACAGTGCCCAGGGGAAATTCGGCCTCTAAATAAGTCGAAACTATAAAAACAGTTTCTGTGCACAGATTTCCTAAATGGAACAGCAGCACAGCTTCATTGATATCTCCTAAACCACTAATCCAAATTGAACAAAACTAGTGCCATTGGAAAGATATCGATTAAACCTACAACTTTCGTTATTGGGCCGACTTGAGATTCCTTGCCAATTAATTCCAGAAATTCATCGAAGAAATCAGCCTAATTCATTTGACATAACTACAATCGATCTGATAGTTAACTAAATCTCCCCCAAAAACCCTCGCATCCACATTGTGACCAGAGGTCAGCTTCTCCCTTTAATCTCACAAATTTCCAAGGGCTTTAGGAAAAAGTCTAACCTTATTTTTTTCACTTTCTTCTCCTGCCGTGATTGGTTGCCTGCTCCCCTCTTGCCAGGTGTAGGCAGCAACAAGAGCCACACGAGCTACAAGGGCAGTTGGCAGCAGCACGTCTCCTCTGTGCTTTCTGCCCAACAGCCACGCACCATCACTCAGAATCAAGCATGAAGGCTATCCCCCCTGGAAGAACATGAGAAGGCGCAGTGGAGGATACCTGGGAGGAGCAGCGTGTTGCCTAGATGCGGCAGGAGAGGCAGCTGGCGGCTGGATCCAATCGATGGATGGAACAGGAAGTGAAAAGAAAATAGGGAAGGGGCGGCACAGAATAGGACTCGGGAGGAGGAGCGGCACGGAATAGGAATCGACAAAAGTGCTCACGGATGTAGATAGAAACAGAAAACCTAAGCCACATCCAACGGTCTAGATTGATCGACTCGCCATTAAATCACCCGTTATCCAAATTTGGCCTGTGTATAATCAAATGGATTCGTTTTGACAAGATCTACGTAACCGCGGTGCCCAATCGTCCATTGACCAACGATTAAGAAAGTCAAATTTTGGTAAAATTTCTAATCTCTCTTGGCTTGAAATTAAAAAATTATCTAAATAACTGGGATATTACATCCCCCCTTAACAGAATTCGCCCTCGAATTCTTTATGGCTAATGTGTAGAAAAAGAATGTTGGAAATAATAGTATAAACAAGAGCATGGATGCTCACCAGATGGAAACAACTCAGGGTAATTCTCACGCATCTGTAACTCAAGCTCCCATGTTGCCTCGCGCTCAGTTTGATTAGTCCATAGTACCTTCACATACTTGAATGTCTTCCATCTAAGGACTCTCTGATGTTTCCAGAATTCTGACCGGATGGGACTCCAATGGCAAATCTTACTCAATGGTAACTGGCTCCACAGTAATATGGTGTTCTGGGTCCCTTAGATATTTTCTCAACATCGAGACATGGAATACATCGTGAACCCCTCTCATCGACACAAGCAACTCCAATTGATAAGCCAATTTGCCCATACGCTCTTTGATCTTGAATGGGCCAATAAATCTTGGACTAAGCTTTCCCTTAGTACCAAATCTCACAATACCCTTGGTAGGAGACACCCTAAGAAGTACCTCATCGCCTTCTCCAAATTCCAGGTCTCGTCTTCTCACATCAGCATAACTTTTTTGTCTACTTTGAGCTGCTAACATGTGTTCTCGAATTTCAGCAACCCGCTCAGTGGTCTGCTGAACCCAATCCGGCCCCAAAACAGCCTTCTCACCCACTGCATCCCAGCAAAGTGGTGATCTGCACTTTCTCCCATAGAGAGCCTCATATGGAGCACAACGAATACTAGAATGATGGTTGTTATTATAGGAAAACTCCACGAGTGGTAAATGATCCTCCCAACTTCCTTTCCAAGATAGTACACATGATCTAAGTATATCCTCCAAGGTCTGAATCGTCCGCTCAGACTGTCCATCGGTTTGAGGGTGAAAAGCAGTGCTCATCCTCAAAGTAGTACCCAATGCCTTTTACAAGCTATCCCACAACTTAGAAACAAATTTGGCATCCCTGTCTGAAACAATGGTGCGAAGTACACCATGCAATCGCACTATCTCTCGTATGTAGATAGGTGCCAAATCACCAGCTGTACTTGTGGACCTAATCGGAATAAAATAAGCCACCTTACTAAGTCGATCAACTACAACCCATATAGTGTCTCGTCCCCTCGGAGAGCGTGGCAGACCAACCACAAAATTCATAGCAATATCATCCCAAGGCCACATAGGAACCTCTAAGGACTGCAACTTTCCCGCGGGACTCTTATGCTCAGCCTTCACCCGCCGACAAATACCACATGAAGCCACATACTTGGCCACATCAATCTTCATCCTCTTCCACCAATAAGTTTTCTTCAAATCCTGATACATTTTATTCTCACCAGGATGGACGGTGTATCGAGTACGATGTGCCTCTTTGAGTATATCCTCTTTGACTTGAGACTTTTGTGGCACACATAGGTGACCACGAAATCGAACGGCCCCAGAAGCATCCAAGGTGAAATCCCCAACCTTCCCTTCATGAATACGCTTCCTAACATCTAGCAATAATCGGACTTGTTGTTGCGCCTCCAACACACGCTCTGGTATAGCTAACATTAGAATCAACTGCGTCTCTGCTTCGGTCACTCTAGCATAGCAGTACGAGATATCCATCCGCTCAAAATCAGCTATTAAAGCATTCAAGGAAGGAGGAGAAGCCTTACGACTCAGGGCATCAGCCACCACATTTGCTTTGCCTGGCATGTACTGAATATTCAGATCATAATCTTTGATCAACTACAACTTCCTTCTTTGCCTCAAATTCAGATCCTTCTGAGCGAAAATGTACTTTAAACTCTTATGATCGGTGAAAATGTCACATGACTCCCCATATAAATAGTGCCTCCAAATCTTAAGTGCAAAAATAACCGCAGCAAGCTCTAAATCATGAGTGAGGTAATTCTGCTCGTGCCGCTTCAATTGCCTTTATGCATAGGCAATTACCTTTCCATCTTGCATAAGGACACAACCAAGTCCTATGCGAGAAGCATCTGAATAAATAGTGAAATGTTTACTGGGCACAGGGAGGGTAAGAATAGGAGTAGTCACCAATTTCTCTTTCAACATTTGAAAGCAATGCTCACACTCTTGAGTCCATACGAACTTGACGTTCTTCTGAGTAAGCTTTGTCATAGGATTAGCAATGATAGAGAAATCCTTTACAAAGCGCCAGTAATAACCTGTCATGCCCAAGAAACTCCTGACTTCCTTTGCATTCGTTGGCCTTTCCCATTCCACTATAATAGAAACCTTGCCTGGGTCAAAAGAGATGCCATGTTTATTAATCACATGTCCTAGAAAACCAACATCTGAAAGCCAGAACTCACACTTCTTGAACTTAGCATAGAATTTATGACTCCTTAGAGTCTCAAGAACTCTCCTCAAATGGTTCTCATGCTCTGCTTCAGTTTTGGAGAAGATAAGTATATCATCAATGAACACCACAACAAACTCCTCCAATCCCTGAAGCATATTATTCATCGTCTCCATGAAGTATGGAGGCGCATTAGTGAGTCCAAAAGACATAACTCTGAACTCATAATGGCCATACATGGTGGAAAAGGTTGTCTTCTCAATGTCCTCCTCTCGAACTGGAATTTGATTATACCCAGACTGAAGATCAATCTTGGAAAATACTCTAGCCCCTTTCAATCGCTCAAATAACACCTCAATATGAGGCAATGGGTATTTGTTCTTGACTGTCACAGCATTCAAGCCACGATAGTCGATACACATACGCCAACTACCATCCTTCTTCTTAGTAAATAGCATAGGGGCCCTCCACGGTGACACACTCCGCCGAATTAATTTCTTCGACAACAAATCATTCAACTGCTTCCTCAACTCCTCTTGGAAAGGGCGGGACAAATGGTATGGGACAATAGATACAGGATGAGTGCCAGGTATAAGGTCAATACGAAACTCCACTTCACGCTTGGGCGGCATTCCTGGTAGCTCATCAGGGAAGACATCAGGATAGTCTCGCACTACCGGAATTTTCTCAATAATCAATGGCTTGATAGGCATTTCAACTAGGCTCCAAAGAAAGCCTGTATTTACAAGGCGACGGCCAGGAAAGAGACATGCCATCACTAGTACAGAAAGACAAGGTGGATTAGCTTGGAAAGTTATGGTCTGTCCTGATGGCGCCTCCAGTGTAACAGTTTTCCAAAAACAAGAGATAACAGCTCGATAGCGTTGTAGCCAATCCATGCCAAGAATAACATCAAAAAATGGTAAGGGGGTCACCATTAAGCTAGCCACAAAGTCATCTCCTCCTATAGAGACAGTGCACCCGGGCAAACAACTGAACTAGATATCAAGCCCCAAGGAGAACTAACATGGATTGACTCAGAAATCTGTTGGCTAGCAATATTGGCCCTTCTTGCAAAATCAAGTGAAATGAACGAAAAGGTAGCACCCGAATCAAATAAGACATGAGCATCATGTGAATCAACATTAAGAGTACCTGAAACCACATCTGGGCGTCCAAGAGTAGAGACTGTAGGCATAGTGTAAACTCCAGTAGGTGCAGTTGAACTAGAACCTCCCGCCGCATACTAAGGAAGCTGAGCTGTAGGAGCAGGCGGAGCGAGTAACTATAAAGGAGCACTTGGTGTAGGAAGCTGAGGTGGAGGCCAATAGTAACTCGATGGAGGATAGTAGTAATGAGGACATGAAGAGTATGGAGCCGGTGGGGGACCGTCCATCATCTGAACTGTGCCACGAGGAGCAGCAACTGTAGGAGCCGAACCCCTAGAACTAGCAACTGAGGTGGATCCAGCAGAAGAAGAACCTGAATGCTGCCACTTGATGATGCAATTTGGGTTTCTCTTGCAAACCATGTTAATGTGCCCCTCCTTGCCACAAGTGTTGCATGTACCCGAAAAACCACAATCTGAAGCACGATGCGACTTCCCACACTTGAAACAAATTAAACCTTGTCCTGGAACAGGACGCATGAATGAGGAGTTCCCACCGTGCTGCCCTGAAAAAGATTGAGCCCCTGATTGCTTGGATTTGGAAGGCTGCCGAGACGGTTGGTTTCCCTTAGACTTCTTGAAAGAGGGTTGCTGCGAAGGCTCTCCTCCCTCCTGGTGAACCCTCTTATGTTCACCCCCCGTGTTACTCGAATTTCCATTATGCCTCTGCTGGAGCACTGTAAGCTGAAACTGAGTCTCTATACCCATAGCCTCCTCAACTTCTGTGATATAAGTGGTAGGAGGATTTCTTCCCATCACCTCCCTATACCGAGCATTAAGTCCTGTGAAGAACTTCCGAGCCTTCTCACGCTCATCACTTGCAACACTAGGGACAAAGCGAACAATGTTGCTGAAATCCCTCTCATACTCATCCACTGTCTTCTCCCCCTGCTGAATGTGGTTCAATACATCATTCATCTTGTCCCTGAAGGAGTCTGGATAATACTTAGCCCTGAACTGCGCCAAGAAAACCTCCCAAGTGATAGCACCTCGAGTAGGAGTCCATGCATCACATACTCCTACCCACCAAATATCAGGCTGGCTCGTCAACTGGTGAGGAACAAACAGGACCATCCCCTCAGCAGTCATCCTACATGCAGCCATGACCTTCTCCATCTTGCACAGCCAATCAGCAGCATCAGTAGGCGTTCCTGAGCCATCAAAGGTATCCAAGCACATAGACATCCACCTAGTAAACGTCATTGCCTGAACCGGGGCATTTGCACCACCACCGACGGGAGCTCCAGCAGCAACTGAGTGTTCCTCCCCCTTCAACCTCTTCATTGCCCTGGTTCACTTGTTCATTGTTAACCTGCTGGTTAACATCACCTCTATCATGACCACGGCCTCTACCGCGACCTCTCCCACACGCAGCATTGCGTGCACTCCTTCGCGGCGGCATAGTTCTAATAATTTGAAAAGACAATAAGGTACGATTAACAATACGTTAACATAGCTGGAATAAGCACATAAAGGAAAATAGACAGCGGAAGACAAAATGCAGAAAATACCCATGCAACCCATCCTATTGTGCATAAGTGTGTCAAATTTTAATTGCAGGCCTAAATCAAGTTTCAAATGATAGCCTTAAACAATCTAACAAGGAAATAAACCTGACTCTGATACCAACTATAATGCCCCAAATATCGACGTACCTGGAGGTTACTACTAAAGACATTAAATTACACTAAGTACAAAATTCTAGTAAATTTTGCAGAGTCTCGCCTGCAAATCCTAACATCCGCGGGCACATAGGTCATATAATAGCATGATGGTATAAATAAATAGTTTAAAAACTCCACATCGACCAACATGACCAAACGAAATTAAGCAGCATCCAAACGACCACACGACAGTCCTCAAAGTTGAAAGAATTATCGAGTCTAGGGATTTATTTTAATGAGTGGCAAAGGTGTGTGCATGCTCATAATGAAGTGGCTACTCCCATCCCATGCATACTTGATCATCGGGTACCTAAAAACCAAATAAACACAAGAGTGAGTAAAAATACCCAGCAAGCACAACTCAGAACCAAAAGAACGACTGCAAGTATAAGAATAGAAAACCCATAACCAATGAAACAGTAGTTTCCATTTGAAACGGACGTCACCTGAAACTTCCTTTGCATTTACCAGTAAAGCCGAATAAGTGGGGCCAGCACTTATTCACAGGAATCTGAACATAAAAACCAAATTGCACAACCGTTGTTTATACAAAACCTCCGGCACTTGAATGATATGAAAGACAAAACACGAATCTTGAACATTTGATAGAACTAGAAAATTATGACATGATTCTTAAAATAATTGACTTATAAAATAAAGACATTGAATCAACGCCGCCCAAGGCAGCAAGAAAGTCACAAACATAATCACACATCAAGAGGTTCGTCATTGCACTTGTCTTAACCTTGTCCAGAATCCGGCGCCACACGCTCGCCACTAGAATTTATCAAACCTATGGAATAAACCACCCTTAAGAACTAGTTCACATCGACCAAAAGCCTATATACTCGCAGAAATCTCAAACTAAAAGCCTAAACCATTAACTCTCGCAATTTCTGAAAATTCGACTAATTCTCTGAGTTACTCGCTGTTTGGACCATAACTTTTAATTCTATTAACCAAATGCAGTAAATAAATACATCTCGAACATCTACAGAAAATTTCCTACAACTTTCGTTACAGCGCCCAGGGGAAATTCGGCCTCTAAATAAGTCGAAACTATAAAAACAGTTTCTGCGCACAGATTTCCAAAATGGAATAGCAGCACAGTTTCATTGATATCTCCTAAACCGCTAATCCAAATTGAACGAAACTAGCGCCATTGGAAAGATATCGACGAAACCTACAACTTTCATTATTAGGCCGACTTGAGATTCCTTGCCAATTAATTCCAGAAATTTGTCGAAGAAATCAGCCTAATTCATTTGACATAACTACAATCGATCTGATAGTTAACTAAATCTCTCCCAAAAACCCTCGCATCCACGTTGGGACCAGAGGTCAGCTTCTCCTTTTAATCTCACAAATTTCCAAGGGCTTTAGGAAAAAGTCTAACCTTGTTTTTTTTTTCTCTTTCTTCTCCTGCCGTGATTGGTTTCCTGCTCCCCTCTTGCCAGGCGTAGGAAGCAACAAGAGCCACACGAGCTACAAGGGCAGTTGGCAGCAGCACGTCTCCTCTGTGTTTTCTGCCCAACAGCCACGCACCATCACTCAGAATCTTTCTTTACTGAAACCTGGTCGCGCTCGCGGCCAGGGAAAGGGGCCACGTGGGCTCCGAAAACATCGGCCGTCGGATCGCGATCCGATGGTCAGGAATAGATAGGGATGTAAATTTTGCAAAAAAAAACTCGAGCTTTGTTAAAATGAACATGGAGTCCATCAAATTAACGGAAAATCCCTCGGACTTCGTGGAGCCTTACTTTACAAAAAAAAACCCTGAACTTTTAGTAATCGTGCCATACTCCGTGAATTTTGTAAAAAAAACTCTAGACTTTGTTAAAATGATTCTGAAGTCCATCAATTTTATGAAAACCCCCTTGAACTTTTCAGTAATCGACCGGTACTCCGTCGACACCAAATATACCAAATAACCCCCGCAGTCTACCAATTTTACGAAAATCCCCCCGGACTTTTTGCAGTTCAATTTTTTAAAATAAACCTGAACTGGAGGGCATATTTCTGCGCGGCAACGCCGCGCAATGTTCTAGTCAAGCATGAAGGCGGTCCCCCCTGGAAGAACATGAGAAGGCGTAGTGGAGGATACCTGGGAGGAGCAGCGTGTTGCTTAGATGCGGCAGGAGAGGCAGCTGGCGGCTGGATCCAATCGATGGAAGGAACAGGAAGTGAAAAGAAAATAGGGAAGGGGCGGCACAGAATAGGACTCGGGAGGAGGAGCGGCACGGAATAGGAATCGGCAAAAGTGCTCACGGAGGTAGATAGAAACAGAAAACCTAAGCCACATCCAATGGTCTAGATTGATGGACTCGCCATTAAATCACCCGTTATCCAAACTTAGCATGTGTATAGTCAAACGGATTCGTTTCGACAAAATCTACGTAACCGCGGTGCCCGATCGTCCATCTAACCAATGATTAAGAAAGTCAAATTTTGGTCAAATTTCTAATCTCTCTTAGCTTGAAATTAAAAAATTATCTAAATAACTGGGATATTACAATTCCAACCGGATAGAGAGAGTGACGAGTTGACTTACGTCATTGGGAATCCAGAACATTCGGGCCGCACACGAGGCAAAGGCGTGGTTCCGTGGAAGTATGGGTTCAGGGATTACATTGAATCATATAGAAGTCGGCAAAGAAGAAAGAATGATGAGCGGGAGCACTTGCGAAGGCTAGAGGAACAGCTCCTCTCACACGATCAAAGACTGGCGGAAGAGGTTCAACGCCAAGTGGTCATAGCAATGAGCCAGCAACAGCAAGCGCAACCGGTGCCTCCAGAACCTAATGTCGCAGCCGATCATCTGTCTCAGCGGAAAAGCAGTTGAGCTTCCATAGACGTCCCTTCGAGACAACGGGAATCCAGGCCGCAGTTGAAGCGACGGCCCCGTAGCGGTTTCCAGTGGATGAGATCACCCAGCGGACCCCTTGTGACCTGCAGACTGCCATCAAGAACTTAATGTTCACTGTTGCGTACGGTACCGCCATGCCAACCCAGCCAGGCGACGTGTACCACGGATAGAAAATTCTGGCAGGATACACAAGAGTTGGCGTGGAGCAGGTGTGCCAGGGTTGGGAGACGCTCGAGCTTGATATTCCTGGAGGCGACGGGGAGAGTACACTAGCAAAAGCCATTCAAGGCTACATCCTATGGTATAAGCACTATATCGTCCTAAAGTTGGATGATCGAACACCAAGACTGGCATCTCAGCATACCTCTCCAAGGCCGGCATCTCAGCAAAACTCCCCAAGGGCAGCACTGTCTCGGGAAGGTTCACCGGCACATTCTCCATCACCATCATCTCATGCGCCGATGAACATTCAAGCGTCGCCATCACCTCCATGGTCACCCCCTCCGCCACCGGCAAAGAAACAGAAATAGCTCCCAGCAAAGAAGGTAGCTGCACCGGCTAAGGAGCCTCCAAAGAAGGAACAGAGGAAAAAAAAACCAAGGAGGCTTCTATTAAACCCTGGGACATGAGTCTTGAAGAATGCGAGTGGATAACTCAAGAAAGAGTTAAAGAGCACTTCAAGCCAAAGCCGAAAAAGGAGCCGGAGAAAGTAATAAATTCGGGACAATTGAAATTTTTTATTGGAATATGCGAAGCAAATGAGAGAAAATTTATTCCGAAAGAACCGCCTTCTGACTACGACCACCAAATCATGAAGAGTTACATGAAGAAGCAGAAACAATCCAGGTTGTCGTCATCTGATGTTCCACAGCTCAGAGCCCAAAAGAACCAAACAGTAGAGCCTCTCATTGTGGAACAGACGACGAAACAAATAGACTTGCTTCCATTTTTTAAAAAAGCAAACCTCACGGCGGCTCAAGTTGCAGGGGGCAGGATATTCCAAAGGCTCAAGTGATCGCCAGATGGCAGTTTCAGTTGGGCATATCTCTTGTCCCCCTCCCCCCCCCCCCCCCCGAAGTCGTGTCTTTGATGCCAACGAAAATGCGAAGGCTACATGACCGATACATGATCATGATGTCCCAGTGTGTCTTCATGAGTGCGCGCGAAAATTAAAGATGATGACTTCTTTCGGGGCGAGGCCATCTTATGGATTAATTGGGAAGAAGTTTACCAACTATACCATCAGGATGCCCTCGACATCTCTATGGTCGGCTTGTGGGTTCTATAAGTGGTGTTCGATATATTTTAATCATTACGTATTGTACTGCATAACCTCAAGCAGCTGATCCCTTATTTTGTTTTATACAATGTAGAATGGAGATTCAAATTTGCAGGAGGAAAGGGTACTCCTACCTCGGCTTCGTGGACCCAATTACTTGTAATTGTAAGATTCTACGAGACAACCCCGACGATACATTCCAAAACTTGTACAAGTACTTAGCCGTCCAGCACGACAAGTTCAAGATATTGTTTCCTTATAACTTTGCGTGAGTGTTTCCTACCAACTAACTCTTTCTAATTTTGTATAATTCAATTCTTTAAACCCTACCATGCACTTCCTCCGTATAATCTTGTAGTGATCACTGGATACTACTAGTCATAATTCCCAGAGTACATCGTAGTTATTGTTATGGACTCATTGAGGCGAGATCCACAACAATACAAAGACCTTACGGACATGTTGAAAAGATAATTCTAGCACTACTCACTTTCAAATAATTTTTTACTTCATTCTAATTGTTCTCAATCATGCACAGAGTTTGGAAAAAATTCATTTAAAATCATAAAGGTAATTATAACCAGACATTAACAATTAAGACAGATTTTCCGGTACGTACTCGAATATTCTTTGTTCGTTTAAAGATCTTTTAGTATATATTCATATAGATACCTGATAATTTATTTTCTCTTAAAGTGTATGAGGCAGGCATAAGGAAACAATTTATGTGCATACTATGTTTGCGAAAACATGCACAAGCAAGTTGGTCCTCGGAAGAGCTTAGCAGAATGGCAGCAAGAAGTAGAAGACTTGTCAATGTTTCAACTCTTATTGTAAAAAGTTATATTAAATATTCCTACTTTTCCGTAGATCGAGAAGGTGCGCAATCAACTTATACCAGAGGAAAGGATTCTGGCGGTTCAAGAAGCTTTGTGCGGATTTATTAATGATGAGGTCCTCGACGTAAATGGCGAATTCTACTACGATGGAGAGTCGTACATCAACAATAAAAGCAAATATGATAACATTGTGTAAACTTGTGAGGCACTTTGTGAATTTTTAATATGATAACATGATGCGTATGTAAATATATGTATATGTCAATGCATTTCTATTTATGTGTATGCATATATTTGTGAATTACTTTATATATGCAAACTATTTGGGACCAATATTATGCAAAATAATATATATTTACATTTATTAGTGTAATTGAAATGAAAGTATATTTGAAATGAAAGTATAATTGAAATAAAAAAGAAATGAGGACAGAAAAAATGGATTTTTTGTCCCGGTTGGTAACACAAACCGGGACGAAAGGGTGCGCCTCCCGGTTTGTGTTACCAACCAGGACAAAAAGGATGCCTTTTGTCCCGGTTGCCAGACCCGGGACAAAAGGGCACCCCCCTGGCGGTCCCGGTTGGGAAACTGGGATAACATGGGTTTTCCAATCGGGACAAATTTGATGTTCTGTAGTAGTGTAGGGGGGATTAATCAGAACCATGAATTGGACTGCTGCTGCTGCAGGCCAGCATCATCATCCAGGTTCCACGGACGTTGGAGCGCTGCAGGCTATAGATGGCCATGCAGCTCGGCCCAGCACGAAGCCCGCTTTTTTGGCCCGGCTCGAGCATGTCCCGTCCCGTTAGCCAGCGGACCCGTGCTGGCCCCGCACGTAGTAGCAAGCCGTGCTTGGGCCTCACCGCAGGCACAACGTGCCAGCCCGGCACAACTGAACCTTCAACATCAGGCCCGAGGGCGGTCCGGCCAAACCCGGGTGGCGGCCCAGGCCCAAGTCCCCAATGGTCCGCCGCCCCCACCCCCATATAAATGAAGCGGTCGGCTGGCTCCTTCCACCCCACCAAAACCCTAAACCTACCCCAGCCACCGCACCACTCTCGTCTCTTGATTTGACTCGTCTCGTCGCCTCCTCGGCTCGTCCTCTGGTGGGCGGCGACGTCCGTCCCCAACTCCAGCGACCACCCACCGGCTTCCATCTCAGATCAGATCTCCCCTCTCTCTCCCCTAGTTCTCATTGTGACTATGTGAGTTCGTATCCCTATTCGTCCCTCCTCCGCCGCTTGCCATCCTTGCTGATCCGTGTGTCGGTGTGATTCCTTTGGGTGGGCCTCATCTTCTCCGGCATCGGGCTCCGGTTGCACAGGTATGAACCGTAACCCTAACTGGCTAACCCTAACCCTAACCTTCTTTTCCTTGTGCAGGTCGGTAGCCGATGCGTCGTCCTCTACCTTTGGCTGTGGTTTTGGGCGAGCAAGGTGGCCCCGCACACCATTGAGGAACGGTGCTGGAGCCGCGGTCGAGTGTGCCATGGCCATGACAGGCAACGATGACCTGATCGAGGTAGGGCTGCCCCACGAGGAGCTCTGAGGGCTGCACCGTGCTGTCGAAGGAGTCGGCGATGCAAAGTTCCTCTCCGTGACCAAATGCCATGACTTTGATCACTCTCCATGACCAAATGACATGACTTTAAGCAAGCTGTTCCAAACAAACTCTCATTCGGAAGCCTACTGCGACCATTTTTGTAGAACCAAGTGCCCGACGAGCCAGGATGTTGATTACCATAGTAACAGATAAGGGCACCTCCAGTGTCTCAGCGATTTTGCTCTCCAAAATCTGTAACTTGTCAGACGGTTCGATACCGACAGTGTATGCATCGGTTTAGCGGGGCCAGCTGCTCACTAGATGGCCTCCTTTCTGTCTACGCGGCAGCTCCTCCGCTCACGCTTGAAGTTTAAAGCGCCAACTGCTGGCTTGTGTCAGGTCTTATAGGATTTTTTACTCAGCTTGGTTCGACCGCTCTGCAACATGCGATTTTCATTCTGACACCCAAAGATCGATGGCCACTATGTTGACGGTTTGATGAAATCGAACCACGGTTCGTTTTGAGCTCACACTGGTGGTGACCTAAAAATGGGTACCTGCGACAACAGCTGTGAGTATAATTAAATTAGGCGTTGCATCTTGTTATGCATTGCAGCGATTTTCTAATCAAAATTAGCGATAAGACGCAGATGAGTTCAGCTCGCAGCGATTACCTTGTCGGCCGTATAAGCTTGATTAAAACCTACGGGCCTTTGGCCTCCTCCCCGCGTTCTCCGTTAAAAAGTAGACACATGTCGATCTGCGCAAGCTCCGGCTATTTTGTAGAAAAACCCGCAACATTTTTAAAAACCGCAACTCAGTACAACACCTGCAAAATGAACAAGAACCACATTCTTATATTTTGCATATAGTTCCTCGTATTAAAATTTAATTCAACGCGAAGAAGAAAAAATTTGATATTGCTCTTATTTTTACAAACAACCCCCCACGCGACAATTTGTGAAAACACCCTCCTGCAACCACGAACACTAACCATCTCACTCCCCCTCCCCGACGCGCTCTCCCTCTCTCTCTCTCCTGCTCCCCGCCGCCGCCCTCTCTCTCCCTTTCGCTATCTGCCTCTCCGCCGCCTCCTCCCCTCGCCTTCTTCCTCTATGCCTCCTTCTATCGCTCCTAAGAGCAACTTCACTAGAGCTGCTAAATTTGGGTGAGCAAATGCCCATTTAGAAGTCTACTTCTAAATTTTACTCATCCAAATATGGACCTCAACTCCAGCAGGCTGAGTAAATTGGGCTTATATTATTTTCAACTGACAACTGGACCCCACCTGTCATCCCCTCAGCACCCCACCTCTCCCACTGCACTTGGCGACGGAGGCGGACACGCCGAGCCCCCGGAGCACGCGCGCGAGCTCGGCGGCGGAGATGGTGCCGTTGCCCGTCGGCGTCGAAGACGCGAAAGGCGTGGCGCCGGTCCTCCTAGACGCGCGGCGGCGTCGCCCACGACAGTGGTGTTGAGGGCGGCGAACTCGTCGAGGCCGATGAAGCCGTCGCCGTCGACGCCCACCTCGGCCACCATGCGCGCCAGCTCGTCGTTGGAGGCGGCATGGCCCAGGCTCTCGAACAGGGCCGCGAGCTCGGACCGCGAGATCCGGTCGTCGCCATTGGCGCCGAACTTGCGGAGCACCCGCGCCATCTCCTCCTCCGCCGTCCGCGGTGGGGACCCGGCAGCCTGGGCTTGCTGCTGCTGCGGCGGCGGAGACTTGGAGCTGAACACCTCCACCACCTTGGCCTGCAGCTCGGCCCTCAGCTCCCGGAGCTGTCTCTCGTGCTCCGCCACCTCCCGCAGCCCGTCGCCGACACGTCCCACGCCACCGCCCGCCGGATCCTGCCCACCGCCGGTGCCTCCCGCGCGACGCCGTGGAACCTATGACGGACCGTGGCGTCGTCGGGCCAGAACGTGACGGCGCACACGTCCACGCCAAACTCCGCCGCCACACCGAGGGCCTCCGCCAGCAGCTCCGCGTGCTTCGCCTCGAACACCGCCTCCTGCTGTGTCAGGCTGTCAGCCCTTGCAGTCGTCGTCGTTGGAGAGGACCTCGAAGCTGTGCCGGCCGCAACCGTTGGGCGGCTTGGGGAACGCATCCATGACGTAGAGGTTGTCGCCGACGGTGAGGGAGAAGGGAAAGAACTTGGAAGAAGACAACCTCGGCAGGTAACGGACGGTGGAGGACATCTCGGAGTCGCACATGAAGCTTCTGCTGGTGTTGTCCATGTGCCCACCACCTTGTTTTTTTTCTTTTTTTTTTATCGAATACGCGCGCAGCGTATCATTGTATTAAGACGAAGAAGAAAATGGTACAGCATTCGATTACAACCCAAATGGAACGGACTCCAGATAGACACAAGCCGGCAAGGCAGCTGAACACAACCCGAAAAATAAACTCAAATATGAACTACTCACATCCGCACGACCTAAACGACTGGCTCTAAGCGTCTCAGGCCGAGAGGAAGGCCGGAGTGGCGCAACGGAGCGCAGGAAGCAGTTCGCTCACCGCATCGAAGTGGTCATCAGCAAGCTTCAACGAGTACAGCTCTGTGTACGCTTTCATGGACTCGCTATTCGTCGGCGCGTCGTCCGGCAGGCCCGTGAAGCGGCGCATAAGCAGCACCTCGGCGCGTTTTGAGGAGGCAACGTTCGCGAGGGGGTGGTTGGCGAGGCGCTCACTGCGCTTCGGCAGTGCTGGTTGCAGCTGCTGCACGCGCCTCGGCTTCGGTGGTTTTGGAACCAGTGGAGTGCGGACGGCACATTTGACCTCCAAGTCGATTGCGAGGAGCCGGGTGCACGGACTGTCCGCAATGGGTGCAGACACGGTATCAACCAGGTCCTGCGACGCCGGCACGGGAGCGAGCTCCGGCGAAGCGTGAGAGACAGACGCGGAGGAAGCGGTTTTTTTATTTTTTTATTTTTTATTTTCGTTTTTTACAAAAATATATTTTCGATTTGGAAATTTACAGAAATATACCCCGGCCGCCCCGCTGCCAGGCGGCCGGGACCTGGCCGCCCGGCAGCGGGGCGGCAGGGGCTTTTGTGCAAAACCTTTTGCTCAAATAATTGTGCGGAGGTCCCTAGGGCCGGTCGCCCGGCAGCGGGGCGGCCGGCCCTGGCCACCCGGCTGCTGGGGCAACCAGCTCTCCCACCCATATATAAGGGTTGGCTGGTCCCCCACCCCTCATTTGCATCACTAAAATTACAGAAATCAAGAAAAAAGAGGGAGGGAGGGACAGAGGCGAAGCCCTGACGGATTTTCAAGCCGGCGACTGCAGGTAACCAAAATTCTTCTACGCTTTACTAATAGATTATATTGTAATTATTTTTGTTGAAACAGTAGATTAGCAATCAATTTAATTATTGTTAGGAGTGATTAGTGGTACATTTAGGTGCAGTTACTTGTAATGATTAGCGTTGATACAGTACATTTAGTGTTAGATTAAGTATTAGAAAATACTAGAAAATTGTTAGAGAAGTATTAGAAAGCCTTAAAAATTCGAAGATAATATTAAAAAATTTTAGAAAATGTTAGAAAATTGTAGAAATTATTTTGTAGAAACAGTAGTTTAGCAATCAGTTTAATTATTATTAGGAGTGATTAGTGGTACATTTAGGTGTAGTTACTGATAATGATTAGCGTTGATATAGTATATTAGCAATCTGATTGCTCACTTGTTATTGCCAGGGCTCTACACCATGGCATCCTCAGGATCCACCTACATTCCATGGAGTAAGGTGACGGAAATAGTCCCCCAAGGAGTCCAGGTGCTTATGTGTTTTTGCGGATCCTTGTGCAAACTAATGAAATCAAGGGTTTTGGGGGACGACTTTGGCAAGAGATTCTTCATGTGCGAGAATTACGAGTACGACCCGCCCAAGCATTACTGCAAGGACCGAGCAAAGGTACTACAAAACACTATCAGAGTTTGTCACTTTCAGATCTAGTAATGACTTCTAACATGATTTGGGGAAAGACTCCACCGCATCTATGTGATTTCGTGCAGTGGTTAGACACCGAGCAATCTCAGCAGGATAAGGACCACGTGGAGCGTCAAGCAAGGTGGGCTGCACAAAGGTGGCAATGAATGCTGCATGAAGAACAGATGGAGGAGAAGGGCAAGAAAAACCAGGAAGAGATTCAGAAGAGGATTGCAGAAGTGGAACGTCAGAAGGTAGAGGAACGTGAAGCTGATAGGGAGAGGAAGCGAGAGAGGGCCCGCCGTGCTAAGGAAGCAGGGTCTGAAGCTATTAGGAAGGGAAAATATCTCCGGTGCACTCAGTAAAGCACTACCATGTAATCCCGGCATTTTACATTTCTTAAGTCATGTTAGGTTTACTCACAACACGAGGTTATTGTGTTGCACATGTCATGCTTTTCATTGTTCAAGTACCTAGTAGTACGAACGCATTAGGCCTCTGCTTTGTAATCGTAGCATTGTTTACAAAACTGTATTGCAAACCGAAAATTTATGATTCGTAACTAACCTTCTATTTTTAGTACACTACATTCAGTGAGCAATCTAATTTAACCAACCTACACATTTAGAACTGCAACCAAGAAATCTTACTACACAAATACCTTCGTAATATTACATGCTACAATCTGGTGCAAATACATATCCATACATAACGAAATGTAATTATCACATATAGGTCGGAATACATATCCATACATCTGGTTCAAATACATATGCACACATAATGAAATCTAGACGCGACGGGCTCCAAAATCCGGAGGCAATCCATCGGTGGGATTTCCAGAAGGTCCAACCTCAGCACCAGCATTATCTTCTTGCATTTTAGGGCATTTCTTGTAAGTGTGACCATCTGCTCCACACATGTTGCATCTTTTTTTCTTCTTTCCTGCCTCAGACTCATCCATTCCATTACGGATACGAAGTGTCTGCCGTCGACCTACCCCTCTCCTAGCATCTGGATTGGGAATGTATATTGGAGAGATATTTGGTGTAGTGAATGATCCCAGACTGCCTATGCCATATATCTCATGGCCCCAAGTGTGCACAGCGGTTTCTTTTCTGTAATATTGTGAAACAAAAACCCCAGGATCCAACCCAGACTCTGAACATGCCACAATGACATGGAAGCATGGTAAGTGAAGAAGCTGTGGCTTCTTGCATCTGCAAAAAACCTTGCCTTCCGGCGTTATCAAGCAATCCTGAACGACCCTTTATCTGCGGACACCCTGCCCTATCCTGTCCTTGCATGAAACCTCAAACATTTGATCTCTTGTGCCCATGGAGACCACTCTGTGGTATTGAGCCTTTTCAATCTTTTCTTTCATGTAGTTAGTGACCTTATTACAAAAAATCACTCCTGGATCATTAAGTAAGACAGCAGCCGCCTATTACCGCTCTCTGAAGTACCTTGTGCATTCGTACATGATGAACTCAACTATGCCAACAAGAGGAAATCCACGAACATGACGCATTACCATATTGTAACACTCTGCGTGGTTGGTTGTCTCGATCCCATATCGACGACCACCAGTGTCGTATAGAATTTGACCATTTCTCCTTGAGTGCATCCTTAATCCACTGTGTGAATGGTCCGCCGCCGGAACGTCTCCAGCTGGAGGTTGAGGCCTGTTCCTTTAGCAGCTCGGCGCACATATTGTCTAGCACCTGCCACAATACATCAAACTTCCGCTGCTGATTCTGAGTGCACAATCTCTTGAACAAATTCATAAGTTCCTTATTCTTGAAGTGCTCATAAAAGTTTGCACCCATATGCCTTATGCACCACCTACTCATAACATCTGGCCATAGAGGAGGCTGTCCTCGACTTCCTTCATGTAGTTGCCTTATTGCTGCTAGAAGACCAGCATGTCTGTCACTGATGAGGCAAACATCAGGCCTTCCAGCAACAACGTGAATCTTCGCACGTTCAAGGAAACAGTACCAGCTCTCTGTGTTCTCATTCTCAACAAAAGCAAAGGCGATGGGAACCACCTGCTTGTTGCAATCAACTCAAATCGCTGTTAGTATTGTCCCCTTATATCTTCCTGTCAAGAATGTGCCGTCAATACATAGAACAAGAAGACAATACATAAATGCCCTCACACATGCACCAAGGCAGAAGAAAGCACGAAGTAGAAACCCAGGTCCCCCATCTAAACTCGGTACAATGTAGGTATCAGCCGCGCTTCTAGGATTTCTCTGCACAATTGCTGACAGCATGTGAGGCAGGTTATCATATGATGCCTCATATGTGCCGAATCTCATCTCCAACACCTTTTGTTTTCCCTGCCAAGCCTTTGCATAGCTGATTTTGTATTGAAAACGGTCGTCGATGTCCCTAATTATCAATTTTGGCTCATAATCAATTTTGTCCAGAATCACCACATACATCTTCTTGGCCACGAAAGTGAATGTGATGTTATGGTGAGTTTGCGCAACAGCAGTTAATCTACATGTATGTGGTGTAACAATTGAACACTCCCAGTGTGTCTTGTACTTGCCCTTGTAGGATGTACTCGCCATGTACAGTCGCCATTGAGACACTTCACCTCATATTCTTTGCTGCTAGACTTCACAACTCTGAATTCCTTCCTCAACGATATAGCCCAAAGCTTCACAGCATCTTTCACAGCTTCAATGCTAGGATAATTTACCCCCTGCACAACCTCATTCTCTCTGTATTCGTACTCATTACTCCTAATATCATGTATCACTGGATTTCCAAAACCCTTGTCTCGCCATTCACCTAGCAACGGGTAGTCCTCATCGTCTGATGAGTCCCCACATTCTTCCATCATTCGAGGCTCTTGGTCTTCATTCTGTACAGCTTCCACTATTCCAGGTATCCGCTCCCCCTCATCAGCTAAACCTTGCGGCTCAGGTTGAATGACATGCACGTTCTGATCTTCTTTTTCTCCTACCTGATCAGCCATACCTTGCGGCTCAGGTTCTGTGACATGCATATTCTGATCTTCATTTTTTTGTTCCACTGCTTGGTTCATATGAGATGATGTACTTGTTGACCCTTCACCGAAATGGGCTGCCTTCTGGTGAATCTGAATTAGCATTGCAATAGGCCACCCGCGGTCAAGAGCTGCATGCATGTAAGTCCGCCATTCTTCGGTGTTTGCTATAAGCATCAACTCCCAGAAATCCCCTTCAGTTCCCCAATTCGTCACAGTCTGAACGGTTAGAAAATGAATCTTTGGATTCACATTGAATATCTCGTGAAGCCATTTGCATATGGAACCAAAACTCCTGTCTAAGGGTTTATCTATTCCGCACTCTCTTCGTTGAAAAGCTGATAGATCTACTCCATACGCATCATGAGAAATATATCCGTCACCATAATGAACTTGAAAACGAAGCTTGCTCGACATATCTGAACACACAATCATGACATTAAATTGATTGCTAATCTATTGTTTCAACAAAAATAATTACAACATAATCTATTAGTAAAACGTAGAAGAATTTTGGTTACCTGCAGTCGCCGGCTCGAAAATCCGGCATGGCTTCGCCTCTGTCCCTCCCTCCCTCTTTTTTGTTGGTTTCTGGAATTTTAGTGATGCAAATGAGGGGTGGGGGACCAGCCAACCCTTATATAAGGGTGGGAGATCCGGTCGCCCTGCAGCCGGGCGGCCAGGGCCGGCCGCCCCGCTGCCGGGCGACCGGCCCCAGGGACCTCTGCGTAATTGTCTTCGCGAAATTTTTTTCACAAAAGCCCCTGCCGCCCCGCTGCCGGGCGGCCAGGTCTCGGCCGCCCGGCTGCCGGGCGGCCGAGGTATATTTTTGTAAATTTCCAAATCGAAAATATATTTTTTGTAAAAAATAAAAAAAACCGCCGCGGTGGCAGGCATCTGGTTTGGGGGGTGGGGGGGGGGGTTCCTCCTGGGCCGGCGAAGAGGTTCGTGCGGAGTCCCCGGCGGCCGAACAGGAATGAGCCTCAGTTTGAGGCGAAGCAAGGCCCAACTCGTCAGCAGGCAGGCCCAAGATCTCACTGGGGGCGTGCGGAGAGGTCCGTCTGTGGTGGGACGAGGACAGCCCTTGCGGCTGTCGGAACCGCGTCCACCACCGGGGTAGCAACCATAATCAGCGGAGGAACGTGCGCCTCCAGCAGCATCGGGTCATGTTCCGCCTGTGGTGGGACGTGGTCAACCGTCGCAGTGTGGGAAACATCTGCCGGAGTCACGTCCACCACCGCGGTAGCAGTCAAAACCAACGGAGGGATGCACCATGCACGCCTCCAGCAGCATCGGGTCATGGTCCCGCGCGGATGGCACATCCCGTGACTCCAAAAGGGTGGAGAATCTGGAGATGAGCAGCAGAGCCTTATCAACAGTTGGCGAGCCGACAATCTTGGCACAGGCCGGTGCAGGAGATGGGGCGCTATTGGGGAGAGCGCCCGTCTCGACTGCAGGAGCAGCACGGGCTGGCTGTGTCGGCCTTGTCGTCCCGTGACTAGCAGAAGGCAGAGAAGGAAACTCACTTTGCCGCCTGTCGGTGTCGAGCAGGGGCACAGCATTCCGCTTCGGGAAGGTGGACCGCGGCCGGTCCAAGTCGGTCCCACCGCAGACGGACCTCTCCACTGTCCTGCAGGGATCGGAACAGGCGCTGCGCTAGGGGAAAACACAGTGAAGAAGAAAGAAAAAAAAGTGGGATCCACAGTTGGCAGTCCAAATAGAGGCCATCAAATTGGATGTGGGAGGAGAAATTTGAAAGGCCTACCAAAATAGCAGCCTATTTGCTCTTCTGCTGGAGATCAAATTTTTATACCCACCGAATAAATATGGAGATGGAAGCCCATTTATTGGGTTGCTCTAACTGCCGCTGCTGCTCCTGCTCTTCGCACCCGCAGCCTGCTCCTGCAGCCTGCAGGATCCGGATCAAGTTGGCGCGGCTCGAAGAGAGGGGGCATGTGCCTACCAGCCACGGCGGAGTTGCTCCAGCGCATGGAGCAGAGCGGCGGCCACCGTGTGCCCAGGCCAGTGCCACTAGACCGCAGGCCATGTCCCCGTCACCTTCAATGCGGAGGAGCCGCAACTCGCCTAGGTCGATGGTGAGGCGGCGGCGCGGTTGTGGGAGAGCATACCGGCTGAGCTCCTCGTTGTATTGAGGGAGGCCAAGCGCGCCTCCTCCCGTCGGGCAGTGCCGGCGCCGGCGCTAGCGGCTATTCGGCGCCCCCTGGCCTCGCTCTTTTTCTTCCTCAGGTCCTACGCCTTCCTCTCGCCGGCCTTCTGACCCCAGTCATATGCCCCGTCGTCATTCCTCTCCAGGCCCCTCTGCTCCTCGCCGTGGCCCTGGGCTCTCCATCCCTCTCGTCCACGCTCGACGCCGCAGACCCGGCCTCCGCGCCGCTTGACCGCGCGTTCCTCTTCCCTACAGCAGGCATTAGATAAGAATTTGCTTACACCACCATGCATGTTCAGTCTATCTCCCTCCCTCCCTCCTATTTTTCAGTTGGTAAATTGTACCTGTTGTATGAACGATCTATGCATAGAGATGAAGCCATATACAAAATGAAAAGTATTGTTGCTTCCTTTTGTTCAGGAATGCAAACACACGCATGATCTAAGCAAGACATAGTTCTATTGATACTTTTCTGTCATGAAATCCTGCGAAAGGTCATGAATTCCAATGAGCTTCTGGTTCAGTTCATGAAACAATAAATAATTTGTTCGCCTACCTAATCCTAATGTACACCGATGGCACCATGTGGGAAAAGTCATGAATAATTTCTTCAAAACTAGTTACCCATGCAGCGCTGTAGGCCCCTAATGGATCATCAGCTAATTGATCTGTGGCCATGCAAGTAACCATAATATGGAGTGGATATTGATTGCCTGATTTTGGTTTGGATCGGCCTCTTATATATATGCTTCATGTCGTGCAGTGGATATTGGTTGACTGCATCTTTTCCTCTTTCTTGTGCCTGCAGCTAGATTCGAGAGCTGTGTCAGCAGGGTTTCCGCATAGGTTTTTTCCTCTGGTCTTTTTTTTTTCCATCTGCAGAGTACCGTGTCTTTAATCAGTAATGGGTGCTTTGGGGCATGGTCATATTGGTTCTTATGTAGCTTGGTTATATCATCTCCATTGTTGTGTAGCATGGCCAATACATTTTAGCCTACCTGTGGGGATAACATGCCTTTATTATGTCATGTTGCTTGCTATGTGTAACATAGATAGGGTTTGTCATTGATGTATATAGGGTGGCTCTTGGATTTAGAGCAATATGATTAGGATTGTTTTAGTCTGCCTTTTTTGGCTAATGATGCTTCTTTAACTTGTCTGGAGTGTTTGTACTCCTTTTCTGAATTGATAGTTTTTTTTAAGAACTTTCTGAATTGATAGTTGTGTGGTGATTCCTTCTTCTTTGATTGTGGTGCTTGCTTGATGCATTTTTCCTCTTGCTTCTTTACATATGCTTATTGGGTTTGTTGTTTGCTGCTAGGTCATCCATTGCTGAAGGAAGAAACGTGTGTTGTTGTGAGGTTGCTGCTTTCTGCTGTGTGCGCTGCAGGGACTCACGAAGGTCAGTTTGTCCCTTCCTGCTTTGTTACAGTTCGTATTGTTTTCCTTCTATGTGTTGTGTTTCCTGTTTGTACACCTAAAAAAACCTTGCATATAGATAGAACTCAGGAAAGGGAGATGTAAATGCATGCTCTAGATTCTCATGCAAATCTGAAACAATTCAGATATCCTTATTTCTTAGGGCATGGGAGTACCAATAATTATTGCTAACAAGGATAACGACTCATAAGCAAGCATACGATTGTTGTACACTTTGATCAACAGACTGATTTGAGGGGTTCTTTCTTCTTCTTTTTAATACCTACATGTGTCTAATTAAAATGATGGATTGAAAAATGAAATCTGCAAGTGCCTTCAAGCTCATTGAAGATATTAGACATTTTCAGATTTCTCATGAGAATGCAACTGTACTGTTAGATATATCAACACACCTTATACTATGCCAGTTCTCATCATGAATTTAGAAACCAAAGCTCATCACAGCACATTCAACGGTAACAAAGAAAAAAATGTGTGTTAAAATTTCAATTATCAGCTAGAGCTCATACCGATGCTCTAGATTTGAACTATCATACTGCACTTCTATCGGATTCTGCAATCTATGCCAGCACTCTTCCTGGAGCATAGAATGATCTATTATTATTCTTGTAGGAATTTTCATCGCCCCATGAATCATAAATATATGACAGCAGCAACACGCTGTGCAATCAGAAAGCCATCAATCAATACTACAATTCACATTTCCGATGTTTGTTATACTTTTATATATGGATATAATATCGATTAGCTTGGCCAATGAATCCTGATTCAATTTTGTTTTTGGAATTCTTGAGCAGAGTATCGATCTCGCGGAAAGGCATCGTCTAGTGTGATGTGTTTGGTCCTATATCCTATGTTCGTTGCGGATATTAGCATCATGCAGTGGGTATTGTCAAGCATTACGAACTGAACTTGCCTCTGTTCTAGACAAGCAGCTACTGCAAGATGCTTGCTCCCTCTTACTGCAACCTGAATGAGTTTCTTTCAACAATATTTGGATTAAAATATTAAACAAATGCATATAGTTAATATGTTGATATTGTGCTTGCCACGACCTATGTTAATATGTTGATGATATGCTTGCTATCAGATGTGGTGGTTTCATATTGAATTCATTTTATACCATACATATAGTTTGTCATTTTTATTGTCTTATGGTTACTTGCATTTAATGGTTCAAACGGTAGGACGCGCGAGTTCTAGTGATCTATATATCTGCTGGCTCTAGTGAGCATCTTCCTGCTCGCAGTGCTTGGTGTAGCTGGCGGCGTCCAGCAGGCCCTCCGCCGGGCTGCTCGGCTTCACCTTGATCATCCACCCCTCCACATACGGTCTCGAGTTGATCTGCATATACATGATGGTGACTGACCTAAAAAACATCATTAGGTATCCACTTGCATCCCTAATTCTCTCGGATTCTACGCATATGATGCATTGTTTATATGTTATATTGAACTTTCGTTATATATATACTGAACTTCAACACGCATACTGATGCATTGTTATACTGAACTCATGAATACATCACTTCTAATGGCAAGATAGATATTTTTCTTTTGAAGTAACTCATGAATGAGCCTAAGGTATCCGTTGGTAACACCAACCGGTACTTAAGGCTTTTAAAATACTAGTTGGTACTTAGGCTCATCCATAGATTCCATCCACCCCAAAAGTACTAGTATGAAGATGAACCGGTACCCATACTAGCATAGGTACCGATTCATCTTCATACCGGTACTTTTGGGGTGGACCTTTGGCGTGTTTTCTAGTAGTGAGCTCTTTTAATTTGTTGTGAGTAGCTAGCTAGTTGTGAAAGACAGTAGCCACTCTGAATGAACAACGTGCTACCACATGTACTACATATACGAACAAATTAAGAAAAGACAAGTTAAGCTTTGGCACAATGCAAGGGTGTATATATAAAATGGAGATCGATCACCAAGTATTTGTTTTCCCCGGAAACAGACAGAGTACCTTGAGTTCGATCTATATATATGATGATGATGACCTAGGTAGAGGGTACCATGCATGCCTGTGGAGAAGAATCTGGAGATGGAGTAGGACGGGGCGGTAGCCCTGGCTCCGGAGAGGTTGAGGGCAGTGGCTGCTGAGCTAGCCCACAGCCTGAGAGCCATCGTACGTGTTGCACTGGCAATGCGAATGTGAATGCGAGTGCTAGTTGGGTCGTCTTCTTCTTCCCTTCTCTCTTAGTGTGTAGGATGGCCAGCCAGCAGTAGTGATGGTAGTGAGAAGGTGCGTTTAGTTTTAAAAAATGTTGGGCAAAATTTTTTGGCAATGTTTACAACACTAATTACGAGTATTAACTATAGATCAATTATAAAACTAATTACATGGATGGACGGGAAATCGCGAGGTGAATCTATCACGCCTAATTAATCCATCATTAGAGATTCTTTACTGTAGCACGACATTGTCAAATCATTACATAATTAGATTCATTAGATTCGTCTCGCGATTTCACCTAGGGTTATGAAATATGTTTTGTCAGTTACTCACATTTAATGCTCCTAATTATTGGTCAAATGTTTGCTAGCGCATGAGAATTTTGCGAATTAAATAAGGCCCGAACTAAAGGTCGTGCAGTGAGAGGATAGGGGTTTTTGATTGTTTGGCTCAGGAAGAACGGGTGAGCAGGGATAGGGTTTGTATGGTTCTGGATATAAGTAGTGCAGCCGCCGTTTTGCTCTTGGACGTTTGTCCCAAAACGGATGCACTGTACGGTAGTTGAACCCGGTGCCAAAACAGCAATACTCGACTGATCGATCGACTCTCCATTCAGTGCCATATGCATGTGTCCCAAAACAAGAGTGTTTGGATTCTCTCGTTTTCCGAAACGCCAGACGGAGGATGACACGCCACGACCTGTCTGCATCTCTGTGGAAACAGAATCCGGATGATGACACGCTCAGATCGATCATCACCTCGGCAGCTCCGCAACATGTGGCTGCAGACAATTCGAGCGAGGAGAAGCAGGAACCTTTGGTGGGACTCACCCTGTGACGCTGACGACACGGACGGCGACCTCTCAGGCTCTCACCATGCTCTCCTCCGTAGCTTCTGCTGCCCATGACGGCGAAGCCCGGAGAACGACCGGGCGGCGGGGCAAGGATCGCGTGGGATAACCCGAGCGAGGAGAAGCAAGCCGAGCTCTGAGGGCCTCTCCCGCCAGGCGCCTTATCCTCCACGCGGGACGCGGACGGGGCTCGCGAAAGGACCGTCCTTTGGACGCCATGGCTCCTATATAGTCGTTGTCATCCTACCCCGCACCCCCTCCAGCCTCCAGTACCTCGGATACGTGCGCGGCTCGTTTTCCTCCCTTCTCCCTCCGGTCTGCCTGCGCAGCAGGGGAGCAGCAGGCAGCACACAGGTACTTCCACGCATCCTTGTCTTCGTCTCCGATCAAGTATAATCCTTGTTTTCAACTGCTACTATTAGCGATGATGATTGGGTTAAAGTTTGTATGAATTTCTGCGAAAGGATTGCGTTTTAGAAAGAAACAGGATAAATTTTGTTGGTTGGATTCAAATATTTCTTGCAACCAGCAAGATGAAGAGAGCATGAGTTCATCGCGCTGGCCTGTCTTTGAATGTTGCCTTTGTTCTGAACAAAGTTATCTCTGAATATCGTCATAGACATATGCGTTTGTGTGGTTGACCGATCGACATAGCTCCAGGACATCAGGATAAGTATAGTATCCTTCCATGTTCACTGTATCATGCCGATAAACATGTGCATGAGTAGGAAGGAGTAGGATCTTATCGCTTGCTGCTTTATCGATTTTTGTTTTTAAAAAAGCGTCGCAGTATTGAAGTCCCTTCATCCCTTGTCCCCCTTTGCAGAGCACACGTAAGCACAATTTGGAAGAGAGTAAATGGATTCACGCATAGGAAACATTTTCACATGTTACTACTCACAGAATTCACATTTTTATTATACTCCCTCCGTACCTATAAAACTTGATGTTTTGGACAAGATTTGGGTCAAACATTGGGAATATAAATCATCAATAACTTTTAAGTTGTTGAGTTTGCAAATGTGAAAATTATATGAATAGATTTATCTTGAAAAATACTTTCATAAAAATATACATATACCACTTTTTTATACATATTTTTATAATAACAAGTGTTCAAAGTTGTGTTTTGGAGACCGTGCCGTTGTCCTAAATATCAAGTTTTATGGGTACGGAGGAAGTACCATAATTACATCTTGAAAGCATACTATTCGTGTTCAGAAGAACTGTGAGCGAGAGAGCAGTTTCAGAGAAAACAGACAACTTTTGGAGGGCTAAAGGGGCCGTTGCATAGCATCAAGGGCCAACGGGCCTCTACTTAAGCCCGTTAGAAAGCCCACGCTAGCTTCTTTCGATTGCTAGTCTGACGACTAATATTTGCTTGCTTCTGTGGGCGTACGTGCAGCAGCAGAGATGGCGGACTACGTGTACGGCCCTGGGCGGACCCACCTGTTCGTCCCGGGCCCGGTGAACATCCCGGACCCCGTCATCCGCGCCATGAACCGCCAGAACGAGGACTACCGCTCGCCGGCCGTGCCCGCCCTCACCAAGATCCTCCTCGAGGACGTCAAGAAGATCTTCAAGACCACCTCCGGCACCCCCTTCATCATCCCGACCACCGGTCGGTAATCTTCTTCTTCTTCGTCTGTATGTATGATTATATGTGTTCATCGATCATGGCTTCTCAGGGACGGGCGCGTGGGAGAGCACGCTGACGAACACGCTGTCGCCCGGCGACCGCATCGTGTCCTTCCTCATCGGGCAGTTCAGCCTGCTGTGGATCGACCAGCAGCAGCGCCTGGGCTTCAACGTGGACGTGGTGGAGAGCGAGTGGGGCCGGGGCGCCGACCTCGACGTGCTCGAGGCCAAGCTCCGCCAGGACACGGCGCACACCATCAAGGCCATCGCCATCGTCCACAACGAGACCGCCACCGGCGTCACCAACAACCTCGCCACCGTCCGCAAGCTCCTCGGTCAGTGCTAGCTCGCTCTTTGATCGATCAGCTAGCTAGCTCATTGCTGATGATCAAGGACGACGGACTCGATCATGAATCAATCACATGCTGATGATGCTGGCACGCTGCAGACGCGTACCGGCACCCAGCGCTGGTGCTGGTGGACGGCGTGTCGTCCATCTGCGCGCTGGACTTCCGCATGGACGAGTGGGGCGTGGACGTGGCGCTGACGGGGTCGCAGAAGGCGCTGTCGATGCCGACGGGGTTGGGCATCGTGTGCGCCAGCCCCAAGGCGCTGGAAGCCAGCAAGACGGCCAAGTCCCTGCGCGTCTTCTTCGACTGGAAGGACTACCTCAAGTTCTACGAGATGGGCACCTACTGGCCCTACACGCCCTCCATCCAGCTCCTCTACGGCCTGCGCGCCGCGCTCGACCTCCTCGAGGAGGAGGGGCTCGACAACGTCATCAACAGGCACACCCGCCTCGGCACCGCCACCCGGCTGGCCGTGGAGGCGTGGGGGCTCAAGAACTGCACCCAGAAGGAGGAGTGGTTCAGCAACACGGTCACCGCCGTCGTCGTGCCCTCCTACATCGACAGCGGCGAGATCGTCAAGCACGCCTGGAAGCGGTACAACCTCAGCCTCGGCCTCGGCCTCAACAAGGTCGCCGGGAAGGTCTTCAGGATTGGCCACCTCGGCAACCTCAACGAGGTATCGCTGCTGCAGCCCCCCCCGATCCATAGTTCCATACCCTGATGCCCATCATCCCCGCCATTGACGATCCTTCTGTTGGTTTGCAGCTGCAACTGCTGGGGTGCCTGAGCGGGGTGGAGATGGTGCTCAAGGACGTGGGCTACCCGGTGAAGCTCGGCAGCGGAGTGGCGGCCGCGGCGGCGTACCTGTCGAATTCGACGCCTCTGATCCCCTCCAGGATCTGAGCTCCGCGCGCGACGGCCACAGAAGGCCGGCAACGACGGCGACGGCCGGAAAGAACAAACGGAAACCTGGGCAGACCGGCCGCACGCAGTAGTAGCTCTTGGCTATACACTCTCTGCATGTAAAGTTTAATTTTCACACACAGCTGTGCTAAGGAGTATAATTTTGTGAACTGCAGCTTTGTCTCAAGGTCAGTCGATTGAGATTTTTACGATTTGTCAATCGCCTGCCCAGCCCATTGACCATCGGATGTTATTGCGACCGGCGCACCCGTCACCATAAAAGGACGTGTTAATTGAGATATACATAACGGGCCGCTTATTAGTGTTTGTTCTCTGCCTGAGGTTGGTGAGAACGGTGTTATCGCTGACACGGGCCTTTGTTCTTAGATTCAGCCCAATAGCCACAGCCATGTTCTTTTGTAGCCTTTTGTTTTGCTACCTAAAGTACACAGTTTCCTCTAAAAAAAACTAATAAAGTACACAGTCCAGAAAACAACAATAAATTAAAGAAAGTACAGATAAAATTTTGACCAGACCACGAAATTACAGATAAAATTGTTTACAGATAAAATTATTCCTCCACTTAAAGCAACAAACAAAACCCCATAATGAGAGCCATTAACTAATGTAAAAAATGCACAGAAACAACTTATGAGAGTTTTCAGTCCTAGCCGTCAAAATAGGACACGCATATACACAAAATATACTGGTATTAAGAATTTTTTTATACAGTGAGACGCCATCTTCCCAAGGGCCGAAATATGAAATCAGTGCACAGCCATCTCCCTTAACTTTCAGCTCATCCAACCAGAACCATGCAGCAAAAAATTCCTTCTAAAAACAAGAAAATACATCTAAATCAAATAACAAAACTATCATAAATCATGACTTATTTATGAGGTAAACAATTATATCCACAAGCTAATGGAAGAACACCAAAGAAAACATCAGGCTGACAGCTCCATGGAGCAAATGTGGCAGATCTACTGACAAACTTTGAGTAAACAAATCACTACATATGTTAAGTGGGGCAGAAGAATACATGCAAGAATTAGTCTTGTAAACACTATAAAATAAAATATTTAGCACTACTCTTGTTCCAAAATTACACGAATTCTAATTTTACATAGTTATAATACAAAATTTACACAAAGGTTTCTAGAAGTTACATAGTTCTATACCAATATTATAAAAAGGAGCAGACAGAATGGAAAAGATCTCAGAAAAGCACTATTATTTGGTGACTCTTACATATACTATTATCAAAACTTGTAACCAAGGAAAAGATAAACTTAGTCGAGGTGAATCATGTCAAAAGACAGAGAAAACTCTTCTAACCTAGAGAAATATAAAATATAAAAATTTATCTAGGTGAACAATTGAAATAAGTAACTAACACATGAAAAGTTCTCCTATTCCTGTCAAAATATTATTTGAAGCCCTGGTAAAAAATAGATAGCAACAATATATATTATTCACACTATAAAAAAATGCAAAAGTATTACCCTCGTGGATCATCCCCCCCACCCAGGGGCGAAGCTAGAGCTGAATCGAGGGGGGTGCCCTGTCCATGATTCTGCTGCTAGCTCTCTAATTTATAAGGTGGAAATTTGATGATTAGCCTTGAGTTTTTATTTCGGTAGGGGTGCCCAGGCACCCGCTGCGGACAACGTAGCTCCGCCCCTGCCCCCACCCCCCAAAAAAAAGACAGAACACGAACCAAAGCTAACAATATAAGAAAATGGAACATAGTAGAAAACAAAACACATTTACAACAAGAAGCCGATGAAAAATGACTTCATGCATTGATATTATAAACACATTTACAACAAAATAATTTAATTGATCCAATCGAATCAAATGGGAAGCAATGGTTCTACGGAACTACAGGTGCTAAAAAACTATAAATCACAACACTGGCACACATATGACCATAGGCATATGACTAGAGGTTAGATAAGATACTAGCAATATAAAATGTCACGGAATCATTCACCATACGTGAGAGAAAGCAGATGGAGGAGCAGAGCACAGGCTCCGGTTCATACTATACACTCTGTTTGCTTGCTTGTCAGCCAGCCAATCAGCAATGTTTTTCTCTAACACCAAATCAGTACCAACCAGGCAGCATTACTTTTCTTTCATAACAAATAAGCACCAATCACCGCCCACAGCCAGAGGAATTTGTATTTTCAAACATCATAAGAAAAAGGGTCAATCATACTGAGCGCACACGCATGCAAACGAATTCCACAGAGCTGACACAAGCATCCAGTTATTTATAACTTGCCTAGAGTAAAAACTACTGGCGCCACAACAAAATTTCGGCCCAGCATCTGAGTGAAGAAACAGGGACATCGATAGAGAGCAAGTATTGTGGAGGGTGCAGAGTGAGCTAAGAGCTTACGTGGAGGAAGAGAGAGAATCATATGGGCGTTTCGCTATGCGCCGACCGAAGCCGGCGGAGAGAGCCTGGCTCCGCTCCTATTGGCTGAAATGCTGGGGGCCGCTATCATCATGAGGTCCCTCCCAGCCGGCAGTGGGCGGGCAGCAGGCGTTGCTATAAAACTTGCTCAGATTAACAGAGACTTCACAACCAATTTCGAATGGATCTGCAACACTAAAGCGAAAGCAAATGGGAACAGCAAATTTTTTCCAATTCATGAGTGTCACACACCGAGTCCACAAATTAAAGCAGCAGACAACAACAGCTTTGGCGATGAGAACGATAGGGTGGTCACTAGCCAATTCACCTTGGGAATGGGGACCAGCCCACCCCCATTAATTTTTTACCATCTTTCTCAGCGACGAGGGGCTAAATGGGCGCATGCAGGTACCGGTAACAGCTAAATGGGCTGACAGCCTGCCATGCTGGCAGCTGACGCGGGCCTGAAAATAAGTTTTCCACACAGAGCATCTGTCCGTCCAGCCACAATCCGACGAGTCAGGACGTCGATTGACGGGTATACAAGATTTCAATCAGCTGATGTCTAGCAAATCTGTTTAAAAAATTATTCTTATTAAAAAATGTAGCACCCAATGCATATCTCACTATCAACTGTTACATCCTCAGAATAAAAAAAACTATTACGCCCATAATTAGCAACGATGTAGTTCATCAATACAATATCTGAAGTTACGACTAGGGAAAAACAACAAATGCGAAAAATCCGCTGCCGAGGTAATTAAGCCATGATGCGTGGTCGGCAAGGCAATTAGTAGAGGTTTATGCAGCTTTGGCGAGCTGGCCGAGCTCCCTGTCGACGGCCACCTTGAGGAAGCTGCCATCCTCGACGACCATCTGCACGGGGAGGAAGCCGAGCCCGTTGGCCACGGCGAGCATCACCTCCCTCATCTCCGCCCGGAACTCGTCCCGGTCCACCTCGCCGCTGCCATCCCTGTCGAACCGCGCGAACAGGCCGCGGTAGAGCGCGGCGAGCTCGTCGGCCCGCACCTCCGCGTCGTCCACGCCGAAGTGCTTCTCGAGGACCCGGAGGCTCATGAGCTCGCCGGCCATCTCCGCGTACGTGAGCAGGCCGTCGTGGTCGGCGTCCAGCGCGGCGAAGCGGCCGTCCACGGAGGAGTTGAAGGCGCCCTCGTCCTCCACGAAGCTCCGGACCGTGCTCCCGTCAAGGATCTCCACGCTCATCTTCGGTTCCTCTGCCTACGCTCTCGCTCCTGGGACGTGTTGGGGCGGGGTCGGTGATGTTTGCTCTGGCAGGGGTTGGCTCGGTCGATGAGGTGCAAGCAAGGGCGATTGGTGGCTCCATTTTTATAGGCGAGCGGGTCGCGGCGAGAGACGGGCAGACGGCGAGGGCGGCGGTTGTGGGGAGCTGACGGTTTCTGCCCGTTGGGGCGCGTTTGGGCCGGCGGTTTTATGAGGACGGTGTTGGGCTGGGCCTGCGGGATTTGACGTCGGTTGGATGCTGTGGGCGGGTGGGTTGCTTGGAAATGACGCCAAGTCTTTATTTCCTTGGGCCTGTGCTGCCGTGTTTCCTAGTGGCATGTTGGGACTGGAGAAAACGTGTGGCTCGGGTCGGTGCCGCCAGCTGCCGCGGTTGAGTGACTCAAAAAGAAAAAAAAACTGCCGCCGGTTGTTCCTCTTGAATAATAATAATAAAAAAAAGCTGCCGCCGGTTGTGCTGCCGCACAAACGGCTTTGGAGACGGGGGGCGGCACAGTGGTTCTACAAATTTTAACACCCGTTCAGATGAAGGTTGAAAAAATAGCTCATCTAATGAAAGTGCTACTCTAAACTTAGTAAGATTTTGGTTAAAAAGATTGGTATACCCATGTTTTAGTATTGAACCAAGCAGACCTGCTATCTCGTAGCATCCATTCAAATCTCCCTTCCATTCAGAATGTAGTTAGGCCGGAAATTATCCTTAATCTAAAAAAATTCAGAATGTAGTTTTTATTCTGCTTTACTTAACTAATTACTTTAATAAATATGATTAGCGGGTCGGAGCTGACGCGAGGAATGAGAGGCAAATGGAAGTCCACGGCAGTGGAGTCAGAATGGGCCATGACAGGTGACAGTCAAAGAACCAGCCGGCGGGGAGAGGAAAGTGGCCACATGGTATGTGACCAAGGTAGGCATGAGTTCGAGCCATCGAGAAGGCTTAACCATGTGCTCCGCTCGCGCACCATATTATCACCAATTTTGGCTCTATTTGGTTCTTTTAGGAGAGAAATCTTACATGTATGGATTATTAAATAAAATCTATTTGTAAATTTTTTTTTCAAATGGGTGCAACTTTGCGCGACAAATCTAATGAGACTAATTAATCCATGATTAGATACAGTAATGCTATAGTAGCCATCTTTTCATCATGCGGTCAACGGTCTCATTAGATTCATCTCGCGAATTAACACAGGGTTCTAAAGGAGATTTTGTAAACTACCTTTATTTAATACCTCTAATTAGCCGTCAAAATAGTGAACAGTTCTAGCGCTGGGAAAACCAAAGAGAGCCTTTATAGCACACTCCCGCTGACTTCGCTGACTTCCATGACCCCATTCACCATCCTCCATTTCCTGCTGCGATGCTCACCTTGAGACTTGAGAGCCTTCCGATGACCACTTCTCTGCTCAGGTCAGTCTCCTCCCCACCCTGATGTCTCTCACTCTGATATCTTGAATGAAGGATGCTTAAAGAGGAGCGTCAAGCTTTTGCTGCATTTGGATCTGGTTCCTCAGTTCTCGACTCGAGGAGTCCCAAACCCTCTTAGCGTCATGCTTGCTTTTCAGAGTATAGGCTGAAGCATCTGTTCCTCAAGTAGCTCTTATAGAATGTTTAATTTCGTGGCTGGTTTCTAGATTCTTCAGATTCAGGTGCCTTTAGATTTGCGTAGCTGTATCACTGATTTGTTCATAAGAATCTGAACACACCCGATGTGGCTCACCAGATCAAGCTAGGAGCACATTTTTTTGCTTGATTTCTGACTAATTTCTAGTCCACACCATCCTTAATATTGAAGCTGCACATGCCTAATATAGTAATACGTATTGAAATTTCCAATATTTGTGTAAATTTGAAGAACAAGATGTGCAGCTGCAACCAGGAATGGCAACACAGATTGAACTCTTGAAGTTGAGCGGCAACCCCAGTGCTTTCTGCGTCAAGCCTGGCATATTTGCAGAAGGTTTGAACAACTGAACTGTTAGTTACAGTTCAGTTGTTCAGATTTACACAGAAAAAGAGCACCAGATCAGGGCCGGCTTAAGAGGGAGGGCAGCCAGAGCGACGGCTCAGGGCCCAAGGAGGAGGAGGGCCCAAAATCTATTATGTAGTAGGTACTAGTACTTGGCTCAACACGGAGTATACGAGCCGCCAGTCAGGCACGCAGGTTTTCCGACAAATATGAGGAGTCACACATGTGACTAGCAGTCAAACTATCACACATGATGGAACAATTTTTTATGCTGGAACAATCAATAAAAAATTATTCCATATTAAAAGTATTCTAATTTTTTTATATTTACCAGGAATTGATATATTGGATCAATCTAACTTCTTACTTTTGGTCCATCTAAGAATAAAGCAGCCCATCATGCCTTCTTACTCTCGTGACCCTGACTAGCGCCCGGTCTTCCGGACTTCCACCCTTCTGCGCAATGATCGCGAGTCGGGATTCGGCATTTCGTTTTGAACTACTTTCGCCCGGCCCCGGTAGCCGAGTGTTCTCCTTCTCCAGATGACTACACACCAACACCGAAGACCGGAGTCCAACGCACTAACGGGTCTCACGCACACGCACGCCGGCCACCGCGGCAGCACCGCAGCCCGCGCGAACATCTGCTTCCTAGGCGCTAGCACTAGCACTCTAACAGGTTGCAGGTAATTCATCGTAATAATAGTTTTATATTTGTCATTTTAATTTATAATATTAATATTATTCTTCATAAATTACATATATTATCAAAATTTATACTTTTCTTTTAATTACTATTTCAAATAAAAAATAGTTGGCCTAATGTCCTTGAAAACCATGAGCCGGCCCTGCACCAGATTGGATGTTTAATATTACTCCACTGTTCTTGCATCAGCCCAGGAAATATACTTAGGACCGGACAAATAGTGAAGACTCCAAAATGGTGTTCAAAAAGATCATTTTTGCCACGGCCGTGATAACCGTCGCAGTCGCTTCACCAGCAGTTGCTCAAGAGACCAATAATCCTGCTGCTCCATCGTCCCCAATCGATCCGCCACCCCCGGTGCACCATGTTGACCTCGCTAATCTCCTTGACGTGGCCGGCCCATTCCAGACCTTCCTAAACTACCTGCAAAAGACCAGCGTCATCGAAACCTTCCAGAGCCAGGCCGACAGCACCAAAGCGGGCATCACCATCTTCGTCCCCAGGGACTCGGCCTTCATCGCGCTGAAGAAGAAGATAAGAAGACCACGTCTGCCATTGCTAGCCTCACCAAGGCCCAGCTCAAGTCGTTGCTGTTGTACCACGCGCTCCCCAGGTTCTACTCCCTGGCTGAGGTCGGCAGCATGAGGTGGCGCAGCCCGTGTTGGAAATATGCGTTTAAAGATACCATATTTTAATTTGAGAAAAAAATCAGATTTTAATTTGAGGCAAAATAAGAATAGCGATGCTACTGCTATCTCAAACAGAAGTAAAAACTGATAGAGTAAAACAAGCTGAAACATACTCATGTTAAATTCGATTACTCTTACCAAACAGCGCTCCATCCTCGTGA